>NC_060256.1:98790007-99412040 GCF_921293095.1 Ischnura elegans
TAGATTAAAAATAAACAGCAAAAAGTTAAGCAACTAGTTTTACTCGTTGTTTATTGGCATTGAGATACTCTCATCATAAAGTGATGGTAGTTAGCTCAAATGCAAAATTAAGATAAATTTCGCACGATTGAATTTTTTATCCGTAAAAATTATAAATTTTATTTTGATACACTCAAATTTAACCCAGACCATTAATTATACTGAGAGTACAGATATCCAAATATAATTCATGCCATGACTATATTGACTCTTAGGTTTAGTTGCTGCATTTATTATTGGTATAGTAAAAGTTACTTTTTTCCATAAATGCTTTAGTTTCATATTGCTGCCGGTTTCATGACTCTTTGATTTATTAAGATAAATACAGAAAACTTTAAGATGATAAAAAATTATTGAATACGGTCAGGAAGTCAAATATTTGTGGAAATAAAAATTTTCCGTAGCTTTTAATTCACTATTACGCTGCAATCCCACCAGATCTAGTCTGAATCAACTCTCAATGTCTTTATTCATCTCTTCACTGAATAATTAGCTGAGACTTCCGTTGTTTTCTTCATAAACCAACTCCTTATCTTTCATTAGTTTGGGAACAAGGGGAGGATTCGGCAGTTATAAAAATTAATATTGTGTTCTCAAACTCTGGTGGCATTAACTTCTTCCAAAAAGTGTAAAATCCTTAAATTGAAAATAGAAGAGAATACAAAACTACTAATTGACCAAATAGAAGAGAATACAAAACTACCAATAAATGTATGTTATCCTTCATTGTGGAGTAGAGCCATTAGATTAACAGTATAATATAATATTCTATTAAAATTATCATATTATTTGACTTTAATACAAACAAGTAGCAATAATGAGAACCTCTATTGCTATGAGAGTAATCAATAATAATTTCAGTTTATTTTTACAACAAACATTTAAAATCCGGCGGAGCACGATCACAAGGAGTTGAAATTATTTATTTAAAAAAAGGTTTTTCTCTTATACTTTCCTGGATTCTGTACAAACGGAGATAATGAAAGCAAAAACTTTCTTTATGCCAAAAAGGAAATAAAGAAGTAGGTACATAGAGCCGAAATGACCCGAAAAATATGCATAACGAGGAGAGAAATTGTGTAAGCCGGTCGTGAGTCTGAGGACTTAGCGGTGTCAGTAAAAAGCAGACTCAGAGGAAATGGCATTTAAGCCAAGCGAAGGAGGAGGAGGAGGTCATAGAATGCAAGAAGGAAGAAGAGCTCCGTTTCTTGAAGACGGTGGGGAAAAGCGGTGGCGGGGAAGGCAAAGATTCCAGGAGCGAACCCTGAGCACCACGTTAAGGAAACGGAAACCAACAAGGACGACTCCTGTCGGCGCATTAAAGAAATAAATAAAAAGAAGCCCTTGGGAAATGAAAAATGGAAAAAGGAGAAAAATTATGTCAACCTCTTTGCAGAGCGACGCATGTACTTATTTTTCCGTTTAGCTCGCGAAAAGGGTGACCCCTTTTTCCGTGTGGGGGGGGAGGGTGTTGGGGGTTGGTCCCTGGCCTCCTTACGAATAGGAAGGAGTATTCCCTGCGCGAATTAAAGGCGAGGGGTGAGGGACCTTTCACGGCTTAAATCTGAGCGAGTCACAGAGATTCATTACGGACGCTTCCAAAGGACTCAAGACGTTGGATTCATTCGAGTCCTTTTAAACGCGACTCACCTTAAGACTTTAGGCCATCCTTTCCTCTCCACTGATCCTGCTGCCAAGGTTGCCAGACCCTTAAGGGGACCGCCTAACCAAAGGCTTTAAGGATTTATCTCCGTGAAGCGAAGAGGATGTAATTTTCGAAAGAAGATCAAAATATACTCTTCTGATAATAACTAGTACATCAACCACTGCTACAATGTATTAGGATTTCTTGGATTTTTATGCATTATATCGAATTTTAGCGGTTTTATATTTATGGCTGATTATTGCTTATGTAGCTATATCCAGTATTTTAACCTCACTAGAGCTCATGTAAGCATTATGGCTTGGAATGATATTTCATACTCCATTGACAACAATAACTGTGAGCACTATATTTAACGTAAACTGTCAAATGCATCATTTCCTACATCAAGTCGTTCAAATCGTCACCAGCATTCAAATACATGCATTTAATGAATTGGGATCTTAATTATGCTGAATTCTAAAAATCTTCAACTTCATAACGAATATAGGTTCTCCAGGACATGCCCGAGCAAAAACATGTCCAACAATATTTAACTCTCAAAAAATACTATAAATTTGTTAAATAATACTAGTCACGCTAGACAGACAAAACAAAGTCTTCAGTACATTGATTTAAATTCTTTAAAAAATCATAAAAATAGCCATTAGGCAAGTCTGATAAAAAGTGCATACAGAAAAAGCTAAAATTTTGTTTCTGAAAAAATCTGATTTAGAACAAATTGAGTAAAAATTGTCATGAAAACTTATTTTTCTTATTGTACACAATTTTTGAGACTTTAAGGAATCCTTCCCTCTTATTGACTTCCCACTGATCCTTCTTCTGCAGTTGCAAAACCTTTGAGAGAACCGCCAAACCAAAAGCAAAGGAGCTTTAAGCACTTGCTACCGTGAAGCGAAGGAAATGTTATTTTTTAGTTGAAGTTAAGAATACAATCATAAGATAATAAATACTACCTAAAAACAGCTATATTAATTCAGGATATCTTGGCAATTTATTAATTACATTGAATCTTAGCATGCTAAAATGTATAGCTATCTATAGCTAATGTATCTATCAATTTCTAACTCCGTTCAGACGATAGCATCTAAGCTTAGAAAGAACTTTCATAATTCATTGACATCGTTTTTTTTCGAGGATGATATCATTCGAAAACTCTTTTATGGCCTATGTATTACTTATTGCCGGTCAAATTGGTGGCAAAATTCAAGAGCGTTGGTTAGTGTCTGTGATATATTCACAGCGGAAGATACATTTTCAACGCCAATGTTAATGATTTCGTAATTTAACACAATTTTGTACACACACGTTCGTACGGGTATAAAAAACAATATCATTCATTTTTTAAAGAAAAGGGGCATCAAGAAAGAAATATATCCTTGCATTAATCTAGGAAGGTCTTAAATAATAAAAAATCAAGACCAAGAGCATCTTAAGGATCAAATATTTTTTCTAGATAAAGGGATATAAGAGGGGCAACTCCAGAAGCGTAAAACTTAGCCATGAGCAACTTTAAAAGTAGAGCACGGAAAATCTCATCTTCTTGCTATATAAATTAGTGCTGGGAGATCAATAACCTCATCATGGAGAAAGTAGGCCACCCATTTTTACGAGAGCAGTGTGGCTATGATGTGCATAGTCTATGGCTCGCTTAGAGAAGCATTGATTAAATATGTTATTTTGCCGATATTTCTAGATTAATATCAAAGGCAATAAATGCCTTAGCTCTCCAATTATTTCCAGATTAAATGCATAGCTATACTTCACTAACTCATTGATTCAGTAAATATTCATAAAAATTAAAATAATGCAAAATTGAAACGGGAGAAAGCGACCACCTGGAAATTCACGTTGTTTACTCTTTATCGTGGTATCCACAAAAACACAGAATAGGCATTTACCGGTATTCTGTGATCCCAGAAAAATGTTAAAAATCACAAATCCCTAAAAATTAAATGCACATCAAAAACTTCAATGCTTCATATTAAGCCTATATTAATCTAAGTTGTTTTAATCTTGTTATTTTTCGTTCGATCGGGAAATAAAGACTAAGTAAACAAATAAAAACTTCTGCAACGAAAAATCGATTTTATAGCGGTCATTGGAGAGTCTCCGTTTTTCAAGCGACTGCACAAACGTTAAATTTAATTTTTTAAATGAAAAATTGCGATATCTTGAACTGTGATCAATGCTCATGATGTGAAAATCTTAAAAAAAAACGGTGCACACTTTTCACAAATAAATGTTCGCGAATATGCTACCAGCTGGAGCCATAAGTGACAGGTTAAAATGTCAATGGATATCCTAGACGGAGTCAGAACTTCCCTTTGGAAAAATAATGCAGGAATCAAGAAATAGGTTATAGATAAAACTGATCATTTTAGAGGCAGGGATTTTACGATGGAGTTGTATGGATTAGAAAAAGCTCCTACAAAATATTCCTGGTTACAACAAACGCTGCATTAAAATAGTATTTCTTGCGTCAGAAAACTAGTGTTTTCAACCCGTGCTGCAGAAAATGTTGATGATTTAGAGAAAATTTTTATCGTAATGTTTTGTCATTGAAATAGGGTAGTGATTTAGAGGCGCAGAAATACAGCAGCAATCTACAGTTAAAGCCATAATATTTCGAAATAATCGCGTTTAAACATGGCAATTTCATTTTTAACACACCTTGGATATCAGCAATGAGTCTTTTCATCGGCTCTTTTCGTATTCATGAGCTAATATACGTCACCAAAAAAAGAAATACGTCGCAAAACATATGACATGACCAGGATAAGATTCCTAATTTTCAGTCAAATGCTCCACCAATTAAAGCAAGTCTCCTCGGATATCAGGAGATCTGGGACATATTTTGAAATCATAGATTCTGTCTAAATGCAAGCAGTTTTCATAAAGAAAACTAGTCTAATAAAATTGATGTCAATGTCAATTTTCCGTGGGGCAAATATTTCAATGTTTAACATGTTATATAATCATGCCAGAGATATATCGTGTTTGGTCTCATTTTCGTTTGAATTGCGCGCGTGTTACTAATATTTCAAACTAATGAAGGTAAAATACAAATTGACGAAAGTCAGTGTTCGGCTCCTCTAGGCCAAATAAATGACTCATGTTTTAATTGGCCAATAGAAATGGGGAGAGAAGAAGCAGGCAGACTGGAAAAGGTTAGTTGGTGAAAAGGGGGAGGGGTGGAACAGGTTTCAATTGTTCTAGCGTAACTTGAAACTTTTCTTTCAAAACTAATGGTCTGAACGTTGCATGAAGCCTGCGTGATGCATGATCTGGGGCTTTTAGAGCATGTTGGGTGCTCTGGAAGAAAAAAAAGCGTAAGAGTGATGGGCCGAGGGGGTGATGAAAGGAGAGCAATAGATTATGGTAAATATGCGACATAGTTACTATGGCGCGGCCGAGAGAGACTCTCCGACAGTAGTTTCATCTCTTGGGGAAGAGTCATACTATGAGCCTGTCATTTTTAGCCTCCACCCTCAAGACCCTTCAGAAAAACCTCACCTCAACCACCACTATATCAAATATGGATTTCCGCTTTATGTATTTCTAAGGATCAATCCAAATATCTTAAAATATTTGACATAGTTGGTCCTGGAAATCCATGCACAGAAACATATGTCCACCAGAATGTCGTTCGCTCAAATGAGAACATAGTGCTTGAAACAGAGAAAATAAGAAAAGATGCTCTTCACCATGCTGATTTTTGGCTTTAGATATTCGCAAATGTTTTTGTTATAATAATGACCTTATTCACGGGGTGGTGTAAAAAAATGTAACAAAACACACATTCCATCGACAGAAGCGACAACAGCAATAAAAAAATCTACATAATCCAATTAACTTAAACTAAAAAAAGGATGTGATATTGAGCAGTTAACAGTCAAAACGAATCCAAAAATAAACTGTAAGTGAGATTCTGAGCAGCTCTCCGAAGGCTAAGTTTCTCTTTCCATGCGGAAAAAAGGTTGGTTGGCCAAGGACGAGCTATTTGTTTGCGCGGTATGATATTCATTTGCTCCAACGACGAATTGATTCACGTGGAGCTCGCATTTTAAAGCAGTTCGCTGTGAAATGTTGAGGCACGGTATTGGCCTTCCAATTTCGCAACATATTTCTCCTTCAACACCCAGGCAAAAATGGTGCCATCCGATTCTCTTTTATCACTCCGTCCTCAGCAGAAACGAAAGCGGCGTGGCCAGAATTAATTACGTAATGCGCCGAGTGGCGCTTTTTTTCACACTTTAAACAGATAATGAAGGTAATAAATTGGGACTTCCCGAAACGAAATCCCTCCCACAACAAGATACATTAACGTTTTTTGCACCCACAGGAGGACGTTCATATCGTTTTCAGCGATTTTTGAAATATTGGTGCGCCGTACTCGGAGCGAATAAAATTAGCCTGAGTTGTCATGGTAGAGATTTCACAGAGAAGTAAAAAGGGCGATTTCCTTTTCATGGAAGTTTCCGGGTGAGTTCTTCATACCGTTCTTATCCAAAATGTTTGATCGAAAAGCTTCTATTTTCAAGCAAATACACTTTTTTGCATGCCTCTTCAATACTTTGATTCCACTTTAGTACTTATACAGCGATTACAACAACAATTTGTTCCATTCAATTTGAAGCTAGGATTCGGGTAGCGAGTTGCGGGGATATTTTCTGGTGAAGAATTGAAGGAGAGGTGTTATTTCGCACTCGAATGGACACAATTTGAATATGCAGCTGGCATGTAGGATGCGGAGCGGGAAGACTCTATCCGTGAACTTAATAAAATGCAAGGAGAAACTGCGCGATTCGTTAAAATCTGCCGTAAAAGCAGATGTTAAACGAGTTATGCTGGAGGCCTTTGGAGACTATTTGGAGGCTATTCGATAGGCTTAGATTGCTTGAGCAATTGCGAATGGATATTTTTCAGAGCTACACGGAGAGCATCGTATTAGAACCCCACTATATGTTCACGTCCAATAGAAAAGATAAATTAAGAGAGATATTTTGCCCCTACCCCTCCCCCCCCCCCCCCCGCCACCCTCCATTTAAGGTAGCCTGAGGAGTAGAATGTAGATAGATGTAGATGAATGATTATGCGTCGCAGATATTTTTAAATAATAATAAGATGATGTCTTTATTCGTGCGAGGTTGAGACTAATAAGTCCCCTCTTCTAACTAACCCCTCGAATGCAAGCATTTAAAAACGGTAAATAAAGTTTACAATACAAAAAATATGCAATACACACTTTTACTGAAATTTCAAACAAAATAAACAGGTATATACGGAAATTTGTGCAGGAAAAAAGATCTCTGTTTGTGGGAAAAAACATGAGAATGAGGTAATAGCGAAAAAACTCATTGCAGGAAAACGCACACACAAGAAGGGGGCGTGAAAAACCTGCGAAACTCTTCTGAGTGAAAGCTTATGTCATATTATATGCAAAATACAACAAAGCTAATGAGGTACAAAGTATACACAAAATATTGCACATGCAAGAAGGACATAAAATATAACATGTATACATAAAATTTTTAAGGGTGATTGAATACAAATTCCTTAATAATTATTAGTTTGGTTTTGAAACATTCCATGTACAAGATAATTTATCCGTTATTTTTTGTACCTTAGGTTGTTAGCGCTTTCATAACAATTTCAGTGCACCGCAGCTGAAGAAAATTAACTAGGCCTGACGTACGATAAAGAAAGTTCATCAAACCTATAACATAAATGCCATTTTTCGTTATAATCCAAAATATTGTCATGCTACACTTAATAAGTATTCCTGCAGAAATGGAATCACCTCCCCATGGTTGAGAAGTTTTAAGATGAATTTGAAGTGTCCCATGCATTTTAATGTTGCCTGAACGTAGATCATCCACTTATAAATAACAAAATATATGTATGCTTTGTTTAAAAGCATACACAAAATGCTCACAGTACCATTAATTCCACGATACAAAGAAATGAGTTGCGTGGAAATTGATGCCTTGATTAAAATCAGACTGCTGGTATTATTACAAATAAAAGAAAAAGTGCTAAGCCACTCTCAGTATAAGGAATTAAATGGTTTTAAAATGTAATTCAATATATTTTTTCAAATAATATGCGGCCTAATTATGCCAAACGAGGGATGTCCTCCATACAAAAAGCGCGATTCGAAAATATGAAAATAGATATTTGTACCTATATATTTTCGCATTCACACTGAATGCCTCAGAGAGAGAGAGAGTATGCCTCAAAAGAGAAATATGAATAATGTTTTTCATTCGAGAAATTAATTATAAATAACTATGTGAGCTTACTTTGAAATAAATGCAGAACAAAT
The DNA here is from genome assembly GCF_921293095.1 of Ischnura elegans. Taxonomy (NCBI): domain Eukaryota; kingdom Metazoa; phylum Arthropoda; class Insecta; order Odonata; family Coenagrionidae; genus Ischnura; species Ischnura elegans. Next base: position 98,798,038 of record NC_060256.1, read on the forward strand.
TGAATTGGTCCGGGCGACTATAGGTAAGGGGCAAGTAAGTTGAGGTCAAAGCATAGAGAACGCGTGCAATCAGTAAATTTGGCGACTCAAATGCTATCGTGTATAGACGAGAAAACTGCAGCCCGGCATAGACCAGTCCCGGCTTTTTCCACCGGAAGAGAGGAAGTGAAGAAGATCCCGTAATTAATTTCACTGGTCCCCAATCCCATATACACATCATGAGCCTCCATTAACCCTCCATATTCCTTGATTTAAAAAAGACGTAAATAAATCCTTCACGAATCGTCTAGCTTCACCACTTTCCGATAGAATTTATCTAGTTTCAAAACACGCACCTGCAATTGGCAAGGAGACCTCCGTCTTGTTTCGCTCCGAATTCCTCCACTTTTTTTAATTCTTTCCCTTCCGCGAGAAAGGCAGGAGATATTTCTGCGAAGTTTATCCTTGTCACCGAGGTAGTTAAATTTTGTGCACAGAATGTAGTCCTTAGGTAAATGTTCAGCGGTCATATCAATCACGGGAATTATGCCAAGTGAAGGAAATCGACAACTGAAAAACCTCATCCAAAGGGTGCTCTTATTAAAATTACAAAATGACTGAGGACACTCGCCATATAATACAAATGAATTTGGATTTGCTCACTTGCTGTGGAATAATTTTGTTCAATACAAAAGATAAAATTAAAATAATGTCGTCTTGACTTCCAAACGAAAGTAGTCAACTTTTAGAGAGATTATAATTTTATTTATTTTTTAAGTCATGATCTATATGAGATACCAACGAAGTAATTATTTAATCCAGAGACATATATATAGTAGCGGGCAATAAAAACAAAATTATTTGCCCCATAAGAGAATCGAACCCACGGTCTTCTCGTTATTAGCAAGAAGTTCCAGCAAAGGGAGTTAATTGGCCTGGCACAAAACGGAGAAGTATTGAATTTCAAATTCATGTGAGAGAAGGAGGAGGGGAAGGAAATGCAGCAAAAATCCTCCGTCGACTTTTTGCGATAAAAATTGAGTTAGCACCCCTAAGTTGGGAAGAAAAATGACGATCGTAAATGAACGGCAAACCGTGGAAAACCTTGTGTTTTAATGTCATACAACAGCGGAAAATTACCCCAATGGTGCATTTGATACCTCACTCCAGTCTGGAAACAGGAACTGCGAGTGAGATAATTGCTGAAAAATAGAGAGGTAGCGTATTCAAATAATCGAAGTTTTAAGGAAATAGGTGGCGAAAATTTCCGTGAAACCTCGATAAATTTGTCGTCTATAACCTTTCGGTAAATGTCCCTTATCTTAACTTCCAACTTTACAACTCTTCCCTTAAAATTTGGCATAACCACTGAGGAAAAAACTGGGCATGCTCAAGTTGAGGAGTGTATTTCCCTACTATATAGAAATATGATGGTGGGAGGAGGATATGATTTTATCTGCAGGCATCCAAAATGTGTTCCATTGAATATAATGAACTTTAGCACAAATAATTGTAACATGTAATGTGTGAAATAGAGACCTAATTTAATGGACGAGGTGCGGAGATGGGGGGAAGAGAGGAACCGGCGGTGGAAATATACGGAATATGTGGGTAGATGCAAGGGCCATTCACTGCGGCTGCGATGGTTTGAAGATAACTTTCGCATTAAATTTGAATGCAAAATCAATAGAAAGAGTCGAAAATAGGAGTTCTGGAGGGTAAATGGTACTTCTTTTTGACGAATTAAAGTTTCTACAGAAGAAACAGAAATGAATAAGGTAAAGAGTATTCACGTTGCAGGCAACATTAAATCTCAATTACTACCTACTAATAATTAAGTCAAAGACAATCACCAAGCGAAGTTCACCCATAGTTCAGAAAGCATAGGTATATTATGAGAAACTTGAACAAACGTATCGCATGCATTGAAAGAGGTGTCGTTATGATTGTCATACACTAAAAAATCACAGTACAGAAAATGGTTAAAATTAGAAGTGAATCCAATCGTGAGAAAAAATAAAAAATAAGTTACAATATCTATGGGTTACGATAAAAATGGAAACAAACATAGGAAAACAAGCAGTCAAAAATCAATATTAAGGCAATAAAAACAACACAACATAATGTTTTGATGCATAAAATGAGCTGTTTTATATTAAATGCGTCTAAGAAAAAAAATTGAAGCACGAAGAGCAGATAACTTCTCCAAAAAAATCCGCCGCAAGCTGAAAAGAATTTTTATCACATACTAAATAATAACAATAAAATAATTTGACGATATTTCTAAGAAAAGAATAAATGAATAATTAATGAAAAAAAGCTAACTAAGACTGGTTTCATTTGAAAAGCATTTTTCAGAGCTATCACAAAGCCAACTCCACAATTGGTAGGATCAAATAATGAAAAATATTTATCATTAAGATGGGCGGTATTTAGGGATATAGAGTAATATAATTTTTCTCAGGTCAACTTATAATTAGTTTGGGGCTGGAAAAATAAGCAACCTCATCATTGAACTTCATACCTTGAAAATTATTTAATATTCGTGAATGAATCACATGATATTAAATCTAAAATAGTATGCACAATAAATATTCAAATTTATAGAACACAAAACATTTGTATCGCAAATGTATGTAATTATTATGAATTCAGCGATGTTTGAGTTAGATTTATACCACTCTTATTTAATTTTACCATAGAGATATTCAATGGGAAGTAATAGGATTTTGGAGTTTTGAATCCATCTTCTTGAAATTCCAAATCCAATCACTTCAAAGCTACGGAGGCTACGCATGAGTAGAGAAGGTCTTAGACTTGGGGCGACGATTTATAAAATAGGTCACCGCATGAGTTAGGCCGCTAAGACGCTGAGAAAAAAGTCAACTGTGGAGACGGATTTATCGCGGGCCAGATACTTGAAAAATACTCGTTCGCATTTCTTCCGCTCCGAATCATTTCAATTATATTATATTCATTCCTGCATTATTGATCATTTCAAACAGAAGAGACTCGTAAGATTTTTTAAATGTCAAAATATATTTATTTTACCTCGTTCGTCAATACTAGGTAAAAAAACATTTAATACAGTATTCTACTGCATTTTACTTTTTCTCTCATTTCAAGATGTAACTGCAGTCACCAAAATAATAAAAATTAATTTCTTATACCCAATCGTTCACCACTGTGCCAATATTTACTGCTCCTGCGTAAGTTAAAGGAAAAAATGAATAAATAATGCTCGTATTCAACAAAGACTATTGTAAACTGTTGACACAAATAATAATGAAAAACAAGGATGTGAGAATTAACTTTCGAAAGATTCGAATGATATAAATAGTTATCATCTGGAAGATTTGTACAATCTGGAAGATTTGTACAATGGAAGCAGCCTCAGAAGGAATGCTATCGAAAACGAGAGGGAAGTGGATGCCGATGACATGGCAGCCCCAATTTTAAGATCGGAATTTGATGCGGCTGTAAGAGACCTCAGGATAAATAAAGCGTCTGGCATTGATGCCATTCCTGCAGAACTAATTAAAAATTCAGGAGAGAAGACGTTGAACCAGCTATACAAAATCATTAGTGAAATGTATTCGACAGGTGAGATACCAGAGGACTTTGAGAGGAACATTATAATCCCTATCCCTAAGAAGAAAAGATCGGAGAACTGCGAAGATTTTAGGACCATTAGCTACACATGCGTCGAAGATACTGACAAGGATCATCTATAGAAGAATAGAACGAAAAGCAGAAGAGTACTTGGATGAGGACCAATTTGGATTCAGAAAAAACAAAGGCACAAGAGAAGCAATATTGGCCCTAAGACTGCTCATAGAGAAGAGAATGGAAAAGAACAAGCCAACGTTCATTGCGTTTGTGGACTTAGAGAAAGCATTTGACAACGTGGATTGGAGCACAATGCTCGGAATCCTAAAGGAAATCGGGGTTCTTTATAATGACAGAAGAATCATCCACAGTTTATACAAAAACCAAGTAGCGGTGATAAAATCAGGGCCCAGCTGTGAAGAAGCAAGAATTAGGAAAGGAGTGCGACAAGGCTGTACATTGTCACCCGTAATTTTCAACGTTTACATTGAGAAAGCCATTAATGAAATCAAAGAAAATGCATTGGGAGTGAATATTCATGGAGAAAAAATTAGCATGCTAAGATTTGCCGATGACATAGCCGTTATAGCAGAAACAGAGACGGATTTGAAAAATATTCTAGTTAATATGGGTAGGGTAATGGGTAGATATCAACTGAAAATAAGCACAAAGAAAACCAAGATCTTAGTATGCAGCAGAAGAGAAGAAGTCAAGACTAACATTAAAATAGGGAAGCAAAAACTGATAGAGGTGGATGAATTCTGTTATTTGGGAAGCAAGATAACTAGTGACGGGAGAAGTAAGAAAGAAATTATCAGCAGAATAGCCCAGGCGAAGAGAGCATTCCACCAAAAGAGAGACCTGCTTACAGCAGGAAACTTAAGTATGGAAGTAAAGAAACAATTTATAAGATCCTACATCTGGAGTATGCTCCTATACGGAAGTGAGGCATGGACAATGACCGCAGCGGAGAAAGCAAGGATAGAGGCCTTCGAAGTGTGGTGCTACAGAAGAATGATGAAAATCAAATGGATCGACAGAGTTAGTAACAAAGAAGTCCTAAGAAGAGTAGGAGAGAAGAGAAGCCTCATGAAAACCTTAATAAGAAGACGGAACAACCTTATAGGCCACATCCTGAGACATGATGGCCTGATGAAGACAATCGTCGAAGGACAAGTGGAAGGTAAGAATGGAAAAGGAAGACCTCGAACAAAATATATGGAACAAGTGAAGAGAGATGTGAAAGGGAAGAAATACGTAGGTGTGAAAAGATTAGCTGAAAGGAGAATAGAGTGGAGAGCTGCGTCAAACCAATCCTAGGATTGTTGACCAATGATGATGATGAAATAGTTATCGCATGAAATGAAATGGTTATGCTCAAAAAGATATCAAAGTACATTCTACATGCAACATATTATCACCATGCTATTAACCATTAGCCTACTGACCACATTAGATAGTAAAACGGTCGTGAAGGCTGAAAAACACGATATTTCACAACCTTAACGCAAGTGACCAAAATCCAAACGAACTTTTGCGGACTTGTGCACGTCAGATCTCTATCGATCCAGAGTTTAGCATGCTGGAATTCCTGCATCATCACTATCATTCCATCTGTAATGATTGTTTTCATAATTTTAGTGGTTAGAAAACCTATTTATGTGATGCATTAACACGTACGAGTTAAAGCCTAAGTGCATCGCGTGAATGCACGCAAAAGTGCACGTGTGCGCATGCATGAATAGAAAATAGAACAAGTTCTTATTGGGTTCACACAATCCTAGAGCATTCTATTTTGTTCACCAAAATTGATCAAGTATTTAGACATAAATTAATGCGGGTAAATGCACCGTGTAACCAGGATTTTAGTTACATTCCTCTTCCAGTATTGACAAGTAGCCATCACCTCATTAAGTCCTCTCCAACCATTTTATTTTCATGGATATTTTCGTAGCTTTTGATGTTTATGAGGCATTTCCTATGAATTGAAACGTGAAAAGAATTTTGGGGATTTCTTTGATGAAAATGGGTACATATTTCTCTTTATCATCATGAACGCTTTCTCGCGTCCGACAGTATCTTGTGATTGAATTCAGCAGATTAGTGACCGTGAGAAAGCCTTTGCACCTTGGACTAGAAGGAAGCATCTCTTGAGATGGGATGGCATTGGAAAAAATGTTAGAATTGGAAACAAATCATTGCGCCCATGAGAAAAGAATATAATTTATAATATTGAAGATTTTTCAATTCATAATAAGCATTCAATGTGAGGATTGTAAAAAATTACAGCATAGTAATTAGAAACCATCACAAATAAAAAGACTGTGATAGCTATTAGCTTGAAACAGGTGAACATACAGAGCATACAAAGATGCAGGTAATGATATACTACGCCAGTAAAACCGTACATTTCAGCAAAATTGCCGTATATATTCTTCATTTTCTTTGCTTCTATTCATTTCTGTGAGCATTCTGTATTTCCCGAAAAATTTTAAACCCACCGTTATTTTTCCATGGTCCTATATTCTCCCTTTCTATTTATCATTCACAATACCAAGATGGTCTTCAACCATGAAGATTGTTTAAACACCTTTTATGGGATAATTTACACACAATGAAAAATTACTGCGTTCTTATAATTGATATTAAAACGGAGGAAGAGGAGTAAAGTTGTATGAACTCCACAGTGACATAATCCATTATGCATTAATGATTGTTTTCCAACTTTAGATATTTCCACAATCCTTGCCGTCGTTTTTGAAGAATCAGCTATTCATTTCAACGAGTTAAGTACTTTGAAGTTTTTCTTTTTACGAAATATAGGTGCTGTTTCTTCTCAAGAGCCCGAGCGGTATCTCATGAGCCAAAGCGTCCGGGTGATTGAATCCAAGGGATTTGCGCTGTCTTGAGACCGTACAGAAGCAGTCTCCACGCCCTCGGCAAACGCGAAGCAAACTCCCCATTAGATCTGCACCTAGGAGTCGTTTGTTACTCCGACAGTGACGTCACGGAAGGCGCGTGTTTCTCCAGATTTCGACCTTCCGACACAAGCGCCGTAAACACAGAAGCAGCGCGATAAATTCGCGCCCGCATGGCGAGGACTGAACGGGTCGCTGCTAAACCAATATATATCGCCTCCGCACTCACGCAATGATTTACCACGGGTACAATATATCGTGCAACTCAATGGCAATGCATTCAAACTTGTATTTTTCTGGGTAGAAACTAAATTATTTTGAGAGGAATTTGAGAAAATAAAACCCAATGTTTAACTTTAATACCCTGAATTTTGGTTGCAAACTGACAATGATGAAAATTTTCATTAGTATTTCAAGTGTAAAAAACTACTCATACAAGACTAATGGTAAAATTACCTTATACCTTATATTCATTGATATAACAAACAATATAAATACTGAATCGACTAAAAAGCAATGCAACTCCTAAATTCTCAATTATGATTCTTGACGAAACTTTAGGTGGATTTTTATATAAATAAATTGCTTAGATATTAAGTCTCACAGCCCTCTGACTGTAGAATGTTTTTCAATCCCACTGTCATTTGCTAAACAGATCTGAGTAATTGTTGTCCAATTGATGTAAAACATGAACCAACTGTGAAAAGAAATTTATTTTAATTTTATGATGATGTAAACCTGTTTTCTTTAAAAAAAAGCGTAGTCTATTAAAGCGCTGTTCTAAACATCACTGTGCCTCTTTTATTATAACATTTTTTGGTGATTGATTAACCTTCTCAGTTTATTACAAAGAAATACCTCTGTACACTCAAAATCTACAGCGCTTCAAATCATTTATGAACGCTTTAAAGCATTATGCTTTTATCTTAAAAAGTTTTAAAGAATTTTTTAGTCTACTACATTAAAAGTTTTATCATTATTATTAATATTTTATACGTTTATCCCAGAATAAATTTATTCTGGCATATTGAAACACGTCGGGAAGCAACCAAGTATTCTAAGTTTTACAGTGAAAATCTAAGAGAAATATTGTGATAACACTTCATACCTATAACGTAAAATATTTATGGATGATCGGATGGGTTTTTATACTGAAATAAAGGCGGATAAGGTTCCTCTTGAAACTTCGAGGTATGACACCAGCAACCGACATTAAGGAAAGTATTATGTTCATATGTTTTGCCTCCAAATTCTCTATTGTGGGGAGAGCATATTTTTCATTTATTTGTAAGAATTCCTGAAGGCTATTGTGTTCGGAGGAAACTGATGTGACAATAAGGCAGGTAACTCTATCATTTTATTTATCATAATATATACTTTATATTCCTTGTTTTCTAATACTTCATGTGGGAAAACTTCGTAGTGTGGTTTGGTATATTCTGATATGCTGTGCGTTTAAGTTATTACTTGATGTATTATTTTAACTGCATAATTTTAGCGCTTGATGCGATCTTTTCCTGTCCGCGATGCACATCTTCTAAGTATATGATCAATGATTTATTTATGTTTCATACGAAATTTCTGCATTTTTTATTTAGTATGTTATTGTAGAGAATAGATAGTTGATATATAATATTGATAGTTACTTTTATTTATCGACATCTTTATTATTATAAATGCATAGTCGTTGAAGGTTAAAATATTTGATGAATTTCTGCCAATAATTTCATCGCAAGGAATATTGGAGCATCACGGAGGCACAAAGTATTTATTTCTTCTATTATATTACTAGTCCAAGCCCTGAGTCACAATTAGAAGTCCCATTTATAAATATTCATGACGGAGAGATGGAATGCCTTTGTTTATTGATTTGTAAATCAACTGAGTGATAAATAATGCAAGTTCGTTGGACATAAATATGGGACGCGATTAAAGAAAACAAAAATGCACATTGGAGTCCTTGCAGATCCATCAATTACGAGAACATCATCTTGAAATGGAGCCATTGCCGTCTAATTAACATTTAATCGAGACGCAAAGACACGCCAGAAAATAATTTCAGCGTAAAAAACGTCAAACTTTGAAGGAATCGTATGAGTTGGTGAAGCTTTCACATTTCGTCTCCTAATTGGCAAATTTACCCATCGCAACGACTTCAGAGCCATGCCATAAGATTTTTCAGGGCGTTCCTATGAGTATAACGGTCGCTGGAAGCGAAGGCTAGAATAAAATATGAACATTAATATGGTAATAAAAAGTCATAGAATAGTGCATGGGTGGTCATGAATTACGGAAGTCGGTTCATAAATTAGTGAAATTGCCGTCTAATTATCGCCAAAGGCAATTACCGTGAGCATATCAATGAGTTTCTATTTGTAGGAATACATAAATAATGCTTGAAAGAATCGAGAGCTTACAGAAACTTTTTTATTTCTTCTTTTTACTGGATATTGCAGTCCTACATAATATAGGACCTTTAAACTTTGTTGCTTCTTTGCACCACCGCCAGATGGCGTCGGATATTTCAAATGTGATGAAATGTAATTCCCTGCAATCTCAGATAGAATAACCGATATCAAAACCAGTAGTCACACGGTGCTAGGCTAAAGGGTATTAAAATCTGAAATAAAAAATTGAATTCGATAAGGTGACTAAAAGACGTAGGTCATACGGCAAAATAAATAATGAAAATATTTTTTATTATCCCCTAAAAATGCTGTTTAATTAACGTAAAGTGATATTAATTAACTTTCCCGATGTTTTTTTTTATTCAAGGAAAAATTTGATTTTTGGAGGGCCTGATCAGAGGCACTATCGGCATTTCGTATCCGCATTATCAGAATTTTTCATCGTAATTACAGTGATTAATTTAAGATAGGACACTCCTGATTACCTACTCTATAGAAGTTACAGGAATTATAAGCTCTTTCTGATGTAGGTGAAAAATAAAGGCACCAATCTGTTAATTAGCGGTGGTGGAACCTTGTTGGTATTTGAATCCATAAAATACCAAATTCACTTACTATATTGATGTAAATGGCTTGTAATTATCGTTAAGGCCATAACGTGGAAATATCGATGCTGATTTATTTGGACGCCAGTCGCTGATGCTTGGAGGAATTGAGAATCAGAGAAGCACTTTTATTTTGTTTCCTCCCTATCGCAAGCCAACACTCGTTCCTCAAACCGCCACCAGAAGTCGTCTTTCATGCCTACTCGCGACGGCGATGCTCCAACACCCTCCGAACCCCCCCCCCCCCTAACCCCACACCCCCTTTCAAAAACCACCCCTAAACCCGGCATCTCCTCGCCACTCGCGGACTTTTTCCCTTCGTTTTGTGCTCGCCCCATTCATCTTGGGCCCATTCAACGGAATGCGATAATGACGCCACGGCGGGTGGGGTGGAAGAAGAGAGAACCATTATAGAGGGGGCAGCGGGGGTGGTTTCCTAACAGCACCCTCTTCCTTCCTCGCACTCTTTTCCACTCCGTTGTGACGTAGGGGCGTCAACACTCCCGCTTCCACGCCGCGAGGATCCTCATCCCACGCGAACACTCCGAATGTGTACCGACCGGTACTTCCGAATTTCGATTGTCATCTGTTTGAACTCGTTTGGACTGTTTCTAAGCAGGCCGTTGTGGAGATGTTTTGGGTATTAACTTACGTAACGTTATTTGGGCTGCTTACATTTAGTTATTTTTATTTTAAAATAACCTTAGTTATCAAGGAGGAGCACTTGGCTCACTAAGCGTTGTATACCATTGTATTTATTACAATAGCATGTCATCTAATAAAATACGTCCGTCGGAATATCGGAATGATTTTTATTTACCAATATCTGGTTATTTTTCCCCAAGGATATAATAATGCATAGATACTTACAAAGAGTAAGAAGTGGCATGTAGAATAAGCCGCGACAATATTCATAACATGATTTATATTTCTCGTTCTCTACCATAAGAGTGGAGTAGGAAGCGGCAACACTTTTTATTGTTTACGTACTCGTAGTTATTGCTTTATATTCCGTCATAAATAATACTATGCTTTCCCTGTAGCATAAATATTTTAATGAAAGAAAATTGGTACATGACATGAGATGTGAGCCAAAAAATAAATATTAAGCTTTTTTTGAACTCTGACGTACGAATACCATTCGGAGCGCATTTCCCCAGTTAGCCGTCTGAATAAAAAGTAGTGGTGGGTAAGGTGTGTCTCAGAGGCTGCGTCCCACGGAACACTGTGAGCAACGCGATCCTCACGCAGAAAGCCATTATGAAAGCGTGAGTGGGGAAACATTTTGTAGTTACCAAGAAAAGTTAACATATTCATATGCATGTTCATGATGGGAAAATACGGATCGGTCATCGCTGTGACGTGAAAGAGGACTTTACCAAAAGGTAAACTGGAAGCATTGGCAGATTTTGGCATTGCAACGTCTTGGGCCATATTGTACCAGAACCACTTAGTGATAATTAATTGCAATATGAGCAAAGCTGTCGAGAGACGCATTTAGTATGCAAAAGCCACGGAAGTGAAATGCAATCAAATTTTATGGCCGCTGTATTCTTTGACCATAACGTTGGAGTCGTCAAAGGGAAGTCTTGATAAACATCAGAGCAATCGAGCAAAATAAAAACTATATTGAATGTTAAGTTTGATCTCTTGATTACCACGGAGAGGAGTGCGTTCCTGAATTTCGATGCAAACTGCATTTAATGTTTGCTTGTTTTTTTCCATTTTTCATCTCTTCACCTGCGGTTTTCAACACTTGCTTTACCTCAAACCACAGCAAAAAGCATTGCACTAATGCGTAGCGCGCTTTTCAAACAGAAAACCACAGTGAAGGCGTGAGTTGAAGGGTTTATTTCGCGGCTTCCAAGAAAAGCAATCATAAGAGAAGGAGGATGAAGGGAATGGAAATATAGATCAATCGTCGCTCTTATGCGTACATCTACACTTCAATGGAAAAATATCGCTGGATAGCATTTAGTGATAATTGATTACGCTGTTATCATAGACGTCTGAGAGAAGTATTTGTTACTCAAACCTCTCCCCGAGGGAATGAAATACAATTTTTTTAAATCGAGCCCGCCATATTATTTATGACGTTATCGCAAAAGAGTATTTGTAATCATCAGATCAATCTAGCACAAACAAAATCTGTACTCATGTAAAGTTTGATTTCTGCGTTCCTAGCTTCGAGCTGTGTCACTGTGTTTAGCTTCAAAACGATGCTTCTCTGTCACAAGCCTTTCAAAAAGCCTTCCTCAATTCTTAGTTGATGACATTGCGGTTAACTAGGGAGATTTGGAAATTAAGTAGTTTGGCTCAAATTTCATTTGCTGTAGTATGCTATTCCTATCAGTGTGTTATTGTCTTACACATTATTTTCTGTGCCTTTGCTCATGTCTCACGCTTTTCAGTCGTGTGTTTTAATGATAATATTGCCACCAGGAAATGAACTGCTGGTTTCAATAAGCATTAATTGATTAAATAATAAAGTGCTTACATAAATCCACAGCATATAAAGTTAGCACTGGCTAATACACCTACCCATAGCGACAAACAGACGATCATTTCCCATTCGTGAAAAAAGAAATAGAAATGGCCTGATTACGTTGACATGTGTTTACATTGATTTTCATTATTCCCTTTTTCTAACGATCCATCACCTTAAGTTATTTATAAGCAGCGTATGCTCACGAGATAAAGGAGAAAGAAGAACTGATCGCGTCAGACTGAATTCGACGAATGATTCTGGTGTGAAGACAGGTGTGATCGCCTCCCGTCACTGATGTTACGCTTTTCATTGAGGCCAGATCATTGCAAATATGTGAAAATGGTAGAAACCCCTAATGAGAGAAAATATGAGGGACTGGTTCACACACACACCGCAGAGATCTGCACATGCAACTGACTGAGGTTGAAAAAGTGTCGGATAAATTTCTAAAAAAATCTAAGAAAAAGATATCAAAGAAAGAAGTGAAACGAACGAAGAGGTGGTGAAAATACAATTATTGACGCGAATTAATTTAAAATAAAGAAAAAAAAATGTCGACAGAGACGGATGTAACGAGGTTTTTTTCTATTTTTTTAGGAAGGTACTCTTGAGTGTAAACACTGACTACATAACCCCATTCTCCGAAATTTTCCCGGCAATATTCTTCATTTTACCCTTAGTCGGTCTATAACGCAAATTTTTGAGATGGTAATATTCTTATGCATTTAAGCATAGTAAGTTTCAAATACAGAGCAGCATATAAGATCACCTGTAAAAAAATTGATTCATTGAAATAATGCAGTATGTGGTCGGAGATGCACAGCTCATTTTGGCTAAATAATTAACAAGCATGTGTGAAAAAGAAATTCGAAACAGACTCCATAGTAATCATAAGACGGAATGGTATGGGATTCCACCTCTGTATAAAGAATTAACAACGTTAACACATTTACCAATTTTAAACTTACCAATTATTCAGGAGGAAGTGATATTTTCGCTGCCATGTACAAATTCATGAATCATCAATTACCGAGATATATCGCCCGAAATGCAAAGAAATAAGAGGACATCTCTCCCACTATCTAGGTTAAATGGTTTATGGAACGAGATGCATTTGCCATTAAAGGTTAAAATATATATTTTAAACTTGAAAGTCAAAGATTGAACAATATCTTACTACCGTTTGTGAGTTACTTCAATCAATGCCTTCGCAGTCCAGCCTCATCATAATAATATGGATTTCCAAAACTTTTATTGAATAATTAAACTAGATATAAAGATAACGTAACGATAACGAAAATTGTCGCCGTGACAACGATTAATCAAACTCCATTGGCTAGGTATCGTGCAGCTGTAAGTGTGTGCCAAGTATCGGCAACTTGCAGGACGCGTACTCAAATTGGTATGACGCTAAATACAGTTTCTTTTAACTGTCATCCCAATTTCGAGAATTTTTGTGCGAAATGAACAACATGCGCTGCCAAGATTAGCCAGCTTCCGCGTTGTCCACACAATGATAAAAGACGCCGATAGCTGCATTGAGATTCGATATTATGGCACTCTATCTACGCGCCAAAATCAATGTACTACTCCGTAAGCCGCCTCAATAGGTGTAAGGCGGGGAGTGCAAGGTCACCAGCCGTTTACAATATATCTAAGTAAAAGAATTCAAACAAGAAAAATGAATCTTTTACCTTTGCATTAAGAGTAAATGGCAGCCTGGATTCATTTCAACCAATTATTATCGGCGTCGGCATTAGCCTGCCCTTAACAACAGGCGCCAAGGGAACATGGATTAATGTCCCATCCGACGGACGGAGTGTTGTACTTGAAGTACCTCACTCATATATTATAAAATTTCTACACATACTCTACTATAGTATATATCCTCCACAGAGCAGTAAAGCAGGGATCGGATAGTCTATGAAAATTGCCTGGGGTTTGAACCCAGTTCCATTTGGTTAGCAGCCAGCACTATTATCACCACACCACCCTGATCACCACTTTTGCAAAGGGTCTCAAATTCCCATCCAAGTAAAGCCTTTCAACACCACGAAATAAAACACAGCGATACGCAGCATTATTAAGCGAAAATAACTGCACCCCAAACGCACAGCAGGCGCGACGCTTATTCGTATCTGCCACATTAATGAACACTAACCCCACCAATCCAAACTAATCGTCGGGTCTTAGCAAAAGGTCGTCCCACAGTAATGCATAGGAAGCCACAAAGTCAGCCTTCACTTAATGGGTTTCAACATTAAACGTCAAGGAGCAGAGTGGCGCAATGGAAGCGAGCTGGACCCAAAACCGAGAGGTACTACGTGGATCAAAACCACGCTATGCTACAGATTTTTTCGTTTGAATACCGTTACCGATTGAAATAATTATAGTTTTTAAATTAATGAAATCGAATCCCAATACTCTAAATGCGAAAAACAACTTCCTCATTATATCTGATTGTATTTTTACGATTTACCTCAGGAGTTCAGCTGCACGCATTTTCAATTCAAGGCAAATGGTAGGTACTCACAAATTCAGCTCCCTTCGGCCAGTGATGCGGTTTGGTAAGGGCTGCCATCCAGCAGACAGTGGTTCAATTCTCGGCGGTGGTTGATTTTTCGATGGAAGGAACTTGGGTGGCGCGGCACTTGGGGGAGTATAGCACACTGTCCGTCGGATGGGACGTTTATCCGTGGTCCCCTATCGTTAATACTAGTCTCACTCTTACGCCGGGTTTCTCTCCAACCTTCTTTTCCATTTCTCAGACCGCCAGTGCGTTCGGCTGACCCAACCGAATGCGAATAACTGCGTGCGACCTTTCATCCGTTGCAGAACACCACCCAACACGATCGTATCCAATGCGTCTCTTCCGTCGGCCGCGATTCGAACCGTGTGTGTGTGTGTGTGTGCAGTCCGTTTAAAATGCGGTTTAAAATACTGTGCCTACGTCAATCGTGGGGATGGACGAATTAATTTTGAGGAAATACCGTCACACGGGGCTGTAGGTTTAAAATTTTTTCAAGGGGACTGCATAGAGGCTGCAATTCCATCCCATAGGAGAATGATTTCTGCTGTCTCATCGGTCGCATTTTAATCGGTTTCCGAAAACATCCGCAGCACGCAATCGAGTTCAATGCGATTCATTTTTTCCAATATTTTGCAATATAATATTTGTAATTACGAGGAATACCATTGGAAAGTTACGAACTTGATTGTTAACATCATCATGTATATAAATTTAGGTTAAAACCGCCAGTTATACCTTATTTTCCTTTGAAACTCGGATCAATTTGTCTGTCAATGACACGAGTGGCGAATTTTGTAAACCCAATTAAATGCGCGATTGTTGACAAGACATTTAGAGGCCGACTTGAGGATCCTCTTTAGTAATATTCGTGTATTTTTCCTTCGAACTTGACTCCATTTAAGGCATTCGCTTGACTCAGTTCGGAGCGCATTCCTTCTCCTCCAGAATATTCCCCCACCAAAACCACTTTCCCATCCTCTCGCTGCAGTTCTGCACATTCAGGGTACGCCAAGTTTTGACCGCATTGTACTATCGTTTTCAGTAATAAGTAGACTCCCACATGTCACATTTTACTGAAGGGGGCGGGTCAGCGAAAACTTGGAAGGCTGGCACATGAGTCCAGCAGCTCGATTCTGTAAATGTGATATCTACGTTTCGCGTGCTTCGAACCACAGTGGAGTTCTCACGCCTCTCAACGTGAAAGACGTTCGAGCGATTCTGAAAGCCGGAGTCGTGAGATGTTTGACAGATTGCGAACGATCACTTGAGTTTCTTATGTTGGTAGCAGTGCGGATCCGAAGAACGAATCAGAATCTCCGACACAAACTTTCTTCAGCGGCCACTTCAGTTACCATAGAGAAACATATACAATGCCGTGGTAGATTCATTCCCGAAGGAGATAAGATTGCTTTACTCAAATTTGAGTAAAGTCTTTTCTTTTAAAAGTACCTACTAATGATAAGTTACGGTTGCTTAATTAGTTTATAGCTGTTAACTGTATATTACCTGTTTTATATATGTTGTCAAGTGCTGCGTATCGAAGCCAGTTATCACGTAGCAGGCTCGTAATTGCACAATTAGCACTAATTTTCTCATAAAATGTAGCATATGCTTACGCGGAATGAGAACAAGTGTTATTTTATTATTTAATAATGGTTCATTCTCGTATGCGTTTGAACTGTTCTCATCATTTCAGTACATAATTTTAAATGCGCTGTGGTGCATATATATATGTCTGATTGTGCAAGCACATGCCACTATTCACGATTTATACTGGTGAAAATGTTTCTGGCGCGAATATGAGTTGATTATTAACAGTTTCTGCTAGAGGACGAGATGTTTACATGCCTTAGTATTTCTATTATGTCAACAGAAAAAAGAATCATGTTGGTCGAGTTACTGAACGGCAGCAATAATGCATGGAATGGATGATTAATGTTTACCTTAACGTACTAAAGCATGCCCCGGCAAGCCACCTAAACGTCTACGAATTTATCGTGGTGTGAGCTCAGTGGCAATATCCATCGCCAATCCTCAAGATACGCGGGACAAACCTCTTAAATTCTCTTCCCGCATCTCGAAGGGATTGTTGATATCGCGTATCTGCCGCCGAAGTATGTGCATCTATTGCCTCAGTCGACATTGATGCTCATGTAACAGTAGCGGAGCTATGAAAAGAGCCTCCATTCTCCTTAATAAAAACAAATCGAAGGCTTGAACTGACGAAACATATATTAAATAAATCTGTTAACATTCAATACCGCACAATACTTTTGCAATTGGTTCTACCCCAAATTATTAACATTAATTATGAACATTAAGTTGTGAGTATTTGACTTGTACATTCTAGCAGATGCACAAATATAAGATAATTGTCAAACCCTTACCCAAGGTTAAACTTCTCACCAACTTCAATCGCAATAAAGGCTAATCAATTAAAATAGTACGCGGATGTAAATTCAACTTTACGCATTTCTTTTATTTGTTTTTAATACATATTATAAATGGGAAGTGACAATATAAAATAGCCACCATCGTAATTAATGAATAATGTGCTATTAATTTTCAATCACAGCGTAAATTCATAACGAAAAATTTGAGCGCATTGCCGCGACGAAGCTACCACGGACCCTCTTGGGCGTGAATACTTTCACGGACGCGGCAGTGAGAGTGACGTCACTAAAAAGTTTCAGAATCGCTCCAGCGTAAAAGCCGTGAATACATTGACGAAATCCGCTTGTGACGGCCATGTCACATTTACAGAATCGAGCTGCAGCTGCATCCTTTCCCTTTACGTCACCAATAGTGGACGAGGACGAATGCAGAACGACCTAGCCAGGGAAACGGGAATCAAACTCAGGAGCAAAAGGAACTAGCGGGTGGAATCCGCGGAGAAAATTCGCGTCCACGCACACGCTTTGCCGTTGGAATGTTTTCTTTCAGGCTCCGAGGAGAGGTTTTTTCTCTGCTCAGATTCCCTTCAGGACTCACCGTTCATATTTTATGCAGACGTGGCTCCGAAGCCGAGTGGATTAATTCAATGTACGGTTGTTGTGGTCAGTTTTTGGAAGGTTTCGAAGCGTTGGAAGACTCGACTGGAGCATTAGAAGTGATTGTAATTCCATCGGTAATGATAGTATTCAAACTTCTGGTACTTAGTGAACAAAATATGGTAATATACTAAATAAAAACACTCCTGAGGTGAAAAGATATGTTCAAACATTTCGATTGTTGTATCCTTTAATGTTTCAAAAAGTGCTCTTAAAGTTGAAGAGAAGCTAGGCAATGGATGGCCCCGAATGAGATAAGGGCATAGCACAAGTCATTTAGGATATAAACGAGACAAAATAAGTTGCTATGTAAAAGGCTACCGGATATGAGAGAGGAAAGGAGAGCTGCGTCAAACCAATCTTAGGAGTGTTTACTTATAATAACAATATTAATATCGTTTATTTAGATGAAAATGAAAGTAGATATTTATGCACTCACCATTGCAGACAAACTTCATGACAATTATAAAAACATACTCCTGGTGAAATTGTTAACTGCCACCAGAAAGTTCATTTTTGACAGTTGGCAACCGTGCACAGGTATTTTTTACCCAGGGCTGACTATACTCCGCTTTTGATTCATGGTTTGTAAACCAATGTAGTTTGCGAAAGTTAAATAAAATAATGCTAGTGCTATAGTTATTTAAAATACATGCCGGGATACGCAGTAGAAAAAAACTATATTTTGTCATAAATGGTGGTTCCCATATAATCCTCAGGAAGGGGAAATTCGATTCAAGTGAACTTTAAATAAGTGTGACATGAATATCATTTATATCCACACTGTGAGCCTGGGGCTTTTTAAAGCCGAGCAACGAATAGAATGACACTCTGTAATCCTAACTTGCATCGATATTCCACCTATTCATTGGAACATAGGGGAATCTCTCAGGCAGCAAGGTCAAACGATTACTACAGGGTCAACTGGGATTAGAGTGGAGCCCCAACAAGGGTTCGATAGGTCTGCTTTTCCGCCAAAACGAGTCTTCGGGGTTCCCTCCTGATCCTCTAAGGTGAAATAGGGAAGTGAGGGGGAGGAGAGTGAAGATTGGAGTGGAATATAAGTGAGTACAAAGGAAATGGATTGCAATGGAGAGGCGATACGATGCTAAGTGATGAATTGGCATTTTTACATCTGCCGCTATAAATCATCCATGCCGACGAACGTCTTTCTTAACGGATCTGCTTAGCAGACCGCATCGATCTCGTGTCATTGATGCATTCAGAGACGTCTGTGGCTCTCATTATTCTACGGTTACGAAGTGCTAGAGGTAGTAACACAGGATTGTCTGGGTGCACCGAAAAATGATGCCATTGGCACCGCATACGCTTTGATTTATCTTTTAGTAAAAATTAAATAAATAAAAATATGATGACATGATCATGAAATAATTGAGATAGCATTAAATTTGATAGACTTATATTTCATTTCAAAGGCCATAAGATTTTACTAATTAGCATATGATTTTTTGAGATGTAGGTGTATGAATATAATTATTCAGTTCACCAGGGTTTTGAACGTGCAATGTTCTTTCTCAGCGTTTTTATGCATTATTACCAAATTAATAAAGATGTGGACGGCTGGTTTGAGATATATTACAAAAATATAATTGCCAATATATGACAAAGAGAATTCTAAAAGTTGGAGTATCGCAAAAATTCACACTCCACACTTGAAATATTGAGTTACCGTGTTTTAATGTTGCAGAAAATTTGATTTCAACTTTGTTACGCAGAGAAAAAAAACGAATAGCTCAACGATGTATCAACTAAGGCCTCGTGAATGTTTTGGTTTCATATAGTGGAATCAATTATTGTTAATAAGCGTATTAGCCAATTCCTCATTCCAGTGCTTCAGCATGACGTGGGGTAAAGTGGCCGCCAATCATGGTAGAGTACCGCACTCGTGGTGTAAACTGCCAAGAATTAAGTTCTTTAGCGGCGGTATCCACCTTTTCATTTCGCGTAATTCCTACGTACATGTAGATCTATCTTGTAATGGAAAGATATCATCACCTAGATTATTCTGTTGATAATTCACTTCTTACTTCTCCGTCGCTAGATATCTTTCTCCCAAAATAATAGAAATAATTCACCTCTACCAGTTTTTGTTCCCATTTTTTTTAAATTTTAGCCTTGACTTATTTCCTTCTACGAAATACTAATATCTTAACTTCTCTGTGCTTATTTCCAGCTGATATCTTGTTATATTGATAGCTGATATATTCATTATCCTACTCATATATACCAAAATCATTCTCTACTCCTTCTACGACTCAGCTAAGTAATGTGTGCCATGAAAAGAGAATGTTCAACAGTCATCTCTCATTAATTTCTTTAAAACAGTGGAGAGCAGTTTACGAAGATATCAGGCCCATCTGACATTACCACCATTTATTGAGTTCCCTTCTTGGTGGTATTGATGAATCCGAACGCATTACAGGAAAAGAAGGTGAGCATTTATTTTTTTTAATTGATTTTTTACGTTATTTTCGGGAAGACAGACTCCTCTTTTTGGGCGTCTTACCTCAGATATAAAGTTCAAAAATCTTTTCGGCCAATGAGAGCGCTAACAATAGAGTTAGGATTTCTGCTGCTCATTTAGAACCTAATGTCTTCATTCCCGCATGACGACGAAATTCACATCACACAGTATACTATTAAAAACTTAACTACTAACCTTGTTTCTATTCAACTGCAAATTTTATACAGCTTTCATTATATCTGGTATGCAATCGTAATTCAGGTCAGAGGTGAATTTTTAAAGTTTGAAATATACAGTGTATTTTTTCGCCATTATTATGAAAAAATACCATCTCAATCCACTCCAACAACCATTAATTTTAGACAATATATATGCAAAGAAAAAGACTGGGAAAGAAAAGTTAAGCAGAATTTAAACAAACCGACCCTAATGTGTTGCAACATGGAGCACATCTTTTTTTGCTTTCGTCAATCACATGAAATTTATAAAAATGTGGGGACTGTTTCCATCCTATCGGAGACTATATAAATCATAATTTTTATTTCTATATTTCTTCCTTATTCATGAGTAGAAACTGTCCTTAGAGGCGGTGATGAAAGAAGCGATAAATGAAGCGATATGAAGAGCGGAGAGAAAGAACTTGCCCATCAAGAGGAAAACAGAGGTGTAAGGGAATATCGAATGACACGTGTGGTAAGGAATTTAGTTAGCGAGGCAGGAAGAGTATACCTGGCTATAACCTTGCTTACGCTAGCGGAATACTGAGAGGAAATCCGCCGCCATCTACTAGACGACACGATTCATGATAATTATTAATAATCAGATTATAATTTACCGTGAAATTTTAAGTAACCTACGCCAAGCCTTAACTACATGACCTAGTTACGCCTTCAAGAATAAATTTTGACACTATTCATGCCACAGAAAGAGAAAAATGGTGTAACTTTCAGTATTAATTTCACCAACAAACCAAAGATGACGTACAAAATTATTCTTCCTTCCCGTCAGTCTCTTGCATGCAAACAGATAAAAATATGGCCCTTGTCGGACCTCATTTGAATTCTAATCAAATTAACTCATACTACTTCCTTTTTCGTGCGTCTTACGATCGGCTGAAGTAGAGCTGGTGTATGATGTAGGAAGCGACGGAGGGGACGATATAAAGCGTGGATATGAAGACCTGAGGCCATCAAGAGAGGAAAAGAGAAGGAGAGAGGTGTGTGAGGGAGGAGAGGCACGTGGGGCTGGGAATTAAGTTAGCGGGACGAAGGGTTTTTCCGGGGTGGTGTGTTGGCCCTGAGGGACCCTGGGTAGGGATCGGCATCATGTCGCCACGGGGGAACACTGGCTTGTCATGGGGGTGGACTGAACGCAGGAGAGGGAGGTGGATGTGCCGGGCCCTGGTCACTGGAGTCTGCTGGAACGTGACGTGAATCAGCGAATGGGAAGGGTGGAACATGAGTGTGGTAGGGGTAGGGAAAGGACTTTAAGACTTAGCGGGGGGAGGGGGTTTGAAATGGACAGGGGGCGGGGAAAAGGGTGAGGGTGGTGGTGATGGCTAAAAACATCACTTATATATCCATCCCTATTTATGGAATCACTCACTAAGGGTTCACCGGAGGTTGGTTCGGATAGGTGTGGGTAGAGCTCACCCAGAACTAAGCAGAAGGCGTGTGAATATCACCCACTCTGGGTAGTTGGCAGTTCCTTTCCCAAAGCCATCTCCGCACTTCGACGCTTTGTTTTTGTGGATGCCCGAAGGTGTCATCCGAGATATTTATGGATGCATTGGTTAACTATTGATTTCGTCATACCTCTCCGAATAAATTTTTTTAGAAACTATGTACATATTAATGGGAGTGGAGTGGTAGAATAACCGTGAAGTTGAAATAGATGCATAGAAAGAGAAATGATGAAGTGCTGTACATGGTGGGCGAGGAGAAAAAGATTTTACATGAGATTTGGAAAAGACAGAGGGTTTTGATTGTTGAGAGCCTTTGCTAGAGGGAAGAGGAAGGAATGGAGTGGAAATTATAGAGGGAATGAAAGGGAGTAGGTCGTATTGTGCTTTGAAGAAAATAGTCTATAATGGGAATGTAGACGGTCAGAGTAATTCTCAAATGTTCCATGCAACCCTACCTTGACTGGTAGAATGCTTTAATTAAAAATATAACACGTATGAATACAAGCAGGATGTGAAAAATAGATTGAAAACAAAACAACGTGTTGTACATAGATGTGGTAGAGATAGGAAATCGGAAATAAAAGATTTTACTTCGCACGGAAAACGAACCTGCTCCTTTCCCGGAAGATGCTCAGACCAACATGCTCTCGCCGAGGTAATTTGACATCTTATAGTTTCTAATTTCACCTGGACACCATAGCTTGGCCAACACATGCGCGGAATGTGTACATAAAATTTCGTGTCAGATAGGAAGGAGATTTAGGAAAATATGGGAATGAATAGGATTAAGCAGCTTTGAAGTAAGGCTTTGAAAGTGAGTGGAGACAAAGTGAAACGTGAAGATTATTGCAAGGGGCCTACGCATCCTCATCCTTCCCCAGTGTTTCCATGGTAGCAGACTCAAGTGAGACTTCGGGACGAACGGGAAAAATTGCTCCAGTCGGAAAGTAGACGAGTGAGGAAAAGTGAAGCCCAAGAAGTGGGGTGATGGGAGGAAATATGAAAGGGAGACTTAGAAAGGGAGAGCGTTGGAAGGGTTCACAGCGCTGCATTCGATGAAACAAATCGGGTGCGATGGAATGGGAAGAATGAAAGGAGATTGAGATAAACTAAAAGCGATATCGACGGTTTCCACGCCTGGTCCACCATCTTCTTTTTACATGTTTCTCTCTGATCTATTTAACTGAGTAAAGAAGAACAAGAGACCTCAGGTTGGTTTAGAAGTGACCAAAATCAAATACCGACATAAAAACCCATCTTCAGTACCATCATAGGATAGGTAAAAAGTTCTCCCATGATATTAATTTTTTTAATTATATGAAAACCCATGTATTTTTACTGTCACGTGGAGAGTGAAGTCACTAAGGCGGTAAGAAAATTAAATTTACAATCCAAGTAAACAAATTACATGGAGATTATGTTCGAGGAATCAGTCAATCAGATCCACTAGGGGTCACTCTATCTCGGATAATGCCATTGCAATTATGGTTATAGCATGCATTGAAGAAAGCTAGCAATCCCTCTTAACTCTGAGGTCACGGCTATAGACCTGCAGTCAAGACAGAATGGGCCGAATTCCTAAGAGAAACATAACGAAGAAAATGGTGGAACACCCCTCCCTTGAGTGAATAATTGAGAATCTCGTAGGCTTTGAAGGAACACATGAGCGAATGATTGGTCATAATCAACGTTTCCAGCTCATTAGGATGCGAAATTTAGTCGAAAATAATTAAAAATACCTACTATATCTGTAATGGGATGGCCTGGTGGTCTGAGAACATACAAAAATTTGCAAGAGGACAAGGCATATATCAAGTCGGAATAAAATTATAAAATCAGAGCTTGCCGGCCTCGGTAGCGGTGGGGTAAAGTCCTTGCCTGCCAAACAAGAGGTCGCGAGTTCGAGTCCCACCTGGGGAGGCTGCCCTTATCCATAGCACAGTTATTCAGGCACGTGTAATTGTTGTGTTTGCTGAAACCCCAATGTAAAAGGCCACTGGGTGCTGTTTTCGGTTGTCTGTGCATAAAAAAACTAATAAAATAAAAGTTTGAGGAAGGCACAAAAATGATCAAATATATTGCTAGTACACAATGAATGTGAACAAGATGCATGATTTTCTTGCCTAATTGCCAGTCGAGGACTTACTATTCTTCATATTAAAAGAAGAAAAATATTTTAGTGATAAATATATAAACGTCATTAACGAGGAGTACAGTATGAAGATAAAATGTAACTCAAAGAATAAGATACCGAAAAGTTACAATATCTGTGGACTACAAAGCTGTGGGAGATATTAACTTCAGAAAATTGTCAATATGTTGCCTTTTAATGAGAGGAACAAAGGCGAATGTTATTTTCTCAGTGGAATTTTCGCAATAAGTGGAACCAAAAGTACAGTGAAGCAATGGCTACTTTAAAAAATATATTGAAGGAAGTTCCTCATATATTATAGCATTTTGTGAAAGTATTTCTTGGCTTTGAACAGACCAATTGACCAACTGATTACAATGAAATGTTTGACCAACGGTAGCCATGGAAAAAGAGAAGAAGAGAGGTTATATTTCACGCAAGTAAGGCCACACATTGAGTATGAAGCGATCATATGAGATTAATCCCAGAAATATTTAACCCGTGCATTTAACAAAATGCAATGGACAGCTGCACGATTCGTGTAAGACTGCTACGGGCGGATGGAAATGGTTACACAGTTGTTAAACTAAGTGGGCTGGGAACCGCTGGCGACTCGGAGGCTTCCTTTTAGGCTTACAATTAGATTACCTGAGCGATTAAGATAAGTTTCAGAGTGAAACGCAAGGACATCATATAAGAACCCAACTATTTTTCCAGGTCCGATAGAAGCGAATAATTAAGAAATAAATGGTCTAAAGGGTAGGTCCGGGAAATCTTTTTCCCCTTATTGTAAAGGACTTGAATAAATGACTTATGCAACTTTGTATGCCTATTTTCTTTTAATGTGTTAACGGATAGTTTCCCGACACTCCCTGCCACACACCCGTTAGGATATAAACATTTTGTGTTAAGTATAGACAAAAAGAGTATCTATGAAAGGCCTTAGAGGACTTCAGAAGGCTCTCGTGGCGAAAGAGGGGCCATGTAATCGATGAAAAAAACACATTTTACATTATTCAGCCAAGTAATAAAACGTTCATTTTTACCGACGCACAGTGGGCTAGAATCGAAAAAAGCTGGCCAAAACCTCAAAATCGATTTTTTTGAGCTAGGAAATTGAAACTTCGCATAAACATTCTCAAATAAATTGTGCATAACTACTCAGATTATTTTGGTCCTGTGTTTTCACTTTAACAATATATGTGAGGTCAAAGTTGAGCAAATTTAGCGAAAAACGACCACCCTCGATTTTTTATGAAAATTGCCGACTTTATCCTCGTGCAGTGGTTTTATAAATAGTTTTATCGACAAAACTGTTATACCATCTTAATTGACACTTCTTATTCTTTCATTTGAAGGGTTTTTTAAAGATTTTGTTTCATCAATAACCATAGATACATAACAAAATGGCGGAGCCTGTTTTCAACCCATTTTTTCACATAAACGTAGAAAAAAAGTAGACATTGTCACCGGCTTACACTAAGTAACTTATATCATGTCGTTCTTTGAAGATTCTATATTGTGAATCTAAAGTCAAACCTTGCACCAATTTGCAACCCCGAATTTTAAATAGTTTTTTCGAACGCACGGACGACTCCGGTTCTGGCCGGTGGCGGCGGAGAGTACGGCGACGCGGCAAGCGGGGTGATGCAATATGGTCTCATTCACTTTTATGTGTGGATAACAGATATATTAGTGACAGAAAATAATCACCAGAAAATAAAATTTATAAATATTGCTACGAATGACTCTCATTATGCAATCGCTGGGCACTGCAAGAGGTGCACTGAAAGGTATCCTTCTTTGAGTGCATTCCATGGAGAATGGACTTAAATCGCGTGCTTAAAGTGGGGAAACGGACTCTTTTACTAACTAATAAACTTTTTAACAATAAGATATAATATATTCCTTAAACGTGGTGGAAAATGGCTCAATACAGTACTTGATTTTGCCGAATTTTTCCAAATCAAGTACTGTCTTGGTGCTTGAAGAGTTCATTATTCTTATCCAGTAAGGTTATTTAATTTATATTCTTGATTTAAAGCAATTAATTACTATTCCTTATGCAGCACAATTTACATGTTGCTCTAGTTTAGCCAGTGCAGATGGAGGTCAATTCATTTTTTCAGGGTTGTATCGAGAGAACGACTAGGAGGAAAACGAATGCAAAAGGAAGATACAGTGACCATCCTCGGAGGCAAGAAGAACTCTTGCTAAGTGGATAAAATGCAACCCCAAGTATTATGTTATGTCAGATTAAGAGGCCCTCTCACTAAGTAATTGTGTCCATGCAGCTCACAAAATTTCGGTGCAAGGGTCTTCGAAAATCTGAAATGCCAGGGATATAATATTAACCCCAGCGATGAGAGAGTGACGCGAGTATATGACTTCATTTGCCCGAGTGAAATTATTGTAGCAGAGGTTATATAAGAAGTTTCCAAAAATGGTTCTGCATCTTACTGCGACTCGAATCTTAACGTACATTTCCACAGATCCAAGTTTCGCGTCGCATATAAAGTGCACTTAAATTTGCAAACACGGCTTTGACAGCAGTTAGGACATGCGCAATATAATCACACGTGGGAACGAGGGCCTATGTCTCATGAATTATTGCTCGTGAGCACCTCTGTGCCTTCTTGTTTAGGTAAAAAATTCTGTTCCTTAGGCCAAGCATGAAACAGGCACGAGTATTCAAAAGTCATCACAATTATTCTAGATTTCCTCTCCAAATAATTTAATTTTCTCTCTCTCACACTGACGCTTTAAATACAATTATGGTATGCCACCAACCGTACATAAGGTCTTCATTCAAGGAGCTGACATTGCAAAAGAGTCCATTCTTAATTGCGACAACTGACAGGGGAAGCGATATAGGCACGGTATAAGGACGTGAGAAAGTTCCGTGAACGGTTGACTAGAAAAATGACACGAGTGGCCACAAATAGGGATTTATTCCGAAGACAACTCCTAATGTCATAACTGATAATGACAAAAATTACGCCAATTAAACTGGAAGAAACACACAGCTTGCCGAAAAATGTAATGGGTCTGTTTTTGAAAAAGGAAAACAATGCTTTAGCTCAGACAGTGAAAGTGATAAAAACTCGTCAGTTAGTGAACGAAAAACAGTAACCTTTTATTGCTGACAGTGATAATTGCAGTATGTTAGTTGGGAAAAGTGTAAATTGTGTTGCTTTTGTTTATGTTATGTTTGTATGGTAAAATATTTCTGAAAGATAACCATTTTGTCAGCAGCGCAGTTTAATAAGAATAATGACGTTGATATATAGGTAAGAGATTTAAATCAATACTTTAAATTGAGCATAAGGCATACATTAAAATGAACTGTATTTCTTAGAAAGAATACATTATTTGATGTGAGTAATATGCCTTCCGAAACTTTTAAAGCTAGCAGGAGTTCAGACCAAAAACAAGTTCGAAGGGCTCGGCACTACAATAATACTATAAAACGACCGTTGTCAGAAGGCCTTTAAATATGTATGGCAGGTTAGGAAGAGGAGGCTATGGGTCATCGAGGGCTCTTGCCTAGAAATAGAGCTTGTTTGTTAAAAAAAGAGTCAGTTTCCCCACTTTAAGCACGCGATTTAAGTCCATTCTCCATGGAATGCACTCAAAGAAGGATACCTTTCAGTGCACCTCTTGCAGTGCCCAGCGATTGCATAATGAGAGTCATTCGTAGCAATATTTATAAATTTTATTTTCTGGTGATTATTTTCTGTCACTAATATATCTGTTATCCACACATAAAAGTGAATGAGACCATATTGCATCACCCCGCTTGCCGCGTCGCCGTACTCTCCGCCGCCACCGGCCAGAACCGGAGTCGTCCGTGCGTTCGAAAAAACTATTTAAAATTCGGGGTTGCAAATTGGTGCAAGGTTTGACTTTAGATTCACAATATAGAATCTTCAAAGAACGACATGATATAAGTTACTTAGTGTAAGCCGGTGACAATGTCTACTTTTTTTCTACGTTTATGTGAAAAAATGGGTTGAAAACAGGCTCCGCCATTTTGTTATGTATCTATGGTTATTGATAAAACAAAATCTTTAAAAAACCCTTCAAATGAAAGAATAAGAAGTGTCAATTAAGATGGTATAAAAGTTTTGTCGATAAAACTATTTATAAAACCACTGCACGAGGATAAAGTCGGCAATTTTCATAAAAAATCGAGGGTGGTCGTTTTTCGCTAAATTTGCTCAACTTTGACCTCACATATATTGTTAAAGTGAAAACACAGGACCAAAATAATCTGAGTAGTTATGCACAATTTATTTGAGAATGTGTATGCGAAGTTTCAATTTCCTAGCTCAAAAAAATCGATTTTGAGGTTTTGGCCAGCTTTTTTCGATTCTAGCCCACTGTGCGACGTTTCAATGGCGGAGTGATTGACCATCGTGAATGTCAACGAAACTCAAAACGAACGTTTAAACGATGTCGACGAGTTGGTTCGCTTCCAAATGAAAAGGAAGTCTTAGACTAAGAGCGCTGTTCGCGAAAAGAGTAACGGATCATTGAGGATACAGTTCCACCATGATGTCGAAAATTAGTTGAGTAGACGGAAGTAAAATCTTTTCGAAAGACGAAAAATTACACGACTACTTCCCACTGAACAATCACGCTTCCATTTCAATTATTTAAGGATGAAAAAATATTCTTGTTTGCTCGTTCTGCTCCTGAATCATCATTATATGAAATGAAATAGCATCGCTCATTCAGAGCGTAGGGATGCCTGCAGGCAGCAGCTGCAGTCTATAGAGAATACGAGGAGAGAAGGACTCTAATTCTCCCAAAAACTCCACCTTCCATTTTTCCTCAAAGCGAATTGTTCGCGCAGAGCCCACGGGCATAAGAATCACCGGGAGTCGAGCGCCGTCGACGGCCATCTGCGGAAGCTCGCCAGGAGGGCGAACGACATAATAAAGGAGAGGAAAAAGTGCAAGTCTAGGGTATGAAGGGTGGAGATGAGCGTGAGGAGAGGAAGCTGAAAGAATGAGAGATGGAATGAAAGGGATACAGATAAGAACAAAAAGGAAGATAGAGGGAAAGCAATGAATTACTCTCACTCGAGCACACTTTCCTAAACTCGAATACTCTTTGAACAGAACGGGATCATCTAGGCATACATTTAGTAGAAAAAAACTTTCTCTGATACCTCTTATATTTTAAAGTAAATGGCACTAACTTCAGCGAGCAATTATTACCAGGCACATTTTAATGGCGATTCTGTCCTGGTCACCTAATTCAAAGTAAATGTGATAATGGGAAGCACAAGCATTGTAATATAATACCTGTGGGGAAAAGAACAAGTTGCGAATATTATTCATATGGATATTATCAGGGTATATTAAAGACATCTTTAATATTATTTTTTTGGGCCATAAATGTTTGACGTAAACCTATGACGAAACATACATCTATGTTTTAGATTGACAGAAATTTCAACTAGGTCTGTCATGAATGAGCTAATATTTCAAATGACCGCGCAATTTGTAAACGAGCAAGGCGTCACGAAAATATGCCCGGTTGAGCGCGAGTGATACCACTTCTTAATATGACCAATGACTACCGTTCCACCGGGCGCTTTAAGACTTTGATTTATTATTGATTGGATTGATTTATGATTATTGAGGCGACTTAACGCCTGCCACATACCTAAATATAAAAAACGTGGCAGTATCTACAGGTAGCCAGTGGCGCCGACTCCATGGGGCCTGAGGGGGCCCGAGCCCCCCAAAAATTCGTTGCAGATGTGAGGAAAAAAAGGTCAGATTTTCACCGGAGTGTCCAGATATCGAGATTCGAGTGATCAGAGTTCTTATGTTGATCATATGACTCTTCTAAAATGCTTAAAAAACTTAAAATTCACTACTTATAAAATTTACCGGAGCAAGGTACCCAGTTTGGGCCCCCCCAATATTTTTTGTAAGTCGGCACCCCTGCAGGTAGCCTAGTGGATGTTGAGAAGAAACACTCGTCCACTGCCAAATATTACAGATGTGGCTCGCAGCATATCATGTAATTTAACTCATGCGTACAAAATTCAGATACTAGCCATAGGTTAAGTTTCGACAAAAATTAACGGTTCTGCCACTAAGTGTGTATAACGTAAGTTTTCAAAAATTTCTGATAAACTTCACTTAATCCATCAATGAACCCTAAGGTTGGTTTTGGTAAGTGGGGATCAAGCTCACCTCGGACTAAGGCTTACGCGAACAAATTTGTCTCATTTCTGCTGAACATTTTTGGAACTTAGTTGAGAATAACTATTCCAGCTGGTAAAGTGAAGGAGGAGTTTCATGTATTTGTGGAAATCTCATTTTTGCCCAAATTGGTCTTTATCTAGTTCTTGCAATCAAGTCTTCAATTGCAGATATATTTGTCACAGCATGGCCAAAGCCCAAGTGGTTAAACGTCACGTGGAGTGGCATGAAAGAGTGGAGAAGAAACATGCGTTTATGTACTCCATACTGCTTAATATATTATTAGTAGGTACATTGTTTCACACCGTTAAAATAAATGCTTTAAATGTACGAACAAAAAGTATGGTTATTTGAATGATATTTCATCAAATGACACAAATAAAATGTTGATAAATAATGCATTGAGTTTAAGTATGAACTGAACTCCATTTAACTGTCTATTTATAATATAAATGTGCCGTTGAATAGAGTTTTCATGCTGAAGTAGAGGAATATTCGCTGTTAATAATTTTCGCGCTTGGTCACGCTTTCCTTCGGGGCAGAGCGCTCTCCCAAAGGGAGCTAGGAGGTCGGGTGGGAATGGATCGAGATGAGCGAACGAAGAGCGAAGAGATGAGGAGAGAGCAATAGATGAAGAGAGAGTAAGAAAGCGAGGCGGAAGATGAGATGGCAAGGGGAGGGGGGGGGGGAGGATAGAGAGAGACGAGGGCTAATTGGAAAAGGAGTTGGCTTGGGAGATTGTTGCGTCGTCGAGGAGGAAGAAAGAGCCTCCGTAGATGAGAAATATATCGAGGATGAAAAAGAGAGAAGAGGACAGAGGGGAGGGAGAGGGGGGCGGTTTCATTGTTGCCACGGTTGCTGAACCCTTGTTTCCTGGAGCAAGGGTTTTTGTCGAGGACCCTAGGAAATATCAACTCAATACTTGAGACTCTTCGCACCCGACTCTATTGCTTGTAATCGACTAAAATTCTAATTAAGGAATGAAAATTTTAATGCTACGTGGAAGCCGGAGTGGGGCCAAAGAACCTAGACAAAAGGCCTCTTCCAATAATAACATAAGGAAAAGATACAGCAAGAAGATACCTCAAGAAGTTTTCATGCTACTTTACTGGTGAGTATTTCACAAGGCTTCGGGGAGAAAAGTGATCGTTATATTTCATTTAGGGAGTACAACAGAATTGAAGGGGATGGACGTCATCATAAAACAACGAGAATTATCTAATATCGGCAAGAGTGAAAAAAAGGTTCCTTTTGCCGGGTATGTTTCGAATTTCGGAGCCAAAGAGTGCATTGAAATAATTATAGTTTAATACAGAATACATACTCCAGAGTTTTCATGCTACTCTACTGGTGAGTATTTCACAAGCCTTCGGGGAGAAAAGCGATCGTTATTATTCTTTTAGGGAGTACAACAGAAGTGAAGGGGGTGTACGTTATCATAAAACAACGAGACTTATCTAATATTAGCCAGAACGAAAAAAATTGTTCCTCTTGCCGGGTATGTTATGGATTTCTGAGCCAAAGGGTGCCTTGAAATGAATACAGTAACCTTCGGAATTTAAGTAATTGATTTTTATTTGGAACCAAAACCTGATATTATTTGAAAGATATTTCATCAATTGACACAAATAAAGTTTAATGAATATTACAAATATCAGCCATATTCCATTCATTATTGCTCCTGATGAAAAAGTTATGAGGTGATACGATACATTTATTTCATCCTAGTGAGTTTTTTATCATCTGAACACATTATTTAGAGACCCATCTTTTGAGAAAAACTGTCATTGTATTTAATATTCCTGGTGCGCTTAAAAATGCCCATTTTTTTAAGGTTAACAAACACAAGTATTTCATCGCTTTTTGATCTGTAGCCTTCTTCTCTAGAAATTCGCGGCGAATATTCGACAGCGGGCTGAACCCTTTCACTTATAAGTTGATGACGTCATTGGCTCATGTCAAGAGGGTCACCGCATCTCAGCTACTCCTTGAGCTGACTAATGGCTCATTGTCGTGCCAAAACTTTTGAGCGATTCCTACCCCCAATTCATACGATCTTCCTGATCTAGTAAATTATCCATATGTATAATGACATCACAAACTCATGACAAGTGGGTGGGAAAATAGGCGTTTATTTACTTTGAATTCTCAAGATAATCGCAGAATGGGTGTTTGTTTCTTTCGGTGTAACCTTTCCCGTTCGTTCCTAGCCTTCCATCCCAATCTATGTGCCGTAATGTTATGATGCATTGCGATTCAGAATACAAGAAAATGAATTTTTTATATTCATTATATTCATGCATTATATTTTGCTTTACGAAGGAAAGAAGTTTTTGCCAATCATAATTCCGGAGAAAAAGAAAAAGCGTGAAAACAGTTGAAAGCTGATAGCTTAATTGAATTGACTGCTGCATTAAACCAATCATTGAGTAGAAACAGTCGATAATGGTCAAATAGCATTCTCAGAAGAGTGAAAAATAATGTTATCACGACGTGTTGATGATAATTAGTATATCAAGTGAAAATATTTATAAGAGCCTAACTTATTATAAAGCTTGGACAAACAAGACAAATTCACTGGAAATATTTTAATATTTAATTTTAATAAGCGAGAGCTCCAATAACGTGGATGGGATCTCAACTTTTTTAGCAGAACGCATCACGTATACAATGGGGTAAAAAAACAAAAAAATAAATATTTGTAACGAGAGGAGACTATTTTTACATCAAGTAAAAGTTTAGAAACACCCTAAAACCAAATTATTATAAAATTTCAGATTATCATTACTCTTGCCGAAAGGTTTCGTAACTAGATGAGGGAAACATTCACAAAATTACTCTTTGAAGCACAGCAGCGCACAGCTTTCGTCTTTTGAAGAGGAACATCGCCAAGCGACATTAGGCTGCAATCAACGAGGTTTAGCAAACAAGCCATTAAAACGTTTGATACCTCTCGGGTAATTAAAACGCTCGATGCGTCACAGTTATAATGCAAATTCCTTCTCGCCTCCGAAGTTTGCCCTCATTTTGTTTCAAAACATGCGCTGCATTCCGCGCAGAAAGAAACGCAGGAAGACAAAGTAGAAGGGAAATATCAACGAGCAATAATATCCCTTAATTTGGGAATTAATTACGCCCATCGCGAGCGATTATCTCGTCGCTCCTTGTCCACCCGCCCAGCACACAACTCAGATCCACCGCCTGCGAAATGTGTCCTTTAAAAAATCAAACGTGACCAGAATAAACGCTTTAATGACTGAATTATATGTCCCTATTCTCACAGGAAGATGGAGATGCTTATGGGACGTAATTATAGCCGTATTTGATTGCTGCGCACGCACAAATTATTAATGCTGACGCGTAATTAACGAGCGTCCTTAAATGGGAGGAAAACACAGAGTCGCTCTCTATTGGTTAATGTCCCCGTGCCAGATTCGATTCTACAGGAGTCTAGATGGGCGAGCATTTCTTTTTTTTTTCTTTTTGGTTGGTAGGCCCCACTATCCTTCCCACCCCACACACGCACACAGGGCTACCAACTGTCCGCACAAACCCTACCGTCATAAAAACGCATAATTCCTCGACTTGCAACCCTTTCTCGGACTAGGGAGGGGAAAACAGCTTTGGTCCCGAAAAGGGCCTCCAGGGGCGCTGGATGGCGGCACGGCCCGCCCATTAAAGAGAATTACAATGCGTCTACGCACGTCATCTTTATGGGCCTCCCCTAATCGCGCTAATGCCGGCAGCATTTATTTTATTATCCTCTCATTTTTCCCGCCGCTTGCTTCATATTTTGCGCCGGTCGGGCGTCACTTGTTCTTCCCAGCGCCCCCTCATCTGCATCCCTTTCCACGTCCGCGGAATTCCCTCGCTTAAATCTGTCCTCGAAGCCACCCATCCGCGGACTGATTTCATAAAGCACGCCTCCTGCAAGTAATCGGGGCGGACTGAAGCAGAGGGTTGGCTTGCGGCGATGCCGAGAGAGAGTGCTCGGGTTCCGCTGAGCATTTTTAGACCCTAAAAACGAAAAAAAAAACCTTCGGGGCACTGATGCACACAAAGTGAATCTGAATAATGGACTCAATTCATACATACATATATAATATTGCAATCTTAAGGTCGGCATACCTGCCGCAACTCATCATTTTTCCCTATCTCTCCCAAGCTAGTTCTTTTATCGCTTTGTGACTGCTCTAACCCGTATCCTTCTTGATCAGTTATAGATATCCGTTTCTTGGTTTTCCCCCGGGGGTTTTTTCACCAACCAATTTTACTTAATTTATAACTGCCCTATTTCTCTTTTTTTTCTAACGAATTTCTCTATCATTGAATGAGAATAGATCATGACTCATGGATGCCGTTCTCTAGTTCTCTAGTGAAAGTACGAATTTTTTCATAATGCAATTCAACCTAATTTATAGTTATCCCAAAACATAAAAAATTTATCCGTCATTTCAGGAGATTATCTGCAGAACTAACTAAATATAACAGTGAATAACCTTCCCTATTCACGTTTTATTTGTTAACTATATAATTTTCCTCCTAGTTAGAATCGTCAACAGAGTTCGTTAACTTAACTGCGGAGACCCGCTCGTTGAAGACGCCATCACTTATAATGATCTGATTAACAAAGACATACACGAGAAAGATGTGAGGGCAGGTCCCGTTTACGCGATATTTTTTCAGAACCGCGGTATTAACCAATGTGCATTCATACGACCATGGTAACCCGTTGCTGCCCTCCTGTGTCGAAGTTCTGACACTCGTCTGAATAAAAATGACTAGCAGAAAAATATGCATTACACTGCAAATAACTTCACCTACCCTTCTTGAAAATCACATAGACTACGCTAACTCTTATTCCCCGATCCATTTTTACTCACAAATTCTCGAAATGTACCGCACTTCTCTACATATTTCCTCTTTTCGGTTCCAGCTCCAGCAAGCAGCGCTGACCAAGGCAAAGTGGCAGCATTACGAACTACTGATACCTTGATAACTTACTGCCTACTCTAGATCAGGTGATAATTAGAGGCTATCGCGGCACGGACCTATAGGACCGGAAGATAATCCTTATGCCATGCATGTACCCTCACCTCTCATCATGCATATTTACTCCTCTGGGCAAGCACAGAAACAAACCGGAGCGATTTGAAAGCTCTCAAAAAGGTTTGGTTTGTCTACTACCGCGCACTGGATTCAAAGAAGGTCACCGTATAATACACTCCATGCTACTTTGCTGCCCCACTGCGACGATGAAGAGCATATTCGGAAGCGAACTCGACAGCAAGCCACGTACTATGAGGGAAAAAAGTATCCCAACAAAGCTTGTGCCGCCACTAATCGCTCCGCGGGAAATTGGGTTGTTATTCTTTGGTAAGAGAGGGAAATTCAAACAAGACAAACCATTTCCTATCTTTGTCGTCCAAATACGCGACCAACTACTGAGTCTCCCGCAACCCAGAGCATGGCTCGCGATGAACTCGTAGAATTGAGGCGCATTCGACGGTATCATGTGCGCACATTGGGAACGCTCCTCTGAATTTTCCTTCGCCTATCTCAACGAAACGGCAAAAATCACTACTGGCCATAGCAAGCTTTCTCTTACGGTAAACAAGAAGGTCAACGAGAAGATTTGATGGGCCACGATTTTGAAGAAGTTTTAGCTTTTCCGGAAGGACTGACGAGCACATTGCCAGAACGCGTTTTTCTTTCGATCTAGAAGGATATGTTCCTATCTTGATTTAACGGAAAGAAGGTTAGAGGGAGATAGCGAGTAAAAGGAAGGCACAACTCCTAAAGATTTCGGATGCGCCTACAAAGCCTAGAGAGGAGTACGAAATACGTTCGAGCCTTGGTCCGAGGCAGGCAAATTCACCGTCATGACCTTGGTGGCTGAAAAAAGACCGTATTTGAATTTACCTCGTCTCATTCCAATGATTATATACCGATAGAAAGGGAATCCATTCTCCTGCGAAGCAATGGTAGCGGTACAAACTCTGTTGGGATACTTTTTTCCCCCATAGTACGTTTCATCGGCGGTACTAGCTCCGTTTCGCATTTCGCTATTTTACTGTGCAGTCTGGTTATTCCTTTCTACGAAGTATTAGGCATTATTTATCCCTGTTTCTACAAAAACCGAATCTACAACAACATATTGTCTCAGTAGATACGCCAGAAGTAATGAAAACAGTGTTTATAAGATTATGCCATAGGCGGTAATGAAATCTCCACAAACACGAACATCGGAGAAAATTGGCAAGATATTACGGTATGCTAAAAAAAACCTTCCGATCTCCTTTGCTTTTCTCTACCGCATTCTTTAAAAATATACTGCGAAAAATTTTCAGCCAATTATAAAGATGTGATGGCCTTTAAGAATGTCCCATTCCACATTATCCGGCGTGAAAATGTTTATTTTAGCACTCGCCTATCTTGAATGCAGTACCCAGACGGGGTACACCTTCCTTCGCCTTGTACTTACTTTAGGAAACTATAGACTCGAGTAGCTTGGTTCAAGAAACAAAAAAAATACTTTATGCGCAAGTTTTCGTCGCAAACTCCTTTGCCGTGGGCGGGGAAAATGTGCGGCTTTGAATAATTTTTCGCAGATGCTGGGTTGGCGAAATATATTAAGTCATTCCAACCGCCAAACTCTAGCGACCTAGGGCACATGCACATGGCCAGTGTCACTGATGGGATATTCCGCCCTCGCTGGGTCTATGATAAAGCGGAGATTTATGACAGAGCCTCGCTGGCAAAATAGCGTTACACGGCTCTTCCACAGAAAAAAATCATCTCTTGCCAAGAATTATTGTGACATCTTCGGAGAAAAAGAAAGAAATCTTTCATTTTGGTTCAGAGTGCTTCTGAGGAGTAGGACCGGCCGAAAAATCGGGCATATATTTTCTTTGAGTTGAATTACGGCGACCAATATATTTGGACACGGACTCACAAATGCACTGTAAGCCCAGAAATATTTGTCTGCATGCGGAAGTAGGGATACAATCCTTATAATATATGACATGACAGAGAGATGAGCTAACTGGGATATCTTTCAGCGACATGGATGAATTATCAAAGAAAACTCTACACTTATAGATAACGCCAACGATCACTTTCTTTCCGAATGAATAACATATTAGCTTTCATTTACAAAATATATGAAATACATGTTTTTTAAGAAATGCATAAACCTTGAGCGAAATGCAGGTGGAGTAGCAAAAACAATAGAAAACTTGCTTTGGGACAAGGCTAATGAATTTGCCTCTACACCATTGATAAAACGATCTACCGAAATGATTGAACAGATACTTCGTCATATAAGAATATAATATAACAAGAATCTAGAATTAAAAAAATAGTTTAGGATAGCTTAACTCGAATGATTGTTAAAAAAAATGTAGGTACTTACTCAAAATATATTCTATCAAAAGTCCAGTGGTGAACTGATTTTGGCGCCAATGATTTAAAAAAAATGGCAGTCTAAGATAGTGCATGCGCAGAGCACGGAAATATTCAGTCTTCAAGTAATGGGTGTGAATTTCACCTACGTTACGGCGGAGTGGGAGTTTGCATACCTTGACTCAATGCAGAGGAAAAGTCTGTTGGTTTTTTATATAAAAATGCGATGTTAATTTACATAAAATAAAGAAGCCTAGGCAGTTACTGTTCCGGAGATAAAAAGGTCCTTGGCTCGTTTTCCGGTCGAGGAAAAGTTTTCGTTTTGCAAATTAATTGAATACCATTCGTACCTTTGGGAAAAAAATATAATACATTTACGAGAGCTTCCAATGTCTCTCAAACTTCTATTTAACCTTATTTTGGCAGTTTTAAGCCGAATATCATAATTCCTACCCAAAAAAAGTGAACTACAGCTTTTTGGTTAAAACAGAAGACGAACAAAAGTTGCAGATTATTGTCATTTACCTCGTTCTTGAGCATTTGAATTACACCTTAACACCTAAGGATTTATTTATTTTGATTGAATTAGCTGAATAGGTTTTTCGCCAATAATTAAATAATCCAGTGAATGAAATACTACTT
This sequence comes from Ischnura elegans, assembly GCF_921293095.1. Lineage (NCBI taxonomy): Eukaryota > Metazoa > Arthropoda > Insecta > Odonata > Coenagrionidae > Ischnura > Ischnura elegans. Next base: position 98,836,195 of record NC_060256.1, read on the forward strand.
GATTTTAACATATGTGTACCAATGAAACATTTAAACTAGGAAAGTAGGATTTTAATTTAAAATTTAATGCTGAATTTAATGCTTGATATTGAAAAAAGTATTCCAAATATTACTGATGTTAAATTCTCAAGATTGAAGCCTACTCGCTAAATTGATGTAGATATTTCAAAAAACCTTGACCTTACGTATAAATGCAAACCAAACAATGAGTTTTTCTGCTGTTATCACTTAAATAACGATAATCGCTAGAAACAGTAATAGCAGACCTATCTATGGTTAACCCTCCGGAACTCGCGCTGAGCCTGACAGGCTCACATTGTTGATATTTTCTTAATAGTTCTTGACAAATTCTCAATAATGCGCTTAGATTTTCTCTACCTTTTCCTTACTCTTTTGGCTACGTTTTACATGCGCAGAATATCCTGATCAACCTATCATAAGGTTAGAAAATGATACTTTTGCTTCGTATGCACGCGATGTGAGCCCCTCAGGCTCAACGCGAGTGCTCGCGTTACATTTTTGCTTCTCACCCTTAGCCTATTCTTTTTCTCTGATTGCCTGTATAGACACAATGTAGGCTGTTATGGATAACCTCTAACACTATACTCCTAGTAAAGGATTTTTTTCTGCCAAATCGGCTTGATATTTTGAAAGTCAAAACTATTTACATGGGAGTATGTCTGAGAAGCCACAGTTGCTCATCCTACTGTAAATACAAGCGCGCTATTGTTGACACAAAGTAAGCGTGTATTGATTTCACACAATGTTATAAGGTACGGCTCGTTATATGTACACCTCTTTTCGAAAAGTGTATTCACTTCGCCACTCGGTGGCCATAAAATCCGGAGGACATGGTCATTCTGACAAGAGAGTGCATAGATATTGGAGGTGCTCTTCTCGCTGAAGTTTCAACTGCGCTAGTTCCGCCACAAAACCGTGAGTATTCTGTTTCAGCATGCTGGCAGTGATTTTTTGTTTGCGAAAATTATAGAAAATACAAATAATAACAGCAAAGAAGACAAAAAAATGATAGGATAGCTGTTTTCATGAGATATTTGAAAAATTTGACAATCGTAAAAGTTCTTACATTATCGGTGAATACACAACCATTTATGAGAAAATTGTGAATTTTCAAGGTCTTTCGCATTCCAGCAATAAATCCCAAGTATGCCTAACAAATACGGGATACTAAGTTTTGCTTTGCTAGTTAGTTGCTAGAATATTTTATACTTATAACTTTGAAGTGTGCGATGGTAAACCACCTGATGGATCGTTTTCGGTCAACAACAGCCCTTCTGATATCGTGAAGAGTATAACCTCTCCATCAGCAGTACTGGTAGAAATATTTCGATTGACAATTTATTCGCCAGTTTTTTATAGTAAATGAACTCTTGAATTTCCGACTTGCCGTGATTGGAACAATTCGGAAAAATAAGCGGGAATTGCCTACTTTTTTTCGTTGAAACAAAAAAATAAGAAATCCAGTTCATTTGATTTCTGCAAGAACTGTTTTTTTGCGTCATACACTCCAAGAAAGAATAAATCTGTGTTTATGATATCAACCATGAACTATAACAAAAAATGATGAATGTAGTGGAGATGAAAGAAAGCCAGAAATGATACCTTTTTATGACATGACAAAATCGGGAGTAGATACACTAGATCAGTTATGCATGGCATACTATGTATCAAGAAATGCACGGCGTTGTCCTATGCCAAGTATTTACGTTATGCTAAATATTGCTGTGGTAAATTCCTGCATTTCTTTTTCCTCGGAACAAAAACTTAGAAGTAAAATCTCGGAGAGCGTTATTTAGGCAATTGTCAGCTGGGCTCGTAGATGAACACGCGTAAATAAGGGAAACCATAAAATCGCTCCCCAAATAGTTAGGGCTAATTATAAGACGAGCCTATCAAGACTTACAGATTAACCAAAGGCAACTAAAAAAACAGAGAACCCAAAGTTCACTGAAATTTTGAAAAATGTGTGCAGACTGTGGATACACGAAAAATATATTTACCGGGTATGTCTGCGAAAATAGTGGAAAGTGTATTTGTCTCGAGCATACTCATTTATTGTATGGCGCATGCTTGCAGAGTAATGATCATAGCTAAGTTTGCCTTATAATATTCGTTCTGTCCTAATATTAACACTGTGTTGTGGTTTTACGAGTCAATAAATCAGTAACTAGTAAAGGTAATATATTTTATATCACACTCGATATGAAGAAATAATTACATATTTTATCGACGTAAATGGACTTGATTTTCAGGAAATGGACCATTTCAGCATTATTAGTTAGATTTAAACAAAAGAAGAGGAAAAATAATCGACTTTAATTGGTGAGGACTTGAAAAAGAAAATTGAGCCTGACAGGCTCAGCGCGAGCACTCGCGTTCCAAAAAGGGGCGCGAGTCCTGCAGGGTTAACTCATTCCGAAGCTGAATCAGAAACTAGCTCATGCCTTCTTAGGTTCTTAAATGCTTTCACGGCTGGATAAAATGATGCCAGGAATCTATTTAGTTGCTTAATTGTGAGAAGTAATCAAATTGAAGTTGCACTGTGGTAAGGAATAACTTAGTGAAAAATATTCCTAACATTGTGAAATGTAAGCCATATCTTTGGCTATGCGAATTTGAAATTGTATCTAATTTTAAATCCATTATAAGCTAACATTTTCACTTCGTTGGCCTCGGTGGCGGCGAGGATAGGTCCTCGCCTACCATACCGAAGGTCACGGGTTCGAGTCCCGCCTGGGTAAGTTTCCCCTTCCAGGACATGGGAGTGTTTGATGGTATGTTGTTGATTGTTTAAACTCCCGATGTAAAGGCCACATTGTGCTGTTTTCGGGGGTAATTGATATAAATAAATACTAATAAATAAATTATGCAAATGAAGAAAATAGAGATGTCCCTATCTTATTTACACTAAAAGAAAGCTAAAAACTTGCATGGTTGCAAAATATTCAAGAGAAATGTCGATCATAAATAAAAGTTCTTGTGTTTTTTATTAAAACCATAAAGTGACTCATTATTTTAAATAAATTACTTCGTGCTTGAATATGACCCAGGCGCTATTTTAAAACTATTTTTACGAGATTTCAATTAATGGAAATATCATACCAGCCATCACTTTGTTACACAAACTCTTTAAACCAAATCAAACGCAGTCATGGTGATAATTTAGGGTTTTCGACCAAGTTGAACAAAATCAACCGCAATTTCATTACTTTGGCTTGAAATGGCAAAAAAGGTCAACGACCAATCACTCATTCAGAAAAAAGTTAATGAAAATTTTGGACCGCGCGCTGGAAAAATTACCACGGATGCACGAATGAATCGCGATTTTTCTCACGAGTGACGCGAAAAACACTCCGAAAACTGTCCGTCATTTCAAAAATGGAGATCCAAGCCGGCGTTGAGGAGAACAAATTTTTGAGCGTATCAAATCTGTTCGTGTCACAAGAGTATAAAAACAAAACGTGCACATTCCACTTGGAAACATTGCATTCCATTGTGAGGGCACAAAAAACTAACTCAACTTTAAATTCACCTGCGAATCTTTAATTAAATCTTGTCTAAACAATTTTCCAGCTGTAATTGGAATGGACCTTACTTTTGCTGTGTTTTCCTCTTCAAAAATGATCGTTCATCAATCCGTGCCCTAGCAGTCTTAACATTAGCATGCTTTCTGTCTCCCTTTCTCAAGCCAAATCCTATAGCTCCCTGGTATTCTTCAACCCAGTTTCCTTATTCATCTGCCCCAACTACTTATATCTATGTATTTTTCGGGGTACTTCGCCTAAATTTTTTTCTCACCATTACATTCCTCACTTGATTGCAGCAGCTTATCACATGTCAATGCCCCACAGTCCACTTTTTCCTCCTCTTCCTCGGCACTTCTTTAATCAGCCTACCATGCAATTCAAATGGCCATAATGGACTGATATTCACCTGATTGAGATTTGAATTGCATCGTATGCAGATCTCATTATTACCTTAGATAATGCGTCACAAATACGGGAAACCTTATCAAGAGACACGATGATCTAATTAAAACACTCGAGGAAGCGAAGAACGGCAAAGAGAGGCTTAGATTGGCTTAGAAGAGCACGGCTTAGTATGACATGCATGGAGCAGTTTAAGAAGGATATTGTTATGTTCCGGACCTTGCCGGTTCCTAACCTTCTTCACTGCGACCACCTCTGAGGTATGAATGATTCCAGCATCTGAGTTAAGCTACGTTCCTGGCCCGTGGGTCCTTTCTGGCACACGACAATATTAATCATATGCGCATTTATTTATTTTAATTCAACGGCTGATGTTTATTTTATTTCAACATATCCAATGAGGCGGCTTGCAAGGAGGTATGTATGTATAGCTGTATCCTTGCTCCAGAAAGAGAGATAACGGCACAGTACGATGTGAATAATAACACGAAAGTGATGATTGGCACGATATTGCACTCATTGAAAAATGGATATTCACTCGGTAACCAGTGGCAAGAGGTCAGGCTGGTGACGGGGAAGTTTTGGCAGTCCGAGTGATTTGTGGCGGGTTTAACGTCGTTGGTGCACGGTGGCACCCGGAGGAGGCACTTGAAGTTCAAGGGACTCAGAAAGGCTGCGATTCAAGAAAACGAAAGACAAATTGGCTTTAAATAACTTTTCCTCGGAATTTTACGCTGAAATTTTGCTTCTTTGGGCCGCAAATGCCAGATATATGCATGTTTTGTGCTGAATTATTCGCTCGAAATGAATGATACTTTGAAGCGCTAATTTGAAAGCGACACGAATTTAATGTATAGATATGGCATGAGACACGCTTTATAATTTCCACCAATAGTGATCTTAGCAGCGAAAAAAATTATTTGGCTTAGTCGGGATTCACGCCCGTATCTCCCACGCATGCTGCAAATTACACCAGCAAGTCATCTTCCTCCATTGTTGATCCCGGGATTGTATCCCGGACGAGGAAAATATTTTTTTTCCATGACGAATTTCAATCCGTGATAGAAATTAATCGGAAGTCCTGAGAGTAAATGCACACCGATTCACTTTTTCAATGCATCAATTTGGCACTTCATTGGGTGATTTTCTCGAGCATATTGCAAAACACCGATATTCTCAAATTGGAAATTTCAAAATAGAAATGCGTTTTGCAACTCACCATCGATGACGTGGCACGTGAGGAATATTTCGTATCCCTCTCGGAAGTGCGCCGCCGAGCCGGTCACCTCGTCACCGTTGATGTCGTACACGATCGGACGAGTGGGAGGCACTGAAACGAAAGAAATAAAATCATCATGGGAGATACGCAAAAATCAAAAAAAAGTTACAGCCCTAACTATTCAATACACACACGCACACCACGCAGCCGAGTTTAAATATGTTTTACCAAAACGTTTAGTTAATAAGGGCATATCATCGCATTGGAGAGGCGAAAAGTGATGCTTTATACGCATTTTCCCTCAATTTTAGAAATAGATGGGAGAGTTTCAAAACTAGTCACGTTTTTCTCACTGTAATTGATGCCGTGAGAGATAGCTAGCAGGTGAAGGCTGAATAAACCGTACCAACCATGAAAAATCCTCATGCAGTAGCAAGACTAATGAGAATGCAGTGGTTAATGTAGAGAGAAAACAGTTTATGGATCCGTATGGATCCATCATCAACAACGGTCGTACTTCCACCTTATTTTAATCTATATTGACAATAATGCATAAAGATAGTTGCTTAATTTCCCTCCACCGAGTCGTAACATAATATCAGTTGCAAAAATATCGTGAAAACCGTCACTACACCAAAATTTGAATTTTCATACAAGTACTTCCTCAGATGACGACATTCTATAGTTGATACCAGGAAAATATTGACAGGTGTCTAATACATGTATTTTTTAAATTTCAAGATGAAAATGTACGTTTTGAACGAGAAATGCGAGAGCGTTTATGGCAATAAATGTAAAAAAATGATTAAAAACCAATGTTTATTTTCTAACTAAATAGAATAAAATAGATAAACCTATCTTGACCCAAGGTCCCATGTTTAAATTTTACAGATGAAATACCATAACTCAAAACCAAAATCGTGGTTCTCGACCGCCGAAATTTTCTAAATGGGGTAATATTTAACATCATCATATATTTGAAATTTTAGTTTCAGCATTGTAATGAATAATTACGTAGATAAAAATCAATTTAAAATTGATGCGCACCATAGTTTTGGTTTTGAACAAGTAGTCTATGTGTAACATTTTAACGTGAGAATTTGGACCATTGTATGGTGTTTTATTTTCTTTGCTTCCACTCGAATAAAAATGTGGCTTCTACAAATATTTTTTTAAATTCTTGTTACAATGTATTCTTTATAGTTAAAATGAAAACGTGTATTTCCATTGATTTTAAACTATTTTATATGGTAGTCAAAATTATATTTTATATAAGTGAGGCCAATAAAACAACAAATAGCTTATACTTAATAAAGATTGAAATAGTAAGGCCTAAAACCATTGAAGACGCACAAATGCAACAAGCAAAAAAATTTAAAATTGAAAAGAAATATTGACGACCTTTGTCTAGATTCGAACACAGTATTGTTTATTACGTTGGCAGTACGATATCCATTGCGGCAGAGAGCACATACCTACTTTAAAGATGAAGAAATAATTCATTTAAAATTACCCTGTAGCAGAGCGATTACTACAGAAGTGAATCATCTAAGTCGGCCACTCACACAGCTTCTGAAGGCCTTAAAATATCGTAAGGCATTTGTTCTCATCTTTTCTGTTCTGTACTAAAAATTTCAAGGCGATTGAATTCAAAGGCAAAGTCGGGCAGTGGGTAAAATTTTGATTTGCGAGATTTTGTACGCACGGACAAACCAATAATAATAATGAAACGTCTTTATTGGGCGAGGTTGGGACTAGAAAGTTCCATCTTCCATATAACCTCTCGTCAAACATGAAATATATGCAATTAAATACATTGTCAAGTTGCTCGTGAAATTACATGCAGAGAAATTACATAAAGACATAGAAGATCCATTTTCAATCAACAATTAAAATTATAAGTTAAAATAGCTTCCATTTACCGAGTGTAAAAAGATGTTAGCAAACATGGGAAAGACCTAAGTATACTGACTGTCGTCCTTATAGAAAAAAACCCACTACAGGAGAACGCCCACACAAGAAGGGGGCGTGAAAAACCTGCGAAAACCTACTGAGAGAGCTAATGTAAACCTATCTACAAATACAATAACCAAATGAACAGACTAGGGATGAACGGATCTAGGATTTTTTTCGGATCCGAATTCGAATCGGATCGTTAATTTTCGGAGCCGGATCTTTCGGATCGGATATTTTCGGATCCAAATGCATTTTCAAATTCCTGCTATTAAACGAAGTAATTATTCAAGTTTATTCTGGGTACGTACAATCGAAGGAATGCTTTTTAGAATTTCATGCACATTTTAATATTTTTATAAATTAAAAATCATTTATATAGGCTTTCATGTTGTTTTTTTTAACATCTTTACATGCTCAGGACCTAAACTGTTACGCTTGGGTTTGGAAATGAAAATGGGATAAATCTTCGGATAAACCACTGACCAGTGGCGTAGGACAAGAATCGCATGCGACGGCACATTTGAAGAGAGAATCGGAACTCTTTCCACCCTTACGGGGCGTTGCATTCACTGAAGCTATCATTTAAAATTTCGGATCCAGATCCGATGTCTTCCGCGACTTTGGATCCGATGAAGGGCAATATCCGCGGATATTTGGATGCGAGGTATCCGATCCGAGCATCCCTACAACAGACAAGAAAGTGTCTTCATACGAACGTCGTGAAAAGACGAAATGCAGGGGGTTGTGATCGGGTGTTAAATGTTGGATTGCAGGGACTCACCGACGATGCTCAGGTTGACTTTGAAGTTCCTCGAGGGGGAGTCGAAGAAGTCGATGCGGCATCGGTAGACGCCCTCGTCCGATGGGACCACCTGTGACACCCGCAGCGTCGCCGTGGTCGCGTCGTCCCCGGGGTTGAAGTGCGCCCTGTTGCCTAGGTCACTGGTCATCGCCCAGTGGTGAGCCGCACCCACACCCTTGCCCCTCGCGTCCAGACTGTGAGGAAAAAAGAAATAAAAAAACGAGGAATCATTCTCATGGGGAATTCGCAACAGAAATATTTGACCCAAATGTCATGAAAATGAGAAAAAACATTAAAAATGTATTTTATGCAATTCATCTGTGATATTCAGTTCATATTTCAAATTCAATTGCCCGAACCTTAAACCCGAAGGTTGGTTGGGATAGGTAAGGGTAAAGTTTGCTATTTAAGGCACAGTCATGTGAATGCTGCACATTTTATGTAGGGGTTTCTTTTCCTGGGCCACCTCACACTTCGAGGATTTTCTTTGATAGGAATCCGAAGAATTTACGCGGGAATTGAACCACGGACCCCTAGGTGAGTAGCCAAGTTTTTTATCTACTGGAATACTACGCTCCCCAATTTTTTTTATTGTGATCATAAAAACAAAATGCGTTTTGTTGGGGCTTTTCGCCAGGTTAATAGCTGGATAAATTCCTGTCATTATCGCAGAAAATGACCGGTGAACTTGTAACCTTCTCCGACAGAAAATGCCGGATTGCATACTATCTTCAGCTTTCGAAATATTTTGTTATTGAAGAATAATTGAGACCAACTGAATTGCTCACATGATGAGTATAAAGGTTCTAATTACAGTAGGAGATAAGAGAGATCATTGAACAACCCTCGGCAAAATACGAGAGAACTTAATGGGCCACATTATGTGGCACGATATTCTGATGAAAATAATCTTTGTAGAAAAAATGGAATCGTTGAAATAGCAAAGGGAGGCCTTGGATTGGATACAAGCCGAAGGTGATTGAGGATGAAAAATAGAGTAAATATATTCTGCAAAAATATGTGATTGGAGTATTAAGTGGAGAGATGAGTCAAACTAATGTTCGCATTGATGACTCGTGACCATGAGGAGAAATGATCCTTTGCGAACAACTTGTTCTTTAAAAACTTCATCTAATAACGAAGAAAATGTATCTCAAATATAATCATTGAGTATCGAACTACAAATAAATCAACATAAACAAAATCGTTAATTAACATCACGGAAAATGACCGAAGGTATCATTAAAAATATATTACTTTGTGCCCGATAAATTTATTAGGAAAAAGAAGCAAATCGAATTTCTTCGATAAAAAAATGTAGCAAATTTTGTAAATATGAATTATTTAGCTAAGTAAAACCAACTAGATTGAAGAATTTGAAATCCCACTGGTTGTCACCGTGAGATTTCTGAAAGAATATCCAACTTATTTTACTTCGGGTCTATTTTAACTTTATCTTCAGTGTTATACCATCTCATGCTTCAATACATATGTAAGTACCCAATTTATTTCACGCGACTTCTGAAAGTCTAAACATAGCTGACATCGACTCAATTGTGAGGTTTACATTTCAGGCTTCAGTATGCACCGAAATAATAGCATGTTTTAAAGTGCTTTGAATTTGGGTCCCACGTATCCTATCTCATTCGTTTTGCATCCCTATGGAAACATTTCTCTCCCCATTTCACACGATAATTGATCTATTGTGCACCGGAGAGGGTTTAAAATCAGATGTGTTGCGAATAGAGTGCGTCGCCAATAATTTGATTCCAGAGATCGGCCGCAGAGAGTTTGCAAAAACTATCGCGGGGTGGGATGGCGAAGGGACGAGTATTATGAACGAAAACTGAATTAATCCTGTATCGGCGGAGCAATCAGGGCGCAGCCAAGCGGAAAATTGCATCGGCACACACAGGTATAGTACCCACACCCCCCCACACTCACTGTCGCTCGCGACTTTTCCTACAATAGCAACCGAGCTGAAAAAAATTACTAATTTTCTGGTGAATTACACTAAATGCCGCAAACATGTGGCTCAGTGCATAATTGGATGTTTCAGGCTTAATCGACTTCGCCTTTTTATAGAGAAAAATTAATATTTGACCGGAAAAAATGATCTCAACACACGCAACATGCCTGTGTAAAATAAATTATTATGCTCTAACTCGTTCATAAAATTTAACTCAGCTTTATTTAGGAAAAATAAATTTTAAGAGCTCAATATGAGCTGTGAAAAGCCAATATTCGCGGCTTTTACTTTAAATTGACGACTATTAACAGCAAGGACAATAATAATGTGCATAAATCTGATAAAAATACCAAAATTGGAATGTTTATTTGCGCCTCCATATTTTCAGCCGTATTTAGTAGAACGTAAGACGTATTTGTCGGAGATGATGAAAAAGCCTATTACAGTGGAAATTTTCAAGTTACAATCGATTCAATAGTGGACTTTAATATCACAGACACGACACAATACCTTCACAGCGTTCATTAATCACCATGGATTATCAATCGTAAGATCTGTTAAAACAGCTCTCCACTCATTCACCCTGTCAGCAACTATTTATATTTAAATGCATTTCTTTCCCTCAACACCCTTAATCAACGATATATATTATTGCTTTACTGTATTAAGGTTATAAGATTACTTTTCTTTTATGGTAAGCAGATCGTTGGTTGTGCTGATGAGAATTCAGAACCAACTCACCCAGAAAGCCACAATATATTTTGTAAAACTTAGCTCATCATAAAACAAACATCACTCGTGACATACACGCCGAGCGAGCCGCAACACCAGTTTTCCCAGCTGGATCCATCTCCGTGACGAGGTACACTCAAATTGTCTAAATCAACTACCCCGGTAGCCAACTCAATAGGCAAGCGGCAGGGTGTGTCAGCGAGAAAGTAAGAGCGCGTTGTCCAGGAATTTGACAGCAAAATACCACCTGAAATTTATTGAAGTCCTCCATTGCTCGGTGGGAAACGAATTACAGCCTACCTTCGTAATTTAATAAGTTCAATAAAGAAATCTAATAACATTACTGACCTATACGTTTCATGCGAAACCTTCTTGTGGCGCTCTTTCCTTCTTATTTTCCTTATCGGATCAGATCTGCCTTAATCAGAAAAATATGACTCTAAACCGTCTTAAGATTATCAGATGACTTCACATTTACATTAAATGTATCAATCGGCACCATATCAAATATTCGTGTTTTATCCTACTCAATGTAATTGATGTAACTTGAGTTATTTCTCATCATAAAAAAAAACATAAGTCGTGACATACACGCTGGGTAGGCCACGGCACCATTTCTATCCGCTGGAACCATTTCCGTTCTCTCCGCGTGCAACATTGACAAAAGTGATGAGGAATTATAAATGAGGGCATAAGTTCTTATCCCTAATATCTCGAAACGGAGGATGAGAACAAAATGTCATGGGATGAGAAGTCACCCGTCGTCATGGCTCCCTCGCGATGAGGCAAAAAAGCATCGCTTCCTCGTCTTGAGTCTTGCTTCCGCGTCCGAATCGTTTTGCTCGCTTTGTTTCCTCTCGCCGCAGGATAAGGGAATAGGCAGGCAGCACCTATGGATGGCTCTTCTCCTTCTCTCTGCTTGAAAGTGTCGTCGCACCCTGGGAACCGTCCCTGTCTCCTCAGCAGTCCAAGACCCACGATCGCCGTGTAATTCTACTTAGCAGATTGGCTCCTCCTGCACAGCAAACCCTTAAACCCTAGGGACAAGCCGTGCACTGTAAGCCCTCACGCATACCTGCTCCTCCGTCTTCTATATCCTAAACCCTGTCGTTGAATTTTCTAATACGAGGCTTGTCGGGAAAGTACGTCCCGTTTCAGGAAAAAAATCACAAAACCTTATTTTTGAACCAATTTCATTTTACATGATATAGCAAGTCTTCCACTAACTCTCTACACAGTTACCATCATTATTTAAATATATGCAACAACGGGAAATCACCTTTTTATTCCGCCTTCATAAAAAGATGGCAACAGGGAAGACATACATGAGTGAAAACGATTCTTTGCGACGTCATCAATTTCAAGGCGCCTTCCTCAAAATTACGCTTCAAATTCAAGAATAAGTCACGGTCAGAAGGTGTGAGCGTAACGCAAAAACGATTTCACTCATGTTGATCGTCTTAGATCTCCAAATATCTCTGACATCTCATACAACTACATCTACGTTTACAGTTTACGGTAAAAAATTTATTGTATATTATGTCTCGGGAGGCAATATTGCTTTCCCGATTGGTATGTGTGACAGCAGTATTTGCGAATGGCTGCACCTGGCAGAGATTGCCAATAAATGGCCCAAGGGAAATAATCCATTTAGATATTTTTGGTTTACCTCTCTGGGAACAAGGCAAATGGATATCCTGTGGACCTCAGAATGGATTTTATTCATGGTAGGATCGGTAAGAGAGAATTAATTGACAGGATTTGGAAATGAATGAATTTTGGATAAATATTTATCTCCAATTCCGTACTATTTGATAATTTAACTGAAATGAATAGATGAAGCTTATGTTCGGAAGCAAATTGCCAGTGCCGAACGCATCAAGGGGATATTGTTTTATTTTTCATGGAATTAACTTCATTGGCATAACTATGGCAACTTAAATATGAATTGAGAAAACTTTTTTGCCTTTTTGAATATCGAATTAATCATTTTTGAAGTAACCAGGTTTACGGCAGGAAATAATTGAGTTACCCAGTCAAATCTTTTTTTCGATTTATTATTGAAGGTTATGATGAGGAAGAAGGCCAAGAAAATTATTAATTCATATCGACATTCATATCCAGAGACGGTTGGAGTACCAAGTAAAGTGATTGGGCCTCGTTAGAGCTACTTTTCAAAATTTGTAATTAATCATATGTTCATCATGTGACTAGTTACAGTTACAAGTACATTAAACGCACCTACTGTAAAACCTTTTAAAAACTGCCTGCGATAATTATGTCGGAGGATCTATTATGCTTGCTTACAATGCAAGTTTAGCGTATTGCTTTCAGTTGGTCTTTCGCAAGAATTACGCAAGTAGGAATACATCAGTTCACACAAAGTTCTTGGTATACGCTAGCCGGTGTATCCATCGTGAGCACTTAATGATTACTTTCAGAACGTAATGAGTAGATTACAAGAACTAGTAATTTTTTTTAATGCTACGATTAAAAGCAAACATAAATGTAACCGTTGCCAGTAACTAAGATTCTTTTAGTCAGTTTATCCCTTTATCTCTTATTGATACCTTTTGGGAGCATTTCCTTGGATTGAAGGTTTCGGAAAGGGTTTCCACCGATCCATCGGATTCCATCGTGGCGTGAGTCGTCGAAATAGTCGCCCGGGGCGGTGGCTGTCGCATTCGCCCGGGGCAGCATCATCCATTTCGAGCCATTTGGTCCACCCGCCCCTTGAGGTAGCGTGCGTGGCAAATGGCCTGTGGATGTCGGTGAGATTGAGCGTAGACGGTAGGTAGGGTTCAGGGGTCAGGGGGTGCGATGGGGGTCTAAGGAGAAGAGTGACCCCCCAGGGTGGTTAGGCTCTCTCTCCGTCTAAGTTCGCCCCAGGGGCGGTGGAACAGCCCTTGCGTGAACCGTCTGCGCGTAGATGGCGGCACAGCCATTTCACACCCGATGGACAGCGCACGGGAGCCAAGGCGCGCAGTTACCGAGTAGTACTACAGGGGGGGACGAGAAAAAGAATATTGCAGCACTTGAAGTTGCAAACACTGCAATACGAAACTCATTTTTTCGTATAGTTTTCCCTCTGGAAACGAGTGACCATTTTAAATTTCCTTGACATACATAATAGAACTTGCTAAAATAGTTCTTAATCGAAACTATAAATGCTAATACTCAGGGTAAGATTTCAAATTTAAGATACAATATTAATTACAAAGGGGCCTTTGATACGCCTCAAAAGTGTCTAGATGAAATAAAATTCACTATTTTCTGTTTTACTGCGTGTCCTTCCATTTTAAAGTTTTGAAGACAAAAAAATTTACAATTACAAATTCATTGCACCACTGATTCGCCTGATGATGGTGATTATCCATTGAGACCCAGGTCACTTACTTTAAAATTGAAGTAGTAATTGCTAAATTTCTTTGTCAACAAATAATACAAAGTAATTGGCTTAACCCATGTGTAACTAGGATTTCCTTAAAAAAACTTACTGGTCCATATGTACATAAATAATTATTATCGGAGAGTTGTTAGATTTAGTTGTTGTACAAGTTAATTTTATTAAAAATCAATTTTGTCTATTAACAATTCCACAGAACTTATTAAATTATTTATTATACAGATCAAATACAATTGTAAAAGGTAAAAAAAATATTTTAATGTATCTTCTAATGAGTGTGTTCGTGGGCACTCAATTCAAACCGTGAAAATTGCAATGCTGACTTACAAGAATATATTTTATTATGAATCTATGATGATTAATAAAGAGACCAGATTATGAATTGACAGTTTTGCTTCTTTTACGAGATTGGCCGTAAATAATAAAAAGAATTGAGACGAACATTCAAAAGTACAACAAATACGCGTAGGTTTCCGACTGTGGCTGGGAAGATCACTTTATAATACTGCCACTTAACTTTATTTTCTACGTTTGATAAGCGTTTGAAGTGTTTGCATATGGAGATAAAATTATAAATTTTGGAGATCCGGGATGGATTATGTGAAATTTTTGTTGGAGCATAAAAAATGTTTTAATTATTTTGTTACTTGGGCGTACAAACGATTGTTAATCAAGGTAATCAGGTATAAAGTTAATCAAGGAAGGAGGCATCGTTACCACTTGACCAATCATACGGCGAAGGACGTTGCCAAAAAATTTATGCATTCATAAACACTTTTAATTGTTGATTTTAAGAAGACAAAATATATTTCATATTAATATCATTAAAGCTCCTGGAACGCCCGTTGAATTTTACCTTTCCATTGTCCGCTAACGCCACTTGCCTTTTCTTAACTTCTCCCTCAATAAGATAAGTTCCTCTCTTGGCATTGCAACTTTAGCTGATCGCCGTATCCTCAATGACCGGAGACTCTTCTTAAATACCATTAATGGCAAATACAGATCCTCTGACCTTCTTTCCTTTATTCCGCTTCGTGTTCCTTCGCGCACGACGAGGTCGAGTGACCTATTCATTGTTTCACCCCCGCCTTTCTATTTCTAAACGTTCTTTTCTATTCAGACTTCCTTCTTCCATTAACACCTATGCCAAATGTGTTCCAAATTTTGATCCTTTTTTTTCCTCATCCATCTTGCACCATCACTATCGTAATTTTCCCCCTATTCCTCGCACCAACCGATGAAATTTACTTTTCTTTATTATTTATTTGTAAATTCTGCTGAATATATTTTGTTCATTATTGGTTACGTTGCTTAATATTATTAAATTGTTTCTCCTGTTATTGTGAGTCCTCTGTAATTGGCCCCGTGCTGTTTTTGGACTGGATTAAATTAAATAAATAAATAAATTTGATCATGAAATAAAAATACTAGAACCTCTCCGCTTTTTCAGAAAAACTTGAATCGCAAAAACTAAGAAAACATGTATACACTTCCTGAACGTATGCACGAAGTAAAACGAAAACAGTTGGAGGAAGAAATGAGAAAAGGGATATCGGTCCCTCCCACTGCAATGCCTTTACTCGCACTCGTCCCGCCAGCGCCACCAGTGACTAAACTTGTCAAACGGGGAGCAGCGGAAGCCGATGATAAGAAAAACGCAGGCGATATGCTGCGATAGATCAAGCGGATCATCACGGATACACTCATTGTTGCTCTCATTTACTTATCTCTGCTGAAAATGCCAATGCATGAGCTCCTCCAGTTGTATATTTATCGGCAGAAGGGCAAAACACAGAGCTTACAAAATACGTTTACAGTGAACACCAATTGGATATCTGCACTTTAAATTCAGGCTCTTGCGAAGAAAACTGTTTAATAATGCAAAAAATAAATTCACTTAACGCAAAAATAAGAGTTGGTTTATTTTGAGAAAAACTGATTACATGTTCGTCGCACCGTAATAATAATTATTTGAATAATTTTCGTCTCCTCAATTTACTAATTTTCACGCTATTAGCAAATCAATACTGTAATTGAAGTCGAATTACGTAGGCCATGCATAAATAGTGCAACAGTCGGCTGAATAAAGGGGAAAATTATTGAAGGTAATTTCTGAAAATTTCAGGAACCTCGTTTTGACGAGGTGAATTATTCAATTTCACACGATCCAATTGCCCTTAAATCCTAATGGAAAACGTTTATTATGGCTTCCAATGATAGCATATATTCTTTGAAGTATATCTTTGGAAAAAATCCACGCCATGATTGCATCGCTATATCACAAAGGTGAATGAATGAATATTGAAAATCCCGCAAGATAGGGTTGAAAATAAATTTCTCGTTGAAAAAATAACCAAAGGCAATTTTGCAGACGATGAAAGACTGCAAGGCTGGAGGTTCGAGGAAGCAGAAGAGATTTTTGGAAAATAATAAGCGATGGAAGAGAATGAATTTTAACTTCCAATGCCATAAGCCACGAAGTCTTTCAATATACATATGTACTTACCCCACCTATAATACCATACATATATAAACCCCAAACCCCCAGCAACGGCCACCTTTAAGCACTTGTGCAGTCTTTGAGGCATTGTTATGTCGCAATAAAGTTTTGAGGCTTTACATCTAGCGTCGTTAGGGGTGGGTTTATTCTCCCCCACAGAAGATACCGCGACACCATATATTATTTTTTCCCGAGGGAGGATTATTGGCCGTATATCCATTCGAAATTCCAAGCGAAGGGTTAATATTTCTCCTTCCGCTAATTTGGTTATACCCCAATTCCTAATTGCCCCGCCGGCGGGCCACATATATTTTCGTTATTTGCTGACACCGCCTTATAAAGTCCAATTAGCGGTATGGATTTTGCGGGGGGCATTAAAGAAAAAGATACCGTTGAAAGCGACGCAGAAAAAAGAGATACCAGCAGAAAAATGATGATAGAGGCCTTTTCATGCGGTTTTAAAACGAAGTTTGCCGTCAAATTTTGTTGGCATTCACGAGCCACGGACGATAATAAGACTAGGACGTTTCACTCGCAAATCGTAAACGAAGTGGATGCCACTCGTTTGGAAAGGTAGCCAAAGCAATCGCCACTCTGCTGATTGGCATTATTTATCGGGCTATCCGCTAAACAATTTCAGCTTTGGGGAGATTCCAGCGCCATTAGCGTCGGAGCAGATGCTCTTTTTTTAATCTGCGCGGATTTTATGATGGCGAGGGAGACGCCTTTAATCACGACGATGGCCCGTTTTATGCTGAGTGTCTTTCCTCTGATAAATCGCTGAGATATTCTTTCCTGCTCCCAACGAAACGATACATATTGAAAGAGACGAGTGACCCTGCCTTTTAAACTGTGACTTCAATGCTTCACCGGAAAAATATTTCCTACGAAATTGCCCGTAGCTAAACAAAAAATAATAATCTTCTTCTTTACTTAAGCAGTAACGTAGACTTTCGCGTTCCGCCCGCGCTTCCATTTTGATGGCGACGTTTCACCCACCCTGTCGTAGGGGTCTTCAGGCCAGGCTGAAGTGGGGACTGCTTCCGGTTGTCCTATCGTCCGGATGTGGTGTTAAATTTGGACACAATGGGGAATGGTATCCGTGTCTCTGAATTCTTCTTTGGTTGTCAATCATTTTCATGATTGGTTGGCGACAGTTTCCACATCAATCTGCCATTCCCTTCCTTCACGCAAACCTTCACATCACATATCCTCTAATATCTGCTTTCAATATTCCAGTCTTGGACTTCCTGTATACATTCTGTCTTCAACCGTTCCTTCAAAGATCATCTTCACCAACTCCTCATGACGCATTATCCACACCTTACCTTCCTCTAGAGAGCAATTAAACATACTTCATTGAGCTGTGTTTTCTAATTTTGCTGTATATTTCAGCATAAAAAACTTTCTCAAGAGAAAATGAGACCGAATAAACAGTTCCTCACACCATAAGGTTTAGGTTAAAACTATGCGGTAGAATGTCACCATACAAATTTCGTCTCATTTTGTAAATGGTTTTTGTGACCGTGATCAAATCATGTTCCCTAAATGAAATTGAATATTGAGAAAGCATATTATAAAAGAGTTAAATCATTGATTAATATTATCTCCCATTATCACAACTATTTAGTAATTTTTAACACCAATAATATTTTTTTAAAGAAACTACTAGAGGTAGGGATAGGCAGGAAAGAAAGAATCAAAATATCTGGCTTAAGAGATATCCCGACTTTTAAACCGAAGGCATAAGAAGTCCCTCACGTTACAGCTCCACTAATCCTTTGTATGCATCATTTCGTCCAGGGCAGAGTTGTATTAAATTCGAAATTCTGGAACGCCATGCCCCGGAAAAGGGACCAGGGTTAAGACGGCCCGCGACATGAATTTTAAACAGGTTGACGTACCTCGGCGTCCACGGTCGAATGCTTTAGACGGCGCCCTCACGCGCCGAAAAAGTGTGGCTATATATTTTGAAAATAATTACTCTTTATTTGTCATTTTTTAAATTTGAAAACAATGTTCAATAGAAGACAACCTACTTCCAATCGTCTGTCTTCGCAACGGCTCGTGTTTTTGAAGGCTTTCCAATACTGCACACGTTGAAATTCTTACACTCGAGAAATTTTTCAGAAGATAAAGTATTTGTACTCTAGTTTCTATTAAATTAAGTAGATGAACTGCAGATTGAAGAGCATGCATGTCAGAGTCTGAATTTTCTCTTAGGTAAAATTCTGCCGTTTGAGATGCCTGGTAATTATGAAAAGGATATGTTAAAATTTTCAAATCGGTAACGCAAATTTAAACAAGTTTGACTCACGGAAAAAAAGTGCTAACTTGCAGCAGTCGATATGGAGACAAAGCAACTTTTAAGGATATTCATTTTTTGAGATTCTTGAGGACTCTGGAAAAAGCCGAATATATTCACCCTTAAAATTTCAAGATAATTACAGCACTATAAACAATTTACACAAAAAATTGAAAAATAGCGCACAAAGAGTGGAAGTGATAAGGAATGTCCTCATAAGGAATTCGGTCACACAGACAACATTTTCCTCCTGAGCGCGTGTGGACGCACATACAGCTCCATCGTAATTTGATGTGTGCATTGGCGTGACAGCGGGCCTAAAAAGAGGAAGGGTTTGGCGTCGTCAGGAGAGAACATACCACGAGAGGAGGGACTGTCGTGGCACGAGGGTTGATGGCAGAAGGTTTACTGTAGTGAGGTGCATGCCGGGAAGGAAATAAAAAGGGCCCGCAATGGGAGTTTGCGAGGGTGGGTTTCCTTGGCTGTGCTGCGCGCGGCTGCAGGTGCTTGGGGGAGCCACTGCCTGTCATACAGAGGCGCACAGAGTGGGCCATTACCATCCCCCGCACAGCGGATGAGAGAATAGGGTCCCCATGCGCTGCTCACCACTCATTGTGTACATATACATATATATCCGTCCACAGGCACCCCCCGCCATACGCCGATGAAAAGTGCTTCTTCACTTAACTGAATTCCTTTCCACTCCCACGGCTGTCATGGCAACTAGCTGCCACCTCTGGGAGTACGAAGGTGCAAAGAGCGTACGGGAGTTACCATGGGCCTAATATTGGTAAATACACTTGAAGAACCATGCATGAAGATCTTGAAGAGAGACACATAGGTACGAGCAAAGTGGGAATATGGAATGTATCAGTGAAAGATCGAGAGCTTTAATGAAGTGGGCTAAGACTCGCATAAATGCCACTGTTAAAGTATTGAAGAGGAAGAGTCTAAGACTGTTTTTGGAATTAAGAACGGAAATTTGTTATAATTGAGTAGTTAGCGTGGAGGAGATGGTGGAAACAGTTATAGAAGGAAGAATTCTGGATAAATTTTGATGGAGAAGAAGTGAAAGATAGAATGAAATGGAGTAGGACTTGTTGTAAATTGAAGAGGCGAATTCATGAAGGGAGGGGATGCTGCCTGAATATTTCGTAAATACTCCATACAAACTTACATAAAACGGTGGAGTGTTGTAATGATTTTACAAAATGACGAGGAGAATATCATTCTCGAACTTCAAAATGTTTCCAAGTACGAAAGAAAAGGTGAAATAAGGGCTATTTTGACTGAAGGGACTGATGGGCAGAGGACTCCGTTCTTCCATTGACCAGGAGGTTGAAATGTGCTCCTGCGGACAAAGTCAAATACCTCCAACCCCATAGCATACTCCAATGAAAGTTGCTTCTTCGCTTTAATGCAATTCCTTCCACCAACTGCCACAGCAGCTAGCTCCCACCACTGTGAGTGCATTGACAAAAAAAGTCTCGTGTCGCAGTTACCTTGATGAAGTTTTGGTGTCCGTCACCTTAATCTCTTATGAAGGTGATATAAGTTGTAGCAGGTACTACTCTGAGAAATCTCTTTTTCTTTTGGCATTTCTCTATATTCCATTGAACGAGGTGCATCCTATTTCTAAAATAATTCCTGCATAATACTTTTACGCATGAAGATCTTGATATCTGCTTTGCATAGAATCGTTCCTTCTATTAAATTTTCATTAGTTATCATGCCTGGGCCCATAAGGATTGCTTATATTATTTGAAAATTTGGAAATAATTCTCTTTCTCTGCGGACCTCATTTGGCATTTTATCGTCAGTTCTTCCTTAAGTACATACATCAAGTTCTGGTAACCGTCTTCCAATATCATACAGGGTTTGTCCGGAAAGTAATAGGACTGAGTCGATTTAAAAAAAAATTATTGAGCCAATCATTACAATTCTTTAAAAACTTTCAAAATAGGCTCCTTCTGCATCGATGCAGCGCTGCCAGCGCGATTTCCAAGCATTGAAGGCGTCACGGAAGTCATTATTACTACATGCAAATACAGAAAATCTCCAAAGTAGAGAGGAAATCTAAGTAAAAAATCTGCTGTTTTAATAAGCGGTCATACATGTAACTATCGATAATAGCGTGCATGAAAAATTAGCCTTGCCCTAAATTCAAGGAAGTCATACCTCCTCAAATAGGCCACAGCTGCTATCTATTCACGTAAAATATAATTTATCGTTGTGATATCAGCAAATTCAATATCAGCCCAGACTAACTGCCATTTTTTACTTATTAGTTACATTTGAAAACTATAATTTACAGCGTTAGGTATAAGGAAAACTGATTCGTATCAAATCACAGAAGCCTTATAAGAGTACACCAAAAAGTTAAATTCGTTTTTTCTGCTGTATATGACCATCATGGGTACAAGTGTAAATAGATTATGCATCAGAAAAATCAAAGCAATTTGTGCTAACCGAATCTTGTGAATAAATCAATACTTCCCCAGCATTCATCATTAATTTCGGGTGAAATGAAAAGCTTATTGATATTCAGAATACGTTGCGGACTTGTTTATTTTATATCTTCTACTTTATCCTAGGTGCGCCAAAAGTATTAGACAACTTGCTGGGAGAGGGAAATCTAGCAGCCAAAAAATTACTTAACGACCTCACCTTTAGCCCGAGGACTAAATCCTTCCACTCTTTTAACCTCGATGATTTGATGCCGGTGTATCCGATCGGTAAAATGCGGGAAGATTGTCTGTGGAGCTCTGAAGAGACACTCAAACGAAAAGGGACCACTGTGTGAAAAAAATGCGTGCAAGCAGACATACGCGCCACCACTCTCCCTTGTAATACCCCTCGATTTTTAAACCCGTGCGTTGCGAATTGTAGGGGGGGTAAAGGCAAATTGGGTTTCAGCATAAGGGGGGGGGGCTCCCTTGCCATTCATAGCCACCCCTATCCTCAAATGGAAACTCTGCGTCGCTAAGGGGACGGCGGAGAGTGCGGGCGCCAAGCGCGTGTCATTTGTTCAGATGCGAGGGTGGGTCGCGAATACTTCTTCCCGTAAGTGGAAACTGGGGAGGTTCGGATATTCAACGAGCGATGGGGTGAGTGGGGGAGGTCTACTATTATTGATACTGGCGCTATTTGCTGGATTCGCATGATGGGTGGTTTTGGTTACTTGGCTTACCATCCCTCTCTTACATACGGGTGGGATATGACGAATCCTTGCGGAATGACCGGTCGCTTGTGTCGATGTAAACTCCTTTGAATCACATGATGTTGTCTTCAAAACTTACTTTTACATAAAATAGACCTTTGCCTAAAATAGCTCAGGAATACCACAAAAATTTCAACATGATAACCTACGGGACACGTAACGAAAGAAGGCGAAATTCGATCAATGGAGAGGGAAAAATGTGACCTCTTCAATAACAAATTTAACCAAATTTAAATCTAAACAAACTGCTCATAGATCAGGAGAAAAACCATAGGAAGAAGGCTATGTAACTTAATCCACAAAAGAATGAGATTTGACTAGACTGCTAAGAACGCACGATTCAGGTAATGCGGCCAATGTGCATAAATTAAAGACAATCGAGAGCTAAGAAAATAAAATCCTTGATAATTAATAGCACATAAATAATGGAATCGGTGGAGGAAATAAAAGTTACTCCGGACAAGTAGCATTCACATTTTTTCTTAGCATGATGGACTTTCACTGTGTCGTTTGAAGATGTCCATCTGGCCATCTAAAAGATAGTAAAAATTCACTTTCTCTGACTAATGAATTTTCCCTTACAAATTTAGAGTGAGTGAAAGTGTACTTATGTATTTTATGCAAGATTAAGGCATTCAAAGTGCTCTCGTGCAAACTCCATGCTTCCAAGTTTCCGCGTTACTGTTTTTAAGTTACAACAGCAACACGGTTAGCGAAGCAGTTTCTGTCTCTCTCGAAAAACATGGAAGCACCTGGATGGAAACATGGAAGCACCTTCTGCGCAGTTTTAACTGCTGGAAATATTAGCATAGAGGTAAGGAAGCAATCCATTAAAACTTACTCATCGAGCATTTTCATTTATGCTGGCGTGAAACGGGAGATCACAGTTATAAAAACATGTTAAAATATTTCTTTGAGTGTAGGTCAACGCATATTATACAAACAAGTTATAGCCAACGTTTCTGTTTATTTAAAACCATCACCAGGGCTATGAAAGAAAAAACACAAGAACAATATAAAATACAAAGATAACAAAGATATACAATATTTTTACATTAATAACTGTTACGATAGCGTTTTTTTACAATAACAACAAACAACAACAACAACATAATATCAAGGACATGTTGAGAATGATATTGTGAAGATTTTAGTCTCCGTAGATAATGAATTCGAGGAGAATGGAAATGGAAGGCCTAGAATGAGTTCAGCAGAACATTTAACAGAAGATGTAAGGGAAAATAAATTTGTTGAGATGAAAAGATTAACAATAGGAGAATAGATAGGAGATTCACGAGTGAAAACCCGAAGTTACTTACCAATTGCGATTATATTAGTTTTTCGTTGGTTCGAAAAAATTGTGTATTTCTTTAAAATAAGTTATCTCATGTTTTCCGGAAATATCTACATACTAGCACGCAATCCGTCGAAAATCAGCCTTCTTTTCTTCATTTGTGCAAATTGCGTGTTATAACACCAGCCATTTGCACAATTAAGGAAAGAAGGTGCGGATTTGAATAATGTGGTTTCTTAGGTCCATCTATCATTCAAATAAGTTCTTTATTATTCGGGAGAAAAACAAGTTCGTACATCTATCACTCATTCAAATATCTCTCTTATTTTACCGCTCTGCTAGGCATATAAACATGGCGAGTAATACCTTTGAAAACTAAGGTAAATAACAATTGAGGCATAGGAAAGTTTTGGTTTGGTACCACAAGTGCTTACAAAAACCCTTAGATACATGAGGTCGGTGCTCTCCGAAGAGCTTTAAGTCTTAGTTTGGTGAGAAAATTTTCAATAGAATCATCATCCACTGTCTTTGGTGTTGTTAGCTAAGCAGTTCAAGTTAAGTGCTTGGACTGATTACTAGGTTGTCAGACAGAGGACTCCTTCAGAGGTATTTTCATGAATGGATGGTCCTAGCATGACGTAGATCAATTAAATTGTGTCCCTCCCACCTTTCACCAACGATAAAAAGTTCCACCTCCCCTGGTCCCTCACATCTCTTGAGTTTTCCTCTGCGAGCCGCAATTATCATTGCTAGCCCTGGACTCTGAGCGCTCCGAAAATAACGCGCCTTTCATTTCGCGCAAACGTAGAGGTTTCCGCACGGGTGACTCGGCCATATTTGCCCATCGCCACCGTGGAAACGCAAACAAAAGCCTCTATCCATCTCTATGGTAACTTCTAAGCGCTTCACACTCAACTGTCTTTTCCTTTTAAGTGGAGACAGCTAAAATGAAAAAAAGATACGATGAAGAGAAAGAGATATAAGAGGAATAGAGCGAGTAGTAATTGTAGGTCGAGAGAAAGGAATAGGAGAGGATAGATAGGATAGAGGGAGCGGGGGTCGTAAATCTATTAGACAAGTGGATAGGCACATGGGGCCTCTCCTCTTTTCTCCCTCCCTCTCTCTTCATCGTCATCACTGGTCAACAATTCCGTTCCTGCGACCTCAGTCAGTACCACGGTAACCAACCAACCTGCATTTACACAACCGTAGTATAGCAGTACTGCCATCGAGTGCCGAAGTTTTGATACTTGTCTGAGTGTAAATAACCACTGCTAAAAATATTGTATCACACTGCAAATAAATCCGCTCTTGAAATGCATCTCCACTTCACTGAAACTTTTTCCCCGATATATTTTCGCTCTCAGTATCCCGAAATGATCACATCGTTCTTCTCGTCACAATTCCTCTTTCCGGCATCTGCCTTGCCAGCTGAGCTGAAGAAGGTTAATTGGCAGCTTTACGAACTATTTATATCTGGGCAACCAACCCGCATCAACGCCAATCATTATCATCAGAAGTCAACAATCTTCCGATTGCTCTGACGCAGCTCTCCATTCCTCTGTCCTATCCACCAGCCTTTTCATAGCGACGTATCTCTTTTCTTTTACACCCTTAATAAGCTGTCCTTTGTAACTCATTCAGGGCCGCCCCTGGCCCTTCTTCCCTTCTACGATTGTTTTCATCAGACCATCATACCTCATCATGCGACGAACTGAGTCGTACAGTCTTCCCTTTAGGGTTTTTAACTTCTCTTTTCCCCCACTCTTCTTTGCTTTTCCTCATTTCTCACTCGGTTGATCCTTTTTATCATCGTCAAAAATAGTTACCATGTTAGTCAAAATGTTATCTGACCTGGCGAATCAACAGTACCTCTGTAAACTTTAGCAATTCATTATTTTCAATTGTAACGTACGGAAGATGTTTTCATATAACTGATGTCAAAATATTTTTTCTCTTTGAAGATTGTGTGGTGCGCCTATTTCGTTGTAAACTATAATTCATGAAGTCGTCAAAACGATATAACACACTAATTTAACTTTCGCTATAGTCAAAATAATCATTTTCGAGCATTAATGATATCACAAGTGGCATATTTTTGCCGTAAAATTACATAAAAGATATGACACTCCGCAAGACCCTCCCCAGAGCCCTCTGTGGTTGGAATAGTAGCGTGAGCGAAGGGTGGAGAGCGAGGGGAGGGGAGGGGAGGGGAGGGTGTATCAATTAGGGTGACTGTCGTCTGTTTGGAGGGGTGTGAAGCAAAATGGAAAAATGTTCGTCTGATGATGCCTGGGGGGTGCGAATGCCATTCATTGCGGGATCCAGTGTGGAGAACGAGGAAGACGAAAGAAGCGAGGAAGAATGGGAGGGATGGCAGAAAAAGGGACTGTATTAGATGGAGAAGGGAAAAGGTGACGCCCTCACTGAGCATGCGGTAGCATTATGCATATCCAAAATGGTTCAGGCAAGATTATGAGTGAAATTAGTCCACATTGGATGGACAAAATGTAATTTCCTACCAAAAAAAACTTTAATTTCGATCCAGGTTTCAATGTTACTAAATCATCTTCACCCTGTCAATGATGTGATAATACGGAAACCAGGATCGAATTTTAGGTTATTTTGGAGGAAAACTACGCCTTTTTATTCCAACATTACTGAGGAGGACTGTCTGAATGGAGGAGCGTATGGGAAAGAATGACTAACAGGCATGTGCTTTCCTGCTTTTGGTCCCCTTCAGACGAGCAGCAATTGTTATTTCCTTCCTTTTTTTAATCACTTACAATTACCTGAGCCATTCATTTATGTAATAGCGAAGCATAGAAAATGTTGAGATGAAACTCCACTAAAATATTCTTATAAGTAATTTATATTGGTTCTTGAGTAATACCCAATCGGCAGGGCTCCCTAATGTTCGCAAATACGATTTTTTTCGACTTCGTATTTTTTCCTGTATATTTTACAAAATTTTTAAATTGAAATTTTTTTTACTGTTATTCCCCAATTTCGAAATATTTTGAGGCACCTACATCATGTAAAAAATCTATTTAAACGACGAAGTTCGAAGAAACATTGCACAAATTCGCCGCCTTATTAGTGTGTACAATGTACTGTACGAGTTACACTGTACATATGTAACTCGTCACCGCGAGCGGAATTAAAACCTCAACGTAAACATATTTTTTTCCGTAATTGAGTCTTCTATGAGGATATGACTAAGTAATTGTGCTTACTTACATGCATGTTGGCATCTAAGATTCATCGAGAACTTATTCGGCGAGACTAGAAATGTCTAGCTCCAAAATGCTGTCTATACTTTCCAAGAAATTCATCCTCCATTCCGGTTGCCGCCATCCAACCCATCGCTAGAGTATAACCCAAGCTATTATAGATGCTAGAGTGAGGTAAAACAGGGCGAAGACGAGAGGAAAAAACGGGAGGGAGAGGTAAGATGGGAGGGAATACGACAAATGAGAAAAAGGTGGGACGCCCGATTATAACTTTGACCCACTGGGATAGACGCCTTACTACATGCTGGCACGGCGGCGGAAAGTTTACATCAGTGCATTAATATAAGTACTTTTATTGTCTTTTTAGAGTCTTATTTTGGCCTTTCATCGCTGAAATCTTAGAAAAGGCATTTATAGTGGGTGACGTCTCTAGTTTGGTCCCAAAAAGCCTAACTCATTTTCGAATGAATAGAGAGATAAAAAATACGAAATTTAGGGATTCAGGAAACTTTTTAAATCTTTCAGGCGATTTCAAGCCGTGTCCCAATTGGCCATTTGGCTATGCCAATCCCAGGATTTAGCCATGAAGCCATCTTGGAAGGATGTCCCAACTCGTTAGCCAGCACAAGGGAGGGAATTTAGGCAGCTAACGCGGCCGCCAGATTTAGGCATCAAGGAGTGCATCCTTCTCCCCACTTTTCCCATGACTCAAAGCGTGCAAAGCGTATTCAGGAAGAAATCAGAGAAAGGGCAGCATGGCTGTCAACAAGGGATAGTACTTGTTTGCAAGTAGTGTTGATATTTTGAGACTTGTTCGATTAATTAGTAATTTTTATTTTGCTTATAGTAATGAAATTGCTTTATAGAAGCGTAAGAATTAGGGAGAAATTAGTTTTAATACGGAGTAATTAGAAAGAGAAGGTGGCGCAACTTTTAATCCTAATTAATGTTTATATGCTTCTTAATGTTATTTTATAACTTTTTATACTGATCACATGTTATCTTTTGCTACCCTTTACTTTTTTAACGTGTTAAATAATGCTTATTAATGTTTATATGCTTCGTATATAATATATGCTTCGTTTATATACTTAATTATGTAACACTATGTCTAAATTCTTATTTATGTAACACTTTTTTGTAGATTAGGTTAACACCCGTAAGAATAAACAATTACTATTATTATATGTTATTAGACAAAGTCCCGAAATTGGAATCGGAATAAGTAGCAAAAATTAAAATCTATAGTGATTATGAGAATGATACTGAAACCTGATTTATGTACGTAAACCATAAAGTGTATAAACAAATTGGCTAAAAATCTAATGGAAAACTTAAAAAAGATTTTGAAAATAATTCCCAAGTCAGACGGTAATCGTTTGAATAGACTAAATAGACCTGTTCTTAATAATACAAAACTAGATATGAAATTGCTAAAATATAAAAAGTCGAAAAAGTAGATGGTCGAGAGACGATTGAAATATTGCAAACCAATTAAAAGGAATATACGCAAACATTTCGCCACAAACTTAGCTTCAACCACTTTAACAAAAAAATACGGAAATAAAAATACGAATTTGAAAGTATACCCCTACTTTACTATTACAAAAACAAAAAGGTTGTCTAAGATACTAAAATCATGATAAAATACTCTTCCCCGACATCTAAAACTCAAATCACTTGACACATCACATTTTAACAATTTTGGGTGGGTTTTATCATTTCTTCAAATGATTCCGAATATCTCTTGTTTTGCATTAGCCTAGTGCCCAGTAGATGGCAGCACCTGCGCAAGGATTCTCCAATCCATGCTCCCTTGTGGTTGGCTGCCCAGAATCTAGCTGGCTAAATACATGATGCCCAATGGCTAACGAGTTGGGACACGGCTTCGGAGAGGATAAGTAGTAAGACATTATGCCATACCTTGCATAGTTCACTCTAAACATTTGTATGACTGAGTGAGTGGTCGAAGGTGGGTTTTTTGTGCGTAGATTCGTGTTTATTGAAGAGATTTTTACCTACCCGCCCTGTACCCTTATCCTTCTTACGATTAGACTGAAATACTGAAAAATATGCCGATATCAATCGCAATCTTTTCGTTTTATTTTATAAAAAATCGTTTTTTGGCATTTTCCATCGGGAATGTCCTCATTCTTATCAACATAGAAATTGATTAAATGATAACAATATTAAAATTTATAAATAAAATATTTAACCTCCGTGCTATTATGGCTATAGGTTCGCTTGTCAGTTTTCTCTCACATTTTTGAACGCCATTCCATAAAATATTTCTGTTTCCCTGGGGGCTATAACATTTGGCACGGCATTCCACAGCGTTGGAGGAAAAATCGAAAGCAGCGTTCGTATGTTAAACTTTGTTGATATATTCGTAGTCTGAATGCGAGATTGGATGCTGATTATGTGAGGATAAACACCAATGGCAGCAGTTTCTTTTCGAACGATACGCTTTTCACCGGGGTACTGTGCCAATAAGACAGAGGAAAGGGAAGGAGTGAGAAGAGAGGAAAGGTGAGGAAATTGGATAGTGGAGAATGCGATATGAGCGAGCGTTATTACGTCAGACTGAGTCGGTGTGGTGGGCGTCCACGAGGCACGCGCAATGAAAGTTAAGTGATGAAATTGTCACAGCAGACGCAAACATCCCACCCCATACACACATGCGTTGCCATGGACGCTCCAGGGCGTTCCTCCAGGATGAATACACATCATTACTAAATCAAATATTTTGGATGGGTCCAAAATCTACCTACACAATTTTTCCCTTTCTATACATCAATATATCTACTTCCTCATTGCATTGAGTGGCGAAAATATAACGCATTTACGCTACGAAACAAGGCGCTATGACTGTAGTTAGGGCCACAGAGGAAGTAACGTGTCGTCACATGACATTGCAAATGAGAAAGAATAACGTGAGAAAAAATAAAATATAGCTATAATATTCATATTATAAGCTATAGATATGGCAACACGGAATATAATGTAGTGGCAGTTAGTAGACGTGTTTTAAATACAATATTCGACATAAATTAATAAAATGGAAGGATTCAACACCTTACTCAATAATTGACGCATATCAATGCTGAAATTATCTTTCCCAGAGATCTGCGGTTTTAGATATTTCTGATTTTTTCCAATTCTTATTGCTTAGTGGTCGCGATTTTTTCCTAAGAGAGAATATGATCGATTAAAGTCTCCAAGAACATACTCCATCACTCGAAAATATTTTAGAAATGGAGAAGCATTAAATTTTCAAGTCCCGAAGTGCTAAATTTCCCGACCAAGGTGATTGGTAACTCTGACTGTCAAAGTCAATCATCGGATTTCGAAGACGTTTATGCGTGGAGCCAAGAGTGGGGACTAGAAATTTATCTGAGCAGAAGCACGGCACATTTCTTACTTAGGTCGTCCAACTATCCCCAAGTATATATTTTGGATGGTGTTAATACAAAATTAACAGATGAAGCGGAATATACAGTTACTTCGCATCTGTTGAGAGGATCGTACGTAAAAAAATATTTGTGGCAATAAACCGCGAAGCTGCGAACTGCTAATCGTTTTTCAGGAAAAATTTTTGATGAGAAGCAAAATTGAAGTTTACTCATCCGGCTACACCTTTTATATGGAATCCGCCGCAGAAATACTTAATCCGTGACTATATGATTTACAAAGGAAATATGCCCGTCGAAAACTCCTATCGGGGTACAGAAAGCGTTACACAAATGTGAGGCTGGGAGCCACTGGAGTCTCGGAGGCTACGCTTAGACCTCTTGAGCGAATAAGAACGGATATTTTTTAGAGCGACACGGAGAACACCATATGAGAACCCCACCATATTTCCAGGTGCGACAGAAATGATAGATTAAGAGAGATATTTTCCGAGCGGATTGGTATGGGAATTTGTTTTTTCCTCGAACAAAAAAGACTAATACATGTTAGGTGGAACTCGTCGTTTCCTTTTTATTAGTTGAAGGCTGATGTCCTAACACCCCCATCACGAGCCTATTTAGGAAGCTTGCGGCGTAGTATGCACATTGAAATTTGAAATTAATAAATTAATGAGAATTAGAGTTATAAATATAATTATTTTAATTATTTATAACTTATTATTCCTCTACAATTAGTGAAACCGAAATTTATTATTTTGTGTTCCATCATAGGGAAAAAGAAACACCATTGAACGCTACAGTGAAAAACATATTAGGTACTTGCCTATTAATTTGGATTACTTACGCGCAAAGACTAAAACAGAGATAAGATACAGCAACACATTTTATGATTCCAGTCAAAATACTTCACGCCGCTAAAATGATTCATGGATCACTTTAATTTCAAGAAGAATGTGAAACGAATATTTTCAAAAATAATGACCGTACCTATCGATACTTTTATCGAAATGTCTGACTATTTCAATCTTATTGAAATAAAGTTTATTTTATTAGGTAGGTACGAGCGTGATGATCCCTCTCCCAGCTCCCGCTTCCCCCGCTCTTTTCAATGCAGGTCCACAGAGGGATAGGCGCGTTTCTAATATTATAATGTAGAAAAAAAGGCAGGGTCTTTACAATTTTTTTTACAAATTTAATTGGAATGTTCATGAACAAATTGAGGTCAGAGGACCTCTTTAAACACAACATTGGAAGTAATTACACTATCCTCTGTTAAACGCACATGATGACTCATACTTACGTATCAACAGGAGACTCGAATGTGGAATCAGCCGCATTTTGATGAAAGTTATTTAAAGAATGCGAGATATTGTTGCAAATGAACAAATGTATCAGTTTGTACGCCGTTAACGTCAGGAATATTTACCGGTTTTTGGTTTTATATTTTATTTGTTTATTTTTTTATTTATTTAAAAACCAATTTTAGGAAATAATAGCAATTATTTAGGAAGTAAGATATGCCGTCGCATGTTCTCTGATAAATTCTGTGCATTTTGGCACCACATTTGTAGAGTTTGGTTGCGTATAAGTTGAGAAAAAGGTATCTATAAAGTAGAAATAATATACAAGATTCTTTGTAAGGTTTTAAAGTTATTCTAAACTTCTAAGACGACAAGTGACACAATAACCATATGATGTTATCACATTTTCATCTCAGAGATAACTGCGGCAGTAAGGGAATCCCTTCCATGTCCATCACCTTAAGATACTTATGCGACTATCTATACTGTTATGGTTTACTTTTCATCCTTCCATATCCTCATAAGAGAGAGAAATAATAAAAAAAAATTCAAATGTATCCTTCCCCTTCGCAGCTGCCATTTCGGCATTATTTTCGCCCAACGCACGCAGCACGCGTGTATTGAAGCAAGGCGGGCCCCGGCTGCGCTTGCGAAATCCCCCCTTGAATGCGTGCGTTTTTTTATACATTCCTCTCTCTTACTCTTGCAGAGTAGTCGCTGCTCCCCAGGGAGAGTGATGGCGGCGCACGCGTGCCGTATCGCACGACTAAAGGGGGCTCTTTGTATGTGCCCGTCGCATTTTCCGCTTCGACGGCCAGCGCCACTCTTTTGTTTCCGTCGCATTTTATCGCCCTTCTGATGTTTTTTTGTTTCCCTCCCCCGTGCATCCATGCCGTGCTCGTACAGGACACCTGACACGCCTTTTTCCCCCCTCTCTCTCGGACACGGGAAAAGTCATTTAGCGTAGCACTCCCCCGCGTCGGGCGAATAGTGGATTAATTGAACGCAAGTGAGCTGATACGCTCACGCTGACAAATCACCGACAAATTCATTGCAAAATGAGCTCATCACTGAATCATTTTGTGAGCAAATTTGAAAATAAAAAAAACATTTGTTTAAACGAGACAATTATACACTTGCAGCCGCAGTGTTCTTATACACTCGTATCTGACGAATTCATTCGAAAGAAAAGGTTATTGATTAATAATATTTGTAACAGTCGCCAAAATAAATTTTAAAAGGGGTATTCCCGTGCCTGAATTCACAAAAACAATCTTTCTCTCGCAAAGTGAACTATTTCTTGCATTACCCATGTATATTGCTCAGTTTATTAAAATGAAATAAAAATGTTTTTCCTGTTCCGACCGCATTTCTTTCCGATCTATGTGCAGGGAACATACCAAGTCTCCGGCATTGGGGACGAAACGGTGGCATGTTAATGCTTGACGCAAAAACTAACCCAAAATAAACATTGCTGGATAAAGCCTGGCACATATACCGAAATTTATTTTCGATACAATTTAATCAATCAAATGTTTAACTTGCCGATGCACCTTCTCGCTGGCACGAATTCTCTATTTCGATTCTTGATAATAAATGGATTGCTCTCTACTCATCGCCACGATTCGCACATCTTTTTTACGAATTAAAATGAGTCAGCATTAGGAACGTTATCCCAGCTTCTATGAGTCGAGCTTCGGCCACCTCTGTGCAGTTTCTTTGGAATTGGCATGTAGCCCTTTGAGAATGAAAATACTCTACCACAAATACTGAAGATTAATGGATTACTTTACTTAGGCCCAGTTTCACCAACACGGATAATATTCTCTATTATCTCAGTTTTCAAAAACTCGGTTAAAATTATTATCTCAGAAATGTGAGGACCGTGTTTCACCAACGACGTTTTATCTTAGTTTTCAAAAACCGAGATAATCAGAATAAATGATTTGCCTCGTACGTTTTTCATAACTCTGACGTGGGAAAAACAAATGACGGTAAGCAACCGTATGACATGGAATCAATTTTAATAAGCCGGTAAGTGTACAATCAAGTACAGAGTGATAAAATGAACAGCAACAGTATTAATATAGACAATGAGAGTTCGAAAAGCTCAAATATTAATACATAATATTAATGTTTTCGTGTAAGGATTTATTAATTTGCCTTACCGAATACCACGCACGGGTAGTAAAAAATAAATAAAAAACAAATAGGGGAACCGCGTTTAGCAAGAGCAAGGAATGCGAGAATATTACTGCGTCACTGTAAATTGGCAGAAATGCTGTATGTGAGCAACTACTTAAATAAATAAATATTGCGGTAAAAAAACTTGTAAGCACCTTTGTTTAATGCATCGTTATTTAAAAATGAAAATTTTTAATTTACCGAGACTCCCAGATTTAAACAAACACAGTTCTTGGTTATTTTGTGCTACAATAATTAATTACGTCTCACATTGGTCAAATTGCGATTTCGAAGATAACGATGCTGTTACATAGGTATTAAATTCAGGAAGAGGACAGAGATAAAAGGTTTTTGTATATATATGTAAGAAAATTCAAAGAAAGACTTGTGACATTTATAAATACGAACATATTTTGGCAAGAGTTGTCGGAATTATTGGCTCAAGAGGAGCATAGGCATGGGAAAGCTCAAGTTTAAGAGAAAGAAACGTGAAATTTCTTTGACAAGGGGAGATCACGTACCCCATTATGATGATAAAAAATTTTCCTCATGTCTATGCTTGCTACAATTAAAATTATTCACATACTTGTCGCCGTATGATCAAAACGAACACGAAAAAAAAGCTATGCAAAAGTTGCTACTGTGAAGGCTCGAACCCTGGGCCCCAGGGTGAGAGTCGACGACGGTACCACTGCACCAACTACCCGAGATAAAAATTAAGCGCTATTTTAGCATTATACATCATTATTGAATAAGGCTTGTTGAAAGTACCGCATGAAAATTAATTAATAACAGCCAAACTAAGGCTCATTCATTAGAACCACTACCAGTTTATAGATGTGTTCGCCATTCCGAATGCTATAAAATATACGGCATTGGAAACCTCCGCTTCCCCTTATTAGTAAAATTCGTCTTCTTCGATGAGAGCGAGAACTGCCTTTGCAGTTTCATATGCCATTTTGGGATGAGTAAATAAATGTACTTCACCATATATATTAAAATAATCTGCACGCTCATTTATCCATAATGAACGTGGTCTCCGAATAGAATGTCGATATTCTTCATCGCTGTCATTCGTATTTTCCGAGAGCTGATGAAGCTGCATGCGCGCCATGCCATCTGCCCTCAGATTAACTCGGATAATAAGCTTTGGACTGCGGAATATCGTCAGTAAAAGTATAAACCGAGATAACAGCCCAAAACCGAGTTAATGCATCTGGTGAAACACGATTGTTGTAATATCTCGGTTTTTGAGAATATTATCCGAGTTAATTCAATTATCCTCGTTGGTGAAACTGGCCCTTAGAGTGAAAAGTTGTACAGCGAATACATTTGAAATCCGTTTGAGCAATGATAAGCGGATCGCTCAATACTCCAGAAATGTTTGATAAAGTATTTAAACACGCCCAGAGTAGCAAAAAATAAATCAAATCTGAGCGATCTTTTAGTCCCATAGCGAGAGAGACTGCAAAAGACTTCGCATGGATGACGGAGGCGGGGAGGAAGAGGAAAGGTCGCAGTGAGGATGAGCAGAGGGAGAAGAGCGGAGCGCAGTTAGACGGAGAGAGAGGTCGTATCGGCGAACGCACTTCACTCTCGCTAAGCGCCCCCGTAACGACGAGTTCGGTAATTGATATTTCCACCGTCAGATGGGGTTTGGATGAGTCGGGCGTTCCCCGACACAGGGAAGCAGTTATCTAAGCGGCCTCGCTCCATCCGGTGAAACGGTCCACTCTCCTCTCCTCACCTCATCTCCACACTCATTCCCATTCTTACGCCACTCCCACATTCACATTCTTACATTCAGACCCGAATGCCACGATCACGCTTGAAAGGAAGCCCCGCAGAAGTAGTACATGCCGCAATACCTACCACCTCTACCACTTTTAATCCGATGGCCTAAGTGCTGTCGTACATGCTTCGCGACTTATTTTAAGGTAAGTACTCCTTCATTTTCAACAACCATGCTGAATTGTATCCTGAGGAATAAATAACCAGACCAATGGTGATTTTAAAAAATCAGATCAACGCGTTTATTTGAAAGACGAGCTAATACATAGAATTAATAATAGGTATAAAACGCTTTCTCAGGCATCAGTAGCGATTCTTTGATTACTGTAATAGTTATTATACAGAAATTTACGACATTCACTAATTATTAGCAATTCAAATAACGTTATATACGAACCAGTTCATAGTATCCCCATATGGACAGAAGAGACAGGCCCTTCTATTTCTGAGGACAATCGAAATTTGGGTGTTCTGGTCTGCACATTTCGGAGGCCGCGCTCAAAACATCATCCATGATGCTGCTCTCACTATGGACTCACGTAAGAGCACTTACCTTACTCTTAAGGTTAGAGCCCTTAGAGTCCTTAGAGCCCTTAAATGGCCACTCTCACCAGTGCTGGATCCGCACCCCCTACCATCACTGCACTTTCTTCTCTCCCTTCGCAGGTTTTTTGAAGTAATTAACGAGCTGCATCAGAAATAAAATACCCAGCTAATTACGCTAGTGCTCTGTAATTGAACATCATTGAGAACAATGTTATATTTCAGTTATGTAGATTAAATATTAATGTCGCAAATTTCGGCGCATTCATTCAGTTTTCAAAACATTCCGCAGGGTAGCGGGAAACGATCTATTTATTGCCAGTACAGTAGAACCTCGGATAACGACCGCAATGCGGTCCAGAAAGCTGGTCGTTATCCGAAATGTTCGCTATTTTTCCCATAATAAATAAAGGAAATAGGAAGAATTGGTTCCTAGCTCCTATTGACTCGCAATTATAGGAAATGTACAGGCTATATAGGTATTGTATTACATTATATTTCTTGTGGACTTACTATTGTAGACATGATATTACTTTGTATCAATTTGGGATCACACAGCACCGAGCACAAACATGGCCGCTACACATCTGTTCGCAAACCAAAATTTTATTCGCTATCCGAGGCAAATTTTTAGAGAAATTTTCGGTCGTTATCCGAATTGTTCGTTATCATAGGCGTTCTCTAACCGAGGTTTCACAATATTTCCAATCGAGAATTTGCGATCGTGAGGCAAAAAAATTCATTGGATAAAATTATCAGGAACCTAAGTGCTAATTGACAGCCCTCATTATAGCTAGTGAACGTAGTAATTCGGATCCCTCTTCGGTTGAAGATACTAGTGGAGACACTTTCACATATTTTCGCGCTGGAGAGTTCATTTTGACCGTAGGTGCCTGTTGTGGGGGTGAATGCAGTCAAATGATTGATTTCAAACGGCCAAAGCTTTACTTTTTACAACGAAGGACTTTTCTTTGTTGACTTTTCCTAATTTAATGAGGAAAAATTTTGATGTAACTTTTTTCTGAATAGTTTACTCGGTTGCCCTAAAAAAAACTCCTCCCGGGAAGGTCGAAGTGGTTTTTTTGATCGCAGGTTCAACACAAGCAGATTGATGCCCTTTATAAAATAAATGCTCTTTTGAGAATTTTGAAGAGACGAGCAAGCATCCATGCACAACTGTTTTATCAAAATCTAATATCTCAATGCTCACTTTTTGTTGAATTGAAATGGGACAACCTCCATTGTCATGAATTTTACTCTGACAATATATAAATTATCAAGTGTGTGAGAAATTGATCACCGAAACAATGAAGCTTCCCTAAGAGTACTCCATATTTAACGTTGATAAATGAGCACAAAGTAAACCGATTTTCAAATGATAAATCGATGGATAGTCAAAATAACCGCATTAGGTTTTCGAGGCAGGCAGACCAGTTCAGGCGTTATCGCGTTAAATGCGAGGTGAGTGACTTCAAATCTAGTGGCCTAGTGACTGTGACACCCTAGGGTGCATATTGTTTCCGCGATGAGCAAGCCGTTATCTTTTGGACCATTAATTCTCGATTCTTGAGAGAAACTGTCATCGTGATAAGCAGCCATCCATCCGAAGATTGGCTTGACGCAGCTCTCCACTCAATCCGCCAAATCTTATCTATCAACACGTGGCACAATTCTTCTACTTTACGTCCTTCATCTCCTGCACTACATTATTCATCCGCGAACCACCTTTGCCATCTTTCTCTCAGCGAAAATTATCACTATTCGATTGCGACTCACGATGTGGCTGATGAAATTATCTCGTCTACAGCCCAAGGCTTTCAAGATACTTCTCTCTTGCTTTTTTCAGAAATTCCGCATTATTCACACTATCTATCTACTTATATATTTATAATTCTTCTACAAAACCACATTTCAAAAGGTTTCAACCTTCGCTGCTGCCATCGCCTATGCTTCACTACAAGAAAAAAAACATCCTAACAAACTGAGTCCTAATAAATTGTTATATAGCTTCAGCGCTTATATTTTTAGCAGTGAGAAGAATCCGCTTTTTGAAAGACGCTATCCTTGCTTAGGCTATTCTACTGACTATTTCCTTCCTGCTTCTTCCATCCCAAACGGCTACCTAAACAGCAGAACTCCTTTGCCCCTCCTCAAGTTTTTGGTTTAGTTTCAGTTTCGCCTTCGCCTCTTCGTAGACCTTCGCTTGCTTTGCATTAATTTCCAGCTGATATCTGATCATTATGCTAACTGACTTCAATAGAATTATCTTATTTAGATCTCTCTATGTTTCTGCGTGGACTGCTATGACATCGACAATTCGAAGCAACCTAATTTTTTTCACCATGGATTTTTAATTCTCTTGCTTTCTCTTTTATTTCATTGATAAATTTCCCTAAGAACTCATAGAAAATTACTTGGGAGAGAGCACACCCTAGTCTAACCCCTTTCTTCAGTCTTACTTCCTCGTAGCTGGAATCAAAGGCTGTGATAGTGCAGAATCGATTTGTGGGAGCATATTGTCCACATTCATTCTTTGAGACTCTTCCTTTCTCTCCATTTGGTGGGTGGGATTGGGATGAGACTGCCTAAGACCCTTTTCATCGCACCCTTTGCTCCGAGTACCCTTTCTTCCCGCCCTCGCCTTTATCTTCGTCGTCGTCTCCTCCGCATCCATTCCTCTCGCTTACAGAACACCCCTCGCTACTTCCTCGCTCTCCCACCCTTGGCGCCACGGTCGTCTCGCAGTGCCCCGGATGAAGGCGAGGAAGTGGATACTGCCTGAGGAGAGTGAGTCGAATGGATCCCCCCGCTCATTGCTCACTCATCCGTGCTCACTGCAGTACTGCTCATTTGCAGAGGCGTAATAACCCGCCGAGGAGAAGGTGTATGGCAAGGAGTTCATCCCCACTATAGTGATGCTAATAATTGATTTGATTATCAACACTATTTTTAATCGCAGTGCATCCCCACTACATTGATCGAATAATTTCCTACTTTTTTGGAGTTTTTTTCTCAACTCTTCCTTTTTATTTAGGGATTTTCCCATTTTGGACGACTTTGCCTTCGGTACAGGACCCTACGATAACCAGTCCCTGAGAACTTGGACACAATGAGGCTTCTCCCCGCAATGTTGCCATTATGTTTCCAAGCACCACATTATTTTTTCATCCGCTTTCCGACTCAAATATCACTCTAACCTTGATCTCATTCCTCCTCATCTCCTCAAAAATCCACTCTAGGACATCCTTATTTGACGAAATCCTATGCTTCGCCGTAATCTATGTTTCCATTGCCGCTTCAGCTACTTGCCCACTTTATTTGATTAAATGGAAAAATCCCATGATGCCTAATAGCGCAGCACAGCCAAATGAGTTGCTTCTCTAAACGATAAGTTCCATTGAATGTATTTTATGTTTAGTAATGATAATTACGCTCAACTACGTTATCATGGAGTACATTTTAGATGAGCATGCCCTGTCAATCCACGAAACTTGGATTTCCCCCTTCAATGCACTAAATGGTCCACTCCCATTCCCTCAGTTATCGCTCTATCCTAACCTGATGTCTCTCCTCATATTCTCAGTTGCGTCACCTTGCCCACCATGTCCAGCACTTACTTGTTTCTTTTCCTTTACGTCCATTTTCTTTCCTATATTCCACTCTGTACCTGTATTTCTTAAGCCTACAGTACATTCTTATCTACTTTCTTCTGCGTCGACGTTGGTGGAGAAAAAATATACCCAAATTATATTTCTAGCTTGCTCAAAAAACCGAGTTTTCAATTTCATTTAATTATGCTGAGCATGAAGGTATTTTCAGAAATTTTAGGCGGCAAATTTCACTCAAACGTTAGACCAAAATTGTATAAAATTATTTCTGTTTTCGTTAAAACCTGTAGAAATCAACGCGAGTCAACCTACGAATCCAACTTTATAAAGGGCTGCCATTTATCAACAAAAAAAACAAGAATGCTTCCCCTTAGAAACTATGTCAGTAGTAAAAATGAATTGGCGGAAAAAATTGAAAACGGACAATGTCTGCAAATACGAACTTGGAAAGAGAGCAGGGAGGTCAATGAATAAAACTGAATGTCAGTGCATTGAACAAATCGACGTAGGTCGAATATTGAGAAAAACAAGAGGGATTAGGAATTAGTGTAATGAGAGGGAGCCACGATTTCGATAGGCCCAATTATCATACACGGTTCCTTGAATTGGTTTTAAATTAAGTTGTAATTGCTACACTGGTTTTAATTGAAGGCAATATTCAAAGAGGGCACAAAATAAACACAAATTAATGTCGGCAACGAAAGAAGATCAACAGTTAGAAGTAAATGAGGAAGTGGATTTTCGTTTATGTAGAGACAACAGAGAACGAATAGGAAAAAGTTTCACGAGGCTAAAGGGTGAAACATCCAAATGGGATTGATAACATTAATTAGCTTCTAAATAAATGCGATGGAGTAGTGATGGTCCTTTTCTGTTAGTATTTTCGGTTAATCGTCAAGGAAAAGGTATATCAAGTATAAAAATGTCAAACTTCAGTATCGCATGAAAAGCAAGCATGAAAGAAAGAGAACAAAAGCCATAAGTAATGTCATTGACTTATAATTTAGCTGTAAAATGTATTTTTTAAATTATGCATATGTTAATTTTTTCGTAAATGTACCATTACATTTTTTGCTTTCAATTTGCAAAAGAATATATGTGCTTAAAATTATTTTTTGAAGCAAGGAAATTTTAATTCCACGGAAGTAAGTGCCTATAAATAGATTTGCTTTTAAAAAGGACACGCTTTCATGAGGAGGCAGTGTAAAACATCGTCCATATAAAAGAGGCTTTAGGGCGAAATTGAGATAAAAAATCATCTATTAGGTAAATCAAGTTTTTAACATTGTAGTTTGTGCTCATGTGTGTTGGAACGGGTTAATTCAACACGCTACTGAATTACTCGGTACAATGTATGGTAGCGTTCATTATTTATCCTGTATTTTTTGCGACCCACACAGAGAGGTAGCATAGAAAAAGTCTAAAAACAAATTGACAAAACGATAAAAACGTTTAAGCTCTTCTGACCAGTGCGGATTTAAAAGTTTGCTCGCTAGTTTAAAGTAGGACACAATTCGGCTTTCTTTTTACAAATTTTACGTGCGCATATCATCCGGTTGCGTGGCGACCGCGGGCAGATTTCAAAACAGCCAGAAGCCTGCTCCTCTTGCAGGATTAAAGGGCTCAGCTACAATAAAAAAAAGATATTTGTGCGCGCTCATGTTAATCCTGGCAACGCAAAGTTTTCGAATCAGGGTAACAGACATGGAGAACATGGTTCGGGGGAATTAACTTTTCATGAATATTCAGTGCGTCATCTGAGTCACGCCCCCTCCAAAGTCGATTGGTTTTAAACCACGAAATCTTCAAATTCCACTTCCTCTCAAATTCATTTTCCTCGCACTCGTGCTGAACAAAATGAACCAGATGCCGATCATAACCCTTTTAGGCTTGAATACAGTTTTACCACAGATAAATCGAGTATGCAGTGCGACAGTTACTATAAGAATAGCAGAGAGGTCTTTTAAAAACCTTGGGTAAATGACGGGAATCCTTAATCACCTACGGCAAGCTTTATTGCACAGATGTTCCATAAACCTATTACAATAATAATACAAAAATAATTAAGCATTAAGAATTAAAAAATATGTATGCTTACAACCGAGTTACTTATATCGTATAAACCTAGCTCATAAATAATCGTAAATCGAACATTATGTAGAGTTTTAAACAATTAAAACCAGTCTGTTAACGTTGAAATGGTACTAATAAAAATTTTCCACAAATTCCATCGTTTCCAGTCCAAATCGCAAGCTCTATTCTACCGCACGCTCGTTCGAAAGTTGCTCCTCTTGGATGCAGTGACGATGAGGAAGGACTAGCTCCATTCCCCTCGACCCACAACCCAATCTGAAGTGATCGCGCGCACCCTCCGCCCAAGGAACTGAACTAAGAGGGCCTTATCGAGTCTCTACACTTGAGTTGCCTTCTCTTGCCACCGCTGTCGCCCATGAAGAAGTACGCACGCTACGTGAAAAGGAAGGAGTTGGACCAGGAGATGGGAGGGAAGGAGATTCAAGGGAAGGGACGAGGAAGAAGAAAGGGAGAGCTATCGGAGGCGGAGGAATTTCACACAGCTGCTGCTTCCAGGAGAAGTGTAGGCAGGGAGGATGAGAGGAAGCAGTCAGGGTGGTTTGCGCCGATTCGAAACATTCTTGGGCACTTGATGGTGGAGATAGTCAACTCGAATATCGGTCTCAATGCCATATTAAGCAGCATTCAAGAGATCTGTTAAGAAACAGAAAAAATAGAGCCCGTTTAAAACTGTCCGGTCTATGTGCGGACATCGGTTTTGAGCATCGCCGAGTTCATTGTGTTAAGACAGCAGTAGATTGATAGAAATGCGCGTTCTTAGCCTAAGATCGCACAGATCAGTTAGATTCCCATCTAGCATTTATTGACGTGAATATGTAGCGAACCTATACCCTGGAAAGACTTAATCCGTGTCATTAATAAAATGCAAATGATAGCGAATCCTGATAAAACTGCAACAGGCATACATAAAGCGCCACACAGATTTTGAACGAATTATGCTGGGAAGCGCTACATACTCGCAGACTATAATCTAGGCTTAGATAACTTGAGAAATAAAAGATCTTCCAGAGTGGCAGAGACAACATCATATTACACCCAGGTTGGGCAGAAGCTATAAATAAAGAGAGATATTTTGGCAATCGGAAATTGGAATTCGTTATCCCAAAAACTTAAGGACTTTAAAAAATGCTAGGAGGAACTTTGAACGTGCAATGTCTTTCTTTGCTGACGACGTGTGTCCTAAAAACCCCAACCATGTACCTATTGAAGCGGATTGTGGTTTAGCATGTAGATGTTAAGTCCTTAACTATCAGGAGAAAAACGAATTCCGTGTCCTATCCGTTCGGCATAATATTTCTCTTACTTTATTATTGGGCAAGACCTGCCCAATTTCTACCCCTCCTTCTATCCCCAGTCATCTCGTCTCCTTTCTACCACCACCTCCTGTACTTACAAGAATGTAGTTTATCTTATTTAATATCAACACTGTCCCTCCTTTTATAAGGGCGAATCCTCTACTCCCCTTAACCTAAGGATCAACAACCACAGGGCATCAGGTACTTCCTCTCACTTTGCGTCCCTCCCGTTGGTGAAACATGCGGCCAATCATCGGAATCAATTCAATGATTGTTACGATTTTTCAGTTTTGGCCTCCCTTTCCCCCACAGACCACCCACTTAAACTTA
The DNA here is from genome assembly GCF_921293095.1 of Ischnura elegans. Classification (NCBI taxonomy): domain Eukaryota; kingdom Metazoa; phylum Arthropoda; class Insecta; order Odonata; family Coenagrionidae; genus Ischnura; species Ischnura elegans. The sequence continues at coordinate 98,879,337 of NC_060256.1, forward strand.
AAATTCCATCGAATTAACCTACATTTGGCTATTTAAAGCATTTCTTCCTCCCGGCTTAAATATCAACCGATAATCCCTTAATTGCCTTAGCACACTCTTCCCCCCCCCCCCTTTGGACCCTACCTCCCCTCTATTTCCCCTTCCCTCAGCTATCTCTCATCCTTTTCCTACAGTCTCCTACCTAACTCTGAGGAAGGTTGATGTTTACCACCGAAAATTTAGTTCTGTGAGTATTTTTTTATCTTCTTGTGTCTGTGCTTCTGCCCAACCTGGGATATTTTTATTCTCTTGCTTTATTTTTATATCAGGCCAGAAAATAAAGATAATATAATATGTAATAATATAATGAGTTATATGAAAAGTGAGTAAAGTTCTATGTGTCGCTCAGTAGTGAACGACGGGAGATTGAGTGCATAAGAATCGTGACGATGAAATTCTATTAGTCTATGGATCGCCAAACTTAACAGTCCGATGGCCGCGTTAGATACTTCACCACAGTTTGAGGGCCTACTACACTGTATACGTTTTCACTAAAAAGAATCAGCATGTGTAAAAAAATCGTTCAATTTTTTAACTTTAAATTTAGAGTTAGTTTTCTGTCATCTTTTACATTAAATTACGTTTACGTAACATTTGGGCTATAATATGATAAACTATCTGTTATAATTAAGTTGACTGTGATTTTTCGTGTTTTGCTGGCCTGCTAATGAGAGATAACGGCGCTGGAGCTTTGATTATGCTCATAAAATAATTAAATTCCTGGACAAAATAATCACAGTGGATTCCTAATTCACTTCGGTAAATTTCAATACTATGTCTGTATTAAGATTACGCTGTTGTTCTCGGGACATGTATTCCACTCAAATTTTGCTGGAAAAGGTGAAACAGATCTGATACTCCTTTCAGCATGCCTTGGACCGACTAATTTCCCCTTCCTAACCCAAAACAATCCACCTCATTTCCAGTGGCTTTCCTTCCCCGAGAAAAGAAAAAAAATGGAGGAAAGAAAAGGTAGAAAAAAAGAGGGAGACCTCGCTCGATGTCTTCACTCCGTTGACCGCTAACGACTTGGGATTAACTGTCAAGCCGTTAAGAAACCATCGTCCTTCCGTACGGAGGAAGAAGCCATCATCAATTCCGACTCCACTCACTTCTCTCCTTTCTCCCGAGAGATGGCGCGGCAAACGGCCTCAGAGGATGGACGTAATGAAAGCCCTTGCCCCCAAATCTATTGCCTAATGTTTTCTAATCCACCCTCTGTTGCGCTGTTCCTCCGCTTACACGCAGTTGCCTTAACGGCGACCACATCAGCGCAACCGAAGAACATCTGTTTCCTCCCGATACCTCGTTATGTTCTCTTTCCTGCCTCTCTGTTCTCGTGCGGCATTGTGTCTTTTCTACTATGAGTAGATTTGAAGATTTCTTCACAAGTAACTTACACGTTTTAATCAAAAAAGAAGAAAAGAAAAGGACCTACCATTCATTATTCTATGCAAGATTGCGATGGAATTTAAAAGGAATATTTTTCATCATTTTTTGCATAGTTTCCAAATTACTATGAGGGGAAAATTAAGACAACTTTCACAAAACGAACCGTACTATGCATACGACATTTTTTTTTGTTCAAACTATGACCCTACCCAACTTTGAGAGGATTCGGAAAATAGATGTAGATGAATTATTTTTAATTGTCTGGACGTTTGATGTATCAAACAAATGAAAATATTAAAGCCCGAAGTATACAAGTAGTAACCAGAAAATGGCTACAAAAGGAACTCTGACATGCTATTCCTTAAAAAGAAATTAATAAAGAGGAAATCTATTCAAATTTAATACGATGTTTTAAATTAATACATGCCGAAAGAAATCGTGTATAACTTAGTTTTAGCTTTGAATTTTGGAAAAGCTTAGACTTTACCAGACACAAACATTCTTTCTTAGTAGAAGTTAATTTTCCAACTTCACAAACTATCAGAATTCTCAGTTTCACCATAAATCAGTCATTTATAATTTTAAATTTAATGTCTACTTTCAATCCGTCAAAATTATTGAAGATTCGGCTTCAATTAAGAATCGAAAGCATAGGATATACGATGACAACCTGTTTTCTTGTGTGTGGAGACACTAACGAAATACACGCAGAAAAAGTGAATAATGGTTAGATACAAAATATTAAGAAGAAATTATGGTTCCACGTTTGAAGAATGGGAGGCGGAGAGTTGAAAAGAACATAGTATTCAGAGAATTATACTGAGAAAGTCTGACATTGTGGCTGTGATAAGAGGCTGTAGGATCAGATGGCTTGACCCAGTTAGAAGAAGATAAAGAGGACAGAATTATTAAAAGAGTGTGGTAAGAGGAGCATACACTAGGGAGACAAGGACAAGAAAGGATGACCGATTCGGAAGTTACGTGAGAAAAGTTGGTGGTGACATGGAGAACTGGAGGGCTTGGAGGTGGATGATTAACGAGGTCCAAAATTAGCTAGGATCCGAGTGGCCTCAGGAACGAATGAATGATGTCAACTTATTGCCATCCTTAAACTGTTCTGATTCCATCAATAGCTACCATTGTTTGATTGTTCCTATTGTTCACCCCCTGCCAAACACCCTGGAGGTGGCTCGCAGGGTATTATGTAGATGTACCAAGCAGTGCGAGCTGGTGTCCTGATGATTCATAACAAGACGTTTTCTGGCGCCTCGCGTCGGCTCAGCTGCAAAATATTACCTGGTGAAAAGCCCGGGAAAGTTTTTGATTGAATAATATATTAAAAATGAAATTATATAAAATTTATTCTGAAAAAATGAATGAGTAAGAGCTACTGTGTGATGTGAATGTGAATGTCAAGTGAATAAGATAGGAAATCCAAATTCCGAGTATCGCCGTCTTTTTCGTCTCCAATGTCGTCCTTACTTCAAGTGCATTTAGGTCCACCAGATGAAATTTTACGCAGGGAATGTTCTTACACAATCTGTCGTATGTGTGAGAGTGCATTTCATATTGCGTCGTCAAAAGCTGTGAATTGGAATAATGAATGCGAGAATGTATGAAAGCATGATAGAAAAAGAGCCACTGTTCTGGTTTCGTTCATGAACCCTAGCAATTCTACTACAGATTGAGATTGAGAAAAATGCTATTCTGAAATGTTTAATTAAATGTTTCATTTAAAATAGCCTTAAAATGAACCCATATAAACGCATACATCTTGGGTGGAGAATTCGAACCCGTGACCACTGAGTTGGCAGTCATTGACGGTATCCGCCATTACCGCGACGGCGACCGACAATGTAACAACTATGCCGACATAATATTATACCTAAGACAATCAAAAACTGGTTTCGGAGATATTTTTACTACCAACTTTACTTGTAATAAGTATTTTATGTCTTCGGACGGAAATAATAATTTTTTCGCTCGTACACAGTAATGCTAAATGTCCAACTAGTTAATATTAGATAGGCTAATGGTCCTTTTTCGCTTTGAGATGGAATTTGAAAACGGTGGTCTTAGAAGCATTTAATTTCGGGACTTCTTATCATTTTCTAGTTGACACATGATCGTAAAAGCAGGATCGTCAATTTTAAATATTACATAGGTATGTAAATATCAGATTTACTTTAAACGGCCGCGCGGATGAGATTGATCCGATCCCACTGCACGACAGGTTGCATTTCGAAGAACGGAGTTTTCTTATAACCCATTATCTCCCTAGAAATTTTGGATACGGATGCGTGGGATTGTTGGTGCCACGGGAAAATAATTGTTACTGTTTGCGTTGCTGCAAAATGTAGGTGTAAATAACTTAAAGGGGATCAATTTGACATCACGGCTGTCGAAGGGAAACAGCCAAGTCCGGCACTTCTCATACTAAAACACTTCTTTGACACTATCAAGAGATGAGGGCCAATAAAATATAGTCAACGAACAGAGTTAATTTTTTCCAGAAGGAAAGAGACGATGTTTTCTTAACGATGCAAAACATATTATACTTATCACGAAAACATTCCGAAGAAGAGGATTAGGAAAGCAAAAAAAGTATTTAAGACTTTTCTCATTGATTTCTATCAAAATATAAATAGCAGGAGCTTAAAACTACAAGAAGTTGATAGAGTACGATATAAAATAGAGGTGTCTTTCAGAACTGGGTCGTGTTTTCATAGATTTGCAACTCACAGAGCAAGTAGAGCAGTGGTTAACCAGTACGTTGATCTATATTCCGCCTCCATTTCTGCTGGCCCACGTCATCGCGACTACAAGGCGAGGATAGACATATCAGGGCGGGCGGATAAATATTTCCACGCGTGAGAATTGCAACGAACCAAGCACAGAGGGATCGTTGTCCGTTGGACTACAATGACTCAACTTTCGCCCTCGGCGGCTGGCACGGCGGGCCGCATCCTAGGCGGCCCGCGGGCCTTTTAATTTACGTCCGCGACTCATCCCTCCGATGTTTATATTTCGTATGCTACACGTTTGAAGTCGTAATGGAGAGACATGCAACGTCCGGGCCTAAGTTATGAGAATCTGCCGCCAGGGGGCAGGGAGAGTCATCCCTTTCCTTTTTGCCGGGCGTGTTTGTGGACCGCGCCTTGAACGACTCCTGCACCCGGGTGCAGACAAAGGAGCAGAAGGGAGCCCCACAGATTAACGCCGTGACGGCAGAGTGATGGTCTAGCAGGAATTGTCTGATGTTTTGTTTGGCCCCCGGGCACCTTATCGCGAAAGACATTTAAAAAAAGAGCTTTTCTGTTCTTGTGTTCAAAGTTGGACCGAGATACGGGTCGCAAGAGCCTGACTCGAATAATACAGCGGTCATTTGGAAAAAGAAGGAGTGCGCGCGCGCTTGGACCCGAAAAGAATATAAGTAATAATAAAAAAGCGAGAAAAGGTGTGAGGAGATAACATATCATTGGAAAGGCGTGAAAAGAACAGCCTCCGGGTCCTGTCTTGGGATTGAAACATGCGCTGTTAGCGGAGAAGAAAAGAAACTCCGCTGCTATTCAGGATTAATGGCGAAAAAAGGCATTTTGGGCGGAATTTCATTTCCTAGCATGAAATATTTGGCAAAATAATAGTGATAGGAGGGCACTAAAAATTGAGAAGCGACAAAAAAATTATTCTATTCACTCCAGTCAAATAGCGTCCAATAAAAATAACGCATAGAATAACTAACAACCTATGCGGTCAATTTAAGGTTCATTAAGCCTAGGATTACAATCGCTCCTAAAATAATGTTTTGGCTTCATCAAATCGATCAGGTTTCAAGCTCAAGTCTCAAAAATAAGCGCAATATGTAAGCGTAAGTGTCGTGGACCTCATATGTCTGCCAACATTATATCATGATGTGTGAATGTATCCCTGAGTTAGGACCAGCATTTAATGTCATCCGGGAATAAGTAAATCTTCAAAATATTGTCTAATTTATGTGATGGTAACTCTTTTATACGCCACTAAAACTAACTTAAGTCTCAAGTATTAACAAAGAGCTAAGTTTATTTATTCAAGTTATAATTTCGTATGAATAAAATGAGAATATAGTTCAGCAATGCTTAATTTTAGCTTAAAGTTTTTCCCAACATTTCATCTTGAAATTGAAGCGAGAGGTAATAAAAAATGTTTGCTCAATATTCTCATTTCGCATCACTTAGAAAATCCTTCACGGAGCGATGCTTGAAAAATAAGCTTCGTTCTCTGAATTAATGTAAAAGATGAATAGGAGTATGATTTCTGCTGCGATTTTTCCTTCTTCAGAATAACTCTGAGTCATGTATCAAAGCCAAGGTATCCATGCGTTCATGCACTGGTCTTTGACACTCACGACTGAAAAGCAATGAGATCGCTACTCACCTTGTATTCCATTTCCGCCGTATTTCACACGCATGTGCCTAAAGAGGTGCAGAAGATAAACTTCTAGCGTATCTTCCTCTCCAATTACCCATCAAACTTACTTTGTGTGATTAACTCTTCGCACTGTGTTGGTAATTTGATTCTCACTAAGACGTGGGAAGCTCCCACTTCCTCTTTCAAAGTAAAATTATAGCGAGGAAGGGCTGAACTGGATAAAAATAGATTTTTGCTTAGACGCTAATTAATCACTGGAAATACTTGCCGTTTCTAGCAGGGAGAATGTGGTCCCGCTTTCCTCTTAAGAGCCAATGTAAGGTCAGAGTGAGAGGCGTTGAATGGAAGGAAGATAACTTAAGAAAGGAAAACGGAGGGTAGCGTGTGTATCGCCTTAATTACAGAAATAATTCACACTGCAGAATAACTATAATAGATTACTGAATGATGTGAATTTTCTGTAGACTCCTAAATGGAAAGCCTAATTATATCCATCATTCAAACTCAATATCTGAATAAAAGCTAAAATGAAAATTATAACTTAAGTAAAAACAGTATTCTCCGTTTTTTCGTCGGGTAATTAGCTGCATGTCTTCCAATCACATGCAGCCAATTACCTAAAAATTCTTTCTGTATTTGGCACGCTGGGAAAATCTAAGTTCTTACGTATGCCTATAGTATCTTGTTCACATTATGACTAAATACGACCTAGAATATCACTGTCGACCAACTATCCGATTCATATGAGAGTTATGATATATATTGCTTCTAGAAGACGATTTCTGGTTTTCAAAAAAGTAGGAATGAGTATGATGCTATGGGCAGATAATTGCAAATTACCCACAAGAGCGTCTTCTATTCCATAAAATCTACTTATTTGGTCAATTTCTTCGCCACATAAATGTCGCCAGCATTGCACGAAGCCAAAGATCTCCCTGGCGTCCCGACCTCGACTCCTCTGCTTGACCAAGCAACGTCGACGATAGCTAAGCAACACAAAGAGAGAGCTCCCGCGGGAAATAAACTTGGCCATAGCAATAATGGCACGGCCAAATGACCGCGTTGAATTTGGAATACTTGCTCCACCGCCTCGTCCACGTTATTTCACACTGAAGGGAGCGATAAGCGGAAAAATAAAAGAAAAAGCAGGTCGCAGTGCATTGCGCGAGGTCAGATTGCTCTTGCCTTCCAAGCAACAGTGTAAACACATTCACACGGAACAAAATTAGAGCAGCATGCTTCGGAAAGCAGAATTTATGAATAGCAATAGCAGCATCTATGAGGTTAACCTTAATTGAGCTCCCAGCGTTGGAACTAGAACCAAGATTGTGATTTCAATTCTCATTATTACTTGAAATACAATGGTCATTGTTAGAAATGTTTAGAATTCACTGTATTTTCTTGCTTATCAAAACATAACTTTCCCCGAGACTTCTGTTGACTGGAATGAAGTTCTGAGAAAAATAATCACGCCAATCTAGATTATCCAATTTTCATCAATAGCATGTAATTGGAATAAAATTTTTTGTTTAACAATCCATTAACTTTTAAGGTATCTCGTTCACTAAGGTTGACACGTTTAAAGTCACTTTTTGAGCATAATCAAAATTAAAATTTTAATATTTTAGCATATGGTTATTTAATGAGGAAGGTGAAAGGTACGACACTACACCTGGATCACTCTACTCCAAAGGAGAACGCCGTGGGCTGGCTACACAATGAGACACAGAAGCCACATGGGATTTATAATGGAAGGAAAAATTGATGGAAAAGTCCCCAGAGGAAGATTGAGAGAGAAGCATCAAAGACAGATCAAGAAGGATAGGGGAAGGGGAGCCTCAGAGGAAGTAAAAGAGCTGAGGAAGGAGAGAGGAGGAAAATTGGAGGGCTGCAGAACCTATACCAATGATAGGATAGCAACACTACGCATGTATGCATGAATATAATGTTTTGAGCTGGAGATTTCATTAAAAAAATAAATATCATCGTGCGGTAATTTCTGTCTTAAAACAAGGTGAGATAAAGTTCACGATTAATGTGTCGTCCGGCAAAGATTTTATGTTGGGTGGATTGATTAAAATATGATTTGATAATTAATTTCATGCTGAATACTAAGCATGACCTGCCAAACCCAAAATCTCCCCTACGTATTATGGATTTCAGGTTATATGCATTGCGGATATATGTTCTTACAAGAAATCGTTAAAAATATTCTGAATCATAAGGCTAGTAAATAAAAAAATTAAATAATGTTAAATTTGTATTTACGAAAAATTAGCTTTTCAACTTCAGAGTGTTTTCAAAAAACATGATCGTGGACTAGACGCCATCTATTATTCTTCCGCATAATTATAACAGCGAACTGCCACACACGAAGCGTAGAAATTGAGTTGAGATGTTTCTTAGTCACGTCGATTTGTTTTTTTGCAGTTTGCGTTTTAATTTCGGGTTATGTCCGATTTTATTTTTCATTCAGAGGTACCTTCTTCTTCGATTCACGTTCAGAACCAAAAAAAAAAACATCATGGCAAAGCGCGCGAAAAAATTTTAGCACGGCACAGCAAAATCCAAATTTTCACGCTGATTTTCCCGTTAATTCAAAATCTGAATCGACGGAACACTACGCTGATTTCACCAGGTAATATCCGCGCAAATTCATTCTATGCACGCTCTTCTTCTCGTAGAGGCTCTAGAATCTCACGCTATGTGTTCCGTACGAATGGTTTATTGTTAATACATCGATAAACTGGCGTTCATAGCCATAAAAGCGAAGAGAAGTGCACTAGTGGCAGTGTCAACGAGGCGTATTTGTCGTCTCCTGGCAACACAGCAGCCTCCCCTAACATTGCCGACCGAATAGACACGCCCCCCCCCACCTCGGTCCAATTCGCACCCTGACCAGACGACTAAACCCTTTCTCTGCGATCCCTTCCGGCTGGTTGCACTTCGCCGCACAATAAGCGAGTTCCTCCCTCACTCCCATCCGAAGCTTCTGAACACTCCCAATAGGGGGACAGACCATCAGAAAGCATGTCATCAAACGGAAGGCCATTGAGGAAGAAAATGACTTCACTACCCGCACCTCAATTCTACCGCCGTCTTTATGGTGCGCACATACTATAATGTGCTCCGTGTGATAGCAATGATGTCATAGGTATTACGTATCACCATCAATGGTGATCAATCCCAAGATTGGTTTGACACATCTTTCCATTCAATCCACCTACTGAATGATCATTCAACACACAAACAATTCTTCTGATTTGTATTCTTCAACACCTGCTCTATGTATTTCATCCGTGGTCTTCCTCTACTGTTCTTCCCTTACACTTTCCCTCATACAATTATTTTCAGTCTTCCATCGTGTATCGCGATGCATCCGATTCCTCTCTCCTTGGCCTCATCCTCTTCTCTTCCATCGCAAACCAATTTTTTGTTTTCTTGGAATTGAGGTTCAGCTCATATCTATAAATCATAGGTTTAGGTACAATTTAGGTACTCCATATAAAATTCCAAATTTCTATAAAAAATTTTCAGGTCTCACTTTGTCTCTGAATTGTCATTGGCAAATCGCAACGTGCTATTTTTTTCATCGTGGATTTTCCATCCCATCCTCGTAACCGAGATTTGTACCCACTAGACTCTACCTGATCAAGCGTTGGTAACTGATGCATCAGTAGTTCATGACGCTGCCACCGTGGTCAGCACTGCTGGCGCTGCCGATGCCCAAAAAAAAAGAATGAAGAGAACTATTATGATAATTTCGAAATATTGAGAGCAAAAATTGATCGAGAAAGAAACTTAAGCGTAGTGGAGGTGATTTTCAACTTCGGCGCACGGGCAGCAAGGTCGCGTGAATGCACGTTAGTTGGCTCCGAAGCACTAGCCAATCACCAATGTCGTATGAATGGGGTAGTACGCACGATTTTTTTTATAGAAAGGTAAGAGTGAAAATAACGTGTATAAAAAATTAAACATAAATTCCGTATTATGAATGTTCCTGATGATGCCGCTCAGCGATGACACATGTTGTATAAATAATAAAGTGAAATGGAAAATTATGGATACGTAATTTATGATTATTATAAATTTTGGTGAAACATCCGAATGTATTCCATGGCGCTAAGAAATCTCTGTTTTCATTTCTATCCCGATGATAACCACTGAGGTAGCAACTCCGAACCTGAGGCCGCACTGAAGGTGTGTAGGAAGATATGGCGGCGAGAGGGAAAGGCCTATGGGGTGGGCGTGGATATGACCAGCCGCTCTGCAGGCGGGGACTTGGTTAGGTTGGAGGATATAGGGTTTTATTCTGATTAATATTTATGAAGAAAAGCATTTCCTGATTCGGAAAGTATTGATAGTCATGTGGAAAAATTCTCACCTCATTTATCCGATGACCCGAGAGACCATTCTGAAAAACCCATTTCTTTATAAACGGTAAAAAAAAAATGCTAAAGCTGCGATATCAACCATGTTTACATTTTGAATGAATGTTAATTAGAAATAATTATGGAAAATATATTTGTTAAATTGCAGTAATTGGTGTTGAAAGTTTTTGTTTTAACAGTTGTACTTGCCTCCGCATCAGGAAATCCTTTACTGGGAGATAGACTTTTCAGTGTGACAACTTCCGTCCTATAATAATAATGTGCATATTGTCCAGTCATTTTTTTATGGGGATGAAAAAAGTATCTATTTATTAAAGGCCTAAAATTAATTTCTGAGAATCGGTGTGTTCGTCACCGTTTTTGAGCATTTATTTACAGAGCAGCCCTCCCTCTGGTGTGATCCGTTTGGGTGACACACGACCCTCGCCTCCCCCCACCCTTCATCATCCCTTCGCTGCCAATTCCCAAGGCGACTGACTCTCCACTCATCCTCCACTTGTGTACCGAGTGCCTTAATTTGTCCGCCTCACGACCGCTATTTTCTCTCGTCTGGACCCAGGGGGCTCACGGGCGTTTGAAAGGGTCGGGTTCCTCACGAAGGTCATTGAGGAAGTGGGGAGACGGGGTGGATCAGGGGAAAGGGTTCGTCTCACACAAATCGCCCCCTCCCCACTGCAGGAACGCAGGAGTGCGCCATGACGGAGAAGTGAGAAAGCGTTGCTATCAGTCATCCAACAGTATTAACTCACCACACACAGGGATGGAGAAAATGTGAAAGAATTTCATCAAATAGGGACAACGTAATGCATTTAAAATGATGTGATGGTACTTGCCATTAAATGTAAAAAAGTATATAATTTATTCAAGATTACAATTGCTGATATCATGCTTTAAAAATTCGTCATTACTATTTATCTTATTTATCGGGGTTAGAATGATCTCAAAGAACAAATAATCGTTCACTCTTAGCATAAAACTTTATTTAATCAATGTACAGTAAAAATTTTTTGAGCAGGAGTTCTGAAGGACTTATGTTAATAATTGAATAAAGGCGCATTCTTGTATTATTATGTCTATATTTTTCTACAAAAGATTGTATTGTATTATTTTTTATGATCTGTGCGGGGTGCTCCATATTGTTTGTTTTCTTTTTTGTGTAAATCCTGATGCCAAATTAGTTTCGTTGCCTCAACTTAACTTCTGATTTACGGGGCGCACTAAGTTAATGTGGTTTACAATGATATTTTTTATGTTATTACATCCTTATCTGTAAACCACTGAATTTACTTCAAATATATTTGTAAACGTAACTAGTTACTTTTTTATATAAAATTTTTGAATTTAATGGATTACAAATTTAAATAATTAACATACACTGAGCCCAGTTACTTCGCCTTATTTTGAATTTAAAAATATTCTCATTTTTCAACATTAAGGTCAAGACATGTCAATGCTAAAGCCATCCGGCGAGTATTGTGGTATAACTGATAACTTCAGGCTTTACTTTGTGAAAACTTTCCATTTTGGAAATAAAGAAATTAAAAGTGAAACCTTTGTAAGGTTCACTGTTATTTAATTATGGGCACGACCCGGGTTTCGTAACTTGGTTACATCGTCAGGTGCCTGATCTTGCATGCATCTTATATTTAAACACATAAATGATAGTGAGGACATCTATCGGAAAGGGAAAGAACTTGGGGTTCCAATCGAGTATCGTGGTAATCGCTACGCAGTTCAAAATAGGGTAGTTTCCTTCATCAAAGAAAACGAAAGGCATCGATTGCGATTCGTTACCCACCATTAGTGTATTCATAATATACGAATTATTTGGTTTTAGAAATCCCAGTTTAGACGAATGGCAATGGTCAATTTTAACCGCATTTGAAAAAGGCCAGATTGGCGCCCATGCGATGTCACTCCACGTTACGTCACAGGGACCTAGTTTTTATACGAGTAGATAGGAGTTTTACATCGTCTGAGATTACCAATGCATGCATAAGGCACAGAGCTCAGCGAAACATCTCTTAATAATAACCTATTAAAACTGCCTATGTTCGGAAAGTTTCCTTCGTTTGATAAGGCATTAATAATTCTTATTTAAGACAAGCGCTACCTACTAGCAGGGTGCTCTGCTACCTGCTAGCAGCCTGCGTCGTATCTGCGCTCAAAGCCTCGTCCCAAGGTCACCTCACTTGCGGCAGCGGGAACCAGAACGACGTCACACGGAGATTACCCAGCATTCATACTTAGCCGTCGCGTTGAAAATTTTCACTTTTCATTTAATCGCGAAAAATAGATATCGTCATTTAAAATTCTAAAAGCGTGAAATACTTAATACAGGAGTAATAATCTTTAGATTTAGGCAATAAAAAATAATAGGAAACCACCCTATTCGCATCAGAATTGATTGATGCGGCCTTGTTAATGAAAGTGCTTTGACTCACATCAAACTGACGACTTCTGCTCGCGGATGATTGCTCGTGTGATTCGAAGAACGAGCAATTGCTCTCTGCGCACAAGTTTGTCACTTGTCTCGAGATTTTATTAAGCGTTTAGTGGCTGAAAAAAACAGCCCTACATTGGAGAAACAGCAATTGAAATTAAGTCGAGACACTTCAGTGAAGAATTATGTCCTAAGGCAGTATAACCAGGCTCAAATTAAAGTTGGAGTGATGAAATAAGCACCAAGCCTATACCTATACCTGTTTACCCCCGTCCTTCTCCTTTTTAATAATTGCTATGGGCAATACAAAAACTAGCATCGGAGATATTGCCCATTCAAATTTAACAGAAAATTTGATTTCCTGTATTAGAACTCAGCCACTCAGTGATTTAGCCCAGAGGTTGGTTTGGATAGGTGAGGGTAGAGGTCACCATGAATTAAACCAGTGGCGCGTGGATTTCACACGTTTGAGAATAAATATTAATCTGTTCAATGGTCCTGATGTCAATCGTCTCGTTTTTTTCCATGGCTCTAGCCTCATAAAAAATGTGGTTTCATTATCTCTAGACATTTTCAAAATTAAATTAATTTGTTCAGAAATGAGTGCTATTAAATAATGACAGTAAAGAAAATTTAAATATTTAAAAATTAAAGAAGAGGTATACAGCAGGCGACTCTTCACAAGAATTAGGACTAATTGTTGACTTACACATGCACTCCGAAATGTGAAGCACTGCGAAGAAGCGCCTAAGAATGTGGTGGAATTGAAGGTATTACTTGATATATTTGCAATTATGAAGCCGTTCAACTACGAATTCATTAAGAATTGATTCATGCGGATACATCAAAACCGTCGTCATTGATAAAATAATTACATTGGCTAGGAATTTTGCAAAAAATTGCAGTTTGACATTAAGTCTTTTCGAGGGAGCCATCATGAGCCAAAATACAGTTCCGAGAGTATTTTTATAAATCCCATAAACCAGAGGAAATGGATATATTGTTTTTCTCCCAGTGCCATTCCTTTTGATTTTGCCTATTTCTGCCATTTGTATTTGCACAATTAGGATAATTTGGCCGCGAGTTACCATTTTCACGCATTAGCACTCAATTTCGAAGTGTTAATCAGATTTAGGAGTTCTTTATCATACCAATCATTTTCCTGAAATCATCTACCATCTGATCACTAATAAGTCTAATAAATCTAACCAGCACCTCTAACAAGTCAACACTCACGTTGAGTCACTTCTCCCATGAGGGAAGATATATCAAGTGTCTCGTTGATTCCATTGATGTTCACGAGGGGGCCTGTCGCACCCGGCTGCCGAGAGGGCAAGTTCCTGCAGGAGCAACTAGGAGGGCGTGGCCAGTTTGACGCCGGTGGCATTTGACCGCCTCGCCTCATTCCAAACTAGGACCCTCGTCCCTTCATCGCAGAAGCTAATGGCACACACACACTCTTCCGGCCCCGAGGCCGCAATACAAGGCGAAGCAGTAGCAGCCGGGGCGATTAGAGGGGGCGAGCCTTCCAATTAGACCAACGGACCAGGGGTGGCTAGAGCGAAAGGACCGCCCCTGCATCTACTGTCTCCCACACTTCACACCATCCCCACATGCGCCCGCGTCTCTTTGCGTCAAATTCTTACCGGATCGAATTATAATGACCGGAAAAATCTGCAAAACTTCATCGATGACACCCCTACTATCATTATTGTTAGATAATTCTACTGCTAAGGTCACTGGAAGCATTTTAGTTATCGATTCAATCCTTTCTCCTCCAATATTTAAGCAAGTATCTCACTATGAAGCATATACCATATCATCATATCGCTTCTGAGTACTCGTCATTCTATTCGGATCGAGTTGCAGCACCAGCTGCATTGAAATTGTGACAAAAATTATGTTTAAATACTCGTAAAACTCATGCCGACCAATGGAGATATATCGTCCCAATAATAAGGCCGCCCCATTTACATAGATTATTTCCTGCTTGAGAACTCACATTCACTGTAGTGCAATCAAATGAATAGGAAAATATTCTGTAATCAGTGCACGTAAAACATGAGAGAATAAAATTCAAGCACCTTGTCTTGAGGTTAAATTACAAATGAAGCACGCTGTTTGCAGCTACCTCGCATTATTTGGCGCTTGAAGTATCACGTGGTATTTTTTCAAAAATGACATTTTTGAAGAATCAATTTTTTTGTCCCCCAAATCCTCCAAAATGTAGAGGCATAGGGGCAGTTGACAACACAGTTATTGAGAGAGAATAGAACATTTAGTGTTCCGACAATTTTTCGTGGGACTCCAGGTGATTTTAGAGGGGGTAAATACTGCGATTTTTTGTCGAATATTGTCTCGTCTACCCAATTTGCATGGATCGGTAAGCAAAATGGAAACCTTTGAGATGTGGTATTGAAACGAAAGAGAGGTATCTAAGGCATAGCACTAGAAAATCACCCGAGGAGATCACTACATCAGAGAATGAGCCAATGGACAGATGAAGGGAAATAAAAATCACCAATTTTAATCAAGGAAGAAAATTTTTACAGTTTTTAATGTTTCCAAAATAATTCTCTAAGAGGGAAAAACATTTTTTTACGAGAAACAATTAAGTCTTGGTCCATATGAAATTTATTGTTGTACTAGTTATTTGTTATTTATATGGAGTTGCAAGGGCAGGGTAAAGATGTCTTCGAAATTTGAGTACGAAAAAGAATATGGAAGGGGAAGTAGATGCATAGGGGGAGAAACCGACGAAGTGCTGGACATGGTGGGCGAGGAGAGAAATATTTTAGACGAGATTTAGAGAAGACAGAGGTTTTGGATTGAGGGAGGACGGAGCGTGGAGGGAATGTTAAAAACAGTGCTGGAGGAATGAATTACTAGAAGGGGGAGAGAAAGAATGAGGTTTATGGACGGAACAACAGAGAGTAGGCTTCGAATAAGGAAGTCCATGATGGAAGTGGAGAGTGATTCTCAAATGCTCCATGCAAACCTACTTTAACCGGTAAAATACTTAATTAATAATAAAAAAAATCGCACTTCCGACACGTATGCTAGCCCTGCGCCGGAATTTCGTGAGGGGTACACCGCGGGAAAGCCAAACCCTTAACTAGGAAGGACGTGGGTTGATGGAGAAAATGCTGGTATGTAGAGGTGGACAGCGCCGCCGCCGTTGAGTTTCTAGGAAGTGAATGACGGGACAGATCCCGAGTGATTGTCGCAGTGAGGGTGCGATAATGAGAGGCCTCCCCCTGATGTGCTTGGGGAGAGCCGTGCCACCCCTGGCCAACCGTCCGTCCGTTCGCTGCAGAGCCAGAGAGGGAAGGGTTGAGTCCCAAAATTCATCCCCCTCGCAGCCGGAGACAATTCGTCCGCTTCCTTCGCTTATCTTCGCTCCTTCCTCCACCAAAAATGACTCTCTGTCGTTCGCTTGAAGTCGTTATGGGCGCAATCGACAATTATTCTCTACTCACGCTTACGATTGAGTTTGAAAAATAAAAAGATTGAAAATTTTCGGTTTTACGATGCGTACTTTAATTCTATAGCTATTCTTAACGAAAAATCGACGGCCAACACCCTTTCGAGGATACGTTGATAACGGTACGAGATAATGCCAAGAGCATTTTTACCTCTCTTCGGCCTTTTGTGTACAAGTTGCCTGCTTCTTCGTTGTTTACACTATTTTGAGTGATTTCTTTCCCTTGTTAAATGTTTTTCCCGATAGAATAATGAAATATGAACTCTAAAACGATATGACCAACTCAAGAAAATCGGGCAGTCCCTAAATCGTTTTCTTATTTTAAAACCAAGCGATAGTGACTGAGTGGGGAAGACACTCTAAGACACTCACTAGCTATTTAAATTAACTCTCACCTCGGTTTTGAATAAACGACCCAATCATGAATGAAAATGCATATTAACTATTTTTGATATTTAATTATAGGTAGTACGTCAAAATGTCCGGATGCGGTGTGATCTCAAGCCAAATATGCAACATCCAGGAAACAAGAGAATAATTTTCCCAAGGAAGTCATTCATTTTCTGACAAAGAGACCGAAATTTCCCCAGAGGATAAATCATTTGACTTGACCGGGATTCAAAGCGGATCCCGGGCAAGGACTGAAGGACCGGATCATCCGAATTCAAGCCAGGTGTGTTATCACTTTAACTACCTAGGACAAGATTTTTGCGTGGAAGAATGGATGGCGATTTTGAAAAATTCGGTTATGAAACCATGGCAATTGAGTCCCCTTCTGTGGAACTGCAGGTGCTATATAGGCATAATCACATCTACATAATATCCTGCGCGCCATCTTTATGGCGTTTGGCAGGGAAAGCCTAAATCGCCGGCATGCAGCATATAATAGGTACATATGGCAATCAAAATTATTTCTATGATTTATTAACAATGTTTAATGATATACGTCAGCCTTAAACATTGCTGGAGGCGGTGAGAGTTCCATGCAAGCGCGCATGCTCGTATTCCCTCCGCCCTACTACGCCGATGGCAAGTATAAGACTATTCCTAGAACAATGAAGTCGCTTTCACTGAGTCCAGGGTTGTTTCTCTCGATTGATGAGATGTAAACACGTGCCATATCAGCGTCAGAAATCGTCAATGCAGATGACGGCCCATTTTAAGTCGTCATTAAGCGTTACATTAAGCGTCGTCTACTCTTAAAGCTACAAAATCCAACAAATTATAGCTCTATCACAAGGAGAAATAGTGATCCTCCCTCAACTATTAAATTTTCACTGTTTTGAAAGCTATTTTCTAACGGGACTTAAAGTTTGTTTTTTTTCTTTATAACGGCCTCCGTAAAATTTTCAACTCGAACGGTTTTACGGCAGGATCACGCTATGACACCCGATTACGCAATGATAATCCATTATGGCGGTTATGAAATTCCATTGAATTTGAAGTGCAGTGACTCCTATGTTCGTGCTGAGACCTACCAATTGAAGGCTGAAAGCCAAATATCGATAACTATTCAGTTAACAGGTGCATCCAGAGCATGTTGGCAGATGCAATGAGGCTTGAATGGGGAGAGAAGGCGCAGGAGAAAAGGTGAATGCGTGTGGGTCGATTGTACTGCTTAATTAGGCAGCCAACATAATAATGGCGGCCGGTGATCAAAGATTAAGAACGTCTATTCAGGAGCACAAAGGAGGGCCGCAAGCGAATAGGAAGAAGGCATCCAAAGGATGGAATGGTGTTTATGCAGTGAGGGCTCCAGCCGCAAAGAGATAAGAAGAGAGGAAGTTCTGTAGAGAGGAATTGGAAGACATTTTCGTAGGTGCAGTTATGTGCCAAGGTTCTCGAGTGTTTTCCAACGAAATAGATCGTCTTCTGCTTAACTATGAAGAAAGAAGGAGAGCAACCCGTTCGCTCGTTAACATTATCATCTCTAGTCCCGGAACGATAAAGTTTGTTGCTTCGAGGGAGGAAGTTGTCTCGCTTCGATAGTATTTCCTTCCTTTTTATTCTCCGACGAATGCCTGGGGTGGAGGGGACCATAAGTAAGCCTCAGAGGGTGGGGGAAGCATAAAGCAATTAACGCCGATGTAGGAAGGTGCTCTCACAGAAGGAGGCTCTCTCCAACCGTTATTTTCAAAATTAACGGCAGAGTGGAAGTTGTCGCTCACTAATTGGAGCTTAACCCAGAAATCGAACTCTTCTTCCCGCCTCTCCGTCTTGCTTTCGAAACAACTAGCGCTCACTGCTACACCACCTATCGACCGGCGAAAGAATTTCTCCGTACCTGGATATACACTCTTCCCATAGATTTTACTGAAGATTCAATTTTTTCCTTATTATAAAGAGTCTTTGTTTTTCCCTGGTTTTCATTCACTCATGCATTTGTATTTAATATAACATCACCGAAAGCTATGCAATGCGTCCAAAATGGTCGTGCAGGAAGCGCTACACCTGTTTTAAGGGAATTGTGCTGAGAGCCGCAAGAAACTTGAAGGCTATGCTTTCCACTTGTGCAATTAAGAATAGATACCTCTCAGAAATGTACGGACAACATTATACTACAACCTCTTCATATTTTCTGGTCAAGCATAAATGATAGATTACTATAGATATTATGTCTAGCGGATAGATTTAGAAAATCTTTTTCAACCCGAAAATTAAACGAGTTAAAGAAATAATTTCCTATTCCTTGTTAGCTTCTGGTGTCCTAACACCCCCTGCCACACGCCTATTAAAGTGGCTCGAGGGGTTGTTGGTAAATTTAAAATGTGGAGATGCACTGTTTTCCCCCTCACGCTCATTGCGCATGAAATACAACTGTCGTCATTATGGCTTCCACTTCATTCTAGAACCACACAATTTACAGTTAGACTGTAATTGTAAATAAAAGATATTCTACGAACGGATCCATAACAGACATCTTATTTCCCTCGAGCGAAAATATATTTCATAACTGATAGGTGGTGCAGAGGCAGCCCAATTTCTGGCTACTCCCTCTCTAAAGTATTTAGGATTCTCGTAAAAGATAACGGCTTGTGGCACTAGCGCTTCCTACCACACGGCTACACAGGCGACTTAGAGGATCTCGTGTATATTATAATGGCCTTTATTTTTCATAATGCGTAAAATTTATTTAACGCAAGCATTTGATTTCATAAAAATAACAGAAACCCGTGAATTGTTGTCCCCAAGCACTAAGAACACAAAATATAATTTTTAATGGCTGAAAAGACCTGAACCCGTTGAGAATACCGAGAAAACGTTGTTTATCTAGTAGGCACACTGGATGGTGTGAGCATGTTTGAAACAGGGTAAAAAGTGCGGGTTGGTTTTCATTCATGCCAAAGTGGACCTCAAATGCCGCCCTCTCGTGCAATTTTATGAATGAAAACTATTATTTTCAACAAAAACAGATAACTGTCATATACACTTACAGCTATTAAAGAGTTTAAGTCCTTCTTTAAGCAAAAAATGGGTTTTTAAGATCGAAAAACATACTTCGAGTCCCGTGCGTAGACCATTCCGAGTAAAGTTTCAAATTTGATGATGAAAAGATTATTTTATTTTTATATTATTATTTGTGTTGTAGTTCGATGATTTTGGTGATACCAGGTGGAAGTTTAAATCTGGGTGATTTATAGTTAGCTACAATCCAAATTCGAGATGTATCTTTTGACTATTTGTAATATGAGAAATATACCAAGAAGTAGGCTTTCATGCGCAGAAAAAGCTGTCTTTGTTTTTTTTTCAATTCACAGACAGTCAAATCGTTTTTTCTTTGCAAATAAATTTATTAAATAGGTTGATAATGGAGTTTTTGAGGGAACGCTAATTAATGATTATTTATTTCTATGGCCCAAAAGTAGTGGTGGTAGACATAATTGCGATGTATTAATGCTCAGAGAGTGTTCGCAACATTCCCTAGGTTTGTAATGCGTGTGTTAAGCACTAAATGCAAAGATATATTCGTTGTTTTACCATGTATTTTATAGAGGAAAAATTGATTTGTTTAAACGAAAATGGAAAAAATGAAGTTGATTCAGGGTTCTGGGTCAATGACCTCCTGTTAAAACTTTGAGTCACATGAGATAAAAGAGGAAGATTAATTTTCCGAGTGAGAAAAGATTATTAATTTTACTTCCCCTTATCATCATCGACAAGTAGTTCTGTCTCGGTGAAACTAGAAATTATTCAATACGCTGTAACTGCATGCATATCGCCTGGGGTAAAATTCTTCCTTTTATTCATTTCAAGTTTTCTGTGGGCCTCAGGGCTTTCTCTCTCTTTATGAAAGCGTAAATCTGTTCAGTTCCAATGACGCAGATGGTGCCATATTGTATACGAGGCGATAAAAAGCATTATTTCGCACTCATATGATAGAGAATCGCCTCTTGGTGGAAAAACTTTCACGATTTAACTGAAAAGTTTCTCGTTTTTACGTTTATCATATTGATACCATATAATGATTAAGAAGCATTACTTTGACGTTTGTTGCACATTGTAGTAGAAATAGTACCGATATTAACCGCCAATAGACTTTCAAAAAATGTACTTGTTCACGAATTTTATATTTTCGTTCATGTTTACAGAGTTTGAAAAATTAAGAGTCCCATATTTTTCTGCTTTTCTATTCGTTGCCTATCTTGAGCTATTTCGCGACAAAATACTGACTGCCCTAACTTCTAACAGCTAAGTCGATGACGTCACGCGCTCTTGCAGAGTGGGTCACGGCTAATCAGCAATTTTTTCCTCCCCTGAATTGGCCTCACTTGGTTGGTTATTGTTTTCATTGCTGTGAGAAGTTCTTTCTCTCAATCAGCGGTCCTCCCTAAAAGAATCCGTTAACCGGAACCCTGATGACTTCAAAGACTCATGAAAAGTGGATAGTGGAAATTGTATCGCTTTAAAATTTAATTTTATGAGAAATAGCTGTGCGAGGTAGGTTTCTCTGCCGCAACTTATCTCTTCTTCCATCAACCGAAAACTCAATATTGATGAACAGATTGATATTTCTGTTCTGTGCTTCACACCATTGGTTATAAAAATTTTCTCTTGAATTTTGTTAAATTAACTCCGCGAATCAAATATTTTCCAAATTTAGCTTGTTTGGTTGCCTATTATGTTTTGATTAATAGCCGTATCAAGAATCAAGAAACACACTTGCAATTTCAAAGGTACTACAAACGGTTTGTATGAGCGGTTTTTAAAACCTGTATAGAATGATCGACAGGGAAACTTTGACTTTTAAACTACGTATAAAGACGTGCAAAAGTTTAAATTAGATTTCTTTATTGAAAACCTTGAGATACCGGCGAGCCGTGTGGTATAATGTTTGGTCGTTGCACCGTCTCTGGAAGGAGGGCTGTTATTCGGAAGAGGGGATTTCTTTGCGACTGGTAGCTCTTTCAGAGAAGGGACTTACTGTATGTACGGAAATTTTTTGTTATCTCGATCGCATTAATCCTTCCTTCCGACCAGCAGCAGCGGAGGGAAATGAGAAAAAGGACGAGCTGCTAAGACTCCCTTCTTATCATCTCTGTTCAGCAGAATGGCATTGTGTGATCTCTCTCCCGTGCTATTAGACGACGGAACTTTAAGGGTCTAAATTCTACCTCATAATCATCCGCCAATTTATTTTTCTCCCAACCGAGGCAGGATTACAAGCGATTTGGCATGCAATGAGCTCGTGAAAACCAGTCCAATTGAATTCTGGGGAAGGGATGGGTGCAAGAGTTGAAGAATGGATTTATTTAGTATTTTTTTCGGAGGTTTAGCACCGGTTTTCTCATTTTATTTTGTACTGAAATCCGTAGGAATTACAGCTTTCATTTCCAATGTTTTAATTCAAGGACATCGGGGCAAGAAGTGATATCTCTCACCGTTGAAATCCAAAACTCAGTCAGTTGCTGCAGCCATTTCTTTTCTTTAAAGACATACTAATGATACAAATTTTCAGTACATTGTCATGAAATAAGTACAGATGCCATAAATACCCATTATAAAGAATTACAATTGAGCGATTTTTAATTTTTTATGCTGGGCAAGCGTATTAAAAAAAATACTTTTTTGAATTGTTTTCCAACTCGTTAGCCTCATTTGTTTGAAAGCCCTAAGAAAGAACCCGGGAATTTAGGAGTCCGCTGACAACGCTATGAAGAATTCAGGAGATTTTAAGACAGAAAAAATTGTCTGGTTTAGACTATTGTTGGATGACTGGTGAGTGGGAAAAAACAATAAATAAAGATCTCGGATAGTATCGATATATTATGTGATGTGAATCTATGATGCTGAGGAGGGCGCTGTGAAGCTCTGCAGCGGGGATGGTACGAATTTCATGGGATCATACCTGATAAACGCTCAGAGATACGTAAAAAATAAAATTTCGGCCCTGAAGACATTCTTTCACGTTTTTCATCGCACGCTTTGTACACGCTACTATAAGATCTTACTATGATACCCGGTTATCAACTTATTCGTTTTCAATCAAATAGGGTCGATTACTCAGATCATAATTTTCTTCTGGACCAGAAATGGATTCGTGTTTCATTGATTATTTTTAGCGTTCTCCATAACTTAACAATGGATTGAAAAAAGGAATTTTTACCCAAAACATGTCACCTACCGATGCAAAAAATGCATTCCAGGTAATATTCTTTCCATTAATGAAGTCATTTCCCAACATTCTATCCAAGTAAAAATGGTTAAATGTAAAATCTAGACTCGGTGCTTACAAAATATGAGAGAAAAATCTTTATGATAAATGACTTTTGGTTTTCAACTGAAAACTTTTCTGACACTACATTTAAAGGTGATCATTTAAGTGTAAGAGAAAAAGCAAAAGAAATGATGGATATTTTGCGAGCGAGCATTAAGAGTCTGATCAGAATTCATTAAAATCGACCCACACATTTTACCCTGTATCAAACATGTTATTGAGGTATCCTCTTGACGAACGAATTTTTAAGACACATGCGGAACGTGTAATGAGCCTTTGAAAATATGTCTGGTTGTTAACCTACTTATTCACAAAACATCAATCTGAATCGATAAAAAAATGATATTGTTAAATGAGGAGTGGGAGTTATATTATTCTTAGCGGAGCTCTTGCCATCTTCAATTCATATGGAAACCATTGAATTTTAATCTTTCAATAATTTATCACCTTTGGTGTTCTTCTCAGCTCCACTGCATATCGAACAAATTGAATTTGTATGCAAAATTAATTACTCGACGGTGAAAAAGGAATATTAAAGTTAATAAACTTTACGTACATGGATTCCTTGTGTTGATTTTCTAAAGTAGAGGCGGTTAAGTGAAAAATCTCGATTGGACGCAGTCACAAGTATGGAAAATAGCACTTTATGAAAGGTAACGTTTAATTTTCGATTCTATAAAAAACTAACATGGCACATAAATGCTTTCAAACCATATTTAAAGGTAAATTCATATATTATTAACCTGTTTGGAAGATAAAATCTAACTTAAAATTCACGATAAGACGGTAGTAGTATTAAAAACTCATTTAGAGCTGAGTGAAAAATACCCAGCCCACTTCACCTTGCATCGCACATGCTCACGCTATTGAGGTATCTACCTGACGAACGACGTTTTTACGGCGCTTACGACACGTATAATAAACCCTTGAAAGGATAGTCGGTTGTTAACTTATCCTCAGTGCATCAAAGTGCGCCAATTACCCAGAGTATCGTTTGTGCACGAGGTCTAGGAGCCTGATCTACAAGCAGTTCAGCCACCGTGAGGGTAAATAGGCCGGAGGAGTAGGCAAACCGTGTACGAATATCCCCGCGAGCCATGCTAAAACCTAGAGTGCACGCCAGAGATTATAAAAGCAGCCTTCCTTCGGCTAGGAAGCGTGCAAGGGGTCTTATCTTCCAGAGATCGGGTCACGTGAGAGCCCGGGCTATAATCGTAGCAGCGGACTCCACTACTAGCACTTGTGACGCGAGCTCACCCTCCTCGGGGTGGTTGGTTGGTTGGTTGGTTGGACAACGGAGACGGCCTTTATCGTGCCGCGACCAAGAGGGCCTTTTATTAGCCTCCATTCGGCCCGGGCACTTATTAGCATGTTGTGGCGAGACCGCCCTCCCCGCGACTCCCCGCTTGCTTGCACCCTGCTGTCGTTGTAAACACGGGCTCTTTTTTCTGTTAACAAGTGCAAGGATTTTGCACCCAGAAAAATGAGAAGAGTATGGTGGGGCTGTGAGAACTTCATTCCCGTGGCGATTTGCATGAAGATTGATACGATTCATTTTTTAGTCAAACATTTGAAACTTAAAGGCAAAATATATCCATTGCAATTTCATCCAGATTTTAACTCGAATGAAACACTGATAAATTCTACATCGCTAAATAATCACAGACGAAAACATTCCTCAATTTCCAATCTTTGTATTGAGTGGCCAAACGAGTTTTTTTACTTTTCTCCGCACATTACGCACAGTTGTACCCACGTAGGTGGGTGCCCTAAAAAGCCACTCACGCAAAGAATTTCTTTTGCGTTTATTTTCCCTAATTGCGACACGAAAGCCAACTACATAAAGAATTTTGAGGTCTCGCAGATTTTTATTTTTTAACTTGCAATTTTATAGACGTAATAATCAACAAAACTTTTATAACATGTGCATTGAATGTTTTTCTTTCAGTATATTAAATTTTATCATCCACCCCAAGGCGGAGCACCTGAATATATCCTCCCTCAGCACCAGCTTTAAAAATAAAACAAAGAGGCATCAATGGAACTGTAAGATAACGTTCACTTCAATCTTTTAACTAACCTTCTATGATTTTCATTTGTAAACAAAAAAATCGCTGAAATTACATGGAGTAGTAGAAAAGATATTCTATTAAAGCGAACTTTGGCCCATGTTAAATCGCGCGCTAAAAAAATGAAGCGCTCTTTTGATTTGCAAATCCGTTTGAAAAAACAAAATTTAAACTTGCATTATTCTTAAAAGTCAAAACTTCAGCATTTGTTCGATTTAAGCACGGATACCTATCTCAGTACACATTGCTAGAGTTCTGAATTAATTATTCAAGTACACGTAATAGTTCAATAGTTGTAATGACAGGATATTCTTTGAAAGTTAATGCATTACTAACTTGTTTAATTGGCTGCATAAAATCAGTCCTTCAGCTATTTAATTTCGTAACGATCTCGACGAAAGAAATGGACCTCACAAAATAAAACTCTTCCAAACATCCTAGAGACGAATAGCTTTGTTGAAGCTTGAGGACTCCGCAATATCCTAGAAAGTGGAAGAAAAAAGTCCTTAATTTTTTTAGAGTCGAGCATAATGCAACTTTCGAGGGCATTCAAACGCTTCGTTTCCTGTGTGTGTGTGAGCAGTGCCAGCGAAGCAGAGTGTTCACCAGAAGAGACCGTTTTCCGTTTCCTTAGCAGCATATGTTTGGCCTTGTTTACTCACCTCTCCCGCATGTCACGCCGCGCCGCCGCTGGGAAAGGACTCGAAGCCTCCCTCTCTGAGGGGGTGGATGCATTCAGCCACCCCTATCGTCATGCACAAGGGGCGAAAAATAGTCCCTCCCTCCCAGCCCCGTCGGCCTTGACACGTGGCAAGCATTAACGCAATATATGTATATGGCAGATACGAGCGATTTGACAAAAACGCATCAAAATTTAAGAATAAAAAGTAAAGCGAAAAGAAGAATGAACGGAAGAGTGAGAATTTGTCCTGGAGTAATTGGTGGAAGTCGAGCATATGAATATAATTGAATGCAGATTTCCCGTAAATTTTTAAAAGCAGAAACAGCTTCGGCACCTGTTTTATTGTATCATCGTCAAGTTTCGTAACACTCCACAATGACATAAAATGCACTGAGACCAGTGGTGTTATGTAAATCTTCTTTAAAAAATTCCAATCAGTTTTAAAAACATATGCGTCTATTAAATAGAAATCTATGAAAAAATACCAAAATAAAACTGAAATTAAAGAGTAAATTAATGAGGGGAATACCTTTGGAAAATTTTCCAGAATAACGAAATGGAATGAGAAAAATTGTTTAAATAAACAATTGGCGGGCAGACGTTTGGCACAATTGACAACTGCACTATCCAACGAGAGAATTGCCTCCAAGTCTCGACTTTGGACAAGTCCAAGAAAATGGGAGAGAGAACTCGAAAGAGAAACGTTCCGAAAAAGTTTGAATTAGGTTGCCATAATGGGCGCTTTTTGACTGGTTTAACTAATGTACGGCAAAGAGCTCTGAGCATTCCATTTCTTATTTATTTTAGATTAAAATATTTAAACATTGAAGGTTGTACTGAAAAGTCATGAACTCGATAAATTATCTATCAAATACAAAGTTGGTAAAATATCGTAATAATATTTCCATTCCCGGTTTGACTTGGAATGTTCTGACGCCAGTTTTAAGAGTTGCTGACTATCTTAAAGGAAGGATAAAGGGGGAAAAACGGTCCCAAACTACCTCAAATGCCTCAATGGTATTGAGTGGTATAGGTAATGGCACGTGAGTACGATTAGCGAATCATAAACTACTGTTGTACATTTGGGTGTCAAGAAATATCATTCAAGGTAAGATCAGTGACGTTTCATTGGTGAGAAAAGGTAAAAAAATCATTTTAATAAAGTTAAAAAAATGAAGTGACTGTTTGCGGTAGGAATTCATCAAATAAAATGTTCTGGCGTGTTTGGCAGTCTTTGGAATGACTCATTAGTGACCTTATTTGAGAGAAGACTTCCCTCGAACTTGAAAATAGTAGCTAAAAACATCTCGCACTGCGAAAAATGGGAAATACGAGGAAATACTCGTATTGGAATATATTTAATAAGCCTCCAAATGATGATAATAAAAAGCATAGAATGTGGTTATTGATCAGTTACTGCAAGTATAGGCGTTATCAAGGAAGATGCCTACACATTCAACTAACAATATGTAGTCTATCCGGCTTTATTCCCCCACAAAAAATAATGAATGATTATGAATAATAGCAACGTAGTGTGCGATTATGGACTGGATGTGGAGGCGTTATCAAGAATGATACCTGGACGTTCAATGTGAAGTCTACCAAGCCTCTAATCCTGCGCATAACAGGGTGAGCAGTGTAAGGGGATGAGAGAATCGCAGCGCTTCATTCCCACCCTCATCCCCTTCGGATTTTCGCTTCCGGCTCCGCTTCGCATTCTGGTGCCAACCCTTTGAATGGGCCGGGGATATCAGCGGCTGCCATCGCCATCAGCGACGGGGACCAAGAGGAAGAGGGTTGACGTGAGCTCAGGAAGGGATGCCTCTCCATGCATATCAACCCCCGATCTACTCATTTATGGCAAGGGAAGAGCGAGCACCCCTTCACGCCACCCCGCTGTCTCTCGCCCCCTCCTTCACACGAGAAACACCCACCACGGCGACATCCCAAGCAGTCAGGGGGAAAGTGTTGAAGCAATACATTACAATTAGAATGTCAAATTTGTAATTAATTACAAATAATTATTGCTCTTTGAATAAATAACCAGAGGGAGAACTATTACTTTTAATTTTGCTCCCCCGCATGATGCAATCTCTGTCAGTATTTTTTCAAGCACAGAGTGTTGTATGCATAATTAGCACTGCAAGAGGATATGCCGCGATTTGTTTGTTTGAGAATGAAACCCATACAACTAATTTAATTCAGTTATTTTTTTGGCCTCATACGAATTGAAATAAACCGATTTTTATTACATTACGATATGCCAATGACAAATGATCACTCGCCAATAAAAAAACTAGTCAACCTAAAAATCTCACAAAACTGCACAAAAGGTATGATAAATCAATTTTTTTAATGAAAAAATTGAATCTAAATATGAAAATGTGTTATCGGGAATTTGTTCGAACTGTAATCTAATTATTTAACAATTAACCACGTTTGCATTTATTGCACTACCTCTAACCTTTAGTACAAAATGGCCTGAAAATAGAAAATAAATTTCCAAGGCGTAGGAAAATATTTTTTCTATAAACAACCTTGGCACCACGAGTACGTGTGTAAAATAAAAATTAATAAAATATTGAAAGTCGCGATACCCTGACGATCCCTGAATGAGGAGAAACGAGTACGATAATATTAAAAACTTTAACAGACCGAATGTATATTCGGATATGACTTTTAGGCAGGTAACACCTCACAATAAATACCATTCTAGCGAGAGTGGCGCGTCTTCTTAAGGTGAAGTAAGTGAATGTTCTCAGAAGACAATGAGTACATTGCAATTGCATAGTTTCATGAGATTGTGACGATGAAAAATAAAAATTACGGGCAATTAGATGGTTGAAGGTGACTCGGTTATCTTCACTCACTTAATCGCTCACGAATTAGTTGCACCCTACGAGATGGAAAGCAAAGAAACGAATTTCTATGAGGCCGTGGCATCTCCGTTTCTAATGTAACTTTCGCCAAGCAACTGGAATTTTTCGCATCTAGGAATTTGGACTAGAATGGGCGGAGGCAAACCCTTATATCCATTTCACGCTACACGAAAACCTCTCCTTACCCCACAAATAAGAGAGATAAGAAAAAAAAGAAAGCTAAATAATATCGCCCCCACTCCTGAAGAGGAGTCACTACACGACACACTTAGTTCCGAGAATCGTCACCGAGTTCCTAGTGTCGCTACTGATCGGCGCAAAGAGCGCGGTCGGCCGACTCCCTTGGGAACTTCTTCAGCGAGGGAAAATATGAATGCACGACCCGAGAAGATCGCTGTCCTTCCATTGGACGTAGTTTACTCAATTCATCTTAATTATTTCATAAATACATCAACATGGCATAGATATCTGTTTTCTATCTCCAGATTTAATAGATTTAAATTACAGTATCCTCCTTCTCGACTCCCTTCTTGTAAATCGTCACTTTGGGTGATCTACGAATCATTCTTCGCCATCGTGTATGAATTCTATGAACTCCATATCCAAGAATTAGAATTTGTCATTTTCGAGCATCAACATTCCTACTCCGAATTCGGATGAATCCTCAAACTCCTCATGTGTGTTATGTGTTGCTAATATTAGGTTCGA
This sequence comes from Ischnura elegans, assembly GCF_921293095.1. Lineage (NCBI taxonomy): Eukaryota > Metazoa > Arthropoda > Insecta > Odonata > Coenagrionidae > Ischnura > Ischnura elegans. The sequence continues at coordinate 98,908,549 of NC_060256.1, forward strand.
CTCATTCAGGCGTTATATAACGGAAATTCGACACATTGAAATAAAAGGTACTTGCACATTTCACAAGTATTTAATTCGAACGAAGTGTTTCGGCTCAAAGTGCCATCATCTGGCGCAAGACTTGATCTGTACTTAGTCTTGTCACTTGGTACTGTTTGATCTTGGACCAGATGATGGCTCTGTGATCCGAAACGCATCGTTCGAGTTAAACAATTGCGGAAAAGTGCAACTTCTTTTCTTCTCAATACACCCATGAGTGTTATGTGTGTACCAAAATTATATTTATTGCATTTAATGTAACCATTGAAGGGTACACCCAAGCATGCAGTACTGAGAACTCACGCTGTGCTCAAAATACGAATACTAAACACTGAAAATGGAATTCATGAAATTCCGAAACGCTGAAATAGAATAATTAATTATTCACCAAAAATGATGATCTACACTCGATATTTGTAACGGATAGATTAAATAATCATAAAATGAGATATTTTACAGTTTTAATATTCATATCAATTTTTCAGGTTTAGAGCGATTATTTGAACATATGCAATATATGGTATAGTTATGAACTGCACTTACATGCATTTTCTAACACTCATTTGATCCGGAGAACTCCCAAAGTTGCGCATGCGTAACGTTTGGAGTCTACTCATCGCTCTATTCATGTATTTTCTGAGGAAGTTAGCCACACATTACGAACGCCAACATACTACGGTAAATCAGATCTTATAAAAAATAAGAGAGATATACTGTATAACAGACAGATTCAGAATGTCTTTTTCCCATGGTCGATAAGAGGCTATGCCGGCAGCGTCAGAACTCACCAATAGATTAGATGACTAGTATTGTAGCTCACTAACTTACGTATACCTCAAAGCATGTTTCTGAATTTTATTGGTCTTTCAAACAGCGTGTTTTGTGTGTTCTAGCTTTATTGGCAGATAACCTTAGTCAGTAGTTCGCAAGTTTTTCCTTTGCATGAATTCGGTAGTATAGTTTGTTACTATGCGTAACGTTTTTTTGTAATGTGTGGTGTGCATGTGGGAGTCCTATTTTATGCTGCATGCTGGTGATTGGTCACCCCCTGCCAAACACCCCAGAGGTATTATTTAGATGTAGATGTAATTATATTCAAAGTGTTCAAATGCTATTTTATGTGTATGAATGCATGATTAAAGACCAAATAAATGAACATTTTAATACACTCATTCCACATCTGATGAAACAAAATTGCAAATGGCAAAAGTCCCGTAGGAAAATAAAGCATCACAAAGCTCTTAGAAAAGTGTTTTAGATACACCGCGGAACTATGACGGGTTTTTATTCGATGCACCAAAATTAAACTAAAAAAAATATAAACCAAGAACCCGAAAGAACGAAAGAGGTGCGATTTAACGACGGATTCAAGAAAAAAAAATCAACGAGGAGTCTAAAGTTTGGGGCCGGAGATAAACATAAAATTGAGGTGTTACTACATTTTCCTTTTTCTTCATAAAAAACGCACAAGAAGATGTTCAATGAAAATTTTCCATTCGCAAAAAAGAACCTGAAAATGAAAATAAAAAAAATTAAAAATTTTCGAACAAGGAGTTGATTCACAGTTCCCATTAGTCTATTCGTGGAACCGTTTCAGCCAACTACTTTTTTTAACTTTTCCCTCCAAAAGGCTAAAATTACAGTTTCTGTCCACATCACACCGTTGGTGAGTCCCAAATGAGTCGTAAGTATGTTTTCACCTCGCAATTTTGCTCCAATCCTCCCATTTCAAAGCTATTCACAGCTTCCAAGGGCCAACGCATTTCATCGCTGTTCATAGTCCATTGTCGCGTCATTCTTTTTTCCGCATAGACCGTATGTTTAAGTGAACCCAGAGGAAAAGATATTAATGGCCCAGTTTCCAGTCACCGATCGATAGGAGATGGGTGCAAAAGTCCCACGGATTTTACCTTGGAGAGCTAGCGCAGAGAGAATGTGTATTAAAGCAGATGGTTAACAATTTCCAATGGTGCCTTCACGATCAAAAGAACTTGTTCCGCCGCCATGAGAAGTGACCTTCATTCTTCCATAGCAACTAATGTACGATAAAAAATAAATTTAACATTTAAGTTTATAGCACTATTTATGGATATAAGATATGCTCATTTATGAAATGATTAATTTCATTTTGGTTTCACGTATTTTATTTTGGTAAAAATCTAGCCATAAATGAGGGTACAGCCGGTAGAAGGGTAGAAAACACCCATTTGTTGGTATTGCTCTGCATGCTCTTAGCGAAGGACACTGAAGAGACCAAGTCCTACACGACAACCAGAGTGTCAAACTTGGAGAGCATTCTACAAAACACCTGGTGCAAGTGATCGGACAATGCCTGATACATATTTACATAAATCCGGGCTGACGAGGTTTGAAACCAGCAATTCAGAAACTGCAACCACCAGATATGAGTATGCAATTTATGATTAAAAGAAATATAGGAGAGTACATTATTTAAGAGAAAGCTGTGAGAAAAGAAAACAAAGGTCACAAATATAAATCGAAACTTTTTTCCCAAGCAAAGTCAGACGATTGGGTACGGAGCAATTACTTGTCTCCACAAATACGGGTTTGATACAATAATGATTGTTGCATTTACTAGACCATTATACCTATTGACGTGGTCGATTAGAATAATTCCATCCTCTCCTTAGATCAATAAGCTCTTTTTCCAATTTTCAGTCTTCTTTTCACGGCTGCGATTGGCTATAGATTATTCCAAACATAACTTCAGGTTGAATCGCCGAGTATTTGACATCTCATAATACACAAAAATATTAAGAACAACAAACTTTATTTTATATAGATAAAAATATGAGTTCTACGGCCTCAAGGTAAACTGAGGAATGAAACACTCAAATGGCCGTAACAGGGGACCTCGTCACAGGTATAAACAAAACACTGTGTGGTATGCTGGAACGGAAAGATTCGCAACAGTGACCGACCCCAGCCTCTCAACCAGAAACCCTTCACTAACACATCTTTAGCTCTTCACTAACAATATTTTATATTCAAGAAGAATTGGTTCGAAAGAAACAAATTCTGGGCCGTAAATTTCATTTTTCCGAATCGATCAAAGGAGAAAATATTCGAGTGTCAAAGTGCAATCGCTCAATAAGCGAGATGGAAAATCATTGAAAAAAAACACATTCACGCTGAAATTTCCAATTTTTCCCTTCAAATACACGACCTTGCCTTTTCACCCTCCCCTTAACCAACTCTTTTTTCCACAAAGCATCCCACATCTTTCACTCATATTCCTCCATCTTTCCTCCTCCCCAACCACCCATTAAATGCGTAAGATATCTCATTCCCATACCTACATATTCCGAAAGCTATGATGTAGTATTCGATCCGATATGCCTCATGATATGGCCTATTATGTCAATTGGTCTTCTTCTAGAGTATCTTTCGAAACATCTATTCGACAAAAAATTAAAAATGTGGTTATAAGTCAAGAGAATAATCGGTTACAGGTAAAAATTAAGCGGTAAAGAACAATCTACACTGCAATTTATAGAACTCTGTCGGATGAAATGCAATGCAACAACCCACTTGGGAAGTTACATGCCGAAATTGATACGGCTATTATGATAATTACATTCTTCAAATCAACCAGCTTAACAATATGGTCGATTAAGTTATTCCAACATCTTCTTAGAGAAACTCGAATGCTATCATTGCTCACCCGAATCGATATTCTGGTCGAATCAAAGATTAAGGTATTGCTATCCCGAGGAGACTTTATACCAATAATTCACCGGGAAAGGCTTACATCATATCTGATTTATATTTTTTTACATTGATCTCCAACACGTAAAATGCAGTAAATTGTCGTAAAGAAATATGCGTACAAGAAAGGAAAAAGTAAAGGTTTGAAGGGGTCGCTTTTTCCCGACACGGTGTCAGGAGGAAGGAATCGAGGTATGACGTAGAATTAGCGAACAAAGCGACTCGGAGAGAGAGAGCGAAGAGAAGACAAGTTCGTCGCGAAAAAATCCTCGCCTCTCTCTCCTCAAATGCACGCCCTGTAATCCCCTCCCACCCACACCTCCTTCGTCACAAAGCACCTTCCCTCTTAAACACATTTCCCCCTCTCCCTCCCTCCATTCATCCTCCCCCCCCCCATCCCTCTTCGCTTCTTCTTCAATGCGTAAACCTTCCCCGCCCCCACCCCCGACCCCTTTGGAACGGATCCAGGTCGCAACAATAGGCGCAGAGAGATGAAGGAAATCTTCGTCTTCGTCTCCACGGTCCATTCAGCATTGTGCACCCGCTACAATCCATGGAAGGAACTCTATCCATTTAAACTCCCGCTCTCAGCTATAGGGATTGCCCGCGGGTCGGTCCGAACGCGAATATATTCCTCGTGACTCGTCGGAGGCCTCTCTCGACCGGAAAAGTTTATTTATGAGTTTAATGGAAGGGAACTACACAGTACATGTGCGCTCGAAGGAAAAAGTTTCTCGAGGTATTTTGGATGGGAAGGCCACCGGAGGCGTTTTTCTTTTAATGAGAAGCTCGAATGATTTGGGAGAGCGGAAAAGCAGACGAATGCCTCGCATGGAGCAGATGTTGAAGGACGAGTGAGGAAAGGAATAAGTGGGTGAGGAGGAAAGGTTATCAGCGAGAGGATAGCTACGACAAAATAACCTTAGAAATTCACAAGGAAAATCATTTCGAGATTCGATCCCGGATATCCCGATTTCGTGCCAAACGCACTAACACTTAAAGGAACAGGGTTACGCGAGACTCTTTAAGGCTCACTTTAGCAAATTCGGAAGATCGGGGTCGGCATTCCATTCAAGTAAAGTGATTATTCGTCTTTCGAATTTGCGCACTAAGCGAGAGCTTGTGAAAGATTCCGCCAAAGTACGACTCTGGCAAGTGTGCGGCTATTCCCCAAAAAAACCCTTACTTAACTGTTGATTGCTATGAATTGATTTCAAGTGATGATGACGATGAATGCTCTGTACTTGGTACTTCAAGTCAAGGGTTACTTTTGATAGGAAAGGGTAGAGTTCACCCCGCACAAAGCAACAAGACGGGTAGGCACATTTCACACTTAAAGGGTAGAGCGGTCAGTTCCTTTCCCTAGGCCACCCCCATCACCGCGACTATCATCGTTGTTTCCCTAGGCTTCACGTAAGAATTGATCCCGGGACTATATGGCCAAAACCAATAATGTCTCTATCATGAGCTACCAAGTTCCCTGAAATAGAGTTAGGATAAGATATTCCCAACTCATAATCAGAATGAATGAAAATACAAGTATGTGTAGACCATGTTTTCGATCAATATATAGGCCAAACCGGGCGTAAGGAATCCCTTGCCATCACCTCTCAACAAAAACTATGCTGTTGAAATTGGTATTAAATAAATATTTTCATTCCTCCATTTCAATGGATGTCACAGGGACACAAAATGAAATCATTTTTTAAAATGTGATAGCTTTTAGTAATTTATTTAACTAAATTAAATTATACCAATTTATTTTAAAGGCTGCTTCACTGATGGAACTCTATTTAAAAATGAAGGCAAAATCGACCAAAACTAAAATATTACATCAAATTAAGTTTAAATTTATTTTTCACCAAAATCTGAATTTCTGCTCATTCACCAGTAAGTGCATTTCAACAATTATAATTGCAATTGATCAAATTTATGCAAGTAAGTTCTACAAAATGATGACTCGCCCTAAAAAAACATAGTATCGTTCGTTTTAGTACTCTGTAGGTAAAAAAACAAATTCAACAAAATAAGTTATCGTTATCGAAATGAATATCTATTTATAAGATTCTCTTGGAAAACGTTAATTGCCCTGCTTCCTGGTATCAGTTTTATTTATAATCTCCTCATAATTCTGGCTTTGAGAAGGAAATACCAAACTTTTTGACTGTTGAAATGGAAAACATGCGAGGGAAATTAGTAAAATGAGGAAAATTTGGACTTCAACAGAAATATAATTTGGCAAGTAATTACATAATAGCAGGTAAAAGAATGGAATTCAGCAATTAAGTAACACGGAATGAAGTCCGCGATAATTGGCCGATTATACTGATTTTTCATTTATTTACCTCGAGTAACGAACCGCGTTATACAGCATAGGTGTAAAATATGTGAGTAGAGAAAAATTAATAAAAAGGTGAGGTACCTCAGCCCATATGAAGCGATTTATTCCGATCTCAAAATTGTATTGGTTAATGTTTCAAACGCAGCGTCATTAATTAGCCTCTCATGACGTGGAAAATGCTTTTTCCGAATGATTTTCTCTCGTAAAAGAAAATCAAAGTATGAAAATCTGTTTAGAGAAGTCAATTCATACCGGGTTCTAAATCGAACCTAAACCACTTTTACTCTGAAATGAAGGGATTTCAATGAACAAACATAACTAAAATTTAACACAAGCAGTTCAAAGCCGATATAATTATTCTCATATACTTTTTCTCAGCTCATTGTCAGTAGTAAAGCAGTCTTTCAAATATCATAGAAGTTTCTAGTCGTGAGAGCTACTTGGGGCTTCTTAAGTTAAAGGAAATCCTAATACCATAAGATTTTGCCATATATGGCTTAGTAGTGAGATTACAAATTGATAATTCATCATAAAAAAATTATAAGGTCTAGGTTAAAGCGCAAAACAAATGAAAAAATTGATTGTCAGTGAGTGGTTTAATTGTGGTCATTATTTATACTTTCCTGATATTTGTTTTCTAACCTAAAAATTTCATTCGCTATGCTGAACTTTTCGTTAAGTTAAAAACGTGGTATATAAAATATAAAATACGGTAATAGTACTCCTTGACGAACCAGGCTCAAATTGAAATATAAACCCTTAACAATTAACCTTTGCGTAATTTAAAAACCTTTGTTGAAAAAACTAGTTCAATAAAAAAATTAGTCGATAGAATTCGCCTTACTCCGGTCTCCATTGTACCTAGATCGACGTAATATATTTCTCTCACTTCGCCAGTTAGTGTGGAACCCAGAATGACTGCTAGGGCGTGTTCTGATGAAAGAGAGGCGCTTTCTCTTCTTACAGAATCATTTTCCCTTCCATGGCAAATCCCCCTCCAGCGTGGATCAAATCCCCAATTTCTCTCCAGGAACGGGGACGAATTCGAAGCAATCCTGGAAAACCCTTACTCAATGAAGGAGGGGAGCGATGCGTCATCATGTAGATGAGAGAGAAGGTGTCTTTTCGACGCCAAAATGAGAGCGAAATCATCAGAAGCAGAAAGGGAGGACAGTGAAAAGGGACTTTCTCCTTTCTCCCCTCGTCTTCTCATTTGAATCGGGAGTTCAGCAGAAGGGTGAAAGTGAAGTGCGCTCACGATGACCTCATTAGCGACGCAACAATGCCGAGGGACGATGAGGGTGATAGGTGGTAATCATTAACTGAGCAGCTGCTGGAATTCGACGGAGCCTCGCACGTGCCTGCTGGGTTATTTCGGCAGCCGAGCGAGTGAGATTATCACGCGTGCTACTGCTCCACTGAGATGCATTTTCCGCGCCGTGCCAATCGAACAACCACACGGTCCATTTGCCAGCAACCGCCGCACCGATGACGTAAAATAAAGCACCAGCATAATGATTATCCTTAATGGCAATCCATATGCTACGAGCAAAACCCGATAGGGTTTCATTTCCATCTGTATTCATTTCTCATACTAAATAAATGTTAGAAAACTTAGCCAATATGTTCACAGAGTCTTGCTCAAACGCCCAGCATTTAACGCAGCACTCGAGAAAACTAGTCTTCCACAACGACAAGAACAACATCATCTTAGAATCCCACTATATTTGCAGGTCCAACAAAAACGATATGTCAAGAGAGATATTTTGCCGACCAGATGCGTAAGGGAATTCGTTTTTCCTCCGAACAATATAGGACATCATAAAATGCTAATTGGTCCTAAGGCAATCACATGACTCCAATGCAAGCCTTCATTCGATGATTTTGTTTACGGCTGTTGTCCTATCTTACATCGCCACGCACCCACGGAGGAGGTTGACGGGGTAGTATGCATATTTATTTGTAGTCTAGTTATGATGGATGATGGCTATCATTACAGTAAAAACGGCCGAAATAAGGAATTCTCCTCAAGTTGAGTTTTTAATTTTTGCCATGGATACTTGATGAAAATTGTGTCAGAACCCTATAGTGAAATTATCAGGGCGCATTATTTGTCATTCAATAGTAATAAGACACCGAAGTCGCACAGATTTTTTTTATTTTTCTTGAGAATGAAAACGCACGTTTATTGGACGAATCTTTCGCGATACAGCCCGTCGCAGATGACACTGCCCTAAGACATGACGCGACGAAGCCACTGCGAATACCACCATCCTAGCAAGAGATAAAAATTACAAAACGAGAATTTCAAGAAGTCCTGAAGATATATAATCGCATAAATAGTTTAGGAAAAGATAATGTACAAGGATCGTTTACACGTAGCTCTCAGTAACTACCAGAAGAATAAAAAAATATCCTAGGTGCTCCAAATCTGCTCCCAAATCCAGATATCTATTGACTTCCAGTAAAGGCGGTTGTACTAACCCTGATGAGATCTCCAGTAGAAGAGACGAAATGTTGGCCATTCTAAAAATCAACGCGGGATAACAAAAAAATACCACTCTTTTACAAGTGCATAACGTTTCTAACCGCGGTAATTCGATGCCAATGTCACTTCCGGAAATAACGCCGGAAACGAGCTGGCCACGCGCGCTATCTCGCAAACCAGACCGGAATACTACCTACTCGGATTCAGGTGCTCAAAAGGCTGGGCCATCTTTACGGCGCCATGAAAAGGAGCCCGCTCAGCTCCGCGATTTAGGACAAATCCAGCCGGCCGTAAAACACGGATAGTGGATGAGTTGGAATGAAGGGGTCCGTTCAAGAGTACCTGCCTGCCAATGGATGAAAAGGAAGGGACGGGAAGATACCTCCGTAGCACCTCACAAGCTGCCATGTTAGGCGTATGGCGGGGGGTGGCAGGCAACTTACCATTTACTTCATAAACTGCACCAAAAAATAAGGTTTGCCTCGAAATGGTTATTTAGCTACAGTTTAGCATTTATTTAATTTCTTTATTTTTTGTGACAAGTATTCTAAATTAGATAAAAAATGCTTGCGTGGATGTAGATTATATTGCTTGAGCAATTGAGTAAAGGTGTCTCTCAGAGCGACATGGTGAACATCATATTAGAACCCCTACGTATTCCCAGGTCCGACAGAAAGGATAAGGGACTTTTAAGAAATGCTAAGCGGAACTTCGTCTGCGTATTCCCTTTTTTTAATCGGCTGGTGTCCCAGCACTCCTGTCACACGCCTTTTGGGGCATCCTGCGGAGTAACAATTATGTAGATTTAGTTGAAGAAAATTATTTACGTATCCTTTTGGAAAACAATTTCCCTCATTTTTTCGTCCGTTGGGCAGTTAGTTATATCATGGCTCTAAAATGATGTTCTGCGGAGCATTCTGAAAGATATTTTCAACATTTTTTTCAAAACTTCACCAAACATCATCATATTAATTCCAACCAAAAACTGTAGGTGCAAAGGGATTTAAGGTATTGAGCTAAGCGTCCACTGGAGACTAAGCCTCCAGAGTCGAGTCACAAGTGGAAATGGGATTGTGACCGCTCTCGCAGACAACTTTATATAAGTCAAAGGAGACTTCAATTCATCTACATCTGCATAATACCCTATACCCATAATACCTCTAGGGTGTTTGGCAGGGGGTGATCAATCACCAGCATGCAGCATGTAATTAGATGCCCAAAATTGTTGCCATTCCAAAATTGTAGCCAAATTCCCTCAATTGTTGCCATTGGTCACGCATAGTTTCCAACTCATCAAAAAAGTCAAAGAATTTGAATTATTTTCGTTCTATTGACACTGGTCTCAGAATACAAGTATGAGGCGTAATTATCAGCCATTTTCTTCAGTGGAACCACATTGTCGAGATAAATATCTGAAACTTGAGTCTCGAAGACCTCTTGGAGGCTGAGACTAGTCTTCAATGGACACAGTTTCGAAATTTTCTCACCAGTGGACACTTAGCTTAAGGCGTTGTACCTACGCAAGAAATATATTTTCATGCATTTTCTCAATTTAGTTCCAGCGCCCACTATTTCCTCAACGTCACACACGAATAGCATTCTTAGGATTGCTATTCATGAGTGACTGCCGTTGCATAGAATATATCCCATCAGCAAAATAAACACCTATTATATACGCTCACAAAACCTACAAAAATATGCTCGTGTTTCTTCTAAAATTATAATGCATTGAAAACTACGAACATTTTGCATGCTCTTTGCTGGTGGTAAGTCACACCCTGCCAAACACCCTAGAGGCGGCTCACAGGGTATGATGCAAATGAAGGCACATTCTGCACGAGTATATTGTATGCGGTTCTTGCACCGGTGGGCACAATGAGATTTAATAAGATTATGCATCTCCCTATTGAAGCATTTATGCTAAGTTTATTTCTCTCTCTTTCTTCCGCGGACCTACCAACAGAAAGGTAAGCGAAGGGAAGTGAGGTGTTCTCTTCAATGTAGCAGAGCCGACGATTGTAGGGAGTGAGGATATGGGCAGGTGGAGATAAAATGACGGGGCGAAGGAAGGATCTCTTGGGAAGGACGAGAGGAAAGCGAAAGGCAGACAATGAGCGGAGAAAGCTTCCCTCCATCATTACACGGCGATCCTCAAGCCCAACTGCCTCTCGGCGAAAATGCTGAAATTTGAGAGGAAGGGCTGTTTTATTCGTCACTAACTCGCCCCGACTTTCATTGCTCTCTTAAAACACTCGACCGCACTTGGTAACCAAATTACGTCACTCAACAGAGGCATACAAACGGACTGGCTTGTTCTATGGCGCAAAGTCTCCGCTTACTTTTAGGGGCTTCTCTTTCAGTGAAATCGGTTTTGGGCGATGTTAAGTGAAAAGATGGAGCTTAAGTAAACTTCGTGCTGCTACAAATAATTTAATTGGTTACGCCCCAAATGTATGTGAATCGAATTCAGTTTTATCCGCACACAAATGTTTTTTAAAAGTTTTCAATTGATGGTTTGCTATTTCCAATTGAATTCTCCAAAACCTAGCTTTAGCAAAACCAAAATTTGTCAATAATAGCCAAAATAAAAATAGCACACATTGAGCTATCGGAAAAAAACAATGGAAACCTACACTTGAGATTCTCGAATACAATTTTATTTCTAAATCGCTATTTAAAGGGGCTTCCAGAACGGGAATATGGAATACATTCAAGAACAGCTTAAATACCATGACGGAAATAGAAAACCAGTTTCCATTGAAAAATATATTACACGTTTAGATGGATTTCTGAGATGAACACATTTCTAGATAAAGTCGTTCATACACCTGGAAACGGCATATACTTGTCGAGGTTCAAACTAGGTACCTAACAAATAGGGAAGTGGCTCATGAAATAGCGTGTGGATCATTTCACGGAAAGTCAACTAAAACTTCACTCCCAGGATCTCAGATTTTGATCAATTCTCTCTCGAGTGATGATCTCATATCGGTTGTTTCTTCTTTCAGCTTACACCTACATTTCTTTGGACCACAAATCTTAAGTTTTCAGTTTGCTAACTGCTCTGCTATTGTTAAAAAATTGTGAAATACTGAATGATTTTTGTCATCTACGAATTACCCGATGGAGTTCCAAGGTGTATTAATAGTTAAAGTTTGTGTTGCATAAAAAATAGAAAATTCGATTTTATGCTGCTATTTCATAGCTATTGTTAGTACATGTTATAATGCAGCTTTAATTCTTTGATTTTATACTATCCTTAAAGAGGCGAAATAAATTCATTAAAGCATTGGAAAAGAACTAAATACACACTCATAGTGACCGAGCCTCAAGACAAACTGAAACGATTCCAAAAGTCGATCAAATGTAAACAGACGATCATTTCGTCAAGGAGTAGTTTAAAAAACAATGACCTGCTTATCATAAGTCATTTATTTATTTTATATTTTATAAATGTATTTATTTTTTATGCAGCCTAGATAAATAATCATTCTAGTATATTATTATTACCGAATTATTTCTAATTATATACTGAATGACTCTTCCCGGGAATTAAAATTATAGTTTTATCGATAACCAGGATCAATAAAAGTAAACTTGCCAATGCCTGTTCTAGTAGTAATGGTCACGATTGCCTAATGTTTTCTAACGCTTAAAAATATATTGCAATACGTCATTTACTTATATAGAGTACAAAATGTATAAAAAAATTTAGGTAAAAAGGCTTAATCAATATTAAAGCTTAAATGTGGTGCAAAACAATAGTTATAAAAATCATTACAGCTGCGTCAGCAACGGAACAATGTTAAAATGAGCTGCTCCACACCTTTGTTACCCTATTTGGCAGCCATTCTCTGCCAATTCCAAACATTTCGTCAAAGGGTGCCATTCGGATCTAGACACACGTGTCCAATCAATTGTGACTCCCAAGGGAGCGGAGACGACTTCCTGCTCACTGTGCCTTCCCCCACCCCCCCATCTGCGTCTCTCTCCAAGGAAATGAGTCGCCCTCTCCAAACACACTGCTTCAATGACAACCGAGGCCGCCTCCTTGCCAATGAGAATGAACACTGAGCGAGAGCATCCATTGAAGCCATTACATTGCCAACCCAATATTTTTTTAGAGTTTTCCAAAAAGTTACTCTGACCCCGGTCACGCGCACTGGTCGTCAGTGGCGGATACATATGGGGGGCTCGCGCCCCCCCTCCTTGCGGGGCCGCCCCCATTGGCGAACATCGTAGAACGAAAATTGCAACTTTTTATATCGTAAGACATTGTCTTATATACGTTTATAATGAGCTTAAATAAAACTTTCTTCAAATTCGCAACGTGGCTTGATTAATTTTCTATTACTTACGACAAAAGTAAAGGTAGCTTAAGACATCCTATGCGCCCCCCCTTGAGTTTTTTCTGTATCCGCTACCTACACGGGTGCAGAGTCGTATGCCCCAAGGATAAGATGAAAATGAGAATGAAAAAATCGCAGAATTGGAAACCGAATCTCCATATTGCTGAACAGATATGTGACCAAGCTATATACCACCAAGCATTCTGATTCCCAAACCAGCCTCGGATTGACCTGGGTGAAGATGTCTTAGTGGTGTGATTGACAAAGTAGGAATTATATCGCCGAAAGTGGCTTAATAAGTTCGACATACTTCTCCTGTGCACTGCTTGAGACATCAAAACCTTGTCCTGTAATAACCCAGCCGAAGATTCGCCTAGCAATTGTATGGATTGGTGGTTTACTGTTAGCATACTTGACCGAGGGATATCGAGGGATTCTCGGATAGATTGAATGATTTTCAGGGCAAATTTCATCGATGGTGTAAATAAAAGTAAATACAGGTAAACAGGTCGTTTTCCCCCGATAATGACGGAAGAAAAAAGTTCTAGGCAAATTCAAGGTCGAGAAAAGGCAAGACTACACAACTCGTGGTTTCTTTATAAGCTTATCACGCAACAAGATGTGGAATTCGATGCGTAGAAGGCAGTATTCGTGGTTGGAGGAGTGACTGACTGACCTGTACAAGGGCACGCCTTCGTTGTCCTTGAACCAGAGCACCATGTTGATCCGATCGTTGATCCTTGGCGGCCGGATGTCGCACGGCAGCTCAGCGTCCTTGCCCTGCACGACCCACACCACTTCCGCCGGAACTACGACGAAAAAAAGAAGTTAAATTTTGTGTTGGATTTAAATCATGCAAAATAATCACAACACGCTTCAAAAATAATCAATACAAAGTTCAGAATGACACTTAAGCTGTGAATCTAGATAACATATAGCAAATACGGTCGCTTATTCAAACTCAGATTCGCAATCGATAAACTTGTAATGCCAAACACATCACATCCTAACCATGATTCAGAAATGTGTTCCCTTTGCTAAATAAAAAAAGATAACAAAATAAATTTTATTAATTTGCAAAATTATTAGCAATTCTCTTTTATCAATTTATATATTTAACTCATTTGTATTTGACCGTAAGTTTACCTCTTTATTTTCTTAGATGCCAATTCTCATATTTAAGAAAACATAAAGATTGACAAAGGTCTGCTATATATATATTCCAGATTATATTTATATATATATAATCTGGAATTTTTAAAGCGTTATCATACGTCTAGAGACGATTAGATCATCAAAAGTGAATAAATACGACAGGTGAAATGAAAAGGATACGTCTTCTCAAAGTATACAAAAGAAGATTCAGAAATCTTGATTTTTACAGCAAAACTATTAATTTACAACTATTAATATATTCTATACAGAATTCTTTCATTGTAGATACCCTATAATTATCGCTCTCACCTACGAGGACCAGAAGGACAAAAGGCTAGACTAAATTTCAAAAATGTTTATGACGGATGGATAGCAAAGAAAAGAAAAAAAGAAGACCATTTCCCTGAAATTAAGATACCAAGATTCAAGACCTGAAAAAGAAGATATCAAAGAGCAGAAGAAAGCCTACTAGCCATACGTATGAGGAGTCACGGATAAAATATCCAGAATAATACGAAAAATATTACCAGATAAAAACCGCGTTGAAACCACGCGCGGCCATAAGAGACATATCCAATACCGATACCCGTGGGTAAAGCAGAACGCAAAATACGGACTGAAGTTAAGGAACATGCCACACACTAGGCCTCACCACCGATGTAAACAACCCGAAAATTCTCGCCAGAGAAAAAATTTACAAAACGATAATCTAATGGAGGCCTTGCAAATGAAGAGATAGCGAAACAATTTGAATAGCCACAACGGATAGAAGATTGAGAAGATTGGTGATACATGGCATCCAGTCATTTCTTAAAATAAATATGCCCAGAAAACTCTCTGGCGGCTATCACCACCTATTGAATGATGTGTAGTGAAGGCGACACAGCCATCACCCTAATGAGGCCTCTGAAATTGGAGAGAAAAACTTGATCATTTAAAAATCTTTACGTGCATGGCCCCAAAAACTGATAAATAATTAAATTCAATAATATCCGCTCAAATATATTTGGATCTCATTAAATACATTTAGACCCCTCTTCATTGAAACCAGTCTTAAAAAAATAATTTTTGACATATTCCTGGTAAATTCTTCGTTGCCATAGAAAATAACTGAGATGAATATAGCCGTTCAAGGGATCAATGTAATCCATTTCCATATCTATAGTATTGACACATGCATATTTCAAAATCTTTCCTAGCAAGGAGTACGCTACGAAGAAGGAATTCAATTTTTTAAGAATAGAGATTGCGTCATTCGCTGACCTTTTCAAGGAAATAAAAATCGTAATTCAACGTGACGACCCAATTTTCACTCCACCCTCATGAGATCTCAGTGTCACGCGTAATATTTCGCAGACACATGTAATTCGAAGACTTCGCTTCAATGGAAGACCTTTAACCCAGATTGAATTTCGAAATGTAAATTTGAATCCAGTTTGGAGGAATATTACGTATCGGCTTCTATTATTTGAAAGTCCCCATGCGATAGGTGACCTACTTTCACGGAATTCCCAGCCAATGGACTAAAACAAGCACGCTAGATTGATATCAGCAGAGTACACCTTAAATGTGGTCGCCTTCATATGCGCCGCAACGAATTCACACGATAGGATATAAAGAGAAATCTTTGAACAAAAAATAACCTCTGTATTTATTTTTAATGAAACAAGAAAGAGCTTTATGAATATATATTGACATAGATTGCTATTTAAAGATTATTCTCAATTCATCATTTATTTTTTTACGAAGAATAAACAGTATATATAAAGCAATCATTAAATGATGTGTACTATAAAAAATGATCTGAAATTATAAAATACAATACATTTATTCTATAGGTAACAATTTAATTATCGTGGCTCAAATACTCGATTACTTTAATACTTTATATCATTCTGTTTCCATAGATTTTATTGCATAGTGTTAGTACGTATTTACATTGATTTTAGGCAATATATTCAAATTAAATTTTCAAAGAGGTTGAACAATCAGAGAAGCATGCCATAGAGTTTTATTGACGGTTCATAGAAAAAATAGGCAATAAATATGAATTTGGACTAACGAAGGAATTACCTTTTAATCTATGGGGATTCATGGAAAAACATAATGTGGATTGGTCGCCATCTATCATTCTTCTGCAGAATTATAACAGTAAAATACTGCTGAGAAAGTGTAGAAATGAAATTAATTTGAGCTGTTTCTTGGCCGCATCGATTGCTTTTACGGGGTTTACTTACCAATCCCGCATTACGTCCACGTTAATTTTAATTCCATAGCTTCTTTTTCCACGATTCAATGGACGAATATTTCAAAAGAGGATCCTCAAGTCGGCATCTTTCAATGTCGTCACACACCGCGTATTTAAATGGGTTTACAGAAGTCGCCACTCGCATCGCTGACGGACAAATCGATCCGAGTTTCACGGGGAAATAAGGTATAATCAGGGGTATTAACCAAAATTTAAACGCATGACGATGTAGTTTATATCATTCATAACTCATCAATGCTATTCCTCGCAATCACAAATATTTTACTTCAAAATGTTGGAAAAAAGTGGATCGTATTGCATCATCACCGCGTCGCGGACATTTTTGAAATCCGATTAAATGCGACTGAAGCAACAGAAATCAGCCTTCTATGAGATGGAATTGGGCATCCTTTATGAAGTCCCCATGATTCAATGCTAGAATAACCAAACACCAATGAAAAGCGATTAGCATTAAATTGAAAACAAAGGAGCAAAGGCAATCGCATTCCACGAGTAGGTACATAGTGTGGTTTTTTTCTGCAGTTGCATCCTATTTTTTTCATTGTAATTATTACATAATCCGCAGTAGGTATACGTATAAATTAAAATGCAAGTATCATGTTTTTATTGTAAATAGGACAGTACTTGAATTCAACAGATCATCATTGCAAAAGGTTGAGTTTAATGATGGCTTCTACCTGCTATAGTTATGCGAAATTGCAACATAAATTATCATAGAAATTTCTTCGCATGCTATGATTTACTATTTTCCGTTCATTTTCTAATGCTTTGTTATTTTCTTAATAATGCTGCATTACATTCAAAATAGCTCCAATTATTGAAACGAAAAGTTTGCGAAACCTCGGAAAGAAAACTGGTGGATTCGAAAGTACTGAGCTTATCTCCAATTATAGCAACATTTATGTGAAAAAGGTAAAAAAAAATTAAACATAATTGAGGGGTTGAGAAGCCAACGGTACAAGTGATTTTTTTCTCAACATATTTATGTAAAGTTAACTGTTAGAAGATATACACAAAAATTTGGTTGACATGGGATACGAGTGAGGCCCTGTTCTGTGCTGGTATTGAGTGGAAATCAAATGCACTACAAAGTGTCCTGTTCATCTCTTTTGTTTTCCATGCCTAATTTCTATATTTAACTCTGTATAGAAAAGAGAAATCACTTGTACCCCATGGCTTCTCACCCACTCATTAATTTTAGTTGCTATTTCAATACTGGAATTTTAAAAAGAAACATAAAATCACAGATTTGCCCTCTGTAGGCATTAAAACTATCTTTCTACTCTGAAATTACATGATGTGAATGCATGAGGTGAGCAACTTGGGACTTTTTTCACGGGAGGCTAACATTTGTCGGTGCATCGAAAGCCTTGTAAACGTAGATAATTGTGAAGCTTTTGCATTAATGCTATTTCCAACTCTGTTCCGAGGTCAGTATTATGCATGCATTCTATAGTCCGTCTGCTGTACATGCTAATCCCTTTGGTATCGTCTCTTGCCATCAAAAGTTCTGCGCGATTTCCTTACTTCCTCAAAAGCGACTGCCATCTGTAATGTTCTCCTTACGGAGGCTAAAAGCAACAATATCCCAAGGTGCAGCTCAAAGAGGCTAAGTATACCTGGATATTCCTATCCCCCACCCCACCTACCCGTTCCCTGTGATTTTAAACGGGGGATCATTTCGAACGGTGACGACAGAGGTGACGCTGGTGTTGCTTCCTTGTACTTCCGCTCCATCACTCAGCAGTTCCACCTCTCGCTGAATTTTGGAACCCTCTTTTTTGGGCCTCTGCGTGTGAATGCAATTTTGCTGAGCTGTTGTGATTATTTCGTCTATTTTTCCTCACTGTTCTCTGGCCGCGCTTCTGATGAAAACGTTTTAGCTTCCGATGCGCTCACTTTAATAAGGTCTTAACTATCGAACCGCTCACTCGCCCCCCCCCACTCCGCTTCACTTTTCAGCCGGTAGGGAGGGTTGTAATCGCTAGCCGCCTCTCGGAATTGCCGAGCAAAAGAGGAGACCGCTTCTTTTTTAAGGGATTTTTTATGTTCCGCTGCGGTGCGTGGTTCGTATTCAGGGCAGCGGCCGGGACAAATGCGGGAAGGGATTACGGTCGCTCCCCGCGGGGATTGGCGTGGACGCGAGTCCTCATTGTCCCACATAGAGCGACCGGCCGCGCTCAATATCCTACCTCTTGTCCCCGAACTGCACCGTCGCAAAAATAGCGGCGAAACACTTGTTGTTGATTAAAAACCTCTGACTTCCTTCAAAACAATGCAGTTTTAGATTAGATTCAGACCGCCCCACAACCCGCAGGTATTTAATTTCGGACTTAAAAGCAACCAATATTAATTATATACGCCTGGTATGTTGCCGAACAGATTTAAAGGCATAAATACTGTATTGTATACACCAAGGGTGAAATTTTCTAAGAAAAGATCATGTGGCATGGACGGGATTCGAACCCGGATCTCCCTTTGCTAGTCAGGCAAGCGAACAGTTATTCCACTCCGTCATTGTCTTCCATGGTGAACCTCAGGAGGCACACCGGGCCAGAAATCGAGAGATCCGGGTTCGAATTCCGGCTAAGTCAATTGATTTTTTCAAGGCGAATTTTATCCTTGGTGCAAATGAAATTGCACCCATGCGCGTGTCGGCTGATAAAGTTACCTTTTTCATGAAGAACTTTGAAATTCATTGGAAATTCGAAATTCGCGCGAAAAATGTTCCTCGGCACCAGATTATCAGTATATTTCCAATGCACATATTTAATGAAGAAAATGGTAAATCATTACCAGTAAATCATTTTTAAAAATTGTACCTGGTATATACCGTTTTAGTTAATGCTGCAGAGACCATCTGCACGAATTCCACACGCAGCTATTCGAATAGGTATTCAAAATGAAATAGTAGTTAATTTTATGCTCCTAACACTCTTACTTAATTTATGTAGAGTAAATTATTATTGAGTTCACCCGACCTTATTGAAAAAAAGTAGTCTGGCAAAATTTGCAATTGTTTTTTAAACTCACACCACAGTTTGGGGTGAAAATTAGCGCAGGATATTATAGACGTTTAACCTCTGAGCGGTTACACAAAATTCCTCCCTATTTGTCGTTTTCATTGTTCGTAAGTTTTATCGGTTATTCATCCACAAACACTCCGATGTGGAATTATTGTGGATGTAGAAAATTATCAAATAAAAATCTGGGGAATAATAGCAATGATGCACTTGCAAATGATTAAAACATCTGAATATCTGCAGCGGTGTAGTGCTGAATTAAATCAGGCCGAATTGCAGCCGATAGATATTTGATTCGGGACTTGGACACATGGTGTGAATCATTAATTCCTGGAAATTCGAAACCTGTGTTGAGAGAATGAGTTTCACTTCGTGGCATGTTTTCAGTGAAATTATGTCGTAATTCTATGACAATATTCTGAGTTGTAAGTTACGTTCTTAAATATTAATGAAATGGAGTTAAAAATTGGACTTAAATTAAGTGCACCCCGCAAAATGTCAATTTGCTGAGGACCTTTAAAATGATTTCCGAAAAATGGAAACTTTAGTCAGGAGCATGGATTAATTAAATATATGAATATTCTAAGTACATTTTTTTCGTCATATCCGTGTAAAATTACGCAATAACGCCTTTTACAATTAATTTCTAGTTCCAAATTATGAACCTGCTGAGGCTTTTAAATTAAATAATTAATTCACTGCACCACGTAAAGTGCCAGATGCGTGCGAAGGAAAAATCATTTTTTTCTGGCTCTCATGAGAATCGTGTTGCACAGCACTATAGGGGATTGATGCTTCCTAGAGAACCTACAACGATAATTAAAACTAATCTTTAGATGAAATACATTTCCATTCTAAGGGATTCAGCATCGGAAAGTACTCCACTGAAATGTTGGCAGAAATGGAAGACCGGTCTTGGCTGAAAGTCCTTGATGGATTCACGGAAATTCGACACAAGATTTTCTAACTGAGTTGAGTATTGATTTGAAGAGATTGCTACTCACCTTTTTTAAAGTGACCTTTTATTGCTACTGATCATTTTTTTAATGCAGAGTAATACTATCAAGGCATTATTATATTGTCACCAAGAGCACCTTGTGAATTATATTCTATAATGATACCTAGATCTTTAGCAACAAAATCTGAAGTAGAAATAGCCAGGTTGCAAATTCTTCTGCTCAAAATATGAAGGATTCCGGCGAATTCATGCCCAGTTTTAGATAATTTTAAATTTTAACAGGAGGTCGACAGTAGAAAACCATCCATTGGTGAATTGTTGAACACTAATGATTATAAAAAACTGTGTTCGCTAAATGTCTTTTGTATTAGCACAGCAGAACTCTGTCTTGCTTTCATGCCGCTTTTTATCAAACAGGTATTGCATTTTATAACTACTTTAAAATGAAAGTAATGCCAATATATTACTTTCCGTGCACCGCCAAATTGGTCAATTGGATATAAATTTAATTTTGTGAAATTTCATGAGAAAAAAGTTGTTTTTTTGGTAATTTACGATGCTTTTTGAACTACCGAGCGAGAAGAAAAGAGGATATCAGCGCATATCTTGCAAATGAATTGTGACTACAATTGATTACGAAAGCCTTTGCCTATTTATTTTACTATTTCACTTGCGCACCATCGCAGGTATTAACGTCGTAAATTGGTGAATTAACTGCTACTATCGCCAGAAGATTTTTCGAATCTAAAAAATCTAAGAATTGAAATAGATCTAAGAAAGCAGTTTTCCAATTAGAAAACCGCACATGGTAAGAAGAATTTGGCTTCGTACCAAGAAGATACAGCCATAGAAGGCTTACTAAATAACATCAAACCTTATTTTATAGACGGCTTGCTCCATAAGACTAAAGCTTATTTTTTAGCAACTAAAATATATGAATATAGAATTTTAAAAATGTAAAATAACAAAGCATAACAAGCCAAAAACACGGTTCCCAAACACTCATTTTTTCCTGCTTTGAGAGCACTCGGGTTTCTTTATTTTTCGGAAATAGGCACTTGAAACCAATTAGTAGCTCTACACCTTTTTTTATTTCTTCCAGGGTGCAGGGGTTCCAGGAATAGAGAAAGATCGGGGTAAATAACTGCGCCCCCTATTCCACCCCGGGTGCAATCTAGGAGCTGCGAGCGGCCAAGGGGGGGCTTTGAATAATCCTTAGCAGATCCGGAAGGGCTGCGCCCACGAGGAAATGAAGGGAAATTTGGGAGGAAATGAAAGAAATTGCCAAAGCGTCCAAAGCGGAGGCGTTTCAGGGGGGGGGGGGGCGCAGATGATTGCCCCCGTGGCGAGAAGCACGGGTCGCTATCCGCGGGGTTACGAGCTTTTAGGCTGCCCCCCTCGTCATCCCCCCAAAACCGCACTAACCCCGATTGTAAAGACGTCAACAAGGAAGGTTGAACTGATATATTCCTTTTAGCTTTAAAGGACCTCCGAGAGGAAATTATCTTAACCCTGGCGACGAATACGCGTTGACGGAAGGTTATAAATACATATATATTCGCTATATAATACTTTGATTATTACATCAAAACACAACATGCAACTAAGAAGAGAATTCCAAAATTCTCAATAGACACATAAAAAATAAAACTTAGAAACGGCTGTTGAACCAAAAAGTATGTGTATAGTTGTAGAGAAATGGTTACAGCAGCAGCTTATAAAAGGATAACAATAAAGAAGAATTTAAATTGTACAGCAATTCTAATCCGTAGAGAGTGATTTATTTAGTACAGGAAATTTTATTTTGCTCTGCATTGAGTGAAGCCATCTTTAATTCATTTCCATATGCATGAATGGAGCCCTAATGATTTAAGCCTTCAATAAGGGAATTTCAGAATGTAGATGCCGTAATTAGAAAAGATGTCAGTAGCTTAAGGGATAGGATAGCACAAACATAGTTCTTTTGTGCGAATATCGGGGCGAAATGCAGTTAGAACCATTTTCTTTCCTTTTGAGCAAACAAAAAACATGAATGTATAGAAATTACTTGAATTTTAAGAATGAGCTTTTGAAAAACATTTTGGGAAGTACGGCGTTTAGATTTAAATTGTTTCTTCACATTTCGAGAGTGGATGTTAAAGGTGCTCAAAAAACATGAATATGATTTGTTACTTTTCCTTGATCGACCTTTTCTGGCGGTGGATCATTAAAAACTTTCGCCACCATCTTGAAAATTTTAAGACACTTGTTAAGATTATCATGTATCTTAAATTTGACAATTTTTCCCGATTGTTTTCTTTGATGCATTTTTTAATATCTGGGGTGTGGTAAATGTTAAAATTTCCACCTAAAAAGCCCAAATATTTTAACCATAACTAATGAATTAATATTTATCAACAAATATAATCTGTAATATCGTCCATAAAGTTCCAATAAATAAATTGGTCTTACAAAGGAAAGTGCACTAAAGTAAATTAAAAGATGGTTTTCCCTGTATGAATCTAGCAAACGTAATATTTCTCCTTTTACTAGTCCCTATGCCTATTAATTCTGCGAAATACCTTAATTAGTGACGTACCTACATATCATTATATATATCTTCATATCCGAAATTTTTGCATGCACGCACTTTACCCGATGGAAAGCAGATTTAAAATTGCATTTTAATTCTCAAATATACTTCTTTGTCTAGCTACGAAATTCTTCGAATATACTTACTGCCGCCTAGTTGAGGCCAAGTGATCCAGTGCTTATGTATCTCAATTAACTGGAATGATCCGAATTACGTTCCGATTCAAACTTTCTCCTAAAACATGTAGATGAGGTGGATTGATATCGCAATGCAGTGAGCATTAAAATCATATCCATTTCGCGAATTTAGATTTTTGGACGACAGCTTTTTGATCAAAAGCTCATATCTGACTTCCTCTTTGAGCAAGAGCAACAGGAATAAATTTGAACACCGCCAGTAAATTTATATAATTTACTTGGCTATGGGAAAAAATTCGTATTTGTTTTGTTGTGAGGAGTGGAATCGTATGGTAGCAAAGTTTTTGGTTCTCAATGCGTGAGCTCATATCTTAGAAACGCTAGACGATTTTTACAGCTAAACGTGAACATTTGAAAAAATGGATGGATTTATTTCGCAAGGATAGTTATACTGAATATAACAAAAGACTGCATTTTTAAATGACCTTTCCATACAACTCAATGATACTTTAAACCATATACTTCGTATCGCGAATAAATACTTCTGAATCGAGCATAGCTAATCATTGTCAAAGTATACTGCTTAAATCGTTCTTCAGAAAGTGGCGATGATACGAAACGTATTGAAAGTGGTTGTATGACTAAACTTCTTGCGAAAATTTCCAGACGGTTTCATTAGTGATTTATCGATATGTTAATGATATTAAGTATGAAAATACAACATTGTTATCCTTGAAGCTGTAAACATTTATGTAATTAAAATTCAATTGGACCTTTCAACAATTATTTCAATTCATAGGACACGTTTACAAAGAGCCATCATCTAGCATAAGCTGGAACTCGTCCAACGTGTAATAAAAATCGTGAAATAGTGCAATTATTTTTTTTTAGTGAACCAAACTTCTATTTTATTACACCGGAATCCGTCGTATTTAAATTGACGCATGGTTATACGTTTATCGCGTAAGTGCATCAGGTCGCCACTGCTAAGTTTCCGCCCATCTTTCCTCGCATTTCATGGGCCCAATTTCTTCGACTGTCCCTGGCTGCTACAAATCCTGCAGACGCCATATAGTCTACTCCTGCTCTGTGGATATTCCTTCCTCACTCACTCAGGGCCTCCGAGAGGAAATTATCCGCCCCTGGCGAAAAGAATGCTATGACACGGATAATTCAGCGAGTAACATCGCGTCGCGCGATTCCATTCTGAGAGTCCATTCCGATTTCGGAATCGCCGACTGAAATTTTGAGGTGTGTATGGGGGTCGCGCACGGAAGCTATTTGGAATCTCCAAAACGTTAATGCTCCGTGTCCACACCAGCGCTCTTTGCAGCGTAACGTCGCGCCATCTCCACGGACATTTCGCGAAAATAAAGGGATTTCGATGGCCTACATTGAAATGAATGTCTCTTAAAGGAACAGCCAGTGAGGGAAAAATAGGATGGCTTTGTTTAAATCTATAAAATAATCATATTTCTCCCTATGAATTATATTAAAGTAAATGAATGAATCGATTGATAATTTAAATTACAAGAAAAAACAAAATGTATGTCAAGGGTTAACAGTTGTTTATTAGTTACGGATTAGTACATAAGTCAAAGAGATAACAACGACGTGTAAGATTAAAGATTAATCAGATCATTATTTACGTTAATACTGTGCCCAATAGTTATTTATGAAGCAAGAAAAAACTTAATACAATAAATTATAAGAAGTAAATCTCTGCTGAAGTTTCGCAATTAAACCTCTTCCATTGGCTTTCGAGCTATCAAAAAAAAGGAATGTACTAAAAACCAAACTTTTTTAACTTTGCGATCAAGAGCACCATTCAAAAATTGACTATCGATGACACCATGAATATATTCGTAAATCTGATAAAATGTGTAAACGTCTGTAAGATCAGAACCATAATGAGAATTGAAAAAGCTAACAAGAAAAAGCAGCAAAAACTTTAGCAAGAGATCCTACCTTGTTTTCGCAAATTCAATATGGCATCAAAATTCACTGGATTTACAAATCACGGAAGTTACCTAAATACAAGTCTCTTCAGTCAATTCGACCCAAACTCGAGATATCTGAAGCTTTATAGCAAAATAGTTGGAGGGAAAAATGCAATTTTTCGTGAAGAGCAAATTTCCGATTTTATTGCATCAACTTAGCCCAAATTATTCATCACAAAAAGGTCGGAGAAAAAGGCTGAGAACATTAAGAGCGAGGTAAATTTGAATGGAGGACTGCAAATGGCACACATGCAACACAGAACATGATCCTTCTATAGTTACTATAATTACTAGATTAGATTAGGTACAAAAAAATGAATTCGGAAGCTCCTAATTCATGAGTTTACTCTAAGGTTCTTCGTTAAAAAGATGGAATAAAGTAAAGGCCGTTAATTGGAAATATTTCATTTGGTCATAAACTACCTAAATTATCCATCATCAAGTTTAATATCGAAGAAAGATTTCGTGCTTCCCCGGCGAATGGACTTGGTAAAGAGTTCTCGGGATCGAAGACTATAGACACGCGGCTCAAAGAACATAAGCGCCACCTCCGCCTAGGACAGCCCGAAAAGTCAGCCATCGCAGAGCATTGGATGGAATGCAAAAATACTGTTAAGTTTGACGACACCAAGATGCTCTGCCGATCCAATGGCTTTTGGGATCGACTCATTAAAGAGTCTATTGAAATTAGACTGTCTAAGAATACCATCAATAGAGACTCCGGGTATGCTCTGAGCAGCACCTGGAAACCTGTGCTCAAGACTATACAAAAGGCTAGGCAAAACCACCAATCAGAGCATGCCGCTGACGACAGCCAATCAGCAGTCACCTGACCACCAGAGTGACTGTATATAAGCAAGTCAAATTCTCACTCGACATTCACAGCCCTGAGGACGATGACCGAGTCGGACATCGATACGTTGGCAGATATGGAGTTCCTGACCCGGTGGCGATCCCGAGAACTCTTTACCAAGTTTAATATCAATTCCATTGACGGAATTTTATTCTTCGTGCCAAATTATTCCTTGAGTTTCATTCACTTTACACATGCATATAAACATATTTATTCCCAAGGAGCTGGTAGTATAGTTACGGAATGGGAGAAGATAGCATAAAAGGCACTGAACCAGCGCATTCGAAATTTAATGATGCATGTCGACACGTATGGAAGGCATGCTATCCGATGGAGGACTGTGTTTGGCTCACATTGGACGCGGATAAGACTCCTCAGCAATAGGAGATGTAGAGCGTCTGGCAAAAGAAGGAATCCTTCGGGATCCTTAGTCAGGAAACAGGGGCGCGACAAAGATGATACGAAGGGATGAAGGAGGCAGCTCCCAATGGACGCACGGAAGGAAAAGGGGGGGGGGGGAGGACCAACGCAGAATACCAATTGCGGGAATATCGCGCGCAGATAGAGCGCCACTCGGGAAGGGTGAGAACTACCAGAGATTAAAGAGGGACTACAAAATGGACAGATGGTAAAAGGGAAATGATTAATAGAGGCCCTCTTCAGCAAATGTGCGCACCCATCATATTTGTCACGTGACGCGGTTAACATCAATAAGCCCGGGAGAATGACTTAGGCAGATATCGAAAAAATATACGGTACAGTAAAATATATTTCACTGTATGTACTCGCCTATATTCATTGAGATTGAGATTCACCAAAAATGCAGAGCAATTGAGTGTTGGTAGCATTTGCAAATAGCATGCAAGTCACGTGACTCAATACCACGTTACCATGGAGACTCTCGTGGGATGTCGGGACCAAAGTAGCGTCGTCACACATCCTTACGCTAAGGTGAGTCCGGGGGAGGGAGGGTTTCCATGCCAACGAGAAGTGAACGCCAACCATTTATCCATTTTATAAAACACATAGGTGAAACAACCCTCTAGTTTCAAATGAAAATTTTCAATTAACTTTTAAAATGTTGAAAAAATTTAAAAAAGGAAATAGGAAAAAATCAAAAATTTCAATGGCGTAACATTTTGTAACTCTCAGGGGTGTGGTTTACGGTATTGAAATAATTACAGAACGAAATCCTAAAATATCAGAAATTTGTATTAAAGACTAATTCAATAGTCTCTGAAGACACAAATGTAGTGGTACATCATGTTTAAAAAGAGAAAAAGAAGTCCTTACATTACACCGTAGAATATTTTCCATGGAAACATAAAATACCTCCGCAAAGACTTGTCGTCAATAGATCACCTTCAGAAAATGTTTGAATGAATTTGACAACGCGGGTTTTTTCCATTCAATAAAATTGAACAGTAAACTACTTAATTATTATTATTACTATTGACGAATATTTCCTTTTGAGGATAGTGATCTGAACCAATAGCATTTGAATGCAATTGTATGAATCTTTGTCTTCTAAAACAATTTTTATCATACTTGTATCGCTTATCTTATTCATAGAAACTATGTAACCTTCAATCGCATTTCACTTTTTCATTACATTTTTTTAAATTCATTTTTTAGCGTAGAAAAGGGAGATATCGTGAAACAGAGAAGAGTACAATTTCAATCAGACCTTAGATACAGCAATTTAGTCACTTATACAAAATTATGCATGATAATTTGTGAATGTTTGAAGACAATCATGAAATATCTGAAGATGTCAAAATTTTTTGTGTATTCTATTCTGTTCTTATATATATATGTGTATACTTTAAATTATATTACTGTATAAAAAACGCGATCGTAACATTTTTATGTAAAAATATTGTACATCGTTGTCATCTTTGTATTTTATATTGTTCATGTTTTCTCTTTCATAGCCCTGATGATGATTTTAAATAAATCGAAACGTTGGCTATAACTTGGTTTATATTGACCTAAACTCCAAGAAATATATAAATGGAATATCACATCACAAAAATGTGAGTGCTTTGCCAGAGGATGCATGCAAGATACATTTAAAAATAGTTTTTATAATACTGCTGTAAGTTGCTGAAAGAGTAAAAAATACAAAACAATTTATGGGCATAATGGATGGGAAAAATATTCGTTTATGATAATAGAGCTATTAACTCTTGTGTTAATTTTCCGATTACGATTTGAGTAGCAAAGAGCTTTTCAGTATTCAGTAAATATTAAGAATATCTCGGACATCAAAAGTGAAATAAAGCAGCCATGCATATCACTGTGAATTACAATAACTTGCATGAATTAATGCTCAAAAAAGATAATAATCAAAACATTTATATAATTCCAATATTCATTCCTAAGTTTTGAGTAGTGCTATGGGATGACAATGTGATTACCCACTACTGTGTATCTGATACATATGAAGCGCATTTATTTGGAGTAGAAAACGCACTCGGTAAGAAATCATTCACTCTTCTCAGAACACAATTTTTTTATAAAAAACGGCTAAGGGGAAAAACCAAGCGTGCGTCTCAACGTACTAGGAACGGTTTACGTAAAAGTAAGTTTTAAGTAGCAAATTATACATTTAAATTCTTAATCAGCCAAATTATCACGCATATGACGTACTAAATCTTATTGAATGAGCCGACCGGCATGAAAACAAGTAGGAAAACATAATAAAAACAATTCATGCAGGTAACCGTAGCGCAGCAAGTCAAGAGATAACTGTTAATAACATCAGAGTACTTCATCGCGGTTTAAAAATACTGCGAATTCATATGGAGTTAAATGCCATCATCAACGGATAAAGTGAGCAAAAATATATAAATAAGCTCAAAAGAAAAAAAAGAGGGAGAAAAAAAATAGATGAAGGAAGCAGGAGGCTAGCTGCTGGTTGGGTCCCGTGGATTGGTTGAAGGGAAAAGTTTTGGTGGGAGAATTTTGGCCCTTGGGGCTAGAACGACAAAGCCGTGGGAAAAAATATAACGCTCACTTTTCGGAGGCGAAGGAGAGGAATTGGAGGACGAGGAAACAAAGAGGAAAAGGAAGGAAGGGAGTTCAAGGCACAAAGATATCGAGGAGGGAATAGACAATGAAGCCCTTGGCTCAAGGCTTCACAGACCCACGAGAAGAGAAAAACAATGCTTCGGAATAATCTATTCGAGTTGGTCGGAAAAAATAAGTTGAAGAAGCAAAAAGGTCGCCACACAAATTGAATCGCAGCACAGGAGAAAGTTCGTGAATATAAAAAAAAATGAGAGCTTATTCCCTTTCGTTCGACGATTTTACGTGAACGCCGCGCCGGCCCAAGGACGTGAGTTCCACGTGTTGAAGACGAAGCCAAGTGGAAATTCTGGACAGTCGCGAGAGCGAAAACACTAGACATTTTTTCACGCCGTTTTGTTCAGTGCCAAGAATAGTTAAATGGCAGTTATAATTCCATGAATCTGCTTGACAATGATAATACCCTTTAAGATATGAAGGTAAGAGAACTGAAGTGGAAACGAGCTTTTTTTAGACATTGTCCCAACATTTGAGTGTTTTATTCTTTGCAAATGCCTTCGACCTAGATTGCATTTGTAGCAGATTTACAATTTTTTCAGCTCAACTATTAATTCTACAATATATATCAAGTCGTTAATATTATTTACCATATTTTAATGGAAAAAAATGGTATACATTAAAAAAATTAAAATACATGCTGCCGCATTTATGATGTTTTGACAAGCAATTCATGCATAGAAAATAAGCTATGTATGGCTGGCATAATTAGTGAAAAATGAATAGTTCAACTTATTACAACATGGCAGATTATAAAAGACAACGATCCAGCTGTCGTTTATGACAGTGCCATAACTAAATACTTCAACCAATGCTTTGAATATAGCACATTTATATATCCTAATTATTAATACTGTGTCTTTTTTTCATCAATATGGAGTTTCACAATGTTCTTTTTGCCGCCACCAGGTTTAGCTATAGTCCTTTATGATTCTTCAGCTCTAACACTAGGGTGTTGGAACGCCAAAAATGTATCCCAAAAATTGTAAGTTTCAGATGTTCGTCGATCGAAAATTGTCATTATCAAAGTTAACACGTATTGTTTACGACGATATCATTGTGAATGGCCTGAATAGGAGTGATATATTTATAAAAAATGACAGAGTTTTGTATCCGATATAGGAATAAATATATTTAGTGAAAAGGGATAGCTACCCTACATACTTATATATATATATAAAGCTAGACCATGTGGGTGGGATGGAAGAAATGAATTGAGTCGCTTAAAATGCGGTTTCTCAGAAAAATGTTGAAAGTACGATGCAGAAATTAGGGCTAGAAATGACTAAAGATTGCCTACAAAATCGCAGGTAGATGAAACGTATTGGGTTATCTAAAAAAATAAGAAGCGATGAAAATTTTCAATTTTTGGGCACCAACTACGCTTACACAAATGAAACGATCAAGTCACATTATTCGATTACAAGTTGAAAGCCTGCGCTTCGCACTGCGCTTACAAGGAAAGAAGAAATTCCACACTTGGGGAAACATCACAGAGGAAGATTATTTCAAAATAAAATATTAAGTTTTGCTGAAGCAGCAATTATGCCCCGCATGCATGAATTTCTTACCCATAACATATTTAATGGTGAAACGGTGGTCATATGCATATTGTAAACCAATTTCAATGTTTGAATGAAAAATTAAGTAATCTTGCATTGTTTCCTGGATATAAACAGTTAATTATACCACTTATTTTAAGTAAATAAAAAAATAAGTGGTATAAGTAACTGTTTATATCCAGGAAATAATGGAATACCACATAGTTAACCAAGAGTTAGTGAATTTTAATCTTGCATTGATTAATTGACGAGGGTGAGTAATCAAGAAATGACAGCAAATTACATGCATGCGGATTTTTACAGACAGAATAGAAATGCGGTGCCTTAGGGTGAATCAAAATTTTGTAGCCCCTGCGGGAGCAGGCAAAATGATGACGAACATGAACGGAGCGAGCATGAAGTTGGCCCATAGGAAACTGCCACAGTTTACCGAACTTGGCCAGTCAAAGTTGGAGTGGAGTGGAATGAACGCCGCCAATTTGCCGTGACTTGGAATAGTGAGGGTCCACTACAAATGCAATGGCGTGACTAATGAACGCGAGGGGGGGGGGGGTGCTGAAACGCAATCGTATCAACGGCAGTCACTCTGGATAATAGCGGTGGCCGAAATTGCAGTGGATAGTTGAGCTATCCGATCGCATAAGCGTTAAGAGTCGGTCCTTGGCAATGAGTCTGATGGCACGACGACGGAATGAACCAGCCAATGATGGCTCGGGACCTGCGAGAAAGGTCCCTTAGGGGCAGAATGTCAAAACGTAAAACAGGGACAAATTGTGACCGTAGTGACGGAATTGAACTAGTTAATTGAACTAGCTGGAGTCGAGTTGCCATGGCTGCAAATGACGTCAGATTTTATCAAAGGGACCGCGTAGAAGAGGTTCTTGACCGTACGTAGAGTTGTGATTTATGTTGACACTTTAGGGCGCATTTTAATCGGTTTTCATATATGCCCGCAGAGCAGGGCGATCCATATGACCTCATATTTGAGATACTTGCAAGGAATTTTACCACTCGCAACGAATGGCATCGAAAAGTTAGGACTTTAATAGATCATGAACAAATAAAGAAACCTTTCTGCATGGAAATCTAAATATAGCAGCGCGTCTAAATTCGAATCGCTCGGCCATCAGCGACGTGAGTGGCGGATTTTGAAAATACACTAAAATCCGCGGTGACTGGCAAAATTTTTGAAAAATGCACTCCATTTGAAACTGTCGATCCGTTTCACTACGATAGATTTGACGAGTACGGTGTCATTAATAAAATTTCAATTTACGGTTGCCATAATTTCAGCCTTATCCATATTCTCATTTGATTTTAGCGTCACAATAGTTCATAATTATTCTGAATGCTCAAAATCAGATTCTTATGATGGCTAAAATAGCACCCTTGGCCACCAAGAGTATATGTATGGTTGTTACATTAAATAAATGGGTACGTGGTTTTCACATATGTCTCAATATATACTAGGTAAGGACAGCAACTTTTAATTGTTTTTAATTCAAGTTATAAAAATTATTTTACCCTTCCACAAACTGGTCATTTCGTTAAGTATTTTTTCCTGTGATGATGTCAGCGATATCCTTCTGTAAAGGTCAAATAGATTCGCCCACGGCAAGAGGCATCTAGAGCCTTTGCTCCATCTCTCATTTCCGTGATGAAGGCTCTGCGGCAAATGGCAGCGGTATATGTACGACCTCGCCTTCAACTTTCGTCCCTCGTGCGGATTTATTCAGGCTTTGGCTAGCTGAAGTAGGAAAGCGTAGCATGAAGCATTAATATTGCACGCCACTCAAGTCTGCTTCCAGTGATAGGAACAGTTCAACGCAACGACCGAGGCTCAACAAACTCCCGAAATGCTGATTAGCAGCTCACCCACGGCTCCACAGTGCAAATGAGTTGCTACAACTAGATAGGCCAAGACATCGAAGGAAACGTTCAAAATTTCCTCAAACACTAACCGATTCTTCCCTTTTCACGAACGCAATGTACGCATTGGATCTCACTTTGATTAGTGGCTTACGTGCATTTAGACACCTAAGAAAAGATTATTGCAATGCGCAGTTAAAGTTTAATTAAGTTAGCTCACTTTTAAAACTTAAAATTCTTAGTAAACCAAAAAGGGTGATGATGGAAACTCAGAAATAGTCATGTCTCTTGGGCCACCTTAAGGCCATTTATTTCTCAATCTAGTGATGATAAAAACAATTTCTTGCACGCTTGAGTTTTTTGAGGATCTGAAATTTTAAATTGGCTAAAAAATAAGCGCCTAGTTGAGGATACTCACTTAAATATGAAATACTTCCATAAGGCTAAAGTTCGCTTGAGGTGTAAAAAATAAAATGAAATGATTCGTGATGCAGCAATATGTTAGAATTAAGTCGGCGTTAGAGGAAAGGCAACTGGGACAATACTGAAAGAAAAGTACCACAAGCAAAATGTTTTCAAGCAAGCAAATTTTCCTATTTATGATGTTTATTCAGATTATTCCCTTTAGTGATGGCAGTTACTACTGCTAAATATAACCCAAATGATTAATTCATAAAATTTACAATAACTCTAGTACATAAAACATTTTATTTCTTGATAAAAATAAATACCTACTTGCTTTCATTTCAGTGCTTATTCAAGGTTAACGCAGCAGTGCAATGAGACACGGGCAAATGAAATGCTTTTCTCAAATAGGTGTTAGAGATTGCATCGCTTGAATCTATCTATGCAGCACGTTCAATAATGCTTAAATTTCCATTAGCAATGATTATTACTATGGCTCTCACGAAGAGAGTCGAGGCATTAGCCGCAACTGTGACCATGAGAGCAATCGGAGCGCAGGAATCAGCATAGCTTTCATTAATAGAGAAAATTGTGTTTTCATCGTTATCAAGATCCGCAATTGGAAGTGAATATGCTGGAACTATTCCCATTGCAGACGGCGCTGTAATGGGCGAAGCGGTAACGTTAAATACGACTTGCATCCGTAAAACGAGTAAATAAGAGACACTGCTTTAATACGGGATAAAATAATTCCAGCCAGGATTCTCCTCGATAAAATCACGAAAAAATTGAGAAGACGGCCAATATATTCCTCTCATGAAATAAGAATATCTCATTCCGGTAATAGCCCAACATTACGAGAATTTGCAAAAAACCCATATCAAGCTAATAATGAGAACATTTGAAGAACCTTTACTTTTACAATCAGTATGAATAGCATATTTTTATTTTAAAATCAAGTAGACAATCCTTGATGTTTTGTAAATACTAAGTATTGTAGCAAGGGAAACTTCATGACTAAATATATATTATCAAATAATCCAGCTTAATTTTTCCCCTCATTATTCAGCTCAGCCATATTTTACGGGTTCACGTCTAAATATTTTGGGCATAAACGGAATAACAATTTTCAAGCTAAAACGCAGACAATATGAAAATATCCCAACACTGAAACGTTAAAAATACGTAATGCATTAGCACCTGAATGTTTAAAATCTATATCGCTAACCAGGTGGCTATAACGAGTAATGTAGGTACATGTTTCGTTGGTGTATCGTTGCCGCTGTCTAGCGGCTGATAACGATGAACTAATCTCACCATACCTTCGTGTTTTTAAAAACAATTACGTGTTTCTTTTTTCCTATATTCCTATTTCCCTATACCTGAAATAAATATAACTAATTTTGGGGAGTAAATATATTATAAGGAAAATTTAAACCTCAATACCACTTCTGAACCATAACTAAACAAGAAAAACTGTAGCGTATTCATAAATGGAGCGGAATACTAAACGTATCAAAATTTATCGCCCATAGTACGGACGATTTAAGCTTGGATATGCATGCACCGAATTCTTAAAATTATGTCCCCTAAAATATCATATTAACATATTTCGCTATTGATATCAAATATATACTGTTTTGTATGAGACCATGGAAAAAGATAATCATTCTCCTTTGTAAAGCACATTCTAGAGTGAGCCATAATCAAACAAGCATCCATATTGAAATGCTGTAATTAAGTTTCTTATATGCTTTTTGACGAGGTAAATAAAGGTTGAAGATGATAATGCAAGTGTGAAATGAAAACCAATTTCACCATTAAAGGCATAGTTTCGACCTTTTTTAGTCCATAAAAATCTGTAAGACCTCATTCTGTAAGTGACTGTAAAAGGACACCGATACACCTTCATCACTCCACAAGCTCACAAGGAACGATGCACTCGGCGTCCACTTTTACTGAACACAAAAACAAAATCGAAACCTCGATGTAGAGCTTAAATATTCAATGGGAGCCCGTATTTCGGAGGTTAAGGGGTGAAATTTGAATGCTTAAAATACATTTTGACAAAAAGTTGGCAGTAAAAGGTGATTCACATGGTTTTCCATTTCATGCATCATTTTTCAGCTGATTTCGGTGAAATAATCCTATTACACATGATTGCAATGACGATAATCCAAGTATTCAATGAAAACTACATTCACTATTATAATTATGGGCATCGACCTTTATTATTCCAAAAATTAACTAATCTGTGATTACCTAAAGTGATTATAAAAGAATACCTGAACACTTTTAAAACTTAACTAGCTCGTTGTCTCGTCTAACGTAATCTAATCTAATGTAATCGTCTAACTAATTGTCTCTGCCTGAGTTACACATGCTTTGCTGCTGAATCGCACATGAATTTCCAACGGAAGATTAACAAATGAAAATATTATTCGGGAATCGTAGAGCAGCTAAGAGGAGCTCGTGTCATGCTTACAAATTCAAAGCAATTGAAGCACTGATTACATGTCTTGGGAAACTACTGAGATGGGAAATAGGTAGCACTTAAAATGTTTCTCTTTGACAATCCCTCAGAGGCAACACAGCCCGTTAAATTCCAAGTCGGACTTTTCACGATTTCATTCTAGATATACTAAACTAAGGTGTGCCCCAAGGTTGCGAATTAGGTCCTCTACTGTTTCAACTAACTCTCATTTCGCTGGGATGACTCGAGGAGCAAACGGGAGAAGGTCATACAGTGCCAAGTGTAGGTCTCCCTGGAACTCACAAGCGGAAAAATGTTTCCTGACGCCACTCCGAAGAATGGCACCTGAGAAGTCTACCGTTGAAGGTGTCACAATTTCCCCATCAACCATACGACGCTGCAGCGATCCTTCTGCCTCAGTGAACATCCTTTAGGTGGCATCCGAGAAATCGCTCCCAAAATGAGTGCAATTCCTTCGACAGCCTCCCGACTCCCTCAGTCTGATTGTGAGGCCACACTCATGTCAGTGGCGTGGCAGTGTAAAGTGAGTGAGTCGGTCGGATGGAGAATAGGTGCGATACCAGCCGTCGTGGAGCCACGATCACTCGAGGTGCGGGCGGAAATTGCGCAGTTTGAATGTAGAGTCAGCACCTCTTGGGGAGGAAATGGAAACAAGGGAATTGCGATAGAAGGTGGGCCTCGCTTCGAACAGAGTCTGGGTCAAAGGGAGTGGGGAGGGAGAGGAGGTGATGGGAGGGGAAGAAAAACTGAGACTCTTTGAAGACGTGGAGGCGGACAATGCCGTATGCGATTCTCATAGTAAATCTAGAATGTAGTCATTCATGAGTGTAAATGGCCGGGAAAACATTGATGGAAAGACGCAGCCTTCCACCTCGGCCCCTCTACTTGCGTTGCGTACTTCTCGAGTAAAACTTTGCCATATATGCACACAACATATAAAACACACCAATTTAAACATTTTTTGGAAGCTCAAATGTTTTCAAATTTACCCCAGAATTCACTCATGCGAAATATTTTAATGCATCAAAGTCAGGCGAATGCTGAAAACTCTACTGCGAGCCCTGAAAATTTCATGCAATTAGCATAATCTTGAAATGAGTGGCAAGTCACCACAAAAGACTAAAGATGACCAGTCAAGAGGGAGGTCTACCGAAATCAACGATGCTTTTCTTGACCAGATTCCGATTTCCATTCGTCGGAATTTGTCTAGTGCCTAGTAACCTTTTTACAATGCAGAGTCTCACGAATTCGCGGGATGCGGGTTCGAAACCCGGTAAACGCGAATGATTTTTCCTCAGTGGAATAATTGCTCCTTGATTGCTCTGGTGTTTCGAGACCTGTAGGAGAAGGACGGGAATTTTTCATGGTTATGTCGTTTAAAAATTAATTCAGCAATGAAAGTACTTGATAAGATATAAATGATTCACCTTAAATCCCCGCATAATTTGCGAGATGTTATACAATTTTGAAGTTATATCAACTATTGAGGGGTCGAATTTCATTAATAATAGTATTTATATTATGTTCAACCTAAATACAGGAATGAATAACATAAAAATTGCTTAATACGTATCATAAAACCTTCAAAACTTTTGATGCACAATGAATAAATTAGTAATCAATGCCTTTTATACAAGTGAAAAATTTACCAGTCGTTTATTTTTCACCCAATGGAATTTTTCCACCTCCTATACAGTAATGCATTGCGATATCCTCTGACAAAGGGTTAAGACATAAAATTTTAATATCTTCATTGCTTTTACAATCAGTTTTTTCGCAATAATTCGTTAATATTTCAATCCAAAATCCGTTTTGAAATAGCTATCTGAAAGAGGAAAAAGATCAATTTTCCGTATATTTTCGCTTAAAATCAATTGTATTATTCTGAGGTCAGTTATACATTAAGTTAGTATTTTTTGCTGATCAGAATTTTAATAGACATTGATGCTTAACGGACTTATTTCAAATAATCGCCAGGATATCACAAAGAAAAAATTCATAGTTTTAACTGCAGGCATAGAAATGTTTGTTTACTTATTGAGAGTAGGAACAGCAAAAGCAATTATCACGTAAAATCAAAACGACAATGCTTGCGTTTTGCGTCTCAAAAGGTTCCATGGAAGAGGCTAAGCAAAGGAATGTAAAAATTTGTTGATAACAACCAATTAATAGAATGCTGCGTAACCTTCTTTCGCACTATGTATTTCAAAAAGATTGCTAAATGTACTCTTTTTTCTAATTATAATAGCATATCAACGAAAGTAGCAAGTAAGAATTCGCCATTGAAATCTCGAATGAAATTCAAGTATTAAATTCTCAGGATAGCTTAAAATATTAATAACTAAAAATGAAATGCAACTCTGACGAGTTGAATATTTTCATTTGCTACTTTATGAAATGCGAATCCTCAATGATATCGAAAAGATCAATCATTTGAATTCGCAGAAGAAAAACGGATGTCGTAAAAACAATTTGTTACATGATGCATCGGCAATAGATTTGCTAATGTCGCCGATGATAAAATGGCACTGAGCCCAAAATCGTTTAAATGGCTTCAAATCCCATCAATAAGGCTATATATAATGGTCTTATGCAATTGATATTTCTCGCCCGTATATAAACTTGGCACTCAATTAGACTAAAGAAATGCGACCATAACAAAGGCGAAAGATATTTCAAATACGGAAATAACGAAGAAAAAAAATCTAAGCCATTTTTATTGAGGTTGCTCGCCGTAAAATTGCCTTTCCCGCAATCTTCAAAGCAGATTTGGTTTTTAATTCGGGGATGGCGTCTGCAAAGTAAAGCCGTTAAATGTTTGAAAAACAAGTCTCAAAATGCGAGTTGAAAAAAAATTATTCTCGACCCAATTAGGCGCTCCAGTAATTCCAAATATCATGAATTCCAGGGGTCACTTCTATTTAATTCCGAGAGGTTACATCGCCCTTAATCTGCAGCGATTCTCTCCTAATTATCGTCGTCGGAGCCAAGTCGTTTTGGGCTGCTGCCTCTTTCCCACACTTCTCTTCCAAAGGGAAGCCTTCGCTGTAGTGGACTCAGCTGCAACCATATTCAAACGGAATATCTGCAAGAAGAGGTACGTAATTCACACTTGTTTGGCCCATAGAATTAAAATGATATTTATTTAATTCACT
Organism: Ischnura elegans; assembly: GCF_921293095.1. Taxonomy (NCBI): domain Eukaryota; kingdom Metazoa; phylum Arthropoda; class Insecta; order Odonata; family Coenagrionidae; genus Ischnura; species Ischnura elegans. The sequence continues at coordinate 98,947,034 of NC_060256.1, forward strand.
GGTTCAGTTCAGTCCGAACAGAGGAAACCAGATTTCGCTAAATTATGTTATTTATTTATTTTTAACATCCCCGTAAACTGCGCATAGAGACCTTTTACGACGGAGGAATCAACAAAGCGCAACACAAACATCCATGCAGAATAGGGACCACCTACCCAGGTGGGATTCGAACCCACGACCCGCGGTTTAGCAGGCGAGGACTTTACCCCACCGCCACAGAAGTTGGCAAATAAAGTTAATGAAAGTCAAAACTCTCGGAATTTAATAGAAGTGACCCCTGGAATTCATGATGTTTGGAATTACTTCAGTTATTCATAAAATCGGATTCCTGAGTAAAAGTTGACAAAACTTTCAACCAGGGGCGCAGGGGTTACCCAAGAGCACGGCTGGTAACGTGGTCAAGGGACCCAAAAAAGAGAAAATTCAATGAATGACAAGAGATATTTAAGCGAGCACTTTTTTTACCATTAGAAGATAATTTCAATTCAAAATTTAAAGCAGCAGTGTTTTGAGGTCTCAAGATGTCTGAGATAACCTAGCTATTAGCTATTAAGCTATTAAAATTAATTTTCTTGGAGAAAATCTACCTAATCGGGACGTTAATATTTTGAATTTAAAGAATACTTAATCACTGGAAACTCGGATTATATGGGCGATCATATTAAATTCAAAACATGGGGAGAGATGCGAAGACTTCCCACCGACTCACCCTGGCCAGTCAGTCTTTGCTTTCAATAAATAATTGGATCCATTAATAGACCAACTACTTTTTATTTTAGATAGATAAATTGTCAAAAACTTATTATCAAACAACAGCGAATGTAGCATTGGAATATGCGAAAGGAGTGGAGGTAAAACCGGATCACGCAATCACAAAGTTTCCACAAAGATAACGGAATTGTAACTAAAGAAAGCTAGAAGGGACTTTCACAAGCAAGACATCGGATTGATTTTTAATAAATTTAGTCCACATTATTCTTAACGTAACACACTTGCTTCTCTCAATTGAAGTTATTTATATTCTCAATTTTAATTACATAGAAATTATAGAGAATTATATTATATATTTTAATTATAGATAAATGTAGCATTAAATGTACACTCCTCAGTTTATATGCATTTATAACAATTCTATATTTTTTTAAATCATGTTAAAGAGATTGATTCTTTTTCCACAAAACTTGATATTTGAGTTCATATTTTTGCTGATTAAACACCATGCGTTAATCACTTAAGATCTAACACCAAATGATCTTAAAAGTTATTGATTTAATATTGAGTTGCAATCTGTCGACAGCGCGATAACTTGTCACGAGCTAACTTCTTCAATGTCCACATTAGACTCCATCTAAGATTCCGTATTCCGTTATTTTTGACTTAAGTATCGTAGCATGGGTGAAAAGCGCTGAAAAAGTTAATATGATACTAATGAAGAAATTTAACGCCGATCCGAAATTGATTAGGCCTCACGCTAACATTCGTAATTTTTTTCAATACATACACCAACTTATATCTTAGGACTTAAAAATACTTATCAATCGATTGTCTTTTTCGATCTGTCGTGATAATGAAGAAATATTCAGCGATAAGATGGAAAATGACCATTCCAAACGTGCCGCCTGCGAACTCTAAGCGGACGTAGAACTTGAACCGGACTGCTCGACTGCCTGAGAGTAAAAAAAAAAAAAAAATCCTCTCGCCCAAAGCTCTACTCCCCCAGAAGCCATTAAATGGTCCAAACACTGCCAAAACCAAAATGGGTGGAAATGGAGAGGAGAGGCTCGGAGGAGTAGTGATAACAATTGTATGCTGGGAGGAAAACACGTTGGGGAGTGGGAAAAATGCAGGAGATGACCATTTGAGAGGGCTGGTTATAAAATGCACCTGCCCCCACTTAGTTTTGATTTCATCCCTTGCAAGCCCCGATTTTATTGCGCGGAATATTGCTTCAGTGACTATGGGAACACGGTGTACTGGATGAAAAGGAGGGGCATGGTGTAAGGCGACTGAACCCAAGAAGGGTAGAGGAGGGATGAATTTTAAATCGTTTAAGGCTTCTCGTGGGAAGGAAGGGTTGAATAAATCAGATATAAATCGCTTTTACCACAGTTGGAGTGGGTTGCTGTCCACCTTCTTTCTCTATATTTGTCAAATTGCCGACACTACCGATTTGGTACAAATACGTCTACAAGATGATGATAAGGTTATTCTACCTTGGTAATGGCTGGATATAATGTCATTTGACTACAAATACAGCAATGGTTTTAAAAGACTAAAAAAAAATGTATCTAAACATGGTTATGAGTTGCCACATAGCGTTTTTTGCACAGGAAACTTTATGGCAGTTTTACGTCTAAAAGAAATTTTAATTAATAGAAAAATCAACACACGATCTTATGCGAAAACAAGCAAAGCGGAAATTCCATAATATGCTTTGTGAAAATTGGGATTTTCAGTTTCAATTTCCAGGAAATGCGAAAAATAAAACCAAATGTATTTTATCATCGGACGATGACGTGCAATAAGAAGATATAATTTTGATAATAAGGGAAGGGAATGTTTACGTAGGGACCTTCTTGAAGAGGAACTCATTCCGCCCCTCCTCGGATTGCGCCCCCATAGAGTCCGGTCGCCCACGCCGCCAATTACGCCCCCACGGGAAAGGAAATTACGCCAAAGCACCGCCTCCCCTCCTTTCACTTTCCCTGCCTTCCCTGGCGGCCGGCGGCAAATGCCTCCAACCCTTCTTCCTCCACCTTGTTATCCGAGTCATGATTTGAGCGAAAGAGCGCCACGCCCACTCACCCTCGCCACACCACCCCTTGCATCCCTTAAACAAGGCAAAGAGCAACAGCACAACGACCCCCGGGCTCACTCAAGCCTAGTCAGGTGGTCAATGGCCAACGCGGTCACTTTACTCACAACGTTTTAAGAAAAAAAAAAACAAAGTATGTCAAAGAATATCATCTTTCAAGTTTATTAATTAGGTAATCGAATGAAATTTTTGCGATTCCTATCAGCAAGGTTGTGATATCTTTGCGGAAATGGGTCACGTGGCTGGCGTAACAACAGAATTTTCTTCTGTCTTGCTGGAATCTCGTACTCCGCCGCTATCGAATCGTCAAGCGTGCTTTGGGATATCACTCTTGTGCGTGACGCAGTCACAAAGCATTAGCGATTACTCTTGAATGACTAGAGCGCTTGATTTGTCGATAACCTTCGCTTAGTAGCAAATACTTCTCAAATGATTAATTAACTTAATTTTTGGCGGTAAATATATGATGTTATGCCATACGCACAGTATCTTAGTAAATTATCAGGATATGTAGAGTGTATTGAAAACAACAAAGTACAATATATTTGAGATATTTGCATTTAAATGTTCTAATAGTTTATAATACCCGCAAAATATACCTTCTGATTATAATTTTGTCTTGAGTACTGGATACGTTTGACTAATAAAGTGTTTGCATGTGTGTAACTGCTGCCGTTTTTAAATGCCGTACATTGAAAAATTTCTTCACTGGCCATGCATCCATAAATTTTAAAATGGGTATTTAACTGTTAACATGTTTATGGCATTCAAGTCATCGTTCCCCCAACCAAGTTACTCATCAAGCCTACGGATATTAGGACAGGCTTCGGGTGCATACCCTAACAATTGAACGATTTCGCGCGCAAGGTTGAAGTCTGGTAGTTCCACGAAGCACGCAACTCAGACACGGTTATTCCGATTTGTCACCAATAAGGCACGGTATAACACCACGATGACTTCTACACATCTGCATTAAGCAATCAAATACACTCATGTCAATATTTCAGTAACACGTTCAATGGTTAACTTTATTATTTGTACTTTACTCGTTGATGGAAAACGAATTTTTGCCTTAAAAATTAAAAAATAACGTTGTTTGAAAATAAACGATAAGAAATAAAAGAAAGCATATAATATTTTTCATCTACATATAGGGTTTTCGCAGCCGATAAATGAGGGGTATATATTTTTATTCCCGATCGTATCAATTTTTTAAACTATTCCCCGATAATGGTTATAAAAGATGGCTAAATTCTTAATAATTCATAATTTCCCGGAAGGATTATTTATGGCACTGAAATTGTTACGTGAATAGGGGAAGGAAGAAATCGCAGCGCCGAAGTAATTAAGCTCACCAATTACTCAATTCATTGGTAAAATTTCGGTGCTGGTAATGAGCACAAGAAAACGGAAACTTGATTTTGGAATCGGAAAATAGAGTTTTATTTAAGAGGAGAAAAATAAATGATATGGCCACTAAACCGGTATTCGGTGCAAAGGCACTAAATTAAACATTAGAGTTCTCCAAAAGAGGATTCATAAGAGGCCATCCATCACCCGTAAGAAAACAGCATCACCTTTTAAAAGGGCATCCGTATTAAAATTTATTAATCTCAAATGCTAAGGAATGTAAGTCAAATATACATATGCTGGTTGCGTGTTATCATTTCCCATCCCCCATTCCCATTTCAATTTTCGTTGTGGCATATTTTATACAATCGTGTAGATTAGTAAAGAAATCAAGGCCGAATGTTTTCGAAATACGGATATACTGAAGAATGATAAGGATCCAATGTCGATCGAGTCGCCAATGAGGAACTCAGAAGAGTGAGATAAGTTGCAGAGAAGTGGTAAGTAGCAGAGAAGGGTTAAGAATGTCGACCTCTCTCTTCAAATATCTCGAGAAGTTGGTGACAGAGTAAGAAACGAAAAAATACTGGTCACTTTATTCATGAAACTGTACCATAATTCACAGAAAACCCCAAGTGAAGAGGGTATCCCTTCAAAAAGATGAGTCTTCATACATCTGAAAATATAAATGTTGGTCTGAAGAAAAGGGGCGGAGACCGAATGACCAACCATAGATGAAGAAAGAAGGAAATAGAAGAATAGCCCAGGCAAAGAGGACACTCCTAAAAAAAGGATTTATCTTACAGATGAAAATATAACCGTTGAGATTAGGAAGCAATTTGTTAGGACTTTCATTTGGAGCATGCTTCTTCATGGTAGTGAGACATGTACTCTGACATCAGTAGGAGTTTGGAAGGTTTTAAAATGTGGTGTTATAGAAGAAATATTGAAGATCAGATGGATTCATTGAGCGAGTGATGCTAAATTTCTGATAAGAGTAGAAAAGTTTAAAATCTTGGGTAGTATAAAAGACAAAGTAATCTGGCAGGTCATGGAACGCGAGGGTCTAATGAAAATGATCGTTGATGGACAGGTGGAAGGAGAAAACGGTATAGGTAGATGGCGGAAGAGATAAGACTTAAAGAAGGCGTTGAAGAGTGGAAAGCAGAAGTATTATGTAGTTAGTAAATGATTACCCGTTCGAGGAACTGAGCGGAGAGCTGCGTCAAACCATTATTAGGATTGATAACTGCTTGTGATGCCATGAGTGTAAGAAAAGCGACGAACGCGCAAATCGAACTCAGGGGAGGGAACGTGTGGACACGGATTGTGCGGTGGACGTCCACAGCGAATAAAACAGCCTGCGGGGTTTGTCCCCCGTGGTGTGTGTAGCTGTAAAAAAAGAAGGGAAAGTCCAGAGAGGCGTTTGGATGACGGACGGACACTCGGCGTATTTCGGACGATTAAGGGAACGGACGGCGACCATTAAGACCCTTTGCGACGGAGAGAGCGCCCGCTTAAAAATCTTACGACATTAAAAAAGCATACGCGAGAGGCATTAAAAAAAAGAGAAAGGATTTTTATTTTATATTTCCGACGTCCCCGCTCAGTGGCACCCTCCGGCGGTGAGATTTGCAATTAGTATCACTTTGAGCGTCCATGAGAGCGGGTTGGGTTTAGGACGCATATTTAGGGCCGTTTAATTTTTTTGTCCTTCCTGAGAGATACCTTATTCAATTACACCATCATCCTGCATCAACTGAATTCAAAAACCCTGAACAGTAAAGAGAGGATGTTCCGGTTGGACTTAGCAACGGATCCTGCAGGCTGGAAAAAGAGGAAATAAATGCTGCTTGACGAAAGCATAAAAAATATGTATGCGGTATGTAATACCGAAATTGTGAATCTAAGGTAGACAATAAAGTTGAATAATATATCATTCAGTATTTGATGCAACAATATTAATGCACCTTAAGCAGTAAGACGATGGCAAAAACCACCGAATAAATGTAGACTGCTGTTAAAAAGGCACCGTAAACTCTCAAATGAAAGTAATAATGACATTTTTCATTTCCCGTGAACAGAATGCATATCAGGCGGTTGAACGTACAAAGATATGCACGAAAATATTCTTCGAAAAAGGATTTCCTATGACTTTAGGATCCAGATTGGATGCGTAGATATAATTTGTGAAAACTCAAACCAATTATCGTTTTGTTAATGAAATACTAGTTATTTTAAAAATAGGACCAATTTTAAAATTTAATTATTTAGGTATCAAAATTCATCGTGCAAGGCTAATAAAATGGCATACTTCGGCAGTGTATTACGAAATCGTAAACTTTAAATAATCATTCGACCAACTAAATGGTCCGTTGTCAAATGCCATTCCCAGTAAAACATTTTGACATTTTATGGCAAATAAATGATATCTGTCGATTTTTATTGGATAATTGGTACAATGTAAATGAACATATAATGATAAATATAATGGACTTCCTCGATGTGCAGTTTGATGCTGGTAAATAAACGCTGGAATTAATTCAAAGATACAAGATAATTCATAATTATTAAACAAAGTGTAAAAATAAATTAGATTTATCAACTCATCGTACGCAATAATATGCAATCTACACGATAAGAAGCATGCGTTTGTGAATTTTATCGATTATCAAGTTGTTGAGAGGGCAGGGAATGCCAGTGTTTCAAAATATACCAATGCACCCTGAATATACGTCACCATACTTTGAATTCAGATATTCAAAACGAGAGGCAACTTGGAATTCATTGAGAGTATCGTGGTACGACGAGGGCCCCTCGGCGATTTGGCATTCCAACGGCACCATCCTCCCACGCTGTTTTAGGGAAACGAAAAGGCACGGTCGAAATAAAAATATTCATTCGCTCGTATATGTACACGTACACGCATCTATATAAAAGGGACAAATGAATAAATAAAAGCGCAAAAGGGAGCTTACCTTATCTCTCTCTCACTCATATACTACTCGTATGTCTGCGCTCTCAACTTGCAAACGTGTCCTTCTGCCTTTACGAATGGATGCACGCGTGTCGGAGTATAAAAGCACGATGAATTTATGTGTGTCTTTGGAATGGATTCGTTTAAAAATTCATTCACGCGCGAGTGGCGAGAGAAAATGGTGCTTGGAGGAGTGGCAGTGATGTTATTATTATTATTTCCATACGCCAGAGGGCAGCACGAGTCGGAGAGTGTGCGTGCTTCCATGGAGACGAGTGACAAGTGAGCCTCGAGCTCCGTTTCATTCTCTCCCTGCTCTTCCCGCTGCGCTCAACTCGCGTACGAAGAGGCCGCTGAGAACGAGAGCATATCAAGTGGAGAGAAATTCAAGAGAAGGACGGCATGCACGATAATGACAGCGTGAGGGCGCTTCAATGAGGAACATGAAATTAAAATTACGAAGCTGTGAAGGATTCCAATTTGACGAAGGAAACATAACTGAAAAAAATTAATTTACATCCTTCAAAAGATGAAAATCTTCATCGTTAATTGCCGTTAGAACACTTCTGACTAAAAATAAACTACACGGAGAGACTTTCTTCACTAACGAGGGAAGCTTAAATATATATATATAATATAATAAGTGAGAATATTAACAAGTAAGCAGTCAAAAACCAAATAAAGAGAAGCCAAATTGTTTTAAGAACGCAATTAAGCTTCAGTGTGTGGGCCAGAATAGGAAAACTCGTGTTGTGTATACTCCATACGAGCAATGTTTGACCCCGGCTTGCTCTCGGCACAAGATCGCATCATGTAGTGAACTAGTAACCCACATCCACTTTACATGTAGATGTAGCAGGGTGTGGTGATTCTGCTGGTGTTAGAGAGATAACTACTAAAATAATAATAAAAATTCGACTTTCTAGATACATCACATGAAATACTATTCAAAGTTGGGTGAAATATTACGTTCCCTAGCCTTTTAATCTTTCAGTATGGCATTCATTTTCAATTGTAATCTACAACTTTCTGTTTGCTTCATAGTAATTTTTCACTAAAAAGTTATTACATATTTTAAAATTATCTTCCTGTTTTCATTTATAATCCTTGTATTTCGGAGACTTACGTCTGACCAATAAAACATTTGTAGACTACTTAAAATTATATTAAAACATGAATGCAATCAACTCTTACAGAGGAACGCCTTAATTTGTTGGATACATGGGTGAAATTAAGCTTGTGCAGGATTACCGGATCCCGATTAAGACAGGAGGTTTTTTTCACGGAAAAAATTCACCCTTGGAGAAAATAACTTTGCACACATGCGCGTGACTGCGGAACGAGACACTTGTTCCATGCAGTGCTTTGAAATGACATTAACTTGATTGTCATTCTTAGCGGATGAGAGACAATCCAAGAGATCCAATGATGGTGGATGTATAGCATAAGAATTATGTGGCTGTCAAAAGAACAATTGAAGGGAGAATTGCGTGGAGAGCTGTATTAAGTCAGTCTTAGTGTTGATGACTATTGATGATGAGAAATTTCGCGCCTGTATGGTTGCGTGAAGGCGTTACCGAACCTTGGCTCGCTTTTTAGTTTATCAGTTAAGAGTATAACTAGTATTTTGTAATCGTATTAAGTCATGGAATTCGATTAAGTGTCGGCCTAAGCACTTAATACCTACCACTTATTGAATTTTCTAGCTGTTGTATTTTCCCCGCTAGCAATATTTTTGTTGCCTTCAATTTTATTCCTCTTTCCCATTTTTATTCAAAACAGAACTTCTTCATTCTACTGACGATGTTCCAGTATAGAGAAAATATACAATTTCATGCATAATAACTCTAACTAATATTATATTTTTTTTAAATTCTCTTTGAAATACCCGAATTGACTGATGAATACTCATAGTGGGTAAGAACTAGCCAAGCTTTCATTGGAGGTGCAGAATTAATAAACGCTTCGTGAGATGTGATTGTCTAGTTAAGGCGATCGTCGAAGGGCAAGTCTAAGGAAGAACGGCAAAGGAAAACCGCAGATGCGAGAGCTGTTTACTTTCAACCTCCGATGGATGGAGGAAGTGACTGAATAAAAATTATTCATATTAAGCAAACTTTTGGTCACTTTATGGCATAACCACCTCGGCGATTTGAGCACCGGTCATGCATGTGGATAATCTTAGCAATACCTTTGTTTGGAACTTTGGGTTGGGGTGAGTGGAGGTTGCAGTGGCATGAGTGGGGGCCTTCGGTGGGGCCTTTGGGGATGGCCTGGGGTGACTTTACATAGTGTGAGGGCCGCAAGCTCAGAGTCATTAGACAAAGGGGCAGTGTTCGGCGTGGCATCAGCCGAGAAACATCTATCCTGTAATGTGAACCTTCTATTTGATAATACAGTCCACTAACTAACTATATTTACGCGTTTTCATTTTATTGACGTTACCACCCTTAGACAAATTGGTTTGAAGAAGCGTATTTAGTACCGAACAACTTGCTTGTTCTTGTTCTAACGTTGCCACTGATGACTTTCGAGGAATTTAATCGTTTTTTTAATTTTTATTTTTAATATTTTAAATTTAATTTAATCCTCAGGCTCATTATACTTTTGAAAACGCTTCCCTTCATTCTCATTTCATTGAAAAGATGGACATCGCACGGCGCCAAGACGGAATTCAACGGTGGATGATCGAAATGTTCCATTGAAATCGCTCAAGAAGCAGTTTGGCTGCACCAGCGCACATTGTCTCTTCTTTTGTTTTCAATGACTCAACGCAATCGGCGAATATTTTACCCCAAGCAGCTTCACTTATCGTATAGCCCGGCAGAATGAAATTCAAAAGGAAAACAAATCAATGGTCTCAAAACAAGGTGGCAAAAAAATATTCAGATGTTTCGGGTGAGTCACATTGAATCCAAAAATTCTCAAGCTCCAGTTCATTCAGTATTTTCTCTCTTTACCGGCATCGGCTTATCTGGTCGATCCTGAAGTCATTTGGCGAGTTTCATGGTTCTCAATCCGTTGGTTACACAAGGCGGGATAATAGAAACGGCGTTTTTGTAGAGCTATCGGAGGTTGAAAATTATACAACCCTCGTAATTTATAAGCAAATAAATGACTTAACTCGTAGACGGATTTAAATATGGTGAGTGTTATGCTTACTAATACTAAGTCATAGGCGAGGGAGATTCAGGGCATATTGATGTCATGGGTTCATCAAAAACTACAAGGAGTTAGCATAGAGCGATACAAAGCTTTTACATGAAACAAGTTGGCATCCACTACAGACTCAAAGAGCTAGATTTAAATTGTTTGAGCATGTTGAATAAAACTTTTGGGCTATGTCGCCGCGTCATTTCTTGGGTGGCCCCAACGTTTCCCAACCGACGCTGGTCGCTTTCTCAGGGGATTCTTGCGAAGGGGATTCTTCCTCTTCGAAAGAATCCCTTGAAAAAGCGACCAGCATCGGTCGGGAAACATTGGGGCCACCCAAGAAATGACACGGCGACATAGCCCAAAAGTTTTTATTCAACATGACGAGTACCGAAAGTTTTAACGAATAATTGTTTGAGAAATTTACAATAGATATATTTCCAAATAATACGTATTATCATTATGGTATCAACGCATATTATATCCAGGTCCAATAGAAACGAGAGATAAGAGAGATGTTCCACCGAAGGGGTAGGTTTAGCGATGCGTTTTTCCCCCAAACATTGAAAAACTTTAATTAATGCTACGTGAATTTGAATTCAAGCAGTGAAATAACTCACAACGCACACATAGTTATATCTTCTTTTAGCCTAGCAAGCACCAAAACTGCCCGAGAAGGATGTTTTCGCCTTACAGATCTAATTCCGTCCACCCACTAGCCTTTCTGACACAGGAGTAGGGAACTTGAAGTTGTTCAAGCGGAATAAGAAAGAACTACTCAAATACAAGCTGATTAAATGTATATAAATTGCAATTTCTAATGCTTAAGTTGAAAATTTTTATTAATATCTTTATTAGATATCACTTTACTTATGTACTAATATATTTAAATAATTATAATAAAGCAATATTGTGCGAATTTAGAGTACTTTCCAAATCAATTATGAATGCATTATAACAAAAGAGAGATAAAACTATGAGCAAAAAAAAAAATTATTTGGTTTTCCAGATTTTTGGATTTTTTCGCGAGTCTTTCGTATACACGCGTAATGAATATCTCTATATATCCAGATGAAACTTTCTGAGATCATGATACTTTGATCAGACAAGTAACTTCTACCCCACAACCATTCCACTGCATAACTGCAGTGCGGCCAAGGTTATACCCACGACAACTCAAGAGTCTGCACCCCGATATTCAGAAATCTACACACCCACGTCTGTTAGTCACCTGCAGTACTGCCTCAGGTTGAATATAAATAATAAATCAATTCATTCATTGCTGTAGGAGTTTGAATTCCTTTAGAGTATAGTATTAAATTACAAGATGTGCGTTGAAAATATAGACATAGAGGTAACTAAGGAATCATACAACAATATGAAATATAGGTTAAGAGAAAAGTCTGGAAACTTCGCTCCCCACGCCTATTTAAATAGCTTTCTGGATACTTTGCAGATACATTTCACAGGGTCACTTAACACTTTAATGAGAAGATTTTTTTACGGTGTGCTTGAAAGCTTCACCCGAAATTTGAATCCAGGACACTACGATCACTATTTCTACGCTCAACGAGACAACATTCCCCCAATGAAAAACAATAAAATATACGAGGTACAAATAAAATCATTACCTAGATCATAAAGTTAATACTGACTCAAGAAATACATGCCGAATAGCATAAAGAAAGAAACTATGAACATCTGATTTTGACACTCAAGACTCGAAAATTACGTTGACTGTGATGTGGGGTGGCATATCGCACGGATTCATTTAATCGATGGGTTTTGTATTCAATACATTTTTTAATTCATTTTTTTATTGATTTGGGTTTGATAGAGCACTTGATACGACAGGAAATTCATCCATTTTTTATGACTGCCTGACAAAAAAGTTCTACATTGAATGTATGAACTGGTGACTATGGATATGAAACAATACAATCACGCATGTGAGAGAAAAATAACTATTAGGAGAATTAAGAGAAGAGAGCTACCTCAAACTTATCTTTAGATGTGGAGTGACGCCCGCTTATGAGATATAATGTTTTTACGTCCCGTTACACATTTAACAATCTTGTGATATTACGTTTTTCAGAAAACTTACAGGAAACTCTCGTACACGTTTTTCTGCATTTTAAATATGATATTTTTTACTCATTATTTTATTTGAAGTAAGCCTTTAGTATTTACGATACTGGAAATTTTTGGAAAATCTCTTGTCTATGCTCCAAAAAATTTAAGGACGGAAGCGTAAGAAGAAATTTAAAGCGTAATAATAACAAATTAGCGAATGACGGCAAGGTACGAAAGATTTAGAGGAGGTGACGAGCCTTCTACAGATTAAAGGGTGATACCAATGGATAAATAAGAGAATAAAACTCATCATGATGCCCTGATTTTTATTTATATGATAATGGATTGACCGTGTATCTTTCAAATCAGGAGAAGAGATCGATGCGAATGTGGAATCGAATAAACGTCGATATAAGTCTGGATTACACGACTTCACCATCAATTCTGAAGATAAGCGAGGGTGGTAGGAGGAAAAGAATGAGATATAGGCCGAGGCATACCTTAAGGAGAGAGCGGAGGGAATTTATCCCTTTCAGAGTCGTAACCACGCGGAAACAATCAGACACGGAGATTTTTCCGAAATTTCTGCTCGACCCGCGAGCGATCGTTCTTCTTTCCACTCGCTTCTCTTCCCACGCACGTAGACATGTGCTATAGCCCCGGTTCGGGAAAAAGACGACAGCCAAAGGTGGGAGACGTCCACAGAAACAGGGTGCTCATGGGTAATAAATGGCGAGTGGGGAGGAAGGGGGAGGGGCGAAGGGGGGGAAACAGCTGAGCATCGCCTCCGCGCACAGAAAGTGGAAAGAAAGAATGCGATGCAGAGAAAAATTCCTCTCCGCGATTTTCAGCTTTAAAATATCGACCGTCGATCAGCGCACTATGAAAACATAGCATCTGCTATTTCACACACGGAATTTTCCAATGCACTTTCGTATAAGATCGCACCAATCTCACGGCAACATTCATATTTGGAGCCAAGTGTGAGGGCTAGAAATGAATCTGAGAAATGCTCATCGCGCAGCGGGCTGAAATCGAAAAAATCTGGACAAAGACGCAAAAATAGTATTTTTGTGTGTGAAAATTAACAATGCGTACATTTGTTGTCAATGTATTGGAGTATTGTTTGACGCAAACCTGTTTTCGTAGGTTACCTTATTTAAACAAATCAATGGCCTCAAAGTTGATCAAATTTTGCAAAAATTGCCGGAATAGCATTGTTTACGAAATTTATCATGTTAATGGAGAATCTTATGTATTCATTCAGTAGTAAAAAATTCACAATATTATTACATGGATTGTTATTGCTGATTCTCATAAATTTTCACGACTTCGTTTTAGTATTTGTGGCCGAAACAATACAAAATCGGTGACCCTATTTTTTGCCGAGTGTTTTTGCTAATGAAGGGTCAAAGAAACATTAACGAGTAACCTCGAGATTTTTACACCACATGCTTAAGAATGCCTTTAGAGTGCATTGTAGATATTATCTGCGACGTCGAAATTAAGATCGATTTTTCGAACGTAAGTCACATTCCATAGCTGGCTGCTGGCCACTTACTTACGGTACCTATGGGAAAGTGAAATAAAATGAATTGAAGAAAAACCGTAAAACATTAGTGGATACCACATTCATTTTCCATATTTTACAACTAATTTAATGATGATGCCTTGTGATACTTATCGCCAAAAGATTAAAAATGGTAGTGGTTGATTTCAGTAATATTTCTTTCTGCATTTAGCTAAGTAAAAAGGACAACGACTTGATTTCAGATAATTACATAAAATACTTAGAGTGCCCATACAAAAGATCATTTGAAATCGTTCGCAAAAAAAAACGGTGTTTTACCGTGTTGCACAGTCTACGGCTGCTTTCTGGGTGTATGGAATCCGAAAAGGAATTTAAAATCTGATTGGTTGAACGCGCATAACCTTTTTTCTGTTACATTCCGGTGTTCAAAACTGTCCGCTACACGTGCCACGCCGAGCACAACATAGATATAGATGGAGGTTGACCGAAAGCGTGAACGTCGAAAAGTCAGATGAACGATTATTAAATAATACAAAAAGTTTTGCATAAAGCTAGAATTAATTCAGGACTCCAATACATATTGATGCATTTTTGGATTCATTGCTCGAGAAACATTTTTGTAGTTTTCAAAATATAGCAGTCTAATCATTAATGTAGCATGAATTAAATATTAAGTCGGTAGAATAATTAGATTCTTTAGGGATGAAATGCACACGAAAACTAAATTTAATAAGAAAATTTTTTGATTAAATATCTTGACCAACTGAAATTTAAAACTTTGAAGAAGCAATTTTGGATATCCAGAGAAGTTTCGATGAAGCCTGCGGTATGTTTAAGCGTAAATAGAACCTCAATACCATAGAATGCGTACAAAATTAACCGTGGGAAAAAGTGTAGTGTTTTTGGAGTTCGAATATGAATTTGAAAAAATCGAAGGTTTGTGTATGGATAAGTTTGGTGCATACTGCGGTATTTCGCGAGAGTTTATCGGAGCGGCCTACTTCTCTCCCAAATGCGCCGCGCCGCCGCCTCCCGAGATTGAATTGTTGGCATATATTCCGCCAGGAGGAGTAGGTGAGCGGGCGGAAGACCTAAATTCTCACTTGAAACTCATTATTCCGTTTTCTCACTCTTCTGTGGTCCCGTGAGAAGCCAAATGGACCACGAGAAGATATCCATACATTGCGACTCAATATCCCTTCAGCTACAAATACTGCCCCCAAAAACTCTTTCCGTCTGAGAGTTTTTGCTTAAGTAATACAGATCACAATCACACCGTAGTCTACTCGATATAAGAGAACACACGTTAGTAAGATTAAGACGTAGATAATGATATGGGATTAAATACAAAACTTAGAAGTGGCCATGATTAAATTTTGAGAAAACTGTGTATCTTATTATGAAAATTGGCTTGTCATTCTATGCACATATTTTCCATCCATTTGGAACAATTATTAATAAAATTTTACATAAAATCTTATTATTTAGTTTTTACATATTACGCAGTGCTTAATGCTTGCATATTTGAGCCAGTATCGAAAAAAGTTAGGCCTAATAAGTTAATCACCATCCTTAAATATTGATATCAGTACCTCGAAATTACGATCAAAATCATAATTCTTTTCAATTTTCAATTATACACTATAATAACTGAATTGATCAAGAATTACAGTACGTTGTATCCCAGTATAATTTATTTAAAAGCTGTCTTCAAGAAATGTGGCTGTTTTTTTATGAATTTCGCATCTTTCTTTGTGTTATATTAATCTCAGGGAAAAACTTACCATCAATCATATTTATGTCTAAATTGCAATTTTCAGTTGAACCATAAAATGGGAAAAGTGATTTCTAATATCAATTCAACCGTATTTTTAACTGCTTGTTTATCTTTGAATAAATAAACCGGGTGTGGATGGGAAGAAAATGGAGTGAAAAGCTGACCTTAACGAGAGGTCATGGTAAAGGACCAATTCTGTGTCAAAATGACCCAACACAGTCATATCGGTTAAAAAATATCAGTTTGAAAACTTTCAGTGAGCAATTAATACATTTTCTTTTCGTATTATTTCAGTTTTGGTTGTTAAAGATTAAAGCACGAAATTGCAGGGGCATAGGATGGGGAATGGGTAGTCTAACTTGATTTTGAAAACGACACATGGGCCAATGTGATCCAAACCGTGATATTCCCTTCCCTTGTTATCAAATAGTGATAACAAGGGAAGGGAATCGTCCTGGAATGAAGTTCACGGAGTGAATACGATGACGAAGAAATAGATGAGCGTCAGAAAGTACGAAAGAAACAAAGGAGAAGCAATTTTTGTGAGCTTCCCTTCCGTCCCATCATCCTCCTTCCACACAATCCACGCCGAGACAGTGATGAGACAGACGTGGGATGCATTGGAAGCTGGAGTAAAAGTGGGGAAATTATGCTTTATAATCAGTGAGGTTCGCGGATGATCAGGCGATGATTAGCTAATCGGTGAGAAGACTGTAGGCGCTAGGAAATACGTCACACTGACCTTGCAAGGCTACAACAGCACGACAATCAACCACAAGAAGACCTAGACTAAGCTCTTTTGTAACGCATCGTGAGCAAGGAATATGAGACTCAAGATCATAGTCCGTGGATAAGAGCTTAAGCAGGTAGAGCATTTTAAATATCCGGGATGCACATCAGAGGAATACGGAGACAGCAGTGAAGACATTGAGAAAGAGAGAGTTGCGCTAGCAAAGGCGTTTATAGGAGGAGCATCTGAGAGGATCATTATGTAAGAGTTTAAAGAAAAGATTAGTGAAGAGTCTGATGTGTAGTGTAGCGAATTACGGAGCGGAAACGTGGACGTTTAGGAAGGAGTACGAGAGAAGACTGGAGGCGTTTGATATATGGGTGTGGCGAAGAATGGAGAAAGTGAAGTAGATGAATGTAGTAGGATCAGTGGACGGAGAGGAGGAAGAAAAACGATGTACTAGACGTGGTGGGTGAGGAGAAGGAGCTCCTAGATGAGATGAGGAGGAGACAGAATGTATGGATGAAGGGAGATCTGAGATGATGTAGAGAACAGTGTTTGAAGGAGGAATGTTGTATCAACGAGGGAGAGGAAGGAGTTTAGAATAGTAACGATAGAAACGATTTTTGGATAGAATGAAATGGAGTAGGCCGTATTGTAAATAGATGAGGGAAGTCCACGAAGAGAGACTATGCTGCCATAATACTTCGTAAATACTCCGTGAAAATCTACCTAAATCGGTAGAATCCTTTAATAGCATCCCTTCCCGTCATGCCTTGCAACACGGCTCGCTCATGCTGGCCTAGCGACGAAACTTTTTCCCTTCCTTCTTTTCTGGCTGCTTATCATTCGCGATCTCATCTTTTCCCCCGCACACATATCTCTCCCGCCCTCTTCTCCCATCTGCCTGCCTACCTCTCACGGACCTCTCTGTAATATCCTTACCTCAGAGTGCGCGGCCCGTAAAATACGGAGGCAAGCAACCAAGAGGATAGGGGCGGGGAGAGGAAGGTCGCTCTACCTGAGCGCTATGGAGAGAGAGAGAGAGAGAGAAGGAGAAAAATATTTATTCAAACGGGAATGGACTAACGGATAAAT
This sequence comes from Ischnura elegans, assembly GCF_921293095.1. NCBI lineage: Eukaryota > Metazoa > Arthropoda > Insecta > Odonata > Coenagrionidae > Ischnura > Ischnura elegans. The sequence continues at coordinate 98,964,538 of NC_060256.1, forward strand.
TTTACAGATAAAGAAGGAGAAAAAATGGTAAAAAGAATAAGCAGCCAGGTCGAGAGAGACGGCAGCGTAAGATGGGGTGGAGCAGAAATGGCCGACTTGTTTCGGTATACGTATTTATTTATCGTAAAAGAAGACGGAGTGTGAATTGATGAGGGAGGAGAAAATGATTGCATGCATGCTCATACGACTTGCAGCCGACGATTCACGTCAAACAATATGGCAGCACAGCCGTGTTCGCAATCATCCCTTTACTGGATGTGCATATACGAGGGGTCTGCTTCGGGTTTCGAGAATTCTGACGGCTGAGAAATTGTATCCACTCGCGTTTGCTTACGAATGACAAAATAAATAGAAAAATATTAAAATGAGCAAAAAAAATGTCGCCTTATTTTTTATCGCATTCAACTTTATTAATTCACTCAAATTATGTATTAATCGTAATTTTTTTCACTGATGAGGGAGGAGTGAGACATATATATGAATGGAAAAATGTACCCGCTGAATTTCAATAGATAACGTAGATAAAAATATTATGACGATATAGATATAAAAGCAGTGGTAAAATATATATATAATAGCGTTTAGGAAAATGCAGGTTTGGTTTTTGGTATCTTTAGTGCATATTTACGCCTCGTTGCTCTTCTTAATTTCCATTCTTGCAACGCAAGAATCATGAGAAAAAAGCCCGATGCTTTCCTGTACATGAATATCGGTGAAAACCTCACGGGTGTCATACCTAGTGAGATTTTCTAATTCTCCATCCTAAATCCAGACGAGGAACATGCTCATCGTCTTTTTGAATTTACGAATCCATATTAAACTTGGAATCCCTGAAGACAGTGTCGCTCTTTCAAACGCTGGAAGGTTATAATCGTGCGAAAATGATCCGCATCGAAAATGCTTACAGAGCAAAAATTTCATTATTTCTTTATTTAATGTGTCCTGATACTAGTTATTAACCAATATTTTGAGTACAGGTTACTTAAAAAAACGAATTGAAAACTATCTGCATTTAATTCAATTCTTAGATATCCTGTGACAGTAAAATATTCAACACATTAAGTATTAGCAAAACTGATAATCTTAACACTGATAGAAAATATTGACAAAAAGCCCCAATATGTGGATGCGTTCAGCGCTGAGATAGCGAATCATGCAGCGCTGATTTTTAAAAGCTAGGTTCAGCTGAACGCCGAGTTTTGCTATTGCCACTGGTACAAGATAGCACCGCGCATGTTTGAAAACAGTTTTACGGGTAAGTATGGAACGAACGCTAACAAAAATTGACGTCTTCGAAAACATTTCATTTAATGAATTATGCGCACGATATTGATACGAATAGACTCGAAGACGCCATATTTATTTTTTTATTTTTATTTTATTCTCAAACCACCGAATACAGCTCTTATTGGCCATTTTACACCGGGTTGTTCAACAAATGTAACAAGTAAAAGTACACATACAACCATGCCCTGGACCGGGGAAACCTACCCAGGCGGGATTCAAACCCGCGACCTCTTATTCGGCAGGCGAGGACTTTACCCTACCGCCACCGAGGCCGGCCGGCCAGTCATAGGTTAAAAGGTAATTCCTCAATTGAAAAAACAGTGGATGCTTTAGATATTCTTAATAAAGAAGATGAAATACTGGTCCCAGATTTTAATTATTATAAAATAGTGATTCTTAGGTATCCACCGAAAGATTTGGCGGTTAAATTGCCTGGTTAGTAATCCAAAGGTTTTGTGTTCAAATCCAAGATAATGTCATCGGAAAATTGCAAACAATGTTTGCAGAATTATGACGTGGTCCAGGGAAGGGAGCTGAGCCGTCTCCAACGTGACTTTATGCTTTTCACTCGCTCAAGACTTAGTCCAGGGTGAGCTCTGACCCTATCTGTATAAACCAGCCTTTCATTTGAATTGTTGAGTGAGTTCAATAAAAGTTGTGACAAAGTTTTACTCGATTTGAGTGAAGTAAAGCACTAACTCTAATTACCCAAAGCTGAAAGACGAGAAAAAATTTTAAGCAAGTGAACGTGATGAATTGAAGACCAGTAATCCACTTTTTATTTTCATTAAAACACTTTGTTATTGCCATTATACGACATCTTTCGCCACAGTAATTCTTTAGTGGAACAACCAAATGTATACGCATGGTATTCGCCGAAATCTTTAAATTCTACCCCAGGCATTCTTTACTCACAGAATCTCCCCAGAAGCGTACATCCTCAAACATTAGCGAAGTCTCTTTGATGACACTTACTTGGAAAGAGAAAATTAGAATACAAATTAGTTGTAATATTTCAACATTTTTTTCACGATAATCGACCTTACATGTGTAATACAAATTGATATCATGGATGTAATAGAAATAAGCTTCCTCCAAAGACACAAGTAATTTTAATTCGAAAAATTTCAACTGGAGTTTGAAGAGAGTTTTAACATTTTGGACCTGTATTTAATCTTCTTCGTCAAGAATATCTAAATCATCCACTGTTTTTTTTTAATTGACGAATTACCTGTTTAGCTATGGTATCTTCGAGTGCATTCCTGTCAGTAATTTACTTTTAATGTATTCATACACCATGCAAGCTAAAGGGATATACGCTGCAAAGTATAACCCCAAGACTTTCTGAAATAAAGAATCGTCTAGTAGGTACTTATTCAATTATTCTTCAGTTCAGGCCTCCGTCGAGTTCGGACGTCTTGCTTCGCTCCTCGACTCAAGGTTGTGCTTTGCTAAGTATTTTCTGTACCTACTGGCTCGTGAAAGCGTGTTACTGGAATGAGTTCCTACAAAAATTGCAGAAAGTTAGTGCGAAACACGTTAGTGTTGGAGTGCTCCGATTGTGGAAACAAATTCCATGGAAACTGTTTACATAATCCTCAAACTAAACAGGAAATTTAAGCAATTAAAGCCAGTAAGCAAGTTTGGCGATGCATTGAGTGCACCGTGGCTCGCAGATCCAGCATGAACAGTGACTCTACTAGTGCGCCGGGTAAAAGTGCGTCCCCGAGTTTTCCAACAGATTCAGTTTTAGATCTTTTTAAAGAAATCAAAGGTGATCTGAAGTCAACAGAGGCTAATCTTGGAGACTCGATCATCAAATTATATGATCAGCTGGACGGTTTATCTTCGGTGCTTGAGGCTCACAGTAAGAGATTCGACGAGTGCTATGCTAGAATGGACTCATTAGAAAGTGAAAATCGATCGCTGAAGAAGCGAATTTCGCTTCTTGCAAAACACTCTGATGACCTTGAACAACGCAGTTTAGTAAATTCAGTTGAGATTCACGGTTACCCACTTAAAAAAAAACGAAGACCTCCCGAGCATAATTTTTAATATTGGAGCCGAGTTGGAGGTCAAAGCGCACGACATTGAGATTTGTTACCGCTTCAAACCCAAGTCGGAAAGTGGGCATAGTGGTGTCCACGTCAAGTTCCTCCGTCAACACATCAAAGAAGATCTACTGGCAAAAAGAAGAGTGAAGAGGGACTTCTCTACGCGGCACCTGAACCTCGATGTGTCACCCACCCCTCTCTACATAAGCGAGGCCCTTTGTCCTGGGAGGAGAAAAGTGCTGCATGCTGCAAGAGCTGCTAAAAATGAGAAAGGCTATAAATACTTGTGGATACGTGGAGGTAAAGTTCTAATGTGAAAAGCTCAGAAAGAACCTGTGTTTGTTTTGACGAGTTTGGACGATGTAATTTTTTTATAAAATTAAGAATGTCAGATTGTACTAATAGTAAGACGTTTCACAGTAGTGTATTAAGTATTATACACCAAAATATCCGTAGTCTCAGAGCAAACTTTGATTTATTTGAAACGTATCTACATAGCCTTTCTTATTTACCGACTGTAATCACATTTAGTAAAATATGGGTTTTTGAACATGAACTTAACTATTACAAATTAAAAGGTTATAAATACTTTGCCCGATGTAGTAATAGTAGTCGAGCTAGAGGAATTATTGTTTATGTGCAAAGTAAAATAGATTGCTACTCTATTGTTGTTCAAGCTGTCACTGCTGATTTTGTCCAGGTGGCCCTCAAACTTGAAAATTTTGAGTTACAGTTATTTGCTCTTTATAGAGATCAAAATTTTCCGGTCTCACAATTTTTGAATGAATTTGAACCGCTAATGTATAGTTTAAAAGGTAATATTATTGTCGTTGGTGACGTGAACATAAATATTATGGTACCTTGTAATGATTCTGATCATTATTTAAACTTAATGACCTCCATGGGATTAGCGTGTCTAATTGACTCGCCAACCAGGGTAACAGCAAGCTCCGCTACCTGTATTGATCACTTGTTTGCTAGGTTATATAAAATTTGCTCTCATAACCTCCAAACAGATGTGCTTCATGAAGCAATAACCGATCACTCCTTGATTAGCTGTTGTGTTAGCGTGAAAGAGCCATTATGCAAAGAAAAATTAACGACTGCGCCTATCAAAACTAAGATAGATTATGAATATTTTAAATCAAAGTAGCCGAAGTAGATTGGGGTCCAGTTGTTAACGAAGTAGACGCATTAAAGGCTATAATAAGGCGATAATATCAAGAATTAAATCCAATACTTATGACACACGCAAAAAATTAAAACCATGGATAACTAGTCATCTACTAAATCTTATTGAAAGGAAAAATTATTTACTTAAAAAATTTAGACGCCATTCACTAAACGAAAGTTTAGCTAAGGAATTTACAAACTGTAGAGATAATTTAAAAAAGGACCACAGGATTGCCTCCAATAACTACTATTTAAAAAGATTCCAAGGAGCAGATGGAAACTCTAAAATGCAATGGAAAATATTTAAAGAAATAACCGGTCGCATACTACTCAGCCCAATTTGAAATCTGTCTGGAAATAGACGGTAGTATCACTTCTACTTGGTCTAAAATAGCTACGGCATTTAACGACTATTTTGTTTCTTCCTTTGATGGCAATAATAATAGTAATGATAGTGGTATGGATGAATTCGTCGCTGAGTGTTGCGGTTATTCACATAGCTTCGAATCAATGTATCTGGAACCAGTTGACCCCACTGAAATAACTAAATTAGTGAGATCCTTTCCTTCCAGCAAAGCCCCCGGTCACGACAACATAAACAGTGAAATTTTGAAACTAGTAATTGATGACTTAGCTCCCATTCTTTCACATATATTTAACCTAAGTTTAACCGGTGGTGTTTTTCCAGGCTAGTTGAAAAAGGCGGTGGTCACGCCCTTATATAAAAAAGGGGATCGTTCAAGTATACTCAACTATCGTCCAATTTCATTGTTATCGATATTCTCCAAAATGATAGAGAAGCTAGTCAAGTCGAGATTAATTAAATTTCTACACAAAAAAGGCTTCTTCAGCAAAAACCAGTTCGGGTTTTTAAGTGGAAAGGGCACAGAAGATGCTCTAGAAAATTATTTCACTCATTTTTACAGAGCCATAAACTCAAATCGACGCACTGGCAGCTTATTCATTGACATTAGCAAGGATTTTGATTCCATCGATCACAAGATTCTGCTCTTTAAGCTTCAGAGGACCGGAATTCGTGGAATACCACTGAAATGGTTTAACAGTTACCTGTCATCGAGAATGAAGTTTGTAAAAATTGGTGATGTTTATAGTAATTATAGTATAATAACTTCTGGAGTGCCTCAAGGCTCTGTCTTGGGTCCAATCCTATTTCTTGTTTACATAAACGATCTATGTATTTTCAATTTTAGAGGTCATGTGACAGCATTTGCTGATGATGTCGCCTTAAATTATTCAGGTTTAAACTGGATAGATGTCAAACAGGTATGATATACAGTCAGATCTGATCAATTTGCGACGTTGGTTTGCCTCCAACAAATTGAATGTGAGTGTAGCTAAAACGAAGTATACATGTTATAACTTATGTAACAGGTATAAATGTGATTGGGTTTTACATTTTCATGAAGTGATAAATATGATTGGGTTTTACATTTTCAAAAATTGTCCTATAACTTTACGCAATAGCTGTTTACCCATTGAACGGGTTTCTAGTATTAAGTACTTAGGAGTAACAATTGACGATTCCTTAAAGTGGTATCAACATATCATCAGTCTCACAAATGTTATGCGTCACACACTGGCAAATTTTTATTTCATTAGAAATAAATGTCCTGAAAGCCTTCTAAAGACAATTTACAACGCCTTAGTAAATACCAGGCTAAGCAATGGAATTTTTTGTTGGGGTGGCGCATATCTAAACTCCTTGAAACCTGCTGTTTTTTTTACAAAAAAGGAGTTGTACGTATTATTTTGAAAAAGGACAGATTTGAAAGATCCTTCCCACTTTTTCTTCATTTACGTTTGCTTCCGTTGAGGCATCTATATATTTATAAGGCCATATGGTGTTTTTATGCTAGAAGTGGCAACTCTAAAATATTTCAGTCCCTGTCTTCTTCCTTTACCCTGCGTAAAATAAGCGTGCCGTTACCACAACCGAATTTGATTTTGTTTAAAAGATGTTTTTTGTACGTAGGACCAAAGGTTTTTAATTTGTTACCCCAGTCATGTTTTATTTCAAAGTCTTAAAAAAAGGTTCTGCAAAATGTACATTCTTGCCTTCTCACTAAAGAAAGTGTAGAACAAATATTGTTATAAAACATTGATGTAAATTAATTATAAATACTACTTTAGTTGTTTTTTTCATGTACGCACTTAAGCTTTGTTAGTATAGATTATCAAGGTAACACAAAATGAGCTACACTATATGTAAAGCATAAATATTATTATTTTGGATGGAAGCCTCAAACAGGTTATCCTTCGCGGCTACCTAAAATTACTCAATTTTGTTATTGTCATGTAATTTGTGTGTGGAGTAATAAAATTATTTATTTATTTATAAAAAAGATTGCACAAATAAAACTTCTCCCATCATTTAAGCAAAATGTTAAAGTTACACGGTCACCAATTTTAAATACGCGAAGTAAATTTTCCTGTAGAAAACATTTCCTACAAATTCAAATAACACTGAAATATTTCCTGGGTTCGGAAGTAGTTCAAAGATATAATATTATTATAAAAATACATGATGCATTAGTTTTGGATATAACAACGTCCAGTAACTTGCTATAACTTGCTTTCCTCCTAACGTATGTAGCCAGATAAAATTTAATGTATAATAGACCAGAATTAATGGGGCCCATATCCATTTGGAGCGGAATTTCCGGTGCAAAAATTCAAGAATATGGAGAGAGGGACGGTAAAGAAGGGAGAGAAGGAGAGAGGTAGGCAGAAAAACGAAGCGTAAGAACAATTTTTAAGGGATGGAAAGGGTTTTGAGAAATCAGATTTCTTTCTCCAAGAGTGCTAATAAAAACATTTTTCCTGGGATGCCATTGTTGAGGTTATCCTTATTTATTCCCGCCGGAGTGAGGGAGTGGGGTGAGGGAGAGGGGGGGGGGTTTATACCGACGAGGGTGGAAGGGTGAGAGGAGTGGTCGCGGGGGTGGTGGAGGCGTAATATATCGCTCCGAGGAACAAGAGCTTGAATTCCGCGGCATATGCAAAGAGAGAGAAAGATTCGGAACAAGGAAATGACGGGAGATAAAACTCGCGAACAATCCCATCTGCCGTCTCTTCTCTCGTTCTGTTATTCGTGAAAAGGATTGAAATGTAAGGATGGGAAACGCATTTGGTCCTGCATTTACAATGCAATGACTAATTCACGCTCATTGCCAGAATTCGTCACTCCGAAAGGCCTCAATAATCGAAGTAATTCATCACGTGGAGAAGGGGGCCTCTGTACCGGTTTTAATTCGAGATCAGGTGTGTATACTTCGTAAAAGATTTTTTTTGATCAAAAGAGAATAGGGTAATGCAATAGAATCCGCAGTACAGTGAAGCAGTTTTCCCTTATTCTTTTTAAGATGAGATCACCTTTACAACGATTTCATTTGAAGCTCCACCGCATCTTTTCAGCAGGTGAAAATATATAAATAAAAACCAATAAACCCATTAAAAACCAGAAATTAGGAACATTTAGACTTCAATCAAAATTTTAAAATTTTTAATCAATGAACATTCGACATTTCATTTTTTTCTTCCGAAAAAAGATAATGGATAAATTAAATGGATTCATGTAAAAAAACAAATGTTCACTGACGAGCAGTCTCTTCCTGGTGTAATAAAGCGTTTTTCCCTTAGATATGCACGATAAAAACAGCCATATCCGTTAAAACATAAAAGAGGGAGGCATTTTTGGCCGACATTTTAGTAGAATTAACCACCGAAGTTTAAGCTCCGTGAAAAGCGACGGCGACCATTTTCAAACAAAAGAAAAAGTTTCGTATCACCACGGATCGATCTCAGAAGATGCTGTTCAGAGGATCTTTGTTTATCGGGATAAGGCACGAAAATTTCACGTGTAGTTTGCCGAAGTTACAAAAGCACCAAAATATACTCCTCTTCACTAAAATACACAAAATTGCGTCTTGCTCTCGCTTCAAATTCCTTCAGGTAACATGCATTGTGCATTAAGTCTGTTATCACTTCTAGTTGCGCTAAAATCTTGAACGTAAGCCCATAAAGTTGATGCTACCGAAGTCTCCTCCTCATCGTTACCGGTCAAAGCAAATTGAAAAGATAGCGATTCATAAAAGGCACACTTTAATTTTCATAGTCTTACCACAAAGCCCGCTATGACGCTAAAAATGAGAATCGCTAGCATTACTTTAAGCTTGGTACAAAAAAAACATGAAACTATTGTCCAATAAACCCACAAATAGTAGAGGGTTGAATGGTATAAATACCCGCTAGAAAACCTAGACTCTGGTGGGAAGACAAGAAGGTGCGGAAAGACCTTAGAAAACGAGGAGCAGAAATGGAGGCTGTAGAAAAAAATTAGTAGGGAGTGGAGACGGATTGTTGACGAGGCCAAAAAAGCCATTTTTTTGTTTCAGTTGGCACTGGGATAATTGTCCAATCAACTGAGTTGATTTTTTGCTGGTGGAACTAATGCTAATGAAAAATCATGAAAACAAATCAATTAAAAATCCTTTCACCAATTTTTAATTCTGACTTCTTATTAATTTTTAATGCCAGTGATAAACAGCAGAAGAGCTCACTTCAGCGAATTGGGAATGCAGCACATAACGTTTTTGGATGGCTTGGCTTTCTGCAAACAAGACAAATACGTTTCCCTATAAAGCTGGTCCACAATTTGGGAGAGTATGTCACGAAAAATCTTTAATTTATGCGCTACACTCCGCTCTCGATGAAAGACGCTTTGAGAATAAACCTACATGAAGGGCGTTTCTGTTAATTTTTATGAACCTGAAAAAATACCAAAATAAAAAACTCATCAACTCTTTTTGCCACGACTAATACGCTAATTTAAAAAACTGCGCGATATTTTCATAATTAAACATGGCCATATCTTTTTTTTAAGTTCTTTACCTAACGGATTCATTGTTTCATTCGTTTCCTCACCCAAGAGACCAAAAGAGCGTTGATTTACGTTGCTCATTTAGCGGGGGTTCCCGGGTTGATTACATAAGTAACCGCGCAACAATCAGGACCCTGGCTGCGTATTTCTATCACGCATGACGGCAACAATGTGTCCCCGTCCCTCACCCCTCCCCTTCACCCCCTCTCTCGCCCTCCCTCCCCTTCCTACTCTTCTTCTGCTTCTTCTCCTTATTCGCTCCAATTCTCACATCCTTCCCACTTCCTTCATCCTCCATTCGGAAAGCATTTCCGCATGCCCCCTACCCTCCTTGCACGTAGATGAGGTTTCGTACTTAGTAATAACGAAAACTTTTTCGTGAAAATGACAAATTATTCTCTTCTGATTTCACATTATTGATAGCCAATAAGAAAAATAAGGCTTTTATTGCGTGCGTATTACTTTTTTTACGTCCTTTTACTTCTGACAAAAAAGGATAATAAGAGCAAAAATTTCGCTAGAAAAAGACACTAATACAGAGAGAATCATTTTGAAAATAAATGTTTACCACGCTACAATACTAAATTAAAAGTTATTACAAGACAGTTCTGCCATTAAAATCGGAAGATGCTAGTTACAGCTATATGCTTCATTTGTTGGTGCATTGAACTTGAAAAAATGTTTATAGTTTATTTGTGCTATTACAATCTTCAGGATGCATAAAGTAGACCTATGCTGAAATTTATCCGACTTTATATTGCAAAAATTTTGATTTAGCTCCGCATTTTCTCATAATTTCCTATATTCAATAGAGAGGCAATAGCAAAAGATAATGCACTATCTGGGCCCTGAAATTTTCAAGATGGCAATGATAGTTTATGACTATAGCTTTATTGGCTTAATATAATCTCGCGCGGTATACAATGCAACCTGGCCATTTTTATAAGAGATCTCCACCTATTTCCATACACTTATGGCGAAGCATGTCGAAAGAATCACGTGTCATTAAAGCATAGTAAACAATCGCTAACTCTTGGAATTTTCCCGAACTACATCAACGCTTCATGAACATGACAGTAAACCATTGTTAAGTTTTTTTACGTAATTCAACGTTTATGCACACGCGAAAGATCATACTATTCTGTCTATTCTCATGTTTATTATGCAGTCTCTTTTGAATTTATGTTTCATTAACAAAAATTAAGACGATATAGGAACTTTATCTCAGAAGATACATTGTAAGTACTATTTAATAATTAATGAATATTTTTGTCGAACAACAGTTTGTTTTTTTGCGCAATATTTACTCCTACGGTAACCTATAATTGTATTTTTTTAATTGTAAATAAAACTTCTATGTTTATAATGCCTCAAGGTCCAGAAAGCTCTTCGGAAAACTTATGAATTGAATTCAATAAGGTACTACGTTTATGTGAATACGAAAGCGTGTAAGTAGAATGTATGGAATGGGTGGTGTGCGGGATTTGAGTGTTTCACGTTTCCTCCGGCAGCAGCCTTATCCTTCTTTCCTCGTCCTTTCTTCGCTTGCACATTCCCTCGTCCCCTCTGTGTACATTCGCAGCCGCCGCAGAGCGGAGGCCTCGCCTTGATTAATGCCGGCGGCTGAGACAAAAGTGCTCCCGGGCCATTCGTCAACCCCAACAGTCTTTCACACGTCCCAACACCTCTTCCCCGGAACCTTTCTCCCCCCCCCCCCCACCACACCACCCTCTTCAAGTACCCCCACCCATTGGCTCTCACCTGCTTAACAAGCAGCACCCACCAACAGAAGCACATATGCCAAATGCACCCGAATTCATTTTTTTCAATTTAATGCGTATTGTTACAAGTAATGCCACCGCTTGGTGGTTGCATGACGATTGGAATGAGTTTACAAAGTTCCAACCCACGTAAGACCTCATAAAGGAACAGAAATACACTTACACGAATATCAAACTATTAAGGAAAAGAAAAGTTGAACCAATTCAGCCAATTTCTAATTAATCACGATGGAGTCAGCGAAAAATCGAGGAAAACTTATTCTTAAAAATTATAATACTTGCTGGGAAGATCATTCATTATTATGCAAATATTTACACTTTTTATTCCTCCATGCTAAAAGGATTTCTGCGAAATGTCCGTTTTCTGGTTCTTGAACTTAATTTTAAATCTTGCTGTGGTGGGGTGAGTCCAGCTTTTGGCCAATATACTTCCAAGAATTAATATAAGGCCCCCAGATCATTTCCAGATGGCAACCATACCGCCGAGGAAAAGATAGCTAAAAGAGTGTTGGGTCCCATTAGTGGAATAATTCAAAAATCTAATGGGATGGATTTTCTGTAATTGACGTTGCATAAATTGACTTTCAATATGATGGATTTCTGAAATTACGATTCGTTAAAATAACTCTGTCAATGAAAAATGAAGTAAATTACTGAGGTAATACGGCACAGGGACGCACCCATAAGCGCTAGTACCAATGATTATTTTCCATGGAATGTATCAATCCCGTAAAACCATGCAGATTTTGTTATTTTTCGCGACATTGCTTGCCTAATATTTTAGGCATCATCATGAATTTGTCACAAAAGATACGAGCACACCCTTTTCAAGTTTGACCTTAATCTCTACTTTAATTGTAATATTATCATCGAAAGCATATTTTCAGCGCCCCCTATCTTCGACTTACGTACACTATGTCGACGTAAATCGACTACGACGATTGTCTGATGAGGTTAGGTTTTGCAATTGAAATACAATACTATAGTTCCGCAAATATTGATTATTATGTCTGCGGCTCAAATCGAATCGCCAAAATAGACAAATTATATGAATTTACTTGATTTTTTCGATCCAGATATAAATTTGTTTGGATAGTTCATCCGAAATTACAGATTTAAGATAGTATAGACGAAGGATGAAATTCGACATGAGAAAAATTATTCGACTGAGTCGAGATTCGAGCTTTCTTGTGGAGAGGCATGAGTCACAATTCATTCCTAATATTAAGAAAAAGAGGTTATAAATAGGACCATAATGGTGACCTTACAACGACCGGCCATTATACCGGTGACAAAACTTAGCGTTTAGCTAGTGGCTACTCTTTTTAATTTTTTTCCTTTCCTTCTCCTAGACCATCTAGTTGCAGTCAAAAATATCTTTCCCACAATCCAACCGAGTAACTATTGTGGATGAAAATAATACGTCAGCGGCAATGAGCGCTCGTGTTCGATTAGTTAAGCCAAGAGTGCGGCAGAAGCAGAATGGTCCTGACATGTAGCTTCCTTCCGCCTCAGTTTCCAGGCTTCGCTTTAAAAGTTTACATTGTTTCTCACGTCTGAAAGTAATTTAATCCGTGAGTTTTTTAAAGTTTGGAATAGGAACGATTAAAATATATTTTCAAGCCCATCAATTACAAGTAGAACTTTTGTTGGGATTTAATATCACTTGGTAATGATATAGCATTGGCACAACTTCGCGGCACTGAATACTTCGACAATACCTTTTGATTAATCCTGATCTTCAAAAATGTTTAGATCACATGATTGGGTTGCTAGTCCATGATATTACTGCCATCATCACAGCCTGCGAAGTCATGAGGACCCGCGTCATTAATGAGAAAAAGGAGTCGGATAGTCAACGGGCATTCTTGATTCACGCCATTCTGTGGTCAGGGTTCAAGGGTGGGGTTGGATGAGGAGCGGATTGCACCGAACCACGCTGCCTCGAAAGGGAAGCAAAAAGTTTCAAGGCCAGTTAGCCAAAGAGGAGGCAGCATCTGGGGGCATTTCTTCTGCGGATCCAACCGAAACTCGTATGTCGTCCGGAAGTGATTCATGGCTGCGCTAAGGCGACACATTAGTGCTATTTACGAAACCCATGAATTCCAAGCAATAATGCATGCCCATAAGGCCCACCGGATGGTGGGTCTTTTTTATTTCAAATATGCCAGACCTTCAGTTCTGCAGGCAGACGTTAATAGGGAACATATACGTGTGAGCACTCACCTCTTTGAGTGCTCCAATGTAGAGGAGCTTTATTTACTCATTTGTAATAATTTTAAGATTTAGTGATGAAGCATGTCACGCAGAAGAATTAAATTGCTGATAAAAGATTAACCGAAAGATAATTGAGATGACATCTGCCCAATGATCATCTCATGATAGATGACTGTCCAATGATTTATAGATATCAATTTAAACGAGATAAAGCAGCCTGTTTGTCCGTTTTTTAATCGACCATCCGTCCGATCATCATCAAAGTTGGCCAATGAATGCATTACTGAAGGAGACGAGTTTTACAATATCTAAATAGTTATTGAATTGTTATGATTGACCTTCACAGCCTATCAAGGGACCTCCCTGGTTATCCGCCTCCTGAGCCTTGAATTCGGTACAGCGATTTCATTGTTACTTTTTATAAGTGCATTTTCTTAAGATGGAGAGCTGGGGTAATTTTATCATTTAGATAAATACGTGAAATTTCTACCTCATTACCCCCCGTTATTGCATGAAAGTAGTTATTTCAGTTGAAATACTACTGATTTTATAACATCAACGATAGCATACTTCCTTGAAAATTCGAGATAAAAGTTGTTTTTATCACGATGTTCTACACCTTATTCAGCCGAAAAATGAGTCGATTTCTTATGATTCGAATCCATTAAATTCAACAATAAGTGGAGTAATGGCCACTGCATTGGAATTGTATAATATATATTGGAACAGAAGTTCACACTGACATATGATCATAAGTAAGCTTTGGATACGCTCAGGATAGGATATGCTTAACAAATTAGATATACAGCTCTAATTTCGTTTCACCTTTTATCTATTTCAATATTAAATGTAATACAAAAATTTCTCTGTCAAGAATAACAATGCAAAGGCATGATATATGAGTTTTAGAGTTGGTAATTAGTATAAAAAATATGAAATGCTATTTCCGTCTCGTTTATCCTAATGCCTTCTTCTGTTTATTGCATCATCAGTAAAAAAAATTACTGCCAAATATTACTGCGGATGGACACGATGTGAACTTGGAACTCATGTATTTTTGGGTATACATTTTTCAACATACTATACGATTTTGAAATGCACGAAGTGGATTTTCCTCAGGGGAAATACGTGGAAATTAGGCTCCTTGTCCGTGACTGCCCTTGTGAACGGCAGTGCAATATGCGCCTGCACACAAGAACTAATATGAGCCGGTAATCGCAAAACTTCTCCGCGACAGATGTTATTAACTTTGGAGGAAGTGCAGTTTCTCATTTGACCCGGAGCAGCAAATACGAGAGCGACACACATCCGATGAAAGGGACAAGAACGCTGGCCTCCGCACATAATCACGACGATGAAAAAAACTCCCGAAGGGACGCGAGTCCTTTTCCAGGCCGAGTGCCCGTCCAACGTGCCTCCAAACGCATCGCGCTGCATTCCTCCCTCCTCTTCACAACCCTCCAAAGCGCGCCATCTTAACTGACCTTTGAATTAATTCTGAGAATTTTTCCACTCCTGTTCTTCCCTCCTGGGCCCACTTTCATCTCATCACTTCCTTCAATACCATCTATATCTATTCCCAGAGACAGTTTATTATCCATTGATAAATGTAAATAATACCTGATGGAAACATACAAGCAAGAAATTTAATGAAATAAATAATTTCAGATTTTAAACAAAATGTGGTAATTCAATAATATTGCGACGTATAAAAAATGTAAAGTAACCGCGCGCAAATATTTGCTTACACAGCGACGTCAGGTTTATACTGGCACGAAATGCCCAAGTGGATTTAACCAAAAGGTATTTTCTTATGTGCAAATGAATAAACTTGTTTATGAATATGATTCAGGTAAGAGGGTGGCTTAATAAAAATGTTCTTAGAGAGAAACCCAGTGACAAACACATTATGCAAATCGTTCTCAATGCCTCGAAATGATCATGTTGTCCTCCTATCCGTACATTGTTTCCAATTTCTGCCGCATCAGCAGCGCAGACTACTTTTAGAGTTAGCGTCACCAACTATTGATATCTCGGTGACCAGCACGTGTCCATATTAGGGTCAAGGGCTTACGCCTAAGGACCTACTTTACGAAAGGGTTTGTGTGAATGGGGCGCAAGGTTACAATTGTCGTAATCGCGATGGTAAAGTCCTCATTTTCGGATGAAACCTTTTAAAATTCCGTATAAGGAAATTCGCGGAGTGTTTGCGCTCGGAAGGAAAGAGATAAACACTTTGGTATCAGCAGCGGTGGGTGTCGGCGCCCGTGGTCGGAGCCGTTTAATCGTGCATTAATCACTTTCAGAGATGAGAGCAAGGAGGAATGGGACCTTCTTTCTTTCTTCCCCCGCTTTAAGGCCTTCGCTTCGCTTTAGCACGTCGCTCTTTTGATGGATTGCCTCTACTCCTCCCTACTTCCTATTCATTCTTCCTCCTCGTTATCTTCTACTCTAATCTATCCGCCTATTACATTCCCGCTTCTTCTCTTAAACTTCCCATTCCATTCTGCCTTCTCTATTTTGATGGCCTCATCTACTCTCATCATGTCCCGTAAGTATTTTGTACAATATTTTAATAGTTCATCCGTTTTTAGAGCTTTCAGAAATGGATGTTCATGATCCTTGAATCTAACCAAAAGTTTACCACCCAAGTTTTTTTTACAGCCCATAATTTAGCAAGTAACCAAGTTAAGGAACATACACGACAACAGGCGAAAATAGAATTACCATCCAGAAAAGTATGGAATTCTTTACTACCTCATATCATAAAACTGAAGTAAAAAAAATCGTTAGAAAAGAAATTACTCTGATAACGCAATTAATATTATCTGAAAATTGCCTCCAAAAGCGCTATAGATGTAATTTTAGTGAAAGAAAGTCTGTAACCTTGTATTTTTACCAAGTACATACATGCTAATTTTAAAATCTTTAAAATGTTGTCATTTGCAATCAACTAGCCATTCTTTTTCTACATTTTCTCTATTCCTCCCCCCCCCCACACGTTGGAATTCTTTGCATGTTTAAAAATGATTTCAGTATTTTTATAATATTTTCATATTTGATTCGCAAAACTCTATCCTATTGAAACTTATGGTTGTAATTTTGTTTTTATCCAGTTTTTCTTGTAAATCACACCACTATGTTTATAATGCCTGAAGCGTCAGAACATCCCTTGGTAATAAAGTGGGTTCGATTGGAAAATTATGCATGAGAGAATGATATATTAATAAGTCTCATTATCTATAAATTAAAAACTTATATTCTTTTTTTAATAAAAATTATCGAAGGTTTCTCTAGCGTTGTTCTCTTGCTGAATAAATTGGTCAAATGACTCAAATAAGGAGTAAAAAAGAATTTAAAATTTAGTTCAGTACTGACTGAATTTTTCTCGGGTCGTCAATCATGTGAGTTAATGCATGTTTCTTGCAGTTTCGATGAGTACCATAGTGATTGTCATTGAGAAAATTATGAATTTAATACCCCCAAAAGCTATTTTCTTTCTGAGAGGTCATTGTGATACTTTTGCGATAGTAATTTGGCCAAAAAATAGCACCGAACTAAAAAGTCACATCTTAAAAAATTTCTATTGATCAGGAATTCTATTCCATTCTTTGTTTGCTTGCTAGTTAAAACACTGCCATTTAGTTTACCTTAACCTTTTACTATCTAAAATAGTCATAATTTTAGGTAAATTTATTTATTAGACAACTATTTTCATCGTGCCGCAAGTGATTACTATTCCTCTAATTCTCTTAGACAAGAGTGTATTTAACGGTTTTCCCGCATCACCATTTTCCTTTGTTTTTTTGTTCCAGGAAAACCTTATGAACACATTGCTATAATGAACGAGTTTTTAAACATTTCTTATCACCACAGGCACCAAATTTTTGCAAATAAAAACTATTTGTGCGGTTTATTTGAACAATATTCCCACCTATAATTTTAAGACCGCACTAAGCCATCAGAGCACGGCTAACTTTTTCATAATGTCTGTATCACAAATATGTGAACAAAATCTTTTCGTGGAACTTTGAATCGAGGACACTTGCCGTCTCCATTCGGAGAGAGTAACAGAAAATAAAATATATTAAAATTAGGCACTGGGCATCACCGTTGGAGCAAAACACAGTTCACAATATTTGGCTCACCAAAAAGCTCATTAGGCGAATGAAAAATAAAATAGAAATATCTGTTTATCCGAAACAAAAATAGATGTAACAGTAAAGGAATTAATACAGGAGTATGATGCAAAAAAATAACAGTATAAAAAAGAAATGAGGAATTCAATTTTACATTCGTAATATGCAGCTTTTAATTTATAGAGAATGGTATTAAATTTTGCTCTGGATTGAGTAGAGGCAAGTAAAATTCATTTTTAAATTCATAAAATAAGCCCTTCTGATGCACGCCTTCGGGGAAATAGTTACATAATTTTGAAGCCATAATGAGAAATGATTTATGATCGGCAATTGTACGTGGAATTCAATTGTGCAAGGATCATTAGAAAAATAAAATCTTTTCTCAACACATAAAGTATACACGATGATTTCATTTTCAGTTGTAACGCAAATAGGACGGTGTATTCAATCTCCTAGTCGAGGCATAATCTTTCAAATGTCTCCAAAACGCGCCCAGTTGAAAATATCCAGAGTGGTGAAACATTTGTGCCGCTAGCTCCTTCCTCTCTGCGAGGAAGCCACACGTTCCAGGCCCCAGAGGATTCCAAGTGGCCCTTCTCCCCAATGAGCGAGCGAGAGACGAGGGGTACAAATGCAATTGCCAAGGTAGGAACGAAGGAAGGAAGGCTACGTGGATCGGGGAGAAGACGGGGGATGAACGCAAGGTGAGATACACGACGCCATTCCAAATACAATTCTTCGGCTTTTTTGTCTTTATTTGATGACCCCCTGCAGACTAGAAGATAGACGAAAAAAATCATAAGTACCATTTACTATAAAAACTTGGGGAATAAAAAGGAAAAAAAGTTTTTGCTTGTTGATTGAAATGTGAATGTTGTTATCCTAAACTAATAGTTGGTAAATAAATTGGTGGTAATTCTTTTGGCAGATTTAAATATCTTTCGTTGTACAGCTATTTGAACGTTGCATTGAACGAATATTTATCAAGTCAATTGATTCATATATTTCGAATATGAACAATTACAATTGTCCTGTTCAGAATACAACGAAATGAAATTTCCAAAATACATCAAAATCCTCCATCAAGGAGCGTAATTAGGCATAGAGTAAGTAGTGACACTGATTACGGAAGTTTATGAAGAGTAAATAGCACTGGATGGCAAAAAATAATTTTTTCTCGAGCCCTGGTACCATTCCTGCTGATTCTTACGTAAAATGATTTCCTGAATCCGAATATGACATCCGTTTTCCTCCATCGCCCACCATTTTCAGGGGGCAGCTCCCCTCTGATTTTCATCACTTTTGCAATAATTCGTAGGAATGAAAAGGATTATATCCAAATGTATACTTCTTATTAGGTTTTTGAGAGGTGAGAAATTCTAACACATGATGATTAATGATAAGGATGTAGATTTGGGGGTATTTGTTTCCGTTAATGATTAAAAAACGCATTAAAATTATCAACCTTTCCTTTTTTCGCAATTTTTTCACGTATTTTCTTCGTTTTTAAGCTCCCATTTCATCTTCCTCTACCCGAAATGTCCCAGAATTATGGAAAAATATATCAACAGCTCATATTATCAATAATAAAAATATTTAAGAACACGGCATAGAAAAAATAAAGAAAATTTGTGCCAACAGTTCAGAAGATACGCTACCACGCTGGCGCCCTCAATGCCACATACGCATCAACAAAGAGAAAAATAACAAATGTGAAGAACGATGAATAACAAAAGTAATTTTGTATTTCATTTCCCTTTATACACTGAGGTAGAAGTTTCTCGTACAAAAAACAGCAGTAGGCCTAATATACATACCAAGATGCCCGCATTCAACTTCTCTGAAAATCTCCTCTCCTTTGGTGATATCTTCATGGAACCGTTCCCTATGTTAATTTGAAACTGCTCCAAAATGTTCTATGAAAAGGTCCAGGTGTGAACGAAGGAAATGCATTTTTAGTGATATGTTACACCCATGGCATAATACGCTGACAGCAATTCCTCGACATGGGCGACACAATCATCACTTCATTGTCACCCAAAAAGTTTTAACACACGTTTCAGAATCCAAGGCAAGCTCAATTTTCTTTATGATTCAGGTGTTTCATAAACTTCGAATCTTGGAATAGTTCCCTATTCTGGGGGCCCACAAATTCCTTCCTTGGTTTTCGCCTCACTAAACTGAAGACTTTAAGTTAAAAATTGAAATTCAGCTCATGTCTTGTCGTAAAGTGAATCTTGCGAGTCATTGCTATATTTTAGAATTGCTGTCGCTATGCTATGCAGCAAAATATATTTATTATTACTGATGTTTCTAGTTGTTATATATTTTATCATTCGGGGGAGGATGATGTGAAATGGAAGCTGGAAATTATTTTAACACACATGAAAATTTGCGAAAAAAAATGCAAAATTTATCATTTTTAATGCGTTTTTAAACAATTTAAGGAGACTTATACCCCACAAATCTACCTCTTTACCATATATATTATTTTTTTAGGATTTTGCTCCCCTCAATACCCCTAGAAAAAATTTAAATGCTAAAATAATCCTTTTTATTCCTCTCAATGACCGAAAAGTGATGACAATTGGAAGAGGGGAGCTTCCCCGAAAATGGTGGGTGATGAGAAAAAACGGAGTTCATATTCGGATTTAGGAGGTCATTTTACATGAGAATCAGCAGGAATGATGTCAGGGCCGATTTTCATGCCGTCCAGCGTAGTCATCAAAGCTAATATTATCTAGGAAAAAAATTTTTTTCATGGCGACAGTGAGAAAGTTATGCCAATTGCACCATGATGTATAGAAGACATGGGTTTTCTAATTATGTAATTTTAAGGCAAGCCTTTTTTAAAACAAATGTTCACATCAGACAACATGTATTTTTTAACAGTGTCAGCTCGAATACAAAATAGCTTGCGTCATTGGTTTGGAAAATGTATATAAGAATTCAGCTCCCTGGCAGCAAAAAATCATCGACTTGTTTCCAACTTTGGTCATTTAAGCCCAATGTGCGTCCATGCCATGCATCCATGTAGCCGGTAAAAGCCTATAATTTACATTTAAGCGTTCAAATTCCGAGGAAACTTACATACCTTCCTCCTCTATAAAATCTACACCTAAAGTAAAGGATATCAAATGTCTGGAGGTACACCTTGACAATACACTTATGCTTCTGCACTACTGATTTCATGAAATTGCTCAAGTTAATGCTAAAAATGAAAGTGTATTCGTGCGATTGGATTTTTTTATTACCTAATTGACAAATGTTCGCACAGTCCTCAATCATTGACATGAATTGCGGACCTAAAACGAAAAAGAATTGAAATTCCACCACTTAAACCCATTCATTAGTGTGCTAAACTCTAAGCATTATTAGTTAATTCTTCTACGATACGGCCTCCATAACGCGACCAGGAAATAAACTGAATGTAAGTAGGTCAACAATAACTTCATACACGTACATAAAAGCAACACAGATAAATACTCTGCCTATTGGAGGGTTTTCAAATGCTAGCGAGGAATTTGTTCAGACAGGAGTTAATTATCAATCAGAAATAAAGTTACGTTTAAAGATATTAAGCAATTAATTTATTTCGGTATGCTCCCATACTAATAATGAAGTTTCCTGGCTACGAATTCCAATCTACATTATAACGGGATCAATGAATTCACTTTTCATGCACGGCATCAGTTAATTACTGGGTGCACACAGAAGTTCCATCACCATACGGAAATGTTATGTATGCTTTAAGGTACAAATATCGCGGGCAGGTAATTTAAAATATAATTTATCGCAGATTGAATTTTTGGTAAATAATTGATTCCATATTAATGGGTACAATTGAAGATCAATCGAATCAACACTATTACTTCTCTGACATGGAAGTTAAACCCAAGACTTATTTTTAGGCAGGCATATAATAGATCGCTAAATTAATATTAAAGGCTCAATATTATTTACGCAAATGACGTTT
The DNA here is from genome assembly GCF_921293095.1 of Ischnura elegans. Classification (NCBI taxonomy): domain Eukaryota; kingdom Metazoa; phylum Arthropoda; class Insecta; order Odonata; family Coenagrionidae; genus Ischnura; species Ischnura elegans. The sequence goes on from NC_060256.1 coordinate 98,986,065, forward strand.
TTAAAAGTGACCGTTGGCAGAGTTTCATTGATTTTGGATAATTTTCTAAAATATACGGCAGCACAAAAAAAAAGAATAAAAAAAAAACTTTTTCCCAACAACCTTAGAAAGTCTTTAGTTAAATAATATGAAATTAGAGTTAAAATTAATTACAATATTACTTTACTTTTTTCTCTAGTCGAAAATATTGTGTGCTTGCAAAAACATCATTTAGTACAAACGAGCAGATTAAGCGATGGGAGTGGCTTCCATGCGATTCACCAACTCACCCACTCATTTCGAACATAAATAAAATGCTGCTGGAAAAGTAATCAACTAAAATAGTGGACTAAAATGTCAATGGAAATTTCAACAAAAGAATCCGCATTTAGGAAAGGATCAAGTCACGCCATTAATTAAATTAAATGTCACGACATCCGGCATCCCGCACCACCGTGGTCTCATCGTCCATTTCAACTTCATCGGCTCCATATTTTACATAACTAAATCGCCATTGACTCCCCGACACTTTTATTTTACCCATTATTAGTGAGCAATAACTATTTTTAACGGTACATGTTCATCGCATACTACACCGCAAGCCGCCTCAACAGGCGTTTGGCGGAGTGCGTTAGGACATCAGCAGTTAGGAAATTAAAAGGAAATGTTCTAGCAGTGTACATGAGTATCAATACAATAAACCGTCAACGAAAATAAAACGAGACAGACTGCAATTGAAAATTAGGTTGAAATAATATTTTTTCAAGACATAAGTACGAGGCGTTATTGGTAGAACAAAAATGAATTCTTGAAATGTAAAATCTCACCTATTAATGTTTACTTACTGTCAGAAAAGTAACGAAAACATTCTCAGTTAGCAAATAGTTATAATGGAAACAAAAATCTACCGGGCTAAAATAAAATTGTGGAAAAATCAAAAATTGAAATTCACGAAAATTTTCGCGGATAAATATTCCTCTGGGAGCGTCCACGGATCCCACGGATAAAAATAGCGGGATTGCATTTCGAAATACAAGCTATTTAGGAGTCGTTAACATCCCCTAAACGTGCTGACAGGCGCGTGTGTGTGTAAAAACCACAATCCTTGGAGCGTACATAGTTAATGTCGAATCAAGGCGGAAAGGGGCAATCGAATTCAAAATCGAGTCCTTAAATGGTCGTGTTCAGTCAGCCGTCGGAGTGGAGTTGGCTCATATCATCCCATCCCACCATTTCCCACCCAACCAATGAGAGGGGAGGAAGATGAGGGTTTTGAAAAGAGTTCAATTTCATTTGAGAGGGGATAAACATTCGTTTTGACTCGAATATGAAAACACTATCCCACCCACCCAGCGGCAGCACAGCATGCAAATTTGCTCTCATATTAACACGACCTGGTCGGTCGTATCCCTTGCATGCACACATATGCACACCAGTGCACTTCAGATTGTCGCAATGCACAGTGAAGTGGTTGTTCAACGGAAACAATTTTGCAGGGCTGGGTAAAAATGACGGTTGTGCCTTTCAAGCGGCGAAATATCTCCCGCGAATCGGGTCAAATCATTCTCTTAATGGCGTTGGACCTTATTTATTCAATCTAATTGGAGTATGACATTTCGAATTGGAAGTAGGATGCATTTTATAAATCCAAAGGAGCTGAATAGCAGGTGGACAAAAAGCAAAATGCTGCAATAAACAGTTACGCATTGAAAATATTTTTCTCCACACTCATTTAAATAAAAACGTGGCTCCACTCAGCAATCGGATGTTTTTAAACGAACCGTATTGGCTTGGATATCTTCATGCTACAATTTGGCACTCCAATCCTTTTTTTTCAAAAACTAACATTTGACAGGGAACAATGAAAACAATAAGTAAATGCATGCGATGAATGATACAAATTGGATATATTTTCAACGGCTGAATCGTTGCGTTTTGAATACGTTTCTCGAAAGCCAATTAGACAGAACAATTAAGGATTGCTACGTATCATGACGTTTTCTAGTGAACCATGCTATACAATTTTTAATTTGTTCGTTGCAGTGAAAAATTCTTATTTTCATTGGTGGAAGGTGCAGATTCCGTAAAAATTTAATTGGTTATTGATTTTTGAGTGTTTTAGATACAGCTCTATTAATTTGATTTTAATTTGAGAAATAATTGGAGCCAGTCAAACGAAATTTACAAATAATTATAGAAATATTCATACATTCCCATTGCAGGAAAATAATTTCCTTCCCCATTATTAGGCATATTCCTGACGCATTAACATTATTTTTTTTTAATATTCACCACCGGCCTTACAATACCATCTTCCGCATCAGAACTTCCGAACCCCAAAAAAAAGGAATTTCCCATTTGTCGAATTGTACACCTTCGGGCCGAAGGGATAAAAAGCTAGGGTCGTAAGGGGGGCGTTACCACCAGGGTCTGTCGTGGAGGTGAATGAAGATATAAAGTTTCCTTTCACCTCGCACTTTTCTATGCACTCAATTCTGTTCTGGGTCTTATTGCGCCCTCTCAACGCTTTTCTTCTTCGAGAGCATTTCTTGCCGAAGGCGTCGGTGACAAGTTTGCACCATGATTCTCGTAGCACATACGAAAGAAAACTACATATTAAGTCATAAAATAGTCGTGGACAATATGGATATTTGAGTATCATCGGACATATAGCCAATTGCCGCTTCATTTTTTCATAGAATCTCAACACAGCTACCAAAATCTTGCTGGTTAAGTATTTAATTTATTTTGAAGTATTATTGCTTTACTTAATCATTAATTAATTAAGTATTAACAACATTCGAAAATTCTAAAATTATTCATCATGTTCTTAAATGGATGCATTTTGTGGATTCCTTCACATTCCAGCCAAAATGGCTTACGCAACACAAAAAATAAAGTATGGTAAGAAAATAAATAAAACAAAATAAATAAATAAAAGCAATAAAATAACTATGTAAAAAAAGCGAAGTAAATTGAAAAATAAAGTAATTGTTAATTGTAATTGGAGTAATTACGAAAATAGTTTTCAATTTTGACGTAAAATTTACAATACTACCCTCGTTTGTCATGAACACAGAAACTCTGTCAGTATAGAAAATATGCCTTAAAATGCACTCTCTGGTCTTAAATATTTTTCCCATTAATGTGCGTTAAACTCATAGCTTACTTTGGAATTATTAGGGTTCAAGCAGCACATATTTTCTTTTCAACCTACATAGTCGTTATAAAATAATAAGTGCATGATAATACGAGGGAATATATTTTTAAATTTTTTATAAATAGTCAAATGTAAAGCGTTTCCTTGTTATAAAATTAGAATCTTCTACGAATGGATTTGGTAATCTCAAGAAAAATTCCAGCTTAAGATTAGAATATATCCCTGACGTATTCAATATATTCCCATTTATTCCATAAATACTACTTGTTCTTTTAGAATCTCTATTTTCCTCCGCTCCCGATATAACTGCAGAGATGATCTCGACTAGATATCACAGTCGCATCCTCAAATAGAGTACCCGGCGGGTTCGGCGGGAATATATCCTAGGCCCGCCGACGTCGATTTCCGCCACGACATCTACCGACTGCTCTTGCAAGTGCGGATTGCACGACGGGCATATTTTAAAGGGGTTTATAGGGGAACAGGGGGACAGGGTACTTCGTCGCGGTCGTCTCTCTCGAGGGATCCTTGGGACCCTGCGGCTTCTAAAGGACCACGGCGAATATATATATATATATGGAAGGGGGACTACTCACTCTAGAAGACCAACCGGGGGAGGCCCCGAGAGACATTCGCGAGGAAAAGGTACCTATAAACGGGAAGGAGGCGCGCTTTTTATTTATCGAGAACGTTCCCCAGCCCTTCCCAACCCAACCCAACGAAGACGGAGTGATAAATTTCCTTTCCTTTCTCTCTCTCCAACTTCCCCTCCCCTCCCCCGATCTTTAAGGAGATATCTTTTGTTTGTTGTTAACGTTTTGTTTCCCCGAGCTGTTTTTTCTCTCCTCCCCCTCCGTTTTTTTCTTATTTCGTTCGCCCTCTCTCACTTCTTTTTTTTTCTTGAGGAGCTCTCGGGGTGGCAAAACCCTTTAAGCGGGGCGCCCATATATATTTATCCCGCCTGCTTTTTTATCCTTTTCTGTTTATTTGAATTATGCCCGCGATTTTTTTATCCCCCGACCGAAAAGAAGGCTTTCACATTATAGCGCTTCTTTTTCTTCGCTCCGCCGTGCAAAGACGACTCCGCTGCGGTTTCCGAAGCGTAGAAGGGAGGGTTCCGTGTGTTTAGAGAATGCCGCCTTCAAAAGACCACTGCCAATATATATATATATATATATATATAAATATCTTTGTTTTGCTTCCTCGCTAAATGTATATATTTTTATTTGTTTTATCCCTTTCCAACTCCAACACCGATCCCGTCTTTTTTAATCACTCCATCCATCCAACTTGCCTCCGTCCCATGGATGAGTTAATTCTCTCTTTACAATGCTTCTCTTTCCCCACATTCATCTTTAATTGCACGTATACTTTGGCTTTACTTCATCTTTCGATCACGCCACAAAATAACTCAGAGAGCAGACGGCGAACAGATAAGTTCGGCGCCTATTTTCAGAGCGCTGGACTCATCTAGATTGCTTACTAGGGGTTCATTGTGGTTTGGTTTCCTCTCGGCAAGGTTTCGCAAAGGCCTATTTATTATTCCGTGGTTATGTTTTTGAGGAAGGCGTTTCAAAACGCAGACTATGCAGTTTTTTATGTCAAAAATCAGATAGTAAAGATTTTTTACTACAAAAAATAGGTCAACATCAATAAATATATGTGATCTTTGCTCTAGGAGAAACATTATGTTCATTCAATTCTTCAAAAGACCTACCATAAGCAATGTCATATATGTAAGATTTTACACTTTCCCAGCGAACAACATGTAAAAACTCTTCTCGGGATACCGCGCGGGTAAGATTATATGAGAGCGCCGAAGAACATCAAAGGCATTTCCGACTTGGTCAACCGGAAAAATCAGCCATAGTCGGACATGCATGAGGACCATAAAATACGGTGGGATGACACAAGAGTTTTATGGCGATCAAATCAATTTTGGGATCGTTTAACTAAAGAGGCTATTGAAATAAGACTTGAGAATAAAAATGTAAACAGAGACACCGGATATTCGATCAGCAGCTCTTGGAATAGAACCCTTAAAAGAGTTATGCTTGCCAGAGCTAAGTCTTCGCTGGTCCACGGTCCTCCGCGACAACAATCGGGATTCTACCAATCCGGCCCCTCCTAATACTCAGCTTCAACGGTCATTTCAAATTTTCCGTCAGTGGCCGTGAGAATGGTTAGCGAGTCGGTACCCGAAACGTCGGCACTCTCATATAATCTTACCCGCGCGGTATCCCGAGAAGAGTTTTACATGTCATATATTTAAACAAATTTGTAACGCATTTTACTCTCTGCAGTCTATCATCAACATTTGTTTCAGAGGCAGTAACAGCTAATAGTAAATATTAATGGCATAATATCCAAAAAAAAATCATTGGTATAAGCTTAGTTTATAAATATGTGAGCATTTATAACGACAAGGCCTAATGATAGCCTTTTCGCGATGTAAAATATGAGACAGCATTAAATTCAACATTTATATTAATAAGAGAAACTGAATGTTAATTACAACAATATTGTATCCCATTAAAGAACTCATACATAGTTCAAAGAGCGCATACAGGAGTGCTACATTTGGGGATGAAAAGGTTAAGATGTTATTAGTAAGATAAGAAAAATTGACACAGAGATAAGGCCTAAGAGAAGCCTAGGGTAGAATCTACCCGCAAAAAGCCAAATATTTCACTATATGAAATGGTTTTAAAATATTTTGGGCCATCAAATATTTTATCTATTGTTTCTTGGTTCCTGACATTGAAATAGTACTGCAAGTATTAAGTCCCAAATCAGATTCACGATGTTTTGATCTTAAATGCGATCAGAATTAAAGAAAAGGCAATACCTTCAATGGTGCAAAGAAAGTCTAAAAGTTTCCGAGAAGCAAATGGTCATAAGAAAATGGACCGTAGAAGAATCGTTTTGAACCTATTTCTCTATGATGATGAGATACAAATAGGCTAATTCATTGTATTAATTTAGCATGTTTTGAAGCTGAAGAAATATTTTCAATTTTTTTTTCCAACAGCTTATTAATTCACCCAAAAAACAGGCCAAATACATTGTCATTATAGTAGGAAAGGTAAAGCTTTCGATAATTCATAAAAATCGTACGATTTCTTCGTACTGATTGGTACCCTAAGCTGTTATAACGTGTACAATTAAACGCAAAATTATGGACAATAGAGGAGCTTCGTCATAAATTCATGTAACATAGCGTAAAAATCGAATTAGTAGCAGTTCATTCTGACTCAACAGAAAGGGCATTATTTACTTATATTTTACAGGAGTAAAATAATCTTAATCGCCGTCATCTTAGCATTTGTCTGTAGGCATATTCAACCATTGCGTGGATATCGAATAGCGGCACATATCTACAGCCAGTCTTTCGCCCAGGGCATCGCAAATGAGGTAACGGGTGTTCTACCTCACGGGGAATCAGCACAGGGGTGCTCTAAGGAAGGAAAGGACCAGGTCGCTACCGCAGAGACATCGTTCGTGAGAATCGCGAAGCAGGAGGAACTCAGCGGCCGCCACGAGCCATCGATAGCGCCTTTACCACCATCTCGCGGATGTAGAAGGAACTTCATGCTGTTCGACTCGGCGAAATGTGACGAAATTACCTCTTTCAAAGTTTCTAATGCTGTTAGAATGTGAACCTGAATACTTGGAGAAAAACAAAAATAGCTAAAACTTTAAGATGCATTTCAGGTTTTTGTAAGTTAAGCCAACCCCTATGTGAGCCTAATTTACCCTCATCAATAGGTTAGTAAAATTCGCGTTGGAAAGGTGCGATACCATTTATTAATCTTGAAGCTCAACAAAAATAAACTTTATTGGCGTAAGTTATTTATATATTTAACAAATTTTATCCACGTTATCCATTGTAAATCCGTAATTTTTGCATAAATATTCATCATTATTTTCTGTTTTATGGGGTTAGTAGGGAGCGTGGAAAATTAAAAGAATGGCAAAATATATAATATCTATTATTTTCAATATAGATTCCAAAATCTTGTCCACTTCATGGTTCTCATCGGTATTTCGGAACAGCGACATAAAACGTCCGTTTTTTTCTCGCCCCTTACCCGCGTGTACCTGCAGATCACAGTAGTGAATCAGGTTGCGTGTTTTCAGGAAAATTCCCATTAATGTCCCTTCAATCACTATGATGGAGACTATACTATTGGTGATATAAAATATACATGCGTTTAAAAGAGCTAAGTAAAAAGTAATTATCTAATTGTGATATAGATAGAGCAGTTATGAAGTTTACCCACTGCCTACTAAACTAATTTTCCAATTTAGAAAAATGGAGTGAATTATGGAATAATGATAATATTTGTGCATAGGATACGTGAAAGGAAAGAGCAACACAGGTGTAAGCTGGTTGGAATACATACATAAGGTGATATAAGATATAAAGCATAAGAATAATGCAATTGTTAAAATATTTCCGACAGTATAATTGATTGGAGATTAGCGTCAAAGCAATTATCAGATTGCAGACTAGTGATAATGAAACACGAAATAAATACACATAGCACCAAGAAAATGCAACAAAATCATAGCATAATAAACTAAGCAACGTCCATGAAAAGTTCGGAATTAGTGTCTTTTCGAAATGCATCATTTAACCACGGTCCAAACGATCGTGTCATTCCATGTAATTTTCTGTGCAACGACTAGAAGCGTGCCGATCACGCGCCCCTAGCGGTGAGCGAGTATAACCAATGTGCAACAGATCTACGTTATATTGATTTGGGCTATTTAAATCAAAAATGTTTTAACCTTTCCAAAGCTAGATTTTTATGGCTATAGTTTTATGTCCTAAATTTGTTATTATCTTTTAATTTTTAAGGCCTCATGTGGATCTACAATTTTTTTAATAACCGCTGGAAGTTTGATATCTGAGGTTGAACAAAGTACGGACGAACTCAATAAAGTGCGAACCATCTGCTTCAGGTACTAGCTGAAAAATATTACTTTTTACATTTTATGATCAAATTCGTATTCCCGTAGCATGTAATACATATCAATAAACACATTAAATGAAGTCATATTAATACAGTTATACTCACTCGCTAATTGGAGCACTGCTATCCATCTACTGCACAAAAAGGGTCCCAAATTCCGTGACTTCAGAGACTGTGATGTAACTCAGTGCAGTAAATAAACCTAGGGAAGAATAAAATTTATTTTCCTCCTTAGCGAGTGATTATATCGGCTTCATCATTCTTGGTGTATTAGGCACTATTTTATCCGCTTTTCACGTTAACAAATCATGTGACATAGACTAGATACGAGCCCGATTCTCCCGTTGGGCGATCAGATATGCTATTGGTTGACACACAAAGACTTGGGAGAGCCGATAGACTTTTTCAAGGAAATATTCCTCCTTGATGGAGCTAACTTTGCACCTGTGCTCATGACTGCGAGCAAAGCAACCTGTCAATGCTGCAATTTGTACTTGAAACCAAGTGATTCAAAAATGAAACAAATATATTAGAAAATAGGTATAGGTATACATAAAACGTAGATTTCTTGTGGGAAAGTGGATACTAGTTCATTCAATGTCTTCTTTCTATGATGCCACTTGGAAAGATATTTTTAGGTAATAATGCAGCGTTAGTAAGCGAAGAATGGTTCACTGAATATCACTGCTATATACGGACATCTTAGAGTCCAGAGATTGTAATGAGGTTTGCGTATTATTACTGGATAGTACTAGTCTAGTGTTCACCCTTAACAAATGCTGGTTGTAAACTTCACCGACGCGGATCAAGATGAGATGTCCTTTTTGACGTTTTACTAAATAGATCAGCGAATAAAGCCTCGGCTCTCTCAAGAAATACTTCGCAAGTCAGAAAATACTTGAATTTTAACAAAAATAATAAGCAAAAGAAATAGTCTAGAAATGAAAGACATTCAAAACAATTTCTTCCATTTCCATTTGAAATCTCTGCTTCAGCCTTACATTTTACACTTTCTACTGGTAATCAGGATCGTAACGGCAGGAGAACGAAACAAGCGGATTTTACGGCGGGAAAAATATGGCAAGTAAGAGACGCAAGGGAAAATTGAAGCAGAAAATTGGATGGCTCTGAATATAACGTGTATTGTCACAGCGGTAATACGCGAAACAGTTCAACCGTGAAATGATAGAGAAATGTTGGAAGTGAAATGAGAGATGTCTGAGGGCATACCGAGCGCGTGTACAGCGTGAGATTTGAGTATTTCTGTGGATATGACTCGTAAAAAAATTCATAGTAAAAAAGGGGTTGGTTAGAAACTTTGAGAGTGCGGAAGGAGATATGATATTCTTCCCGAAGAAGCAGTAACCGGATAATGAGACGGTGGATATGATTAACTGGGAAATGTATCTCGGCTTATTTACCTTCTGGAAGAGGAAGAAATTGGACCTACAAGAAATTGCAAAGAAACAGACAACTCTCCAACATACCTCTTTCATATGTGCGAAGTTACAAAATTATATATACCAAATCATATTCCCAATTATTCGTCCCTAAAACCAAAAGTGCAGAAACATTTAATTTTACCAGCTCTTATCATTCATTTATTGTCTAAAGAAGGCTGAATTTCATCCCATTCCTACCTTATTGCTATAAATTTTCTTCTGTATCATAATTGGTGTGTCTTTTGCTGGTCAAAGCGTGCATCAAATCGCTTTTATTTTCTATCGCCAACATGTGTTTAGCTTAGACCAAGGATATTTATTTTATGACTTAAAACAATCTGGAAAAAAGACAAGCTATGCGCCTCTTTAAACATGCCTAAAGTAGGTTTCTTGGATATTACACAATTACTTATGCCACTTCTTTAAAGAAGTGGTATAAGGAATTGTGTAATATCCAGAAAACATACATGTAATGGATTACCATAAAGTTAATCGTGAGTTAGTGAATTTTGTTCATGCATAAAGTTCCAAAATCATATTACTCTAGTTTATTGCTGTCCTAAAGATGAAAATTAGCCTAATACTTGCTGCATACAACATCTGCCTCAATATTGTTTTTTCAAATGTTTTCTATTGTTTTTTTCATCATATGTACATGTTACCACCAGGCTAAATGCCTACTTGTAACAATTATATAATAATAATAATAAACTACCGCACTGTTACTATCCATTAAAAGAGTGATAAATTCCAAAGACTTAATTAAACAAGATGTACCACGAAATTTCATCTTATCACCACTGACTCTGACATTTTCTATGTTTATTATTATAGGCTAATATTACTTTTTGCTGAAAACGTAGTTTTAAGTGGGAAAGTAGATATTAGTTCATTTAAATTCTTTCTATGATGTCACTTGGCAAGGTATTTTTAAGTAATAATGCAGCGTTAGCAAACGAAGAATGGTTTGTGGATTACTAATGAATATTACTCGTTAAGTGTTCACCCTTAACAAACGTTGGTTGTAAACTTCAAGATGAGATGTCCTTTTTGAAGTTGTAGCACATGGTTAATTAAACTGTGGATATCATTTACCCTAGTATGTATAACCGGGAATCGGCTTCGCAGCGAACATAAAATGCATTTCAATGTTGTCCGAAATATGTCACCCTGAGCTTCCGGATGCACAAGAGCCTGGCTCCTGGCCGTCTCTAATCACAATACGGCTAATGAAATGATTGCAGATGGCCATAAGTGTCCGCTGCGACTTTGGATGAGTGCGTTCTAAGATTCAACCTCTAAAACCTCATCTGATAGTTTTGTTTTGCTGTAGTTGACTATCACTCGGTTATTCACGTTGCGCAATAGCATTATTACGCGGTTATTTGTGGCTGCTCTGAATAAAAAAGGAAATTATGTCGCCAGTGTTTCTATTGAAGTTGTTTCCAATTTAATGGCGAATAATTTTGATATTGTAATAGTGAACAAGCAGTGCTTTTGTGGAGTTATAATTAATTACTTTGGTAAATCTAGACGATTGTTGATTATCTGTTTTATTATATGAAATATATATCCCATTAATTTTTTATTAATGGTTTTTCATGCAATTATCATCCATATAATACTTAAATACCAATACCTTTCAATCAAAAAAATATCGTTATAACTCTATTTTCATTTTCCAAAGTCATCAGTAGAATATAGAAGGTCGGAATTCAGTGAATACAATAAAATTTATAAATAATGACTTTTAATGAACATATCCAAAATGCAATTAACTCACCCATGAGGCCATAAACATGCTACATTACATAGGTTTTATCCGCATGAGTACCCGGGTGCTCTTATGGTTAAGAAGTTTCGGATTTACTCACATGACAACGTAAGGGTTGAATGGAAAATATTTCCCGGCCGATTGACCTTCTAGAAGAGGGAGGATGCGGAGTTACGAAGAATTACAAGGAGGCCGAGGGCGAATCTTCAACGCTTCCAGGAATAAACCTCATTCGGTACGAAGACAAGAAAGAGCTCAAGATTCCCTCCAAGAAAAAAAAGCCATCTCGCACCTGATGGATCCCACTTTTTACGCCCGCTGCCTTCTGTAATACGGCACAGGACGGATTCATTAGCCGCCGCCGGATTTGCACCCTTTCGCAGGTGCTGCGCTTCCTTGCAAGAAAAATTGATCGCATCTGCTTGCCTAATCTTAGTCGTAACCGGGCACCAAATATAGAATACAAAAGTGCAAATTTTCCCGTCACTAATCCCAAGCGAGTATTGGTTCTTGAATTTCACAAGTATCTGAGCACTGAATAGTAATGTACAAAATATCAATCGGAGTTAACGTCATTTTATTAGAAATTCAGGAAAAATTCCAATTTTGGAGGGTTGGAGAGGCCACACTGTCATAAAGTGCTTCAATTTAACCTATCTTTACCATTAAAATACTTCTTAAAAAATATTTGAGCCATTCCAGTCAGAAATTTTTATTTCTGCAATTTCTTTAATTTATCTCAGATGTTTTTATAATGGAAGTCCGTATTACGAATGGTGAATTTCACCTTTTGCTATGATTAAAAAAAACTAATTACATTGGTTAAGTTTAAATTGTTTCCCCAAAGAACATATAATTTCATCTCTTCTCAAGAATAGAGATAGATCCATCGGTAGTGTGGATGTTAGAAAACAGATACATAAACGTTGGCTAATGAAACAATGAGAATACATTACTATGAATTTCAGCCTGATACTCCACTTGTACCTATATCGTACCTCTCACACTGTTCACTGCAAACAAGTCGCAGGATTTAGATAGAGTTTTAAAAGTGTAGGTTTATTGCTTACCTAATGAATATTTCATATTCGGCGATGGTTTCGCTTCATTAATAGTTTTTATAATTTTATGTGCTCATAAAAAGAAGAAAGACGTGGTTTAGGCGATAAATGCCTAAAAAAGGATGTCTTGCCGGTAAATACCAAGATACAGTTGCTGGTATATAAATAGGAGAGGGGCTGAATTAGAACGTTACCTATTTAGAGGCAGCATATGAGGACGTTATAATGGATAGTTGGAAGATTTTGATGGATAAACACAACTGAAGCAATTTTCTACGTTTCAAAACATTGTCAGTACGTCATTTTTACTGCAAATGCTAAATAATAACAGCAAATAATGTGACGGTAAATACAATTTTAATCCAATCTTAACTCCTTCTAGACATTTATGTTAATTCAGCCTTCGGACATTTTCACGAATGCTAAAGTTAAGGGTAAACCTTATGTTTGGTTAAATGTTATTCTCATTGTATGCTGTTGGTATCATAACTCCATGAGATACAATTGCTGGCAAAAGTTTAAATGTGAAATGAATGTAAAATGTGAAGTGAAAGGAATATGAGCTTACCATGAAAATAATTTACGGAGGTATTCATTCCTATGCACCAATTAAAATGCTCACACTATTTCATATTATCTCCCTATGTCCATCTTACGGTCACAATGAACAGCGCACATAAGAAGGGAACGTAAGACTCATGACATGAGAATATATGAAGATCCAATTGAGCTCGAAATGCCCTAAAGGCCGCGAATGCTTTTTGCCAACGCTTTGTTACATTAATCGACTTAAAATTGTTCTGGTATTAAGAGTGAATTTTTTCATTATATTTTTTAAAGGCAATATGAAAAAAAATAAATGTAGTTAACGATCGATTCCTTTAGTCGAAGAAATTTAGAACTAAAATATCAACCACTCACACTCCAAAAATACTGTAAGAGTTTTTATTCCGAGAACTAAACTCCATTTTCATTATAATCCCGCCTCTTGCCTTCGCTTGCCTCTTTTACTGCATCTGTCTACTTACCTCCAATACGTATTATCCTTAAATTATAAGGTTAGCTAGTAACATCGTCACCTGATTTGCGCTTTTTATATCTTTCATGTTCGCCGTCCATCTGCGCTGTCTACGCAATGAACATTTCTATGGATACTGAGAATACGATGTACTATTTTATATGGATACTAGGAATACAATGTATTATTCGTTTTCGAGTATAATGATAGATTTAGAATCTGCGTGTGCCTGGGAAATTTTCAATTGAAACAAAAATTGCTAAGATATCAATGCACTACGCTTTTATTCCCATTGATTAATTTTGCCTCCCATTGTGTAGGAGGAAACACACACCTCATTAAATTTCGGCACTATATAGCCAATTCATCACATCAGAATATTAAAACAGGTAGTTAGGAAGAGAGCTTTATGTTATTCAGCCTGAATCCAATTGCAGCTATATAATTCTAATGACGAAACCGGAAGGAGAAAAATCAAAATCATCATTTTATATCCTTTATATTATAACATTATCTGCTTATAATGTACTAATTACCGCTATGAATATCTCAAATTTGCGTTGGTGGATAGATGAAAGTACTCTAAGAATTTTGAATACCTGAACCCTCGCAATCTGCCTTCGTTCGCACAAAATTCCACCCTCGCCCTATCCACCCCTTCAATCGGTCCACACTCTAGCCACCTCACACTAATTCCATGAAGCTCTCCCCCCATTACGGATTTCGCCAACCCCTCTTTACACCCTTAAATCCTCTCAAATCTCTAAACCTCCCCGCGTCTCTTAATATCACCCAGAAATTTTCCACTCTCTCTCGTTGTGCACCGTCGCACTAACACTCATTCGCAAACCCCCAGCCCACCCTCACACGCCGGATACTTTTGAAACCAGATTTTAGATACAGACCTATTCTCAAGCACGGAGATTTCTTACTTTCTCTTTTGCATACGAGGAACTCATCTCCGTTCCATCTGGTGAAATCGAAATGCTCCTTGTCTCATCCTCATGACCGTTTCTAAGCCTGCAAAGTCTTCCCAGAAAGCAGAGGGTTAGCCTAGTTATACCAAATGACAAGTTTTTTAACCAAAACTTTGGAACAAAAAAATCCTCTCACTTTGAATGACAAAAATTTGATTACCTGTACGTTTAAATTCTATTACTTAATTTCCATTTGGTGGCAATAAACATTTTTGAAAGATTAGAAAAGAACCGAAACCAATCTTTGGATTGCTGGTTTATGGTGATGACGATGAAATTATTTTCCACATTGACACGGAAACAAAATTCAAAAAAATATCATTTACCATTTTTACCTACTACATACATAGTCAACTCATCAATTCTCAATTCAACATGTGTTGAATTGAGAATAAAATAAAAGTAAGAAGTTGAACATCAACCTTATTTTAAATTTAGTATTCTCTTTTATACCTTTAGAATAACTTTCTAGGAGCGGACGGGTTGACTACAAGGTAAGAATGAGTAATATTATTTTCTGGTAATTCTCAAGGCTATTTGATTTCCTATTGTCGCAAATAAATTTACTTTTGTTTACATAAAGCTGTGGCTTCCCAGCCATCTTATGAAATTATATATTGAATGCAGTCAGATATCCTATTCATCGTCCTATCACTCAATGTCAGTCTTCATTACTTGCATATTACCTCTGATCATATGTAATTGTCACGATTTTTTTAGCGAGGAGTCATTAATTGATGAATCTAGGATTAGTGAAAAGCATTACACCTTTAATTGTTTTTCCATTTAAGTTATTATACTGCTGCTACTTTCGTTATCTCCTAGCACAATAATAATTATTTCCACTGCAATCATATATTGACCACATAAAAAATTCACAGTGATAAACGTTATTTAGTCAATATTTGTTGTATTAATAAAATCATATTCATAAATGTAGATATTGAAAACATATATCCAGTTTTAACACATTTTTGCCTCCAATTTAACGAATTTTAGTTAGTAGTTAAAAATCCACAAGGGAGATACTTTTAATATTTTCTCCCTCTTTAATTAATTACCTTGTGAATTCTGAACAACAGATATATATTGCATGCACTAGCGGATTTTCTAGCCTCCATATTCCATTATGTTCTACATCCTCCTCCATCACTAATCTAACGTTAACTTACACGACAGGGCTTTCTTATTACGATTCCCAATTCCACTTTCGTGACTGCATGAATTCACATTCCTGTTCCATTCTATTTCATCTGAACTGCTGGGATTCTTTTCCTTCCCATTCGTGGCCTGTCTTTTCTTTAATTTTTCGCTTGCTTTGCTCCACCCTCGCAGAGAGGAAGGTCATAGTAACGCTTTCACTCCGCTCTCAAATTTTCCATTTCAAATAATCCTCCGCTCATCCAATTTTGCTTTTTATTCTTCTTCCCCCTTACAAGAAATACTTTATCGCTTTTACTCATAATTACTCGGTCCTTGTAATCACGTTTAAGGAACTCTCATATCCTTGGAATAAAAAAAATATTTTTCAAAATCATCACATGAATTTGCGTAAGTACTACATAAGTGAAGTAATAAGAGCATGGTTTCTTAGTGTATAGGGCGCTAGGCTCACGATCATAGGGTCCCGGCTATAATTCTCGGAGAGAAGGAAAGCAGTTTCTTGTTTTCGCATCGAATGAGGTTTATTCTTGGAAGCGTTGAGGGCGAACCCTCGCCTTCCTGGTAATTCTTCGTATCTCGGTATGCTCCCTTTTCTATAAGGCTAATCAGCCGAGAAATATTTCCTTTCAATCCTAACGCAGTCATGTGTATACACCCGAAATTTCTTACATGTATGCACAGCCGGGTATCCATGGGGATAAAACCTTGGCAATGTAGCATTCTTACGTTTTCATTAGTGATTTATTCTATTTGATTCTGGGATGAGTTAATTTTATATACAAATAATTATTTTGCAATTTCAAAAATGCATGTTATTTTAATGTGTGCATCTATGGATACACTTAATCCGGACCAATTATATTGTACTGATGATTTAGGAAAATGGAAAAATAGAAATGAAGCTATAATTATATATTTCTTAGTAAAAGGCATTGGTATTTAATTACCTTTTTCAGCAGAAATCATCATTACTGAAATATAACTTATTCGTGTATTTCAAGCACTTTGAATTAATACATCCTTGCATCCTTGCGTTGAACGTAAGAACCGCATGTAAATCTGGTGAAAGGAACGTAATTTCCTGGTGGTTAGAGCGGTTAGATGCTGATCTTATCTTCCCAGTTTCTAACTCCGGGTTAAGACTATAGACATGCCCAAAAATTCCTCTTTAGTGCGTTCGTCCCAGGTGAGCTTTACCTTCACCTATTCACCAATTCCCGTTTTCAAATTTTCATTATGTTCTCAGGATAAAATGAAACCTCAAATCGCTAATAATTTTTCCTTTATCATTGGACAAATTACACATGGTTAATTCGAGATTTAAAATAGTAGAAAATCATCAAGAATTATCTATTTTCACCAAGACGTTAATTTCTTTAAGCCGGTGGAAAAAAAACTCCTTCATTCACAAATATGCTATAATAATTCGTTATTTTCATCGGAAACAACTTTAAACAGAAAAAAGGCGACATCTTATTCTTTTTTATGCAACTAGGTAAAAGTAAATGTGTTATAAAGTTATTGTGCAGCATAAATAACTGCGAGATAGTTAACTACACACAACCGTACTAAACTACCAGATAGAGTAATCTTAGAACGCACAGATTGCAAGTCGCAGCGGATGCTTTTGGCCAAAGTTACCTGCGAGCATTTCATGAGCCGTATTTTAATTTGAGGTGGCCACGATCCAACGCCAAGGATCAAAAGCATCTTCTTCCCTTTGACGCTCTCAACACTGCTCCGATGATATTTTTCTTGAGTCTGAGGTAGCGAAGGAACTACTAAGAATTTAATACCGCATGGAAGTAGCTTGTATTAGTAAGAATGTCCTCCTACATATGTATAAGAAAAGATTTATTTCGTTTTTTCTTCAATTCTCAATCCGTCGTGTGCCTTAAAGCAATCGTTCCCAGAATTGAATGTATACATCCACCTAATGTTTTGAAATCAACTTAGAACGCAGAAAGAAATAATCAGGAGGCAGTGCAAGTGCAGAAGAATTTGAGCTTCTTTTGGGAATATGCCTTAGGCTATTCATTATTACATTGGCTTTCGTAGTCAAAGTATTCAAAAGCTTGTCCCTTTAACCATGTCCCAATTCAAAATAAATTATCTATGCAAATAGGGGAATGAAAAATTTTGCCACATAGGAAACGTGGAAAAAGAAATATAATTCTCATAATATCACCAATTTGAGTAACTTTTTTCATTTAGAAAAAGCCCATAAATCCTTATACAATAACTGTAATATAAGAAAAAAATAAAATATTGATCTGCCCTATAATAACATAATAATACTCT
Source organism: Ischnura elegans (assembly GCF_921293095.1). Lineage (NCBI taxonomy): Eukaryota > Metazoa > Arthropoda > Insecta > Odonata > Coenagrionidae > Ischnura > Ischnura elegans. Next base: position 99,003,920 of record NC_060256.1, read on the forward strand.
GCTTCTAATTTTTTTCCTGCTCTTTCTGCACATTTCCGCCCAATTTATCCAATATATAATAGGTACATATAATAATATTGCAATAAATAATGAGTGCTTGCTCACTCGTATTGACTGCTTTAAATCACGTATTTTTATTCATCAAATTACCCGAAAAAACTATTTCTTTATTATAGCTCTAATTGTAAATACACATAACTATAGTGTGACTTGAGTTATCGAAGCCTGTTGCTTGGATTATCCCAACAACAAAAGGTTAATTGAGTTGCAACACATATTTATGTACTATTTGTACAAAATCTAGATAATATACGGGTCGATTTCAATGGAAGCATGGCTATCCATTTTTTCACTGTTCTATTTGAAACATACGAATTTCTTATGATAACTCTGATCATACACTGCCAAAATTTGATACCATGAGATCTAGAGAAATAATGGATTTGAATAGATAATGGGCTCACTCAACATTCCGCGCCTCGTCCTGCGCATCAAGTAGTATTCGAGAGGGCGAGGTGAGCTTTCGTTGATGAGGAAGGTGTAACTCGCATTCAGAGAACGACGGTGGCGAAATAAACCCCAATCTGAAATCCTTGGCTTAGCACTCCCGAGGGAATTGCAGCTCTCGGAATAATGGGAAATCATCGCGTGGATGGGGGCGACATCTCTTGACTCCGCGCAAACCACATTAATCCCGACACACGCGCTTTCATCAATCTCGCGACGAATTGCACATCAGCCGATTCATCGACTGCAGAACAATTCCAACGTAACCAGGAAAAGTTGGGAGGAAATGCAACCGCGAGGCACGAGGAAGAGGGGGTGTGGAGATCAGAGTTGGCTACAAGTGGATGCATGCAACTGCACCAGGCATTGCCCTAAGTAATTCAAGCATCTTACTGAAGACTCACTTTATTTAGAAATATTTCCTTACTTATTTAAGCATAATTTAAAACATAACTACTACGTAATTACTTAAGTGAATATTTCTTTAGAAATTTCTCTAAAATATTTACTTTCGTCCATTGGTACTAGTTAAAAATTTCGCTTTTTACCATTTACTGGCATGTATGTTAGGAAAATCTACTTAAATTGAAGTAAAAGTAGCTTCTAAATTGATTTATTGCTCTCAAGCATAGCCATCCTATATGTGTACGTCCAAGTAACAAGGAATGCTTTATAGGCTTTGGGACGCAACCTCAGGATGTCTTAGATACCATGAAATCAGAGTTGAACACAGATTCTCCGTTCCCGGTAATGCACCAAGTACTTGTAAACGGAATCTCATGTATTATGGTTTTGGAGTTGGAAAACAACGTAACTGATCTAAAAATCTACATTATTTATTAACTTTGCGTACATCAAATAAAAAACTACTTTTTTAATTAAAACAAAGAAACTTCCACACTAACTTATAACTCTTAAGCTTGAACATACCTGAGCATTACAGACTAAATAATCTTCAAACCGATTATATTATGTTGAAAAATCTTACAAAATGACACTGTGACACTTTTGCTCATTGATGCAAAAAACTAAATGTTAGATTCAAGCAACCTAAATTCATCTTGAAATGAAATGATGGGTACGGTAAAATAATGCACATTTTACTGCAGATTGACCAATGAATACCCGGTATCCGACAAGTTATTGATTTGGATGTATGGTCCAAACTTTTCAACAACTAACTCTGCCATCGTCTTCAGGGTTAGAATGTGGTGCCAAGCTTTTGTTGGTTCCATATTCTCCCGCTGCAGACTTTGCCGTAGAAACGTTGGGACCTTGTGCCCAAATCAACACACGATTGGAAACCCGAGAATATTTTCTTCGAAAACCTAAAAGAGTACAAAGTATCCCCGGTATCGCCGGTGAGAGCAATGATTATAATTTATAAACAGCGTGAGGAGGTAAGCGTGGCTGTGGGACTCGGTGGTTGCGAGTAAAAGGGATCTAAATTGTGTGAAGACATCCTCAAAGCGCACATTTCTAAATATATTCGCGAGACTAGAAGTGAAGTAGGTCACTCGATTCACTTGGCTCCTGGCTAGATCGCCGTTCGCTGGAAAGCCAACTTTATCAGACTATAAAATACACTCCAGTGGGAAGCAAAGGTCGCCATGCTGTACGCTGGAAAGCATGACCTACATGAACGCTTTTTGGCTTGCTCTCGGGCAAGCGAGAAGTCAGCCAGTTAGCAAGGAAAATAACTACGGTCCCAATGAATAAAAGTTTCCATATCCGAGCGTGTTCACCACCACTACGCTTTCATAAAGCAGCGACGATTGCAAGGGACGCAAGGTTAATCATGCCGTCGGATTCTTCCAATGCTAAGAGAAACCAGCATAAAAATATCTATCGCACACGTCACACGAACGAAAACTTGGTGTTTTAGAGGCAGATGTCAGCTCTTCATCCCTGAGGCAACGTCTCCACGGACTAAATTTTTAGAGAAAAATCTTGGAAAATGGAAAAGGAGAGAAATTCGGTCGACGGTAAGTTTTTTACTTTTCATGTTATCCTCAGTGTAAAAGATATCAAGCAAAAATTATCGATTTTTGATATCACATTTTAATTATTCCATGTGACTAAAGAGTGTATCCAAAGGCTTGTATACTCAACTTAGGTTGTGACTGCGGATTATACCAAACATTTACCTGGCTTTAAGTATCAGAAATAATAAATAAGCGCCCATAACATTGTGGATGGACATTAAGGAGGCCGAAAATTAATTTTTTTCGGTATCAAATTTTCCGTGAGCGGGAAACTTGTTTGCTTACATCAGGGTATCAAATCCGATTTTCTTTTCAATAATCTATTTATATACACTATTTCCTCACCCCTAAAGTTCAAAAATCGAAGTTTAATTCAATTGCCAATACAAATTAAATGGTGGAATTCAACTAAGGATTATCGAAGATTATGAGGGTAAAATCACCTATTTACGGTGGTCGTGCATCATTTTAGACGGATTGATGAAGGAGTTTAGGGCGAGGGAAGAATTTTTTGGGTAGCTCAGCAGCAAATTAACCGTCTTTTATCCTGATTTCTGGGAAATATGAAGCTAATTAAGATTTACAGAGACGTGAATGAGCTCTTCAACCTTTATATATATAGTCTTAATGAATAAAATATTTTTTTCCTGGGAAAAAAATCAAGCATGTATTTCCCTCTAAATGGACATTAGGAAATTTAAAAGGGTATTTGAAAAAAGTTGTTAATTTAGCGCAAAGAAGGCCCCCAAAAGGGAAAATTTGAAGTGAAGCCACGAGCAGCTTGGTATCTCTGGTAGCATGCGGGTCGACTACATTCCAAATTTGTAGATCTTTCTCACCCTGCAATAAACCATAAAATAAAATAAAAAATGCTATATTCTCCATAAATATAATACTAATAGTTGAAGTCATGATAGTTCTCGGTGAAGTGGGCTTAGTTTCCCCAATATCGCCTCCATAGCTGTTAAGAAATAACCATTGAGACTATGAGAAAACCAAAATTATAGGTATTGAAAAAGCGATTGATAAAAAAGATTATTTAAAGAAATGGTATACAAAATTAAATTAAATTAAAACAAAATATCATACAGATAACTTTAGCAAACTTTATGACTATTTTTGCTAACGGCTTCCGGGTGCAGCTGCGTGTTGCGCTTTGTCGTGCAAGCTTTCGCGACCGTTGCAGGACGCATCATCAGGCGATGAATGAAATTACGGAATTGGTGGTCAATTAATATACTTGTCCAACCTCCCCCATCCACCGGAGTAGTGGGGGAGGAGGGCGGAGCTGACGTCAGCAGAACTCTCACCCCTGTCCTTGAGCGGCGAGCGGACTCTTCTTATCTAGCGAATAACCTTGTTGGTAACTTATTCGCTGTCTCCTCTTTCGGAAAATCGTTTTCCACGTCTGACTGAGTTTAACGCCGTCCACTCTGTTGAAATTTTGGGGGCATTTTTCAATTTCAATAGCCTCCCTAATTAGTCGTCGATGATAGAATTTTTCTTGGGCTAGCACTTGCGTCTCGTCGATTAAAATTCGATTTCTATCTTCCGAGTTTATGACTATTTGATTAATCAAAATTGATAGAAACGTTGCATCAGCTGAGTAACCCTTAACAAAATGCAGAAAAAGCATGTGTCGTAATTCTAGTTTCCTTTTTGTAAATTTTCGATTGAATTGTTTTTTATCGTACTGCATGAGTTATTGTTCTTACCCTATGTTTTGTTCATATCTAAAAATTATATCCATTTTCATTTAAAGCCCTGTCGAAGAGAATTAATTTCGGAGAGGTCAGCAAAAAATGGCATATTAATTTTTTCATCATAAAAGCTTTACACTACACTGCACTCCACGAACATCATTAGATATTAAATAATAGGCCAATAAAAGAAGAAAATACTCATTCCATTGTAGCTTTCTAAAAATTAATATTTTTTCTGAAAAAATATTTTTAGCTACCTCATCCACATCGTATATTTAAAATTATTTTTCATCAAGATTATTCCACAAACAAATATGTAAATTGAGGAACAAATATACACATAAAATGTGATATCCTTTATATAATAAATGAAAATATTTTAAGAACGAATATTATTATTCCCTTTATATTACATGAATTAGAAAGAAAGAACAAGAAATTCTTGACTGGATGTTTAAAGGCAAAAAAAAAAATATTTTATGGGAAAAATACTGAGATTCAGCAATTATTAGTAAGCAAACGGCACAGATTCTTGGTTAGAGGTATAACTTGGAGTAGAAGAAATGCACGTTTGACTAGAGGCAGCCGCACTTTGGCGTTCTGAGGCGTGGCATACAATTCACTTCGGAAGTCATCATTGCTAGAGAGGAGGAGAATCATATTCCTCGACGACCAAGCGAACACAGGAGGCGCCGAACCAGAGGCGCTACTCACCACTGGGATGAGACGAAGGCGCCCGACCTTTGCTGAGCCCTCGGCGACAACAAACGGGAACCCAAGCAAGGGTTTACTCTGGCGATGAAAACGAATCTACTCTTTCTAGCCATGTGGAATCACGGCTTTGACACACTTCGCTGTATGCATTTATTTACAAGAAATTTCTAAGCCGACATTTGAGACGCATGAAAAATTTTCTCTTTATTGTTTTACACAAAAAGGGGGAGATGTTATGTGCTTAACCTTTAAAATTTAGTAAATTAAATTGTTGTGATTTGATTTGGATTATTTGAGTCCATTTGATTTTTTGTTTTAAATGCATTTCCTGAGTGTACATGATGATAACGACTTTACGTGCCGAAACTTTGGTCGATGTTTTAAACGTATTTGAGAATAATCACCGTTTTAATTCAGGTTTTCACCGTTTGTAAAAGAGACTAACGGCGAAAGGGTAAAACTATTCAAATAGAATAACTTCACTGCTCCAAAAAAAAACTTTTACAAATCATGAATTGCTGGTAGTAATTGGGACAGATCAAGAATGGTTCGGGAAAGAATAGGCAACGAAGTGGGATAGTGGATAAATGAAGAGCTGCAGTACGTATACCATACATAGTATTGCAGTATTATATAAGCACGAATGTACGACATGTTTGTAGGATTATAGGCATACATTAATTTGCTACTGAAATTTTCTAAACAACCACCTCTCGTTCATTTGTGCAATTATGTTGTTTGAATCTATATCTACCTACCGGCTCTTACAAGTTTTTCCCGTTTAGTAGGCATTCAATTCACATAAGATAAAAATCTCTCAGCATTTCTGATACTACTAAGAGTACTAAGAGAGTAATAAGGTACAACCTTCCCAAAGTATATTCACTTATATTTGCATGCTTCGTTGACAAATAATCAATGCTAAGAGTGTGAAATATTCAAATGGGAAAAAAACCCTTGCGTTCATCAGGATTCGAACTCGAATCACCCAAATCCATGCTGGCTCGCTCTTCTATCTATTATTAACAGTCAATTATAAATCATGGTATCACTTGAACTATTGCCCTTGGCAGATTATCTTTTTCCCAGTGGCATGTATGCACTTTAACTTGCCCTCATGGATGGCTCCATAAAAATACGCTGCTGCTTTATCCGTGGTCATTTCCTGGAGTGATTCGACAATAGGTTTTTTTATCAAATAAGTGACATGTAGAGAAAAAAAATTCACTCCTCCTCGAGTATGCATTGAAATGAACGAAAAAGCGTTAGACTCAATCCAATCGAATAGGTGATGCCGCGAATTAGAATTTCGAAAATGAATACTTTTCCAAAGAACGAGGAACATGAGTAGGTTGAGGAAATTCGAGGAAACCTGATGCTCGGCTCACGAATCTCGGAACGGACTCATGAGCAGCGAGGTCATTCCTAGCATTCTCCATTCCGGAGACATCACTTCGGAATTTCATGGATGCCAGCTACGCCTCACATCGAGTTATATGGGGAAGGCACCGGAAACATTTGCAAAATATATATATATTTAGAGAGAGAATAAGCATTTATTTATTGTCAAAGTATTCTACGGGCAAAAGAAGGTTTAGTAGGAGCATTTTGTGAAATGCCAAGTCTTTTGTCCGTTTTCAATTTGGACTTTCCTCTTTCATACGCAATGAATCTTACTCCCTTACATTCTAAATAAAAAACCCTTTTCTCTTTCTTTCTCCGGTGGCCAACGTAGCATTCTTCCCTGCTTCAAAACTTTCTTTTAATTATATAAAATAACGTTAAGCCTATAATCAGTAGCCGAGAGCCTGTCGTGCTGAAGTTAGTTGATGATTGTAATTGATAATCAAAGACTTGGCACTTCCAAGTAACTAATTTAAATGCGTGTTATTACCGTAATGCTATTCATCTGATGATGACGTTCCATGACTAGATCAAGGCCGTGCAAATAAATTTGGTGGAAGTTGCACAGACTTTGCTCTTCAATAACAATCCTTATAATCGCACAAAAAAGAGCAGTTTCACCGATTACATACTATTAAGCCTGGATGACAAAACGCTTGAATTGGCATAATTCTACAGGTGACAGAGAGCAAACTAAATGCTTCATTTACAACCACTTAACTCGCGTATCTTAGGAGATAAACGATTGGAAAGGGTGACGCCTAGTTTATAGCAACTTAAAGTGACTATGTTCTAATTCGAATAGTCATTGGTTGAATTAAAGATCAAATATTGTGGAGGTGGCTAGAAGTTTTATGAAATGAGTCGCTGGAAAATATTAGACGGTGACAGTTGCCAGCCTGGAAGTACTACAGAGAATTGGGTGGAGACCAGCCTTACTCGATTCCATCTGCAAAAGAAAAACACATACATTGGCATCCTCTCTTAGAAACACCGTTCCACTTTTCAACGAAAATATTCACCACACAACGAATTACGTCTCACATAAACGGTACTATCATAGAAAGCAACATATAAGAACCCATATAAATGGAAAAAAGCGAAATTATTTCCATCGTGTATGCCTGTGTAACACTAAGCCAAAATATGTAGATACAACGCCTTCTACGCCGCTCAAATAGGCTGGCTAAACTATTTAAACGCCTGGTGAAGGGCCTTGCCGTAGACCAAGAATAGAATACCTGGAAGAGATTCTATTTGAGAGAAGATATGCGAACATATAAAAGGGATTTTGAAATTATAAAAGTGAATGCTCTCCAACCTTATATGGTTGAGGAAAGGATGAGGAAGGGAATGGACCTTTGTCAACGTGCGTGCCAAATACGAAAATTTTACATCCAAGGCATTGGGACCAAATATTCCAATTTGAGATCCACGCAATAGTTAGCGAACGCTCAATAGAGAAGTCTATAAATTTTAAGATCACTTTTAAAGTAAATACGTCACTAAATAGACCAAGTAAGCGGGTGTGATGCATACCATTGACCCCTTCCACTTCGATTAACCTTCTGAATATCGTGCTCCTATTCTTCATTTATTTTTCCTGTCGTTCTCTCTTAAATGGTGGGTAATGAAATGATATTTTGCAATTTGTAATCAACGTAGAACCGTGACATAAAAAGTGACAATTAAACATAGAGAACACAGCTGTCGCTACTCGAACAAAATCATTTTAATCCTTCCAATGCATTATTTTTCATGAAATATGAATTATTTATGTAAACAATAAATATTTTAACATTGTTAAGCTTTAAAAATAATTACATTGTGACTCAAAATAGCGCTAAACTTATGTAAATCCGATGACGAGATACACTCGTCATTGCGCGGTTTGGCGTCGAAAGTTCATGACGAGTTAGACTCGTCATTACAGTGCAAGGGGTTAACGCAAGGTTTCTGGAGCCTTATAAGCAATCACGTAAGTTCAAACTTCCCTTGTTAAACAGACCCGAAATTCGGCCTTGTTTAAAAATGCACTAATTTACAGGGAAGTAATTTTACTATAGGCAGAAAGACTTTACCTTGGAAAAGGACATAATATTAAATATTATCTTTCACGATTTTCTTTCACTAAATACTTGACTTGAAGGTGTGGAATTTGGGTCTCAAGTTTCTTTTAGTAAAGTTTGTGGATATATTCTCTAAAATCTTCTGAGCGACCTACGCAGATTTATTCCGCAGTTAAAATTTTAACGTATTTAAACAAGCCAAGCGCTTTACCGTACCATTTGAAGCCGAGTATTGCTCGAAAATCTTTTAGAGATTTTAGCAATTATTTTCATCCTTCAGTAAACATTCGAAGGAACTGCGTCGAACGCTTGCTCTTCGCGGCTTCTTACCAGTATGCGGCGAGAGTATAAAATCCTCCATTTTTACAGCGTAGGCACAAGAAAAAAACCTCTTCCCGCCACTTTTTAATCTATTACGGCAGTTTACTCATAATTTTTTTATCATCTTACTTTAGTGCGGGGATTCTTTTAGTTTCCATGAATTTTTCCTTCCGGATCGTGGAAAAAATGAAAATTCTTTCTTGTCGTAAAAATCTCATCGTACTGCCGCTGTCGGGATGCTCCAGATCCAAGCTCAGGAGGCGCAAAAATGGATTTCACACATAAACATGGCGCCTGATTCTCAGAGTTTTATGAATGGCGGGACGATTTTTTTCACTCTGCTGAGGTTTGATGCCTCAAGCCTTTGATGCATTCAATATCTAAATAAAAGCAATAAAATAAAGCAAGGTTCACTTCCTGTGAATAATAAAATGTATTGGTAAATATATGTATAACGACAGGAAATATAATCCATTTCATTCTTCCACACTTTGAGGTATCGGAGGATTAGTAATTGAGTACAGCGGAAAGCTGACATTTTCACACCTCCTTAAATGCTGTACGTATTAAAATATCTAAAAGGGTTTTGGAAAGTACATTAAATAAGTACAGCACATTCCGTAAATTTAGTCAGCATCTTTTAGGGTGCGGCGAATTCGATGGCACACTTGACGATGAAGCTGAATCGACAACGATCCGGAGAAATAGATCTCTCATTTAATTGTTTTTGCCGGAATTGGAAATACAGAGAGTGGTTCCTAAATGATGCCTCCCAAGTGACTCTGAAAATAAGGAATAGATTTAAGGATGAATAGGAAAAAAGAAATTGGATGGATTGGTTTCCCATTTTCCATTCATACCAATACATTTATTCAGACGTGCGCAAATACACTACCTATTAGGTCAAATATAATGTGAGTCAGAATATCCTGTAAACCCTAGCCAATGCAACGAGTTGGCTTTTGCATATGCAGGGGTCTATGATTAAACAGAATTCGGTCAGAAAATTGTCAAAATTGTTAAAAAAACAAGTGATTTGGGACCAACTAATTGCAGAAATAGAATTGTAAACAATATACATAAAATGCTCGTTACCAACCAGTTACCAATAATTATACAAAGTCGTGGACGATTAAAAGGAAGTGAGCTAAGAGTATCTGAACAAAGAAAACTGAGATAGTTACACGAATTTGTAAGTAAAAGGATGAATCGAATATAGTAATTGTCTAATAGCTGGATTGCTACGTTGAAAGCAAAGCTTGATGGATAGGTGAATTAAGGGAGGATAGATTGGCTAGATCATAGATAGATAATGGAAGAAGAAATATTGAACGTCAGAATAATAAGAGAAAGTTCTACCACTGAAAAAGGAACGGGAAGCCAAGACACGATTGGTTTGATGACATTACTGAGACTTATGAATGTCGGGAGATGGAGGAGAAGGGAATAGAGTAAGGAAAATTGAGGGGTAAGCTGATTGCTTGTGAGGGCTGTACTGCCGCGAATACAGAGAGAAAAGTAACATTTCCATACTTCCACAATCGAAATGTAACTATCTTATTGGCTTATAGCTCCTTTACAACAAGTCCAATTCTAGCATTCTCCTTATTCATCCAATTCGATATGAATTTCAGAGCGACACAGATGATATTATGTCGTAATCGTTTTATACACTTCCAATTCTGGATGAAGAAATACAATCGTAGACTTTATTAGCTGTATCCCCCTGTTAAAGAGTTACTCCTCGTCAAATCAATCATCTAACTTTCTTAGTGCCTACAGATTTAATTTTAGGATATGCTGTGATTGCCCATTTTCAGTCCGCAAAACTGTTTTTCACTGCATTTATCCATCATCTATATTAAAGGGTTATGAAAATATCAACTTCTCATGCGCACTATTCACTTAATTTTCATCTGAAATCTCTTAAATTGTACCCTCAAAGCATTTTAATGCAAAAATTAGTATAAAATTGAAGTTAGCGTCTTTTAGTCTTCCATATTGAGATATTAATACCATGAATTAGTCACCATATGCTGGGAAAGAAGTAAATAATTAAATAATTCTTGACTCCCCCTTTGTTTTCACTTTCTCTCACAGCCAATTCAAAAATCACATTTTGGTTGAGTAGTTCTCTGATTAATGAAACCCTTGGCGGCTAATTTAGTAACTTCCCTAATTACGTTATGTCCTTGATATCTACGATGAAATTTCAGTCGATATTGTGTAGACAGCATTCGGGAAATCGAGCGAAACATTTAGCTTTCGACCATTTATTTCGATATTCATATGTCATCATCATCATCATCACCAGCCAACAATGATAATGTGATTCAATCCGGGCCGTCCCTTGCCCTTCTCTTTCATCTGTTCTTCTAGGATTGTTTTCATCGGACCATCTTGTCTAATGATGTGGCTAAGTTGTTCCATCTTCTCCTAAAGGTTATTGGAAGAGTTCTCGAATCTCTCACACTCGTAGAGGTTCCTCATTACTTGCTGCCTCCATCCATTTTATCTTCATCTTCCCATTAATAATTATGCGTGATTCTTTGTCTCTGAGCGCGCTACCTTCATGACACCAATTCGTGAACAAAGAGAAGCCTGTGCTGTATATCGCTTAAATCCAGCTTCCAAGATTTCTTCGTGCGTGAGCGAACGTTATAATTGCGACACGTGCTATTTTCCGAGAAGGATGGAATCTGTTGCCATCTAGCGGGAAGTCGATTCGTTTGGTCAAATAAAACAGATTGAGGATAAATAGCCTGTAGAACGGGATTTGAACCTTGGACCTTTACCTTTCCGCGTCCACTGTGCAAACTATTACAATGTGCAGGTTCATTAGTAGTAATGTAAATTAAAGATTATATGTAACAATGGGTAAAATTAGATTTAAATAAATGTTAGATTACTTTGAATAATCATTGAAAATGGAACCAAATGTTTTTAAATTGCCACCTGAATACACAAAAGCCTAAAATTATGCTAAAAATAAACCTCTCCAACTGATGGCGGAATCACTACTAACATAGCCGAGTGGAGATAATTTCTTTAATATTATTGTGTAAAGGTTTTTCTTGCATTAATTGCATTCAATTTCATTCATTTCCAAACTGTACAATAGCTTTGTAATAAGCAACTCTAAATTCCAGGATGGTAGCCCCAACACACATACTTCTTAGACGCTACCTAAAGCTTCTCTTGTATGTCAAAAGTTTGAATTTTTGTGAGGACTGTTACTCTGATCTGGGAAGTTAGAAAACTTGTTATTCTGCTTGGCAAGTTGATAAGAGCATTCCACACTAGTTCATAAAATGTACTGAATGAATACACAATTTATTGAATGTTGGTAATGAAATATGATGATAGCTTTGTTACTTTTTTAATTCTAAATCGGGGTATTATTTGAATGACCTTTTGTAATTTATTTATCTGATCTGGGGCGTCTACTTGTTTAATATAGCTTTAAAACTGAACCAGAGTTTTACTGTGATAAATATAATATAATACAAAGATGCTTTACTACCACATTATACGTAGGTCGAATTAATATCCTATGCTTTGAAGAATTACTTATAGATGTACAAGAGATGCAGTAATAGAGGTATTTACATTGAAGTACATTAGCCACTTATTACTGAAAAAAATAAGTGTCATTCTATTTAATGGTCAGTTAAATCAATAGCTTGGGCAGGGTATTGCCGTTTAGAATTGTCGTGAAAGCAAAAGCTTCGTAGTTTCACCATCACAAATTGGGTATTATTATCTTGGCAATCAACCTCAGTTCAATTTTTATTAATGTCGTGGAGTTCTTACGAACCACAAAATCACGACCTTCCCACCCGAGGGTTGGGATTAGACCAATCTTTCTTCTGGGAGCGCGCGTGCCTATCGGATAGGATTCAGCGGAGTGCCAGGCACGAGGGCCGCATTTTTGGCACGCCTGGATTCCACGAACAGACGATCTCCCAAGTGGAGACCCCTCCTCCTTCCAGCACGCGCGCTTTAACCCCCTCCCTCTCTGCCTCCCCTCACCTCACGGCCCCTCTGATGACGCGACTGAGCGGAACACGTGTCACTCCAGCAAGGATTCCTTTGATGCGGAAGCTAATTGCAAGTCTCGCTCATTCCTACCCAAATTAAACCAATTTTTTCACAAGGACCATATTCTGCCCTTCCTGGAAGAATAAATTACTCCGGAGAAAGATATGGACGCTATGAGCGGCCAGCCAGAATATCGGCTAAAGTACTTCACAATCCGTGACAAGCCGTGCTTGCAAAATGCAATTCTTGGTCCAAGCGCTCGGATGGATGCGCGACATTGGAACATGGGCGCGCGTTTGTACAGTTTTGGGCATTTATCCGGTGAAATTCGGGTGGTGAACTTGTCGAAAGCTACGTATTTGATATTTTGACAGAATTTGGTCTTAGGTTATGCCTTTTTTCTTATATTTAGAAAAAATACCCTTGCCTACATTTTCGTATTTTTAGTTTTTGCACCACCATCAGTTCATATGATATATTACTAGTTAGGCCAAGTCAAACGTGTGAACTTTACATCACACACACAATCCTAAAATTTGAGTTAAGGATACGAAACGGATACAAAGCCATGTATTTAAGTTGCAAGCGATATATTACTAAATATATGGGAAAAGAGTGGTTAAACTCGTATGCAGGCCTAAACATAATAAGAAACACGTGGAGGTGCCATATTTTTCTATTACTCTCTTCACAAAAGAATATTATATGGTGTATTTACAAACAAATTTGCTTTCTTTCCTCAAATAGGTTTATGCTTGTTGACCGATCATCTCCTACCACACCCTTCCCATTGAAAGCATTTTCTTATGAAAATTTATGCAGTAATTTACGTCCATGCAACATGGACCAGTTTTTATTATTTACCATCATCTATCTAAGAGATAAATTTCCTTTTGTTTATTGGCAGTAAATCATTGCTGGCGCTGCTTAAAAATGGAGATTAGCTGAAATTGCTAGTTGCAAGCCATGTAATAAGTGATTATACAGCTTAAAGCGTTATTTCTCATGTCATATTGCCTTTACCGACTATTTTGGCCACAACAGTGGTAGTTATAGAATTTAAGATTTATGAGCACGCACAAAGAATGTTTAATTTTATGCACTTCGGATATTTTGGGAAAATTTTTCACAGTCACGTGTGATATAATATCAAAACTGATGTATAAGCTGTCCGAGAGTTTTCCATAGGTGTTATGGAACATAATTAATATAATTTCATCTGACAGTGCAACTTTCATTGAGTATTACCTTTTAGCTTTTCATGAGAGAGAAAGACATGAAATCAGGGTTAGTATGTTTTGATATGCTACATGAGAAATGTGTGTCTAATTTCAATCAATTTTAATGAAAGCAGTCTTAAATACAAATGTCTTTAAAAGACAAAACCGTCATTCAAAGAATTCCCGACAAAAAATATTACCTTACAGCAACTTTCTTTTAAGAGATTTTAATTATCTTACGCATATATAAAAATAATGATCATTCACCATATACACTAGAAAAAAAGTATTGCATAGTAGTCATTTTCTTTCGATTCCGTGATAAAACTGAGGCCGTAAGATAAACAATGCTTAACATTAATTACCGGATCGAAATTGTCGATATATTTCGCAGCAAAAAATTAAATGGTGGTAGTGGATACATGAACCGCATTGTTTGTTTCGCAAATTTGATGGAACCATCGCCAAATTCGATGCGGGCATGCGGTCGAATTCAGATGCGAGGCTACACGTATCCAATGAGGATTCATTCTCGACCTGGATGGGTTGCGTGATAAATGGTTTTCCCTTAGGCTAGCAGGTATTCGGGTCATCTGGTTGATCGTTTGTCTTCTAGTGTGAAAAGTTTATCAGTGTCATGGTCAAACTCGCCGAGTTGTATTTTCCTGAAATGAGAGCGGATAATTGTTCTATTCTATGATTGCGGACGTGTTTATTAGCGCCGAGACAAAGGCCATGCGTCCTGATGGGTCTACCATTAGAGATCGTCATGAGTGATCCAGATCTTCATCTTGATCTAGTGATGACCGGGATCACGCAGATGAAGCACAAAATCTTTCAGTCCGTTCGCGATTCAAATCAGTCATCGGTCACTCACGACCGATGCCGGTCTTAGGTCATTCGCGAGTGAATTCTGTGATAAGTCAGTCGCGATATATAATTCGATATTCGGTCCTTTGGCACTCATTAATTACACTAAAACGACACATAATGGATTCTAATGGCGTTTTTCCAGCCAAAAGGTTTCCTTTCAAACATTATTAGAACTATATGATGAACCAAGGATATAAGAACAGTTTTAAAATATATGTATATCAATTCTTCCGAAGCTCCGAGCACTCGCGTGAATTGGCACTTTAAATAATATTGGCTGGGATATATATCGAACCTAACCGATCATAATGTTACATCCGTTGTGATTGACATGGGTTGACTAGACTAACTCGCTCAATGAATGGTGAACGGTGATCGACATCACAGACTTGGCATACCACAAGGTATGAGTGATCATTGATTTAATCGGTGTCTCGGTCAAACTCGCTGTGTTGTATTTTCCTTTTTTTAGTCTCACTCCATTCAATGATTTACTATTTCTCTAGGAGTTAAACGCCCATATTAACATTTTCTCCAGGTTTTAGTACATTTAACAGTAATGTTAAAATTAATTTGCCCAGTAAATTGACACACGGCCCTTTGGCCGTGTTGGCGAATAGGACCATGCAGTCTCTCCATGAAGCCGCTTCTTTGTTGTAATATGCGTTTCCTCAAGCACAATAGACGGGTTTGCCACTAAAGGCTCTGTGCTCGTTTTTACTAAGGATACCAATAGAAAATAGTTAACAATAGAATATAAAATTATAAACGTTGATGTATCAATTTGAAATGAAATTCAGCTCTATTTTCATAAATAACAACATTCTGCACTGAATTCTTCAGAGGAATCAGGTAAAAAATTATAGGTACGTTATATCATTGTTTTATATCAAGAGTATTTCTTTATAAGAATACTTATAGAATTAAAAAAAAACTCTCTTTAACATTCAACATGACTATGGCAACCTCATAAAAAGAAAAAATCTTGAGGAAACACATTTTTAATGTTAATGCAAGGCATGAAACACTCTTTATCTAATCTAGAAAAGTTGTAGGAAATGTTTATGTTCAATTTTGTTTGTTAGTTTACTAATTTTTAACAGTTTAATAATTTAGGTCCCGTGAACGAAAAGGGTCTTTGAAAAAGCGTCAGCCACATTTTTGGCATGTGAACCCATTAGATGACGACACTTAGGAATAGCTTTAGACGACGATTTTACGCTATATGTCTGTCCATTTCTTCAGGCACATTTCAAGTACCTCATGGCAGTAAATATTTCTAAACGTAGGGGAATTCTTAGTGTAGTGGAATGGATGTACAAAAAATCAAGAATTATTTTTTTTCATTGGTCCAATTTACTCTCTTTCACAGTGCAAAGATGCAAACCACGGCTGTGTACATAATTATTTAGGATCTGTGAGGGTCGTATGAGGGGGAGACGACTCCCTTGCTCGACAGCCACTTCCACCTGCGCGATGTCCTCTTTGAGAGAGCCACACGTGAGCACGCGATCGAAAACAAACAAGCAAAAGTGGCACGTACGCTAAAACACGTTGCCATCTTGAACACGCTCGCGAGCCAAACCCAAGGCCCGATTCCCCCAACGACACACGCCGCTAACTCCATCCGCCCGTCCTTCCATCCGCTATTTTTAAGAATGGATTCCCCCCTCGCGTCCGTTTGAAAGCCGCGTGGGTCGCGATGCGCGGATGACGCGAGTTTTTCAACCCATTCCTTACTTCCTATTTCTCCGTTTCGGGTGTTTCCCACATAAAGTTTATCCGTGTCTTAAGGTAAGGACAATTATTATTGAACATGAAAAAATCATTTGTAAATGATGATGGTGAAGGTGAATCGCTGAAACGCGTAGTACAACAATAAATACTGTGGACATACACAAAGTTTTTTTTCATTTTCAACAATAATTGTAGTATGTTCCACAACATCTCGCCGAACACCGTTGAATACATCGTAAGTATGATAGCTAGCATCCACTTCGGTAAACACGTGTATCTATTGTATGCAATAACATATTCAATTCATACATATTAATCATAGGATACGTTAAGCATCAGCTGCATTAGAATATAATGAGTAAGCCCAGAAGAGCACTCATTAGGCGGGGTAGCCATCTGATACAAATGGCAACACATTCAAACAAAAATATCTATACAACAAGGCAAGGTCATGCGCAGAAGAAAGTTCATTATTACAAAAATATCAAAATCAGTTCACAGTACAACAAAACAGAATCGTTGTAACAAGAAATTTAATGGAGCACTTTAAATATTCCCTTGAAAAATCAGCTCGGCTATGAATTTGCCAATGTAGTGCGTGATGAGGAAAGCTCTCACATCAATGAGCCCGGGAGAAAAATTTAGGTCTACAGCATACGCAATATCAAAATATGAAATTTATTAATTATATTTACAGCTTATTTATCATAAAATTCTTTTTTATCAAAAAAAGTTTCTTAAGTTGGCCAATGGGAGGAACTACCCTGAATGAGACAATACACACATATGTCATAGTACTAGGAGACATTATCATCACCAATCCAAACCAACCTTCAGTTTGAATCACTGAGTGTGATTTATACTTTATAATCAATTCCCTGGATCGGATATAAATATATTCCAGAGTGAGGTAGCATAATTGTTTGCTCTTGAATCAAACGTATGTACAAAAAATGCGACAGAGTGCTGTGGTATTTATAACTTATAATTTCAATAATAACTTTGAACTGGTGTTACCAACGGTCATTACCCTACTTATTACTTCCGTTTCTCATTAATTTAGTGATACGCTGACATATGTCATACGAATTGCATTCAAATTAAAATGTTGCCATTGAAAACCTTGGGTGAAAGACGGGACAATTTCATCAACCACACCATGAGACATGAAATCCAATGAGAGTCATCGTTGAAGGACAGGCGGAAGGGAAGAGCCTCACAGGTAGGCCACGAATGAAATGGTGCAAGTGATGAAGGATGTAAGGAAGAAGAATGATGCTCAAATGTTAAAAGATTGGCTGGTAGGAGAGTTGAGCGGAGGACTATGTCAAACCAATCACCGGAAGTATGACTCTTGATGATCAACAATTACATGAATGCATAAGTGTTCAATCCATTTAATTAATTAATATGACTTTTAATATACATTTAAAATATATAATATCCATAATTATATTGAATACTCATAATGACATTAAATATCCATAAAATTAATATGAAACCTACAGCCGATGAAAGGAAAGAAAATAGGAATATTGAAGTTTTAGCCGGCAAAATCTAGTCTGATGCAAATGGCGGTGTCCTTGTCGGCGATGAATATATGGCGTGCATTGGGTGCGTCGTGTCATCTGGAGTGGTAGCAGGAGTGGTACGTGGGGAGGATTTGCCCTGAACTTCCGAAATCCGCTCTCTGCAGCCATCACATCGCGAGATTAAGCGTCAACATACAGCTCCAGTGCAGCTCTGCCTAGTTGACGCCCTATGAATAGCTTCGCCTAGATAAGCGGAGCCTTATGGCTGTCCGCCACACACGCCGCCATCCAATTGGACCATCTCGATCCATAATGTGAAGGGCATTTATTATTTATGACCACTTGGCCGGCATAAGCAGGCCATGGCACATCGCACATGGCAGCACCCATCAGGCAATGATAAATATTGGGGACACTCCGCCTTAGCGCAGACGAAAATATGCAATTTTTTCAACTCTGATTTATTTCGAAATTAACTAAGTTAGTGACTTTCGTAAAGTATGAAAAATACAATTTGTCGTTGTGAAGTTTTTTTGCAATACACGACAAGAATTTTATAGAAAATCCAAAGTGAACAAGGTAAAATTTGAAATTGTTTGCCTGTGGACAAACTGCTATAGCTCAACTTTAAGCACTCATAAAACAGTCTAACAATGACTATGAAAAGGTCTTTATATAGATAAAGAGTAGACCTTAAAATTGATAATCCATTAAAGAACTCTTAGTCCCAGGCAAGTTTTCATATGGTGAACTTGCAATAATAGACCTTTATTTTTAATTCACCTATTGAAAGTCACCCAATAGAGATGAATGTTTTGGGGCCTGATAATAAAGGTCAAGGTTATCGCGTGCATGTTCGCATCCGTGAAAATTAAACTAAAGAGAAAAAATTTCTTCTCCTAAAAAAACTTGCCTTCGTCCTCACTCAGGAAAAAATTCATTCCAGAATAAGGTTGTATAATTGTTTGCTCTTGAATGATACGTATAAACAAAAAATGCGTCAGCTTGCTGTGGTATTTATAACTCTCAATTTCAATATTAAATTAAAACTGCTATTATAAGGGTCGTTCTACTAGTTAGTCCTTCTGTTTCTCATAAATCCAGCGAAAAATGTTCTTATCTTAAGTAACTTGACTATGGTCTCACTCAGGAATCTCAAAGAGTACTGCATCAAAACATGTACTCAACTTACATTTTTCTAAATTAAATTCTGAAGCTCTTTTAGCGAAATCTGGGTCTGAAGAGATGGATTGCTGGATTATTGGAAGTGAATGCTATGATATTCGAAACAGAAAATCGATCACAAAGGAAGAAAGGGACAGAAAATGCCATGGAAAAGACTATAAATACGTTCAGAGGTGGACTCCGTAACAATTGACATTAAATGGTTTCTATATAACTACAGAGATATTTATCACATGCTGTTTCTTGTACATAAAAATGACATACTGAAAAGTTGTAGTTGTTGTAAATGTACTCTTTATGCTGTCAATGTCGTGCTAGTGCTGACACATTGGGACATTACAAAGATCTACAGTGCAGGTTACTTGTCGATGAAAAGAAGTGTTAAGAAATGCATATATTACAAACGGTGCGTGATACAAGAGAAAAATTTTAACACAGGCACACTATCACACATGCATACACGACTCTTCGGGCTTATGCCAATACCTACACTGGAATAGGTTAACAAATATAATTACTAATTAGGTGTTCTCATCGACCAAATTCCTTAATTTAGAGCTCTGAATTAAGAAATTAGAAATAAATGACTCTAGAATATGAAAATTTTATTATTTTCCCGGAATTCGTAATCTGAGAACAATGAAAGTTATATATTTAGCTATAATAGACAGCATTCTAAGACATGGTATTATATTAGGGGGTAGAGAAGTAGAAAATCAAATATTAGTATATTAAGAAGGAAAGGTAGAAATCTGTTAAAAAAATCGTGGGAGTAGAAAGTGAAAATGCAAAATATCTCAACGAAGATAATTATTCATAATCGCAGGCATTCCTCTAATCCATCAATTGCATAAATAAGTGAATTTATCTAATTACTATTTCAGTAAAAATGTCAAAACGCAGAACATGGCTAAACCTTCACTTCCACTTCCACTTCCATATTAAAAATACCATGAAACAGGCAGCAATGCTGCAAAGCTGGCCAAAGCTGAATATATTTTTTGAAGGGGTTTATAAAGCTTTTATTGCGTTTCATACATTTCATGGAATCTTAAAACTGTTAATAATTATGTAATGTATCATAGATATGCTTTTTTAATTTCAAAATGTGGATTCCTATTTTCATTTCAACTTACTCGTATTATTTGTAGCATTAAACGATTTGCTCATAAAAGCGTACGCCTTGTAGTCATGCACCCCCTGCCACTTACCCCTTGGACCCCCAGCGAGCTCTAATATTCATCGCATCCGTGAAAGCCAGAGTTGAGGGTGTGAGGAGGACCAGCGGAGGGGGTGGGGGGTAGTAAACCCTCTCATCAGTGGACCTCTGTCGTCGGCCTCGCGAAGCTCAGCGACCCAACCCCCTCCCCCCCGCCCCAACATATTCCTCCCCCCCCGCGGCAACTCATCTATTAATAGGCCGTTCTATTTTCGAGTCGGTGTGGATTTTGTTGGAGGTGTAATGGTTTGAGGCTTGGGATCACGGGCAGGTCCAACGTAGAATGGCAAAAGGGGAAGGGCCTCTAGCGGGAATAATTCAACCACGGGGTGCGTCATCTGCGTCAGTGGTCAGCAATGCTAAGATCGGTTTGATGCAGCTCCTTTCTCCAATCAGCTAATCCTTTCACACCCACATGTTTCATTTCTTTCACATCCTTCCCTTCCAGCTCCACAGATTTTATTATAGCCCTTCCTTTTCCGTTATTGCCATCTACTTAGCCCTCGACAATTGCATTCATCAGGCATCATGCCTTCTTATAAAGGATGCACGATGCTTATTTTCTCTCCTATCTTCTCAAGGATTTCTCATCGTTTACTCGGTTGATCTACTCGAATCTCATCATCGGTTGCACATCAAAAGCCTCCACTTTAAATTCTCCGCTGTATTCAAGATCCCTGCCTCACTTCTGCAGACAAAAATACTCCAAATTTAAGTTTTGATAAATTGGTGCCTCACCTCAATCCTTAAAATTTTCTGCTAAAAGTAAATCTTTCTTTTGGTCGAATGCTAGCATAGGGAGAAACAATGATGTTAAGCATATTCATTATATTCTATCACCAAATATTACGATATTATATCACGTTCATTGTATTTAATATCAGCTTTATTTTTTAGGGGTGGATAATGCTATACCCAAATAATAACTCTTCAAGATAAATTAAAAGTGCTGAGGAAGTCCATCATGATAAATTCCGAAAAAGATTCGGTAAAATTAGCGATCATTGTCTTCCACTAGTAGGCTCTCTAATTGTGTGCCTAATTTCCGGGCAATGCGTGCCAAAGACATCGCGCAAGCTATTACGCATCGTCTTTCGACTGAAACCTTTTTCCATTCGCATTTTCTCGGAAATTCGGCAGGAATTCGTTCAATGGTATTAAGCTCAACCATGTGGAAGTTGATATTCTAAAATGAAAGGAAGAATTCGTTGACTTCCACTGATTTATTTCGCCCGCACGACATGTTTCGCAGCAAAGAGGTCAAATCAACTCAATCAGTTAATATCGTCATTGGTAATTCACTACTTAACTTCACTACTACTAAAGTACTTGATAATGACCTCTATGTATATGTGACTGAACGAACTATGGCCGTTGAACAGTTGAAAAAAAAATTAATTCCCCAGGGCCGCACTCTCTGGTGATCCACTCACAATAATGTACCTTATTAAGCAATTATGTAACTCAAATGCCACAGAATATGATTTAATTCATTTTCGAATAATTATCCCATGAGATGACTTCAAATGCTCGACTTTTTTCTTTTTGGTAATTCTATGCTATATAATCTTTCACTTTAGAGTTTTCATGTTGAGTTTCCACGAATTTCACTTTTGTGCAATGACTTTTTGACCGATAAATAAATCAATCATAATAATAATTATAATATATAATAGGTATCCTACAAATTTTATGTACTGAAAACACACTTTTGTAACCAGAGGCTATTTAAAGTTCCCCTCAAATAAATAGGTCAATATCAATGCGATTACTTACAACTAAATCTAAAATTCGCCGTAAGAGAATTTAATTAAATATTCTAAAATAAAACAGAGATTAATTGATTTTGTAAAATGAAATAAAGATTACATATACATATAACCCAATTAGCGATTTTATCCATTCACAGTAATGTACCATATTAAGTATAGCTCAAACAACACAGAATATGATTCAAGCGGCGCAAAAAGTCAAATACCTAATTTTAGAAGCAACTAAATATGTTACTTCTGTGGGGACCCCATTAAAAAGTGTTTATTTCATTCCCAATTTAAGTGATGAACGTATCGTAGCCTATACGTCTCGCAGACAATTTTAACACACAATGTCTCAACACAGGTTGTATTTGACTGCTATGTCTTTTGTTGACCAGTGCTAGAACGGCGTTCCGGCGCGTCAAAAACCGCTACGGGCGTACAGACAGCGTTGGCCAGATATTAAGCGAATTAGGCTGGGAGCCGCTGGAGACACGGAGGCTGCGCGCTAGGTTCAGATTTCTGTAGCAATAAAGAAGAGATATCTTTAAGTAGGATATAATATTAGGGCCCCACTATATTTCCAGGCCCAATAGAAGCGATAAATTATGAGAGATGTTTTTCCGAACGGATAGATATGGGAATTCGTTTCTCCCCCGAACCATAACGGACTTTAATTAAGGCTAATCATAATTTCGCAATTCCTTTTTATGTGCATACGTTTGGTGTCCTAACACCCTCTGCCACACGCCTTTAAGGTGGCTTGCGGTGTAGTATGAGGATATGGATGTTCAGGCACCAAGACACGACTGGAAAGGTACCATTTTTCGCATCGTTTCAACTTTTGAACGTAGGCTTATGAGGACGAATACCCCCTTCTGGACCGGTATCCTACTCTGAGTTTTAGTTAATTACCTATTCAAAACTTCCCCTGAAATATCAAAAATTTTAATTAAGGAAGAGTAAATAATTTTTAATAATTTTTTGTATGGCGAATGCAAAAGCAAATTAGATTTGATAAAATACATAGGCTCTCTTTATGCATTTAAAAATGAATTACAATGGGCCGCACTCAATGCATAGGTGAATTAAATTACTGTGCTAAATAAATCACAGCGTAAAAATTGCGATTGTTGTAAAATTTAAAGCATTGTTTCTTTGTTGTCCTCTCATATTTTTGTATCCCACTGCTACAACCAATTTCTTTGTATCACCAGATCCACCATGTCCTCTCTTAGATGAAGCTATAGAGGTTTTCGGTGAGCCAAGTTCTTTTTACATGTAAATTGTTTATTTTTCATCATGGGTTGTGTGCAGTGAATAATAAATATATATTTATATTATATTCAAAATTTTCAAATTTACGAGGCAGGAATATTGACGAGGATCTAATACATACTCCTTGAAAATTTCAATATAATAGCGTAAATCGATTAAGTTTCAGGGTATTAAGACATTGGCCAAAAAAGACTGGTCTATTCGAGGGAATGTTTTCTCTTAGCATCAATAGGGTTGCTAAAATAAAAAACTATCATCAGCTTGTTTTTGTTTGTGCCTGCGCCAAGACCTTAGGGAGTTTCCGAAAACACCACTATCTCGCCGCCTTGAAGGAGTTGCGCTGTGCGCGTGTCTGGCAAAGATGTCGAAATAGCGATGGCGGGCCGTATTTTTTCAGCCTTGCGACGCCTTCCTCGCTTAAACTGCTCGCGGTTACGAGTGCCACGCTGAATGAAAAGAAAAGTGCGCCGACCGCCATGCCAAAGCCTTTTTCGCAACAATGTGTGCGATTGTTCCGCCATGACACCGACACGAGTGTGCGGCCCTCAAAGGAAGCTCTGGAATGCGAGTTTAAGAGCTGACGAGGCAAGAACACAGTTTGGTGATCGTATGGGCGTCGAGGAAAAAGCAAAGAGGACGAATCTTTTGAAAGCGAACAGCTTGGAGAGTGAGAGTTAATGGCAGCAGCCGATACTTTGAGGACTGCGCTTCGAAAAGATGAATGAAACACAAGGAAAATGGCACTCTATACTAGCAGCAAAATAATCACAACTTTAAACAGCACTGCAATGCCATCAAAGCCAAAAACATTTAACTTCTATAAATTATAAATATCGTTGACTCACCTCATCAGCTCATTCAGTTGGCTTGGAGGATGTGTTCGTAATAATAATATTTATGATAGGGATCTATATTTTCTCTGATCATTCAGTGCTCATTTGTCCTAAACATTCCGAATCTTACCGCGTGATTGATTTCTGAATTGATAGGACACCAGCCGTTCGCTTATAGCCGCATCTTACGAGCTTAAAGCTTCTTATTTGGGTAGGTACATATTCAATTATTAATCTGTAGATCGCATAAAAAGTATAAACCCCAGGAATGCTGGTGTAATATTTTGCCCTTGGTAACCATCTATCTATAGCCTGACACAATAATCTTCCTTATTCTGATGGATACGTATATCAGCGAGCTCATTTATGATATGCATAAAATGAATCTGCATTTTCTCAGACTCGTTCAGCACTCATTCAGACTATCAATTCCCAATCTTACCGCGAGTCAAGCGCTGCGGACATCTATATTCGAAACAGTGAGAGAACACCCCCCGCCCTTCACCCCTCCTTCCCATTCCAATGCCGCGCTCTGAGTCGACCTCCCGCCGAGATTTCATTTCGTTGGCGATGTGTGCCTCAGCGGCGGAGGCTGGCTCCGGCGAAACGGACTGCCATCTATATGAAGGCATGTGAATGATTGATCCTGGAAGCCAAGGAATCATTCCACCCAGAAACGATATGTGACCTTCACAGAGCCCAGTAACTAGGGCGTAATTGAAATAGTCCAGGTCAGCTGGAATTTATTGAGCGATAGGGACTGAAGAAAGGGCTTATGTCATTCATCTCAAATGACTTCCCGAGGTGCTCCATTCCTAATATTACAAGATAGCATGCATAATATTTTTTCCCTGGACTGATATTTTCACTCTGGCCTGACAAAAAGTTGGTTTATACGCAAATACCGGAATTCTTTAATTTAAAAATGATTTCCTCCATATCGGCAGAAATAAAATTATAATTATTTTCCTCGCCATGGTTTGTATGCATAAAAATTGATTTTCACGTAAAATTTATTTGATAAAAGTCGTAAAATTTATTTTGTAGTATCATATTGGTTTATTTTCGAAAATTCATTTAAAATTCTTAAAATGACCGAAAAATCTACCAAATTAATGCTAAAATAAAAATGTCACGTCTTAATTCGATAAAAGTTAAGAGAAACGCATTGACATTCCATTTTTATTGACCAATTCAAAATATATGAGGGCGCTAGAGATAACAGAACATGGTCCTCGAATATTCTTTTTATTTGAAATAAATTTCATAGCACAACATTGGGTACAACAGTATTATTATTTATCTTTCTAAATAACGTATTTTCATTTTAATTTCATTTCAACGACTCGTATAAAATTTTCAAGTTGTACTGCTTGCATAAATTGGGAAGTAGGTTATTGGAAAGAGCGGGAATGATATGGAAATACGTGTATCAAATCAGTTTCCAAAGTAATGTGTATCTTCCGATTTGCTGTTATTGTTACATCAAATATTGCCTCTGCTCGTCCGTGTGTTTATTTTGAAGGAGTCAAGGAAACGAGGAAAATGGCGAACTAAATGAAACACCCGAATTAGCTTCACCCCCTCCCCCTCCTCCCCCTCCTCCCCCCCGCACACACGTAACCGCATTGCCAAACACCAAAGCGCTCCAACTCCCATTCCGCTGGCGCCGTTTTTTCTTGTTTTTTTCTTTTTTTAAGCTGTCCCCCACCATTCAGCGCAAGCCTTTTTTTAACCTTGCCACCCCCGTTCCTCCCCCACCAGACTCCAGCCACCCCTTCCGCCCACCATATTCCGCCCCCACTCACATCCATCGCCGTCCAACTTCGCCTACCTAACTCATTATCAATGAATGACCTCCGGAATTATGATAGGTATTTACTCTAGATTTACCAACAACCGCGATTGAAAAATGTTAATAACGTAGGATTCTGCCGATAATTTGTATTTCAGCATTCTGAGATATTTTTCATGCTCCATAATGTTTATCACGACAAACATTATCGGATATAAACAGCGGCTATGCGCGGAGCCAAGGCTGGAGAAGACAACTTAATCTGAAAAAAAAAGGCACGGAAATGCATTTCTTGCGCAGGTCGTTCGGCTATCCCCGTGTTGTGAGGGATGATCATACAGAGGCGACAGATGGTGTGGAATGTCTAGGAGTTACGATGACTTCGAGGGGAACGCTTATTAGAAATATTGTGGCTTCTCGTAATTTGTGGGAAGATTCTCGGATGAACAAGTAAAATTGACGTAATGTGTCTTACTTGTCAGGCCGCACCTCGAATACATGGGAACTGGCGCAGAAAAACTTAATCCGTGAACTTATTTAATAAAAGAGAAGCCGCACGATTCGAAAAAACTGCTTATGGTGTACCTAAATATGATAGGTACTTGGATTTTAAACTAAATTTGGCTGGCAGCCGCTACAGAGCCGTTAGGATGAGATTGCTTGAGCATATAGAAGAAATGTCCTTCGGATTGACACAAAGAATATGACGTGCAGACTCCATAATATCCCCAGGTCCAACAGAAACGAAAAATTGAGGTAAATATGTCAACGAATGGATAGATATAGGAATTTGTTTTTCCCGGAACAACAAAGGACTTAAATGAATAGTAGGTGGAAATTCGCTCGCGAATTTTCTATTTTTGACAACTGCTGATCACCTAGCGCACCCGTCACACAGCTAAGAAGGTGGATTCCGGGAAGTAAATGGATTCAGACGCATAAATAACTATTCACTGGAAGTGCACTGTATGTTTCCTAAGGTTAGTTTACTTTTCATCATTCACTGCATTTAGCATTTCCGGGACCTTAGAACACGTATGTGGATAAACAAATATCCTTCTTTGTCTTATATTTTACCATCACGACATTTGGCACGATTATCAAGCAGTGCCACTAACGTCTTCCACTTAATATTTATAAACCGTTGGTATTAATGCATGGCAGTCTCCATGTTGTAAATTTGCCATTTCTGATTTTAATACGGAAATTAAAAAAAAATAATATCTCAACACCCTTTATCAATCCATATATCTTTTAAAGAATGTGTATTTTCTTATAGCATGCATTTCTGTGCAATCCCGTGCAGTTCTTTGGAGAAGAAGCCAGAGAAAAGAGGCGTGGCACAAACTTCTTATGAATTAAAGCAATTCAAGATGGATTGGTGGGATGTCCTAATCAAATATCTCTGTGAAATAAAATACCTCTGTGTGGTCATTAGTGCATGATATCTCGCAGGAAAAAATATATCACTTGAGTTCCTATGAGAAATACTGACTATTTTCATCAGTTCTGAAGATATGCGATTGAAGCCGTAAAATATATATCAATACTATTCGCTAATAGGCAAATAGATAATTCCTTAACATCCCCTACTGACACCTATTGACGTGGTCAGCAGGTTAATATTTAAATTAGATATGCCTAGATTTTTATCAGATTATATTATTAATACCAATAATAATTTAAGACTTGGTTTCGTAAAAATTATGGAACTTATGATAAATTTTTATTATTTTTCAAACTACACAACTAATTA
The DNA here is from genome assembly GCF_921293095.1 of Ischnura elegans. Lineage (NCBI taxonomy): Eukaryota > Metazoa > Arthropoda > Insecta > Odonata > Coenagrionidae > Ischnura > Ischnura elegans. The sequence continues at coordinate 99,031,846 of NC_060256.1, forward strand.
AATTCCTATCTTATCGGATTTCAGAAGCCAATTCTGTGTAGATAAATGTTCTAAATGATGGCTGAGATATATTTGTCGATACCCAAGTATTTGACAATACATTTATTAATATGTTGGTCTAAAATTAATAACTAGATTATGCTCTTCCACCAAAAAAACATTAGGTATTGACAATTATACGGTCTGGAGAGTTCTGATTCTGAATTCGAGAATTCGAATTCTGAACATGCTGTGGGGTTACTTACAAATATATATTGGAATAAAATTGGAAAAGGAGACTGATCGTTAAATGCAAGGACCATATAGACCGATTGGATAGATGTGGAGTATATTCTTTGAAATGATGCGATTGCAATGGTGTATACGTGGGACAGACAGGAAGAAGTTTTGAAATTAGGAAAAAAGAACATTTAAGTGCTTACAAACATAATAAAGATGAAAAGAGTAATTTTGCTAAGCACTTAACATGTAACTGCCACAGAAGCGACTTTAAAATGAATATTTTAAATTTTTGCAATGACCGCCGAGAACTGGATTCTAGGGAACAGTTAGAAATTTTAAAAATTATTGAAAATCAAGATAGTACCCTTATAAATGAATACCTCTACCCATCCTTTTCACCTATTCTGGCGTCCGTTTTAAAATTCATCAAGTAACTAGGTAACAACAAGATTAACCACAAGATAAACAAATTATAATTAGCGCCTGATGATGATGATGACTCATTGAAACCCGGGTCGCGCTCTTATAAAATAAGTGGTATAAGTAACTGTTTATATCCAGGAAATATATAGGAATATTTATTCAAATTCATCACTGCCATGATCAATTGGAAAAATGATGTTGCTGGACTCCTTTAAATAGGTTCTCTTTTTATTAGGGATGTGCGAGTACTCGAAAATTGGAGTCGAGTCGAATAGTTGGTGTGTTTCGAGTAACATTACGAATGTCGAGTCGAGTCCTGCAGTTTCGGTTACAGAGCTGTCGAGGACATTAAGTTCAGAATCAGTAGAAAGGAGGCGCTATCATAAAAATCATGTAATAATATGGATTATAAAATCAATAAGGTATTATAATGCCTTAGCCTAGGAGTTTCAGCTCTTGTATGCTTAGCAGTCAACATTTATTGTAGTCAACGTGGGTGCCGAATAACTTTTCGTCAGTCGCGGCGGCCGACCGGCCTCCGACCTGGCGGCGTAATCGGAATGGACCGCTGCATCACACATATACAAACGCCGAGATAACATGCAAAAACTGTTGGGATGTTAGCGGAAAAAACGCAAATTTTAGGCTTTAGCGGACAATGCCGGTTTTCCCGGTATTTGGCGTCACAAGTAGTGCCTTTTTTTTCTTCTTCTTTTCATGATTCTTTTAGACTTTTTGAGTACTATGTAGGTCTGATGTTAATTTTCGTTTGATCCTCTGTTGCGTATATATAGTTCTCTTCGTGGAATAGCAAAAAAAGAGTTGCTATAGTTGATTAAACGATCTAAGAATAATTTTTAATTTTTTTGGTCTTTAAAACCAAGGTAAGTTCAAAATTCTTTCACTTCGTCCTTTTAAACTCCATGAAGACTCAAGATCCATAAAAATCGTTACATCCATTTTAACACAAATCCCCAAGGTTCCCAAATCTTACAACTTTCGCAAGAAAGTACTTGTCCAGCCACACAAGTGTGTTGCTGAAGACATTTTACTGCAAGAAGATAAACTGTAACATGGAGACGTCAAAATCTGCCGCCCGAGCATGTAGAACTATTGGTTCTTCTGCATAAGAATTTGAAAGGATCGATTATTACATGATTCATTTGCATACGTAATCTTTGTTATAATTATACAAATTGCTTTACTGATGGCTCTCCTGTGTAGTTTCGATGCGTACATTAATTGAATTGACGACGACTATTATCACTAGAGGTAAATTCATTTCAATTGTGCTTATGGAACTATTTAAGACATATAAATTTTCATTAATCTCCTAGTTGTAAAACTATTGCTATCAACGGTCCTCATTGTCTTTTCCTTTTTAGATCATGCTAAGCATTCAGAATAGAAAACTCACAAGGTTATTGGAAAAATGAAAATATGTTGGAGAATGAATTGCTGTATTGCCTATATCAGGAACTGCCATACTCACGAGCAGTTTTCATCTCTACTCAAAACCAAAAAGTGCTACTCGAACATTCCTATTTTATTTTATTAACTCTGTAAAATTTTTCACCAGATGAAGCTTGGTTGTAGCTGTCTGCATTCATGATAATGTACATATGCAATAAAACTTAAAAATGATACTATAATTTCCTTCATCATAATTTTCACTCACTCACCTTCCACGTCTAGCAGGAAAAAAGGCAATACAATAGAAGTAGAAAAAGGGCAATGCATTCTCGTTACACACTGTGGCGCCATACTCATAATTCTCTAAAGAACAAGCATATTAAAAACTCCCGCTCATTATCCATCCCATCATGCCTTCCGAGTTACAACTCTGCGTCCATAAATTAACCCCACCAAGAGATTACTACTTCTTAACATTTTGTTCTCATGATTTTAATAGCAAAAACTCAATAAAACATAAATCCAATAAAGCCAAATTCTCAGTGACCGTTAAAAATGTGTAATTTCAGCAACAGAAAATTGAAGGAAGGATGCTTTCCAATTAAGGTGCTATTGAAGAATGATAAAATGGATCGACTGATTGATCAATGAGGAAGTCCTAAGAATAGTAGGAGAGAATAATAGCCATAATAAGAATAAGAAAATTAATATGAAGGTGGAACAACGTTACGGGCCATATCTTGAGGCATGGTAAAGGCAATCATCGAGGGATAAGTAAATGGCAAGAACGGTGAAGGAGTACTTCTGAAGGAATACATATGTAACGAATGGTTGATTTGGAAAATATTGAACACTTATTTGTGAAAAGATTTGCTGGTAGAAGAATAGAGGAAGGAGCTCCGTCCGAAATTACGATTAATGAGCAGTGATGATAATTATGAAAAAAGGTACAATTTTAATCCTTTCGATATATATACAATCCGATAATATTATAAAAATCACGTTTATGATCCATCATAAGAATATCATTGGCAATCGTTTAATGTCAGTAGATAGCTTGCTCAAATTATAATGGTTTCCAATGAAACAGATACCATAATATTCACGCGTTATTTTTACAAAATAATTATTATCAATGAAGAAATTCAAGCAAACCTTTTACCTTGGTAGGCATTTGTTTGTTGATAACTTTCATTCGTTAATAATGGAATTTATGACAATCGATCACATTTTTCGATTTGGAGCACTTTGATACCTGCTGCTCTTATAACTGCAGCCGCTTAGTTGTCTGTTTTTTTGACTCCTTCGACCTGAAGACGCCCTCAAGGACGGCACGAGAAACATTATGGGGGAAATAAAAAATGCCCGTAATCCCGAAAGCGGAATAGAGCAGTCAACTGTTTGCCGAGGAAAGCTCTCTGCCCAGGATTATCTCTCTTGCACTTTTATACGTAGACTGGTACACAGGTATTCACCTGGCTTACAATGGAATTCCTTTCATTTAATACTTTTTTCGGAGCTAAATACGAGTATGTATCCCAGAAGCGACTCTGATATTTTTTTATGGTTCAATGCATCCGTTCAGACCTTTGACAACATTTTCTGAAAGCAAATGAAGCAAATGGGAGATCATGGTAGCCCAGTGGGTATAACATTACGCTACTTACTGATCGGAGGGACCGGGTTCGAATCCCGGAGAAAGCCTTCAGATGCCCAAAACAAATATCTTTGAAATGCGAGGAGACCCAGGCCTGGTTACACGGTACATTAGAATGTACAAGATTCTGTACATTTTTCTGAATGGTTTTCTGAACAGATTCTTGTACATTCTCATGGACAAGATCCACGAGTAGGTGGTTACACGGTACATTTTTTCGGACATTGTTTCGTACATTTTAAATGCGCAACAAATTATTTCTACTTCAAATGTAAACCAATGGGGAACATGCAAACTTCTTTAAAAGCACTAGAACAATTAGATACTTACCTCAAATGTACTTGCCGAAAATATTGCGGATGAATAATGTTTTATAGCTGAGATATGAGTCATTAAAAATAATCTTCATCGACTGTTTGAAAACACGTGACGGAGCGTGTGCACGTTACATCACGGCACGGTATCCACTGATGACAGGCCTAGGAAGTGGATAGAAAAACTGTCTATGTGGGGCCTCAAACGCATATTTGGCGAATATAATTGCTGTTTTAACGTCAAACTTCGGATTGTGAATATTTTGGGTTGCCAGGGCGTTGTTGAAATAAATAAAGGCAATTGTTTGGGGAGCTTTGGAAAGATTAAATTCAAATAAGTTGATTGCAGATTGTGATCTACGTTACACACCTACATCATTTGCTTGATGCAGTAAGTGTATTGCAGCATGGACCTTCAACAGAAAAATGTGTGAAAACCATATAAATCGTGTATCCCATAAAACCATATAAAGTGCTCCGTCGTCTAGTACCTCTATCTACTCGCCAGATAAGTTTTTTGCTTGTGTTCGAAAGGACAAAAATAAGAGGAATAAGTGGTTGATGATCCACAGAATGGAGTCAAATACATTATCTATATTGTCAACGGGATGTCCTCAATGTAAGTACACTCTTAAATCATGGTTACCGCAGGATTTTATCAAGTTACTTATTTCAATTTGTAAACAACTCTATAAATGTACCTATCATTCTACCTATTGTAGGATCAAATTATAAGGAAAGTGGCTGTTTACGAGAATAAATACTGATTACGATTAAACCACGGAGAAAAATAGGAATGTAAGGGGCGGCCGGCCTCTCGTCGAAAGGAGCCCCTAACAAGGAATATTCACGAAGTGTCTTTCGCCAATATCGTTCAAATATTGTTGGATAGTAGTTTTCCATAATAAAAGCACATTTTAAAATTTTCTCGTGCCCGTAAGCCTTGTGATATAAAAAACAGGACTCAATAGAGGCAGTTGAATTTTTGTCTTGAAAGCGAGTGTGTCGTGATTTCCCTCCATCCTTCTCCTGTGAATCGGCGCACGCTACAGGAATATACGAGAAATATGAGGCTTTTCGCAAGGTAAATTCAATATTTATTACTGCGATGCCCATAGCGTTCGCTGCATGTCAACGCAACACCAAAAATTTCGACTCGTTTTGCAGTCGGTCTTGATTCAAAAACAGGAACTCGAGTAAATACAGCGTAAATAGTACTTGAAACTTATTTCTTTGCCTATCACATGCTTTTTTATGACCTTTTAACGATCATTTGGATCTCATTCTTGGACAATTCTCGCGGTTCATACATTAATGGCCTTTCCATCTGATCCTTCCTTTTACCCATCCCCTTTTCTTGTGTTCCATTCTTTCGCTACCCATATTCAATCAGTGAGATATCCAAGTCAAGCAAGATCATATCAAATCCAATTAACTATCGGGGCCGTACGTAAACAAAGAAGTCGCCTATACAAGCCAGATGAAATGAATGTGTCGTTTTCGTAATCTGCCACCAGGTGACTCTGAGTTCAAATTGTATGATTGTCTGAACGAAATTAGAGCAGGCGTTCAGAAATTCATACATTCTTACATTTTGCGTGGTTACACGGTGCATTTTCGCGTTCATTCTGAGATTCAGACATTCTCACATTTTCTTGTACATTCTCATGTACCGTGTAACCAGGCCTAGAGAAAGTCTACGGACCCCATAACTCTCAATGTATGATATTTCCACGCCTGTGGCGTAGTATGCGGAGAGCTCGACACCCACCTAACCATACCAGTGTACGGATTTTACCATTGAGTGAGTGATAGAAGTTTTTATGCTAATATTAACCAAAGCTGAAGCGTGAATATTTTGAATTCTACAGTCAATGCCTTGACTGAAAAAATAAACCAATTTGAAAGAAAAATGAGATTTACAATACTAACAAAAGATACTTGACCAGATACCACCCATTGATCTGAGAAAGAAAATGTTAAAATAGGCAAATTAGTACGACCATTTAATCTGCATGCCTCGCATAGGGTAATGGTCTCGAGTAGTTACCATCTGTCACCTTACTGGCTTAAATCAGGATGCGAGGATTGGGGTTGCGGGACTGGAGGGAGGTTCTTGGAGTAGTAGAGTCAGAAGAGAGAGGGATGGGGCTAAAAAAAGTCAGTGTGTGGGGTAGGAGGTGGGATTTTGAAGGATCCTGGCCGCCAGCCAACCAAATCCCCAACGACTGCCGCGCCATCTACGCGAAGCGAATCTGGTGCGCCTCCACGCGGAAAAGAAGATAAGCCTTTCACGAGTCCGGAAGGAGAAGCCGTGGGTGAGGAAGTTAGCGAGAGGAAAAGAAGACGGCGGAGATGGAAGAGACAGAATATGCGATTACGCGACTCAACATCCCCCCCCCCCCGTCATCCTCATTACACGAAAGAGTCTCTCTCCTTCACACAAATCGGCGCTTATTAGAAGAAAAAAAGACTATCACCACTCGCATATCCTCAGCTACCTTATAGATATCAGAATAGAAGAAGTAAAAGAAATTCATACCCTTTTTAAGGTTCTTTTGATGCGTTCTCCTTGAAGGCGATGCGGCCCAGGGAATGAAGCTGGTACCCCTGCCAAGAATGTGAGTATAGCCACAGCCTAGTGGTTTAGTATGGGATGAGCTCTGCCCTCACCTATCGAAACCAAACTTCGGGCTGAATCGTTGCGTGCGTTAGTTAACGTCTAAACCCCTATCCATGGCCTTTTTTTAAGAAAAAATGCCAAACGTAACATACCCACTCACATTGAAACAGAAGTCACCGTTGACATGTTTCATTCCATGCCTCAGTAAATAAACAGAAAATTTAAAAACAATCTTCTTCATTTGTTATCACCTTTTTAAATTCTTAAAAATACATATTTATAATGAAAGCAAATTTTTTTCAATCAATTAAAAACTAAAAGTTCAATAAATATTTCAGCAGAGAGATTAAAATTTACACTGTTAAACGATATTAACCTTTTTTTCAGTGAATTTGTTTTGTCGCCAGATTTAGAAAAAACACATTAACTGTATTGTGCGTTTAAATTTTCACTCCACGTAATGCACAATCGACTGTTATATATTTTTTCATATGAAACATTTTTTTCAAAATGTTAATCTGTCTTGCATTAAGTATTTACTTGAAAAGGCATCATTCGTTCTAAGCGTTAATTTTATATTATTCCCCAGACATATACAATGATATATTTTCATATCCCAGGATTCATATTAGAAGAAAACTTATAAATAAAATATGTGACATTAGTACAAAATATTTATGTAAATTGTGCAAAATGTGAGTCTGTAAAATCACTCGTCAACTCTCATTGTCAGTGGATTCTAACATGTACATCTTGTGCACTCTGCATTGCGAAAATAGCGGAGAAATTGAAGGAAGAAGTTATTACATGAAATTTAGTACCTTTTATCTAATTATCTTTTAAAAATATGATATTTAGAAAAATGGTACTAAATTAATACGATTTACTATGAAAAGCGCCATCTACCAAGTCATCGAAAAAAGTTGTTTACTCGTTACCTTCTAGCCATAAATTCGTTTTTTAACGCTTTTGTTAACGTATTACACCTTTAAACGAGTCCATCTTAAGAGTCCTAACAGGCATTTACCGTCTTCTTTGGTTCCTATAACTATACCTACGGTGTAATGTCTCACACAATACAGATAGAAATAACAAATAATGCTGTTTGACGACAATCCCTTCTTTTAGTCACTATATTTGATTCCCATGTTACCTTAAAAGTTATTAACGGAAAATTCCTTCGCAATCTTTATAATACGTGTTCATAACTTTTTGGTGACAAAAAGGGTATCCAAAGTGAAAAACCTGCTCAAATCAAAACAGCAACGCACAATACTCCTTACTTTTGATTTGAACAAAAAACAAACACTTCTATACTTTATTTTCATATGATGTAAAATTTGAAACTACGCAATGTCATTTAAGAACGCCTTTGATTCTTCCAAAAAATGAATAAATGCTTAAGTATTGCATAAAAATGCAGATATCAAATAGAAATCGTACCGTGTAATGATATCTACCTATGCATCTATTTCGATCCATATCTTGCATTAATCACCATATTGCTGATACTATCTCTCATTACTATTATTTTGCTAATGAAATGAAAAATCACTAGCAATATAAATTGATTCATTTGAAAAATCAAGCTCTCATCAATCAATTCTCTACTTATTTTAACAAGTAATGCGCATGCGAATGATGAATCACCTACGTCTACGTTGTCTGCAGTATGCTCTCATTTCGAGGGCTCCCTTCACGAGGGAGTACATCTAATTGTAAGCTGTCGCTTAGGAAACCGGGAAAGATTTTTGGAATTCAGAAGATTAATTTCCGCATCCGGAAAAGTAAATGGAGGTATTCTAAGGATATGGTAAGAGGCTCCCGTTGGGTGTAAATGCTTCATTCTGCGCTTCCCCTACATTCTAAGATAAAAAACTGAGAATTTTTATCACCTATTTCCGAGGAAAACTATAAAAACTGTCTTAATCAGAAAAGACTATCGCCATAAAAAAACCTCTGCGAATCACTCACATTAGGGCCTAAAATGAGATTCACTAGCGACCTGAAATGGCCTAATTCATGCGTAATTAATCCTTGGCTTTACCAGCGGAACCTGATGCAGCATTTCTGATTAAATCAGCTGCATCTAAGGATATTAGCTAGAATATGAGGAAGTTAAATGATTCCTTATAACCTTACGAGGAGATAAAACTATGAAAAAAAAACATTTTTATGCTAGTCAAGCGTTGCCCATGAAATATCGGAAAAAAGTGGATTAATGCAAGCATGTTATATTACCATAAACCAAAAATAAATATATTATATGAACGAGATACGCTATAATGTTGAATTAAACACTCTTGAATCATACATCAGAACATACAGCGATTAACACGTTTGAAATTACCAGTTCTTAGTATCTAATAGTAAAATAAATGTTAAGCTTAAAACTGTAACGCCAAGTCAAGGCCTGTCGGGTATCACGTGAAAAGAAATGCAGGTTTGTTTTTTCCTTTTCAAATGGAGTATTATTCTTTTGATTAATTACCTCGTTTTCTTATGGCATAATCTCGAAGAGGTAAACGCTTTTTCTTCAAAAGGTAATCGATTTCACGAATCAAATTCACATTTCTGCTATTATCTTTCAGTTTATTTTTTTGCTGCAGAATGTTCAAGTTAAAATTCCGTAAAAAAAATTGAACGATTGAAATTAACCTTTCATCAGAAACAAAGTATTCTACATACATTTGTATTTCATGCCATTCATTCATTGTTGTCATTCTATGATACATTCATAATAGTGGTTCCAAATGCGTGTGTCCACATAAAATCTGGTAAAAATAAGTTTCCTCGCTATGACAAGAACTTTAATTGAGTTCACTTCCACAACATAATATGCCGACGTATACCACTATAATTTCCCTCGTTATTGCTCAGTTTTGTACCATATTATGTACTAGCTGACCCGGCGAACTTCGTATCGCCTAACAATCAATGAACTTACAGTTTACTTACACCATTTATAAATGAAGAGCAGCTGTATCGTTTTTAATCATTTTTAATTTATTATAATGAAATAAGGATACAAATTCAATAAAACTACGTAAATGAGTACCAAAATTGCTTGTCAGAAAGACATTTTCTTTATTGAATCTACATAGGGTGGATCGGAGCACGTTTACGCGGATTTTTTTCAACAAATTTTCTTACGTTTTAGCTTAAGAAATTTTGGGCATTGTGGTTTAATAAAGCAGTTCATGAAATAAAAATTATACGAATTCAGTGGTTGGCTATTTGCGTTATTAGCTGTAAAAAAAATGTTTTTAGGTCCAAGTCCGTTGCATACACTTGGCCCATTCAGGGGGGAGGTTGACACAACCCCAGACCGACGCTTGACTGATGCTCAAAATCGTGCAAGAAAAGCCCCTATGAAGCAGCATTCGCATTAAATGACATTAGGCGCGCCAGTTTTAGTATCTCTGTTTGGTAAAAATGCACTGCGTAAACGTACTGCATGCGTAAACGCACCACGGTGAGCCCTACACATTCGGGTTTAATGTCTTGTGTCAAGCACCTTCTGATAAACAACAGTTTTTGTTTTGCTATCAGGCGCAAGATGAAGCAGATGAAGCTAAATAAATATAGCGAAGCAAAGCAGTGACGCAGCGAGGGGAGGTTTTGGGGAATAACCCCCACCCCTTCCCAAGAGCTTAGAGAATTTTTTATGAAAGATTTTGTTAATAATATTAGGGGGACGGATGACTAACAAACAAAACATATTTATCTATTCACACAGCCGCAAAACCCACTATTTTGAACTGTTTATCTATTTTGTAAAATGTCTGAGGGAAGTGCCCCCACACTTCCCGCTTACCTTAGCGAGTTTTCTATACCCTACAGACCCGTGGTATTAGCTGCGCCCAAAACCCCCTATCCTAGCTACGCCATTGAAGCGAAGGAAGAAATACAGAGGATGGTTTATCGACTCGTGAACATAGCACGTTAAATTGACCATGAGAAAATCATGGGTTTTCATTAGCACATGAGCACAAACAACACAAAAACTGAAAGACTGACCATGCGATTTTTTTAATCGTTATCACGAATGCAACGCGAATTGGAAATTGAATAAGTTTAAGCTCAAAAGGGCATATGAGTTGAGATAATGGAATCTACGGAATAAGGACTTCCTCACCTTTGAATTTTCCTTTGAGTGAAGTTGCGTGAATCACATTCATTACCAATTATTTTAATCACCAAACACGTTCCGTTGGATAGTTATGGTTGGTATAGGCTTCGAAAGATCATGAACACAGAAACTACATTTTTCTGTAAATCGTGCCTTGGTAAGCCAGGTATGTCCAAGGACTTAAAATATTCAGATAGATAGTTGGTGATTTCTTCTTCGTTTGTTACACATTTAAAAGATTCGAATTCATGCAGAGTACGAACTATTTGAATTTACCTCGTTTTAGTCATCCGCATCTTAGTTCTTGCTCGCTAAATCAACCATCTTTGATTCTTTTGGAGATCAATCATATTCTGGAACTCTTTGTTGATGAGCTCACTGAAACTAATTTGAAATCATTCCAAGGAAATGAGTTAAAACTACTCGATTCCTCGACAGGAACACGGACATTACCGTTTGTCAACAATTGCTTGGAGATTTGTTTACAAACACGGTAGTGAAGTGTCAACTCGAGCTGGGCCACGGCTGGGCTTACAATTAGCTCGAATTAAATTTTTTAAATGTAATTTCAATTTAATTAATATTTTGAATATATTTAGTAATTAAAATGTTATATTGTTACTAAATTCAGTTATTAAAGTGGTAAAAATAAAACAAATTATTTAATTTGTAGTTTTGACCGACTTATCAATTGTTGTGTTACTATAACTCCTAAAAGCATGTCCATAGGAAAAAGATAATTTTTTTAAATGAAATTATCCTTTTTTTAATAGCCTATATGTTAACCCCGCCTGAGACGAGTCCAAAGAACCAAATCTCAATGAAATCGGTGCAGCCGTTCTCGAGTTATAAGTGTTCTAACTAACACGATTTTCGACTTTCTTTTATATATATATAGATATATAGATTTTAGAAAATATATTTTAAGATAATTCTCGGTTCTTGAGTTCCTCGCCAGGCATAGTACAAATCAGAGTTGAGGTTGATTCGAAAGAAACTGCGTACCCTTCCACAATTTCTTTGTATATGACTGGCCCAAGGAGGAAAACATCAGGTAATAATTGCAAATACTGGTCGTCCATCTTTTATTGATGGCTGTATGAAACACAGCATTCATAAATGTCAAGCATAAGTATGGAGGATAAAAACTAAAGAGCCCTTTCATTAGTTGTGGCAGGAATTTCAAAAATTCAAGCGTTCATATTTTTATTCTCATTTACGTTTATCACTGAAATTGTCTCACCGTAAACTTTCCCTGGATTTTCGAAAAGTACTAGTGTGAAACCTTGGAACTAGACTAAATATTTATGCAAGTAATCATACATTTGCCGTTTATTTTCCAAGGATTATATACACCAAATTTCAAGAATTACCAGGAATTTTATTTCTTTATGTAATATTAATATTGATAAGGATTCATGTGTGTTTCAAAAAATAGCAAAAATAAAATTAACACGTTTCATTTGCTCTAAAACCGTTCACGACCATCTATTGACATTCAGAAAAATGGAGACCTCGTGTATCGCAGATGTAGGGGAATAATTAAATTGTACCCGGCGTATATTAAATTAAAACAAATTTAAAACAATACTTCTCTAGTTGTATTGGGTGAATTCTTGTTTTCATAACTCCACGATGCTAGAGTAAGTGACTCAAAATATGTATGCATATTCGAAATTATTAACTCATGCTATAAATAAGCATAATTGCGTCGTTAATAATCACATATGTAAAATTATTTGCTTGCCTTACTTTTCAACGCTGCAAATTTCGCGAAGGAAGCATTTCCCCTGAAAAATGCATGAAAGCTCCCTTTTAAATGCAGCGAAGTGACCGGGATGTATGATTTAACGACATTTTGCGGTGGTGGGTCTTCATTTCATTGCGCCAGCTGATGACACATAAACCCGATACGGAAATTATGACTCTGGAGCATATGTTTTCTCTCCGAGTGCATTCAATTTTTTCCTCGGCGACCTTAGCCTTGGGAACACTTCCAACTTCAATGGCGAGTATTTCCACTAAATAGCAGTGAAAGGAAACTGGGCCGAGGGAAAAAAATACGGAGTGTATTGTCAAAATGGATGGCCAACGGAGTGACCTTACAGGCGCAGCGGGGAGGATCGGGCACAATGATGAAAGTAGGAAAAGCCTTTTGATGAACAATGGTCACGGCAATAAACCTTTGTCCCTATAGATCGTAAATTCTATAGAACCAAGACTCCTCTTCCATTTCAGAGCCTGTTTCAATTTTTTTATGCATAAAAGTGGATAGGGCCATCCACCAGCCCAGCAGCACTTCAGCTATTGTAAAGAAATATTGCGATGTGTTTCCTAATGCAAACGAAATACACGGACCAGTGTTTCCAGCACTTTTTAGGCTATGCGCGAAGGAAAGCGGAGATGATAATGAAAAGTACTGGTAGTTCATCGTTGAGGAAGATTAATTCGCGACTAAAAAAATTGAAAACCCTTGTTGCCTCTATCACGGAAAATAGTGGGATCCCTTGCTCGTATATGAAATAAGAATTCAATAAGGAAGATGCAAAGAATGATAAGTTACATCTTCATTAATAAGCCGTTCATTCGTGAGGTTAAAATATGAAAAAAGTGAAAGTTGCCGCCCACGTTTCATGTTCTGACTCCATTACTCGTTCCAGGGCCAACTTTTTCATCGAGAGAAGGAATAGATTTACGATAGTGTTCACTAAAACGTAACATGGGAAGCCACATTACAAGCCATATTAGGAGCAGCTGCGAAGCAGTGAAGTAATCAGTTTGAGCTTCAGGCACCACTAACTTGTCAGCTGAAGGGTTTATGACGTCCATTGCTTTTTCACCAGGTTATCTCCATAAGAAGACGACGGATCGTCGCACGGAAAAAAATCAGGTTTCTTTATTAATGACCGGCTTCAATCCTGTGGCACTACTTTCGACCATTTGTCTTACAGCATCACCCATAACGCGATGGAAAACTGGAGAAATTTTCAATCGTCTTCAAAGGTAAATACAGTAAATATTTGGTAAAGGGCATATACATGGGAATCGCTAAATTTATAAATGACATGTTATAGCACACCCAATCAAATATTTAAACCGCAAGTCCGTTTGAATAGGTCATTCAATCATTATAACCTTGGATTTACTCTAGGATTTACTTGCCATTGACAAATTTCACCATAGCATCAATTTACTTGCATTATTTGCTGTTCTGCGTAATATTTTCATTTCCGTGTGGTATGAATGCAAGGATTGTCTTGCCTGCTGAATGCTAGTGATTGGTCATCCACTGCCAAACACCCTAGAAGTGGTACGCAGGATGTTACAGTTATGTAGGTGAAGGTGGACCTCTGGAGAGTGAATGTCACGTAATCAGGGTAGATCTCCTAGTTTCTTTCACAACAAGCAGAAAACATTTGGTGGACGAGCCCATACATTTTCTGGTAAAATTTTGTAATGATTTTCTTCCCGTCAGCGTGGGTAGGTGTTAACCGATATTTATATCATGGAGCCCTTGCATTTTTTTCACGAAAACTCCTTTAACACCTTTCCACAATTCATATACGTATGAATAAAACATTCACCACTGATATTCGTAACGAATTTTCAAACTTGCAGGCAAGGATGAGACAAATTTTCCAACTATAGACCGACCGAGGATAAATTTCTTACAATAGAAAGAAACTGGACTTTTGCATGCAGTGAAAACTTTGAACGATATAGATAAGTATTGCTCATGACTGTCAAATGGATGAATATATTTATCTGGCACCAAAGATCTTTCTCAAATATTCCTCAAAAAAACTCCATGTCTCTCAAAGATGCATTCTCCTCAACGAAAATACAGCAATAATTTTTGCGACGACTGTAGCCTACTCCAAAGCTCTCCTTCCTCTAAAGTAGAACTGGGAAAATTCCCCTTCCACTAGACGCACGTCATTTGTCTCGAGAATTCAAGGAACGGGCATTCATCACGATGTATTCGACGCCAACTTAAGCCCTATAAACATATTAACACTGCAATGAAGTTTACACACCGCCAACACATGATACAATCTGAGCTCTGAATATTCCCTTCGTCCTTTCTCAGACAAAAACTTTTATCCTCACGAGTGCGGAGAGGATGTGTTCCATTTTTGCGCGATAAATATCCCTGGCGTAAGAGTGAACAGCGTGATGGCAGTACAAAGGATAAGAAAAATCGCTGAGACCGAGCGCAGTGTACACTCCCGTGAGAGGCCGTCCGATGTATTCTGCGCCATCATTCGAGGTGTACGGCTCATTTAGCGAAAGGACGCTGGTGCATGAAGAGCCACAATCTTAGCAGACTAATGTATACTTTAACTTGAGTTACTCAGAAAATGCGATGAATGGAAAAAAATGGGGAGAGTGTAGTAGCCCAGTGTGTGGACCGCTTGGCTGCTTATCGAGGGGTTCGCGGTTCAAGTCCCGGGTGGAACCTTCGGACTCACCAAAAAGCAAAATCATCGAGGTTCGAGATGGCCCAGGGAATGGAACTGCCCTGAATGCGTGAAGTTCACAAGCCTACGCCCTACTTCGGGGAGATCTCTACCCTCACATATCCAAAATAATCTTCCTCTTCAATCGTGAAGTGAAAGAGAAAATTATGATGATATCAAAATTGAATTTATCTCCCAATTTTATTTCAAAATTCGCACAAATAACTTTTTCTGATCTCTCTGATGCCAGTGGAATACTTGAAAATAACATGTTCAGGTCGAAACAGACCATGAGATGTTCAGAATCTAATTTATCATAAAAAGAGCCTTGCCTAGCCTCTGCTATTGGAACCCGTAAACATTTGATAAAATTCACCAAACTAATAACAAGTATCAACACTATCTCCACCAAAACCCCCAATGGATGTACAAACGAGAATCCAACACCTGAAGACACCGCATTGTAGTGAAATTTATAGCGCACCTTCATTTTATACCCTGGAAAAGTGGTGTCTACTTGATGTTGATTTGTATTTACCAATCAAATTTATTTAAACATTTACATCAAATTTGATTAATTAGATTACAATACATTATACTTATTCCACCCATGTCACTTATTTCACATTTTTTGTAATGTGAAAACCATTACTTCTTGTCAGATGACTTACTGATAATTCGCCTAACTAAAACTACTCACGCATAACAAATAGAACTCGGCACAAGCAGTGCTTGAAAATAAACATTTACTTTTGCAAAAAATCATAGATTTACTCACCAGCTTGCCTATTATTGTTGAGTTTCAACGAATCTAAAACATGCTGAGCAATAATAAATACGTTTTCTGCGTTTTAAAGATAATTACAGAAATATTTTCATAGTTTCCTCATATATTGTAAGAAACCGGGTGAATATTTTATGAATAATAATGAAGTATCTTTCTCATATTCATGAAAAGTCGATTCAAGCGATATTCATAAATTAACAGTACAAATAAAATATCGTTTTTTTTATCTTTGCCAAAGGATGATCAATATTAGCTCTTTAAACTATAGTTTTCACAAGGCCGGCGGGAAAGAATTCAAGGGTAAATTAGGAAAGAAAAAAGAAAATATGTACACTAACTTGTATCCGAAAGACTTGTTGAATTCAAATTTAGGGAGCAAACGATTCCTTTCAAATAAAGCATATTTATACACAGACTCTATCAACTAAATAGGTATGTATAATGTTTGCTGAAAATGCTTCCATTATCATCATACTACCAATTTATTTTGGTTTATTTATAATGAAAGTAATTAATGCTGAATGCTTATTTATTCTGAATCTTTCGATATATTTTTTATGTTTAAGCTAATGAATGACAGGTCGCATGAATAATAACTAAACGCGATACATTTCACTCTAGCGAAAACTTTTCTGAACCAAACATTTGGACAGAATTGCTTGTAAAATGAATGCATGACATAATACTACGAGTACCGCAAATACTTTGCTTGCATAAATGCCAACAAACATTCATTATATTGTTTTAGAGTTGAGACTACTAATTTCATTTGTCAGTGAAAGACAATTTTGAAACTTAAATGAAATACTGCAAGAATAAGAATGTTCGTTTTTTCACTTTAAATGACCGAAAATATAAAAATGCTAAAAGAGTTCTTGTGAGATTCCGAGCAAACATGAACCCATTTGAAAGAGGCGTATTTTGCGACGGGTGAAAGTTGCAAAGAATGAGTTAAATATAGGATCAAAATTTAATATATCTGCTGCGAAGTTGGTGATGGTATTGACGTGGCCTAAAATGGTGATTATTAATCGGTACATGGGGAACTTAAATACTTCTATACCATCTGGCACTCGAATTATTCTAAAATGCCGATAAAATTTATACATAACCATCTTCAGACAGTTCACGAGGTTCACATTGCAACAAGACATTATTTTCAAAACTTTGGTTGTTTAATCTGCATGCTGAAATAATTTTACTTACCGTTCAAGAAAGTTACATCCTAAGAAGACATTCGAATATGAATTTCTGAAATACATTAGATTTTCTAAAGATTTGGAGACCCAAATTTCAATTCTACTACAGATTTTAATCAAATGTAGAATTATTTTATATCCGATTATTTTTTTCAAAAGATGATTCACCGATTATAACCAGAACCAAACATCGGCAACGCTCAGAGTCGAATCAATAGCAGATGTATACAAAGGTCACAGACGTATTTTTTCTATATATTTTCACAAACATATACCCTCAAGGTGGAAGGGCTGAAGATTTTTTTCAGTGAATGTAAAACGGGAAAAGTCTTTTTTTGTGGGACAAAGGAGCAGAGATGTTTTAATGACCCAATGCCTTTTTATTCCCTTCATAAGAAATTGGAGCCATCAGGGGTTATTCATAGAGGAAATGAAAGGAGAGAATTCGTTGCCGAAAAAATATGATAGTTTAGTCCATTCTCAAAATAATATCTTGATTTTTGGAAGCAAAATTATTTTCCTTTCAAAAGGGTATTAAAAAGGTTTACTGAAAATAATAAGTGATGCCAAAATAATTGCAAAAATAAGAATAAGATCCCTACTTCAGTCACGATCCAGTTTGCTCAAAGGTTAAAATGAATTCCGTTACTGAGCATTGCAATGAATACCAATGTAATTGTTGAACATAATCACACCAAGTACAACTTGCGTTTCCTCCCGGCTTAAAGTCTGAAGAGTTTTCGGGTTTTGGGGAACTGATCTCATAGGACCAAAACACCGAAAATAAATCTTTGGTTTGATAACTAAGAGACCACTTACCCAAAACCACAGCCGAGCTGGTTGGATTCCCGAGAATTATTCCTTCATAATCACACCGATACCAAAGCCATACGAAAATCATATATAGATTATTTCCCAAAGCATAAAAGAAAAATAATCTCTAAGTTAATATCTAAACGTTTTCTTTTCTTAAAATTCACTTTCATTAAAAGCTTGACGAATAATAAAATTTTTCTAGTACATGCACAATTAATTATAAGCGCTAATTAACAAAAATTAGACGCTCGTTACTAGGACATAATTGATGCATATATCTATAGCTTATGATTTTTTTCCCTGATTCAGAGATTTCACAAGATTATTTTCATACCAAAATCTCGTCTGAATATAAAAGTAGACTCCTCACTTTGGTTATCGGTATAACCGTGGTATGTGCAGGTTTTTTTCTTTCATTAAAAAATTACACGGTTTGATTCTCTGTTTGTGCATCTTTTAATTGGTGTCAATTCCTATTCTTGATCTCATTAAGCATGATAGAGGTTGAATTTTTACGGTTCAAATATCACCGATCATTCAAAAACATTAAATTTACATGCATAAGACACTTTCTACTGTCAGAATTATTAAATATTGGGTAATTCAATAATCAATATAGCTTGATCAGCCACATACTATTTTTTTGTGTTTTGTACAAATTTTGTATCAGTGGCAAGTCTATTTCAGCTACCTAGATATAATTCTCCGGGATTTGGGAATCTTTTTATAATTATACGATGGCATTAAGACAATTATCAACCAAGTAAGCAAATCGCAACGGAAAATAATAGTAATTACCTAACTTATTATCCTTCCACGATATCCAAGATATATAATTGCATCGCAGACACATTCTATCTTTGTTGTATTTCTCCCTTTAGCATCACTGCGTTTACAGACCATGTGATTAACGTGATTTGAAATTGCTCTCGATAAGATTTCCATCTACATCTAACACCATTAGCGTACTTCATTCTTTTTCCGAAATTCGATACTTGATTCTAAGGCGGATTATTCGAGGATGATAAGTATTTAGAGGATCTGACTAACACTTGCTGCATGAAATAAGGGTGGGATAGGAAGGGTGGAGAGCTTAAGGCATTTTGCCACCGTAAACTGGTACCTTTGCTGTAAGAGGTCATACTTATAAGCAATATAATATATTATATAAGCAATATAAAGCATGAAAAATATCACCCAAAGGCTGTATAGTAACATTCAATGTAATTTACGGTTTAGGGATGAACATTAAACTCAAAATTATGTCTTTCTTAATCCTTATTAAATGGGAAAGACCGTAGAAGTGGATCTTTTAATTCCAGAATTTACTAAATAAATTGTAATAGTTGTAAAATTTCGTGTGTTGGTCTGTTCGGAATAAATCTTATTATAAGCAGAAAGAACAGGTAAGGTGGTTCAATAACAAGGATTCCTTATTTCGAAGCCCCTCTTTGACGAAAAACGTACGAATGATTTTGTCCCCGAAATGTTACACACAGTATTGGCTGTGTACAATGTACAAGTACAATGGCTGAAAATGGATGCTCTGGAACAATTATAAATTAGAAGCTCTGTTATGGATAATATCACAATTCTCTGCATCGAGCACCTCAATTAGATACTCTCCTTTTCTCCTTTCTCAGTCACTATTTTCACATGATACCTAAATTAAAAGTAAATGTCCTGTGCCAACCCATCCTATCAGATCCTAACCAACATCCAGACATGTCCTTTGCTAAATCTTTTATTAATGTAAATAATTTTCAAAATTCCTTTATTTCATTTATTTTTATACATCTTTAATTTTTTCGCATGAATTATTCATGAACTTAACTTTCTCAATTTTTTAAATCATACGTAACTTAGTTTACTCAATAGTGCAATAAAAAGACTTCTGTAATGCCAATGTGCTTGAAAATGCTGCTTAGCGGTGAAATATATTTTACAAATATTTAAGTTTTGCGGCAAAGTACTACTAAATCATTATTTAAAAAAGTAAATTCCACGAAGTGAGGATGTTGCTGTTAAACTTATTTAGGCACAAGTAATTCTCCTCATAAATACGCACGCGCGTGTGTTGTGTGTGTATCTTTTTCCAGCCCATGGCGAACGAATCTTTCGCAACTGTGGACGACCCGGTCGCGTCTCTGGAATCGAGGCTACGATCGCAGGTGTTGCGCGTAGCGGCCATGTTGCGGGGGTGGACGGAAGACATAGGAGGGGGACCTTAAAAAGGAATCCTTACGACAGCGCCGCTCGTGCGCGCGCTAACTTATCGAGGCCACCGCTGCTCTTTTTTTTCACGCATCCAGCGAGCGGACGGCGAGGGTCAGAAATACCCAGATATACGGTGTGTCTCATCCTACATCATCCCGAGGGAATTCTAATTCATCATCAGGGAGATTTTTTTAATTCAAAAAATTTAAAAGAGGGGATTTTGGGTCAGCTGCAACTGTTTCCTCTCCTTCCTTTCAAAATGTCAACACTTCGGATTCCTGCCTCCGACTCCATCATTTTTTTATCTTCCTTGATTCCCAGACCATAAATACGGAATAAAGACCGCGGCAAAAAAGCCCGGACGAAAAGAATGTCTTTCAAAAAAATTACTGCATAATATCATGAGCCATGGCAGACGAGGACTAATATCCTTTCTTCGCATAGAGAAAGGATTTTAAGCATACAAAAGGCTTATTAATGTCTTTTTGTTAATAAATAACTTGGAAAAAACTTAATGGTTGAGTAATATCAACTGAATACCTTAAAAATTATCTTAAATATTAATGAGAATCTCTTAGAGTGTCCATTATACCAAGCAAGAAAAAATTTAATTGCAGCGTATGAAACAAGGATTATGAAGTATTTCACTCTTGACGCAACACGCAGAAAATAAACGCAGTTTTTTTACCGTGGGAGTAGTCCTTAGATATTAGTCGTATGCGGCAGTCGTGGCAAAAGAAAAGTATCATATAATATACGACTCTCGTTGCTAAAAGGGGTGTAAGGAGTGGGAAGCTCCTCAAATTGCCTCTTTCACTCAAATGTCGAACTCGCTTGCACGCAGTGCAACGCAGAAGAGATTATGGTGACCGGGTATCTCCTGAGATTTGGGGACATCTATGTTGCGCTTTTTAGAGGTTGGATGAATGGACAGGGTTTAGGGCTGTTGTCCTTGGAATGGGAAACCATTCCTAAAGGTTGACGATCTGCAAAAGCAGCGATATTGGACGCGGAAGGCTAAGGGAAGCCACCACAATGAATACTCCAGGGCTATCTCAACTATAACAAAAACTCTTGCAAGCTTTGAAGGCGTAGCTTTATATAGAAGTGAAAAAATGGAAAATCGGTAAGTTAGAAGATTTGAAGACTTTTAAATTTTGGTGCTGGAGAAGAAAGCTCAAGATCAATTGGGTATAACATGCACCTAATAACAAATGAGGCCAACTGGCAAGAGCTATTGAAGGAGAGTTAGAAGGAAGGAAGGAAATAGGACCACCGCCACTTGTATATTTCAATTAGATTAGATTACTAGAGGCATGAACACAGCATCATATTGTCAACTGCAGAGGATGGCAAAGAACAAGGAAGAATGGTGATCCAGCCTCTTGGCTGTCCACTGAAGAATTAACATGTTAAGATAGGTACGAGCAAAGCTCACCTCAGACTCGTCCACAGTTGTGTGAATGGTGGGTTTGGAAAAGGGTTATAACCAAACTATTCAAGTCTTCCCGGAAAATTAATGTAATACGAACGCTACCTACACATTCCATTCCCACGCGATTTGGTGCGCCTCTGACCTTCTCACAGCTCTCCGTAGTTATGGAAGAGAGTACTCAATGTGCGACATTGATTTACTCCGTGAGGGGATGGGTTCCCTCTCACACAGCCAATATATCCATTACCATTGAGCGCTATCCAGTTTTTGCAGTCCATTCCGTTGTCGTAACCACCGTCAAAATTGATTATTGCATAAATTAGGTAGAGTTCCATATTCATCTTTCTAAAATATATATATTTTCACGTTTCTTTCACCAGTATTTTTTAATATTTCCTGAATATTCACCATGAATAAAGAAGGTGTTGAAGTATTGACGTCGAGTTATTGCTCATTTATGCATACAATTAGAGCTGCCGCAAATACAGGAAGAGCGATTATGGGATAATATGGAGTGTTGAACCTTTTCTTTAGTTATTTTTGTATAATTTCCCTATATATATGTATCTTGTGTATAATTGTTATATTTAATGTTTTGGCATTCTAAAATTCCAGTGTCAAAGTTAGGAAAATGAATGCAGCACAAGCCAATTAAAAATTTCTTTGAAAATGATTAAGTACCTAGGCAATCTTAAAGTGATGCGAAAGTCTCAAGTCTCAAATTCATAATTTTTGTTTATCCATACTTCTAGTTTCATATGGAATATGAGCAATAAAAAATACAATTAGAGTTTTATATGTGCTAAGAGGAATAAAATCATTATTATTGTTACGCAAAGCAGAGACTTATAGGGTGCAGTAAGATTTGCTGAAGCGTGAATTGAGAGGAAAGCTACGTCGAATCAGCCTTAGGAGCGAAGACTGATGATGGCAATGATTAATTAAAAATCGAAGTGATGAGTTGCAGTTTTTCTTTCCCAGTAAAATATACAGGGTCACCTACGGATTTATGCCGTTTAGTAATCAAATGCAGCATCACTGTAGGAAGAATATTTAGCTAGTGAAACTTTAATAAATAGATTTCATTAAAGTTTTTAAATTTTCTCTTCTTCACTGGTAATAAATTAAATAATAATTGAAATATAAACTTTGAGTTAACTAGCTATTATGCCAACGTTCTCGTATGGATCTGCCAATCAAAGCCACCAAAGATAACGTGATGTGGTATTTTTCCCACTTTTAATCTTGGTCGCAATTACGGAAGCTGCAAAATCGCCGATGTTTCAATGAACTCGGATGTTTTTGTGATTTCCCCTCATATTTTTTTTCTGCGAACCAATGACGCAATTGTGTTTTTTAGCCTTTTATTAATTTTACCTAAAAAGGTAGTTGATGCTCCCCTAAAAATTTTCGCTTCAAAAACTGGACCCCAAGCATCTTGCGACACACAAACCACATAGTGCGAGACACAGCAGGATGGAGCCGCGAATGAGGGCCAAGAGACGAGGGAACTCTCTTTGGAATGAGAGAGGACTTTTTCCACGCGTGGACCCACCAATAGAGCTAATATATCAAACTCCACATGCGCTATATTTTCTATCATTCTTCTTCTGTGTCTACAACACTACCAACATTTTCTACTCTATAAATCCTGTTTCGTTGCATCTATTATCCTACTGTAAGTATATATATACTTAAAATTTACACAATTAAATCACGAGCATGTTGGCCGTTCACTGAATTTTCGGATGTCGATAAAATGAGCTTCGATTTTCAGAGTTAGTCAAAAGAAGACCGCTCAAAGTAGAAAGGGTTGAAATCAAAAGTTAAGGCCAGCATTCTAAGCAATAGCTCAGCATCGCTAAGGAAAGTCGGCTTGGTCACTAAATTAAATGCATCTCTATAGATTTCATTTACATTTGGAGACTTCTTCGTGACCATTTAATTTGATGAAAATAAAATTTCCAAGCAAAATTAACATGTAAGGTAAAACCATATCGATGTAGATGACCAAACATACTTCTAAAGGCGCACAGAAAGTGTTAAACAAATAAATTAGGCTGTGAGACGCTGGAGACTCGGAGGCAGTGATATAATGTACGTACGTAAATATATCTGTCATTACGTAACGAGGTAGTTACGTAATGACAGATTTATTTCAGATCAACTCCGAGAACTCCATATTATAGCCTCACGAAATGTTTCGTAATAGAGCAGCAATAACTTCAAATTTAATACCTGTCACTGGATGCATTGGAAAACCCGTCAACGTATCAGTAAAACCCGCGATACGTGGAGTCTCATAGCATGTGTGTCCTTGTGACACTCGTCGTAGAGTACACTCGTCGTAAAGCCACAGTTCAGGGAAGTGGGTGCCAGATTAGTCCCACGTCGGCAACACCTCGGTGCGCGAGGAAGACGGTGGTCAGAGGCATAACTGACTCAAAATAACGTTTGGTTCTTATTTCTAACCATTTATTTGAATATTTTTAAAGTCATTATATCACTTATTCTTTTTTACAGTTTTTTTTAACTAATCTAACTTTGCTGACTCCGGAAAATTTCATATTTGTTTGATTTTTCTTTCAAATTCATTCATAAAAATATTGAACTCAAGTGACTATGACTGCTCTGTATCTAGCTCTCATGCTGCACTTTTTCACGATTTTCGTCTGTTATTTAATGCTTTTTTCATGCATTTTATAGCTTTTCTGAAGTGTCCCTTATATGCCTAATGTTTCTCACATATCCAATGAATTTATTGAGCATGCGATTCAACTTCTTTTTTGTTCTGCCACTTTTCTCGGTTAACGGTGTTGTATGCATTGTAATTTCGCGCAATCCAGTGCCAGTTATATGGGGCACAGTACTCTTTCCCATCTCTTTGAAGCTCGCATTTGTTCGCGCGCAATTTGACGCTTTCATCTTCCTGACTTCCCCCCTCCACTCCTCTTGCGTGAGCGAATGGAACGTGGACATCGCTTCATACCACCCCCAATGATAGCAGCCGCTCTCCCCCGCCTCCAACTCCTTTCTGCTCAGCTGATTTATAAGCATCCATTGCAATGCGCTACGTTGCGTCCTCTCAAAGAACAGAATTTATTAAAAACAGATTCATTAAATAAAAAAAATATGCGGAACAACTTAGTCCCCCAGCTCCTCCACCACCGAAAATGAGAAAGACAAATGCGCTCATGTGTAGAGAAAGTAGGACGTTTCAGTAGCTCATTGAAAATGTATACTTCAACAATCAGCTAAACGTCCTAAATAATTCATTATTCTGCTGCAATTTATTTTAACAAAGTTTATGAAACTCACGGTGACTTGAATGCTGCAATTAGAATCTATGCTCAGTTAAGAAAATCTTGAGTGTCGAATTAATGAATAAATAATAATGCTCCTCCAGCCATCTTAGCACAACTAACTGCATCTGTGAGATTGCCTGAAATTTAATTCCCCTTTTCTCAGCAAATCCAAATGGCTTAATTTATATCTCTAATTCATTTGAAAAATTCGTCCAGCAAAATGGCATCATTCTATGATAGACCGCTCTCGGTATCTCCTGCAGTCACTTAGGGGAAGAGACCTAAACGCTGTCAAAGGATACCAGCTACCAAATATGACATTTCACTGGGGTTGATGAGTGTTAAGTATCAAAACATAAGAATTTGGGCATGTTGGGCAACCGTGTCAGTAATATTTTTGATTTGCCCAATATCAATGGATCACTAGGCCCCCTGCGGCCGCTCCCCTGTCCCTTTTCTCTTTTGTGTGCCCGAGAAAGTGACAGCGAACGAAGAGATACATACCTCAGGGAAAAGCTTAGTTATTCTTTTGTACCACTCGTAGAAATTCTTTTAAAAAGCCAATATATTATTTTTTCTTTCGAATTTTGTATAACTTACACCAATATTCTCATCCTTGTTGCTCATTCGGTTCTCTGGAGCCAACTTCTCTAACTCCACGGTACTATATTCCCAGGTCCAACAAATTCGATGAATTGAGAGACATATATTGCCGAACGGATTTTCATGGGTATTGATTTTTTCTCTGAGCAATAGAGGACTTAAATAAATGCTACTTGGAACTTTGTTACAGAACATTTTCTCTCTAATTTGTTGACGGCTGGGGTACTACCACCCTCTAGCACACGCATATTGAGGCGGTTTTCGAGGTAGCATGAAAAGCTAGATCTATAGTACAGAAAGGAAAGGCAATAGCAGGTTCAATAATTACTTACTAATGCGAATGGTTTCGATACAAGGCATCGTCATCATGCCATCAATTAACATATGTGGAACGTGCCTGTGATGTCGTACTCCTTTTTTTTGTTTCTCAAACAATAATAGTCATCTATAATCTCTGGAGCTTTAGGGCCCCCGCGCACTGGCAACTTTAATCACCGGCAACTAAACAATTTACTCACCCAAGAGTTGCTCGCTACCGCGCACTGGCGATTAAATAGTTGCCCCTTAGCTCAGTTTACAATCGATCTCGTGAAAGCAAGTTGTGTTGCTGCGCTCATTTTGAGACGGCGAAAAAATAAGCAAAGGAACAAAAGGTTTTGGGTACAGTATTTGTCCCTGTGGACAAATACTATAATAGTTATTTTATAGTAATTTAGATAAACTATACTGTATGTAAAATTGGTAGGAGAAGTTCATAGAACTTTCGTTTGATCTAAAATTTTGTTGCCTTTAATTCCAATTCATTATCAAGTTACTTAAAAATGATCACAAATTCAATCACCTAAATATAATAGATATCTTAATCAAATTAAATAAATCTGGTTTATATACGAGGCATGTTTTTAAAGTAAGTACCGTTTTGACATAAAAAAACGAGTAAATTTTTTTCAAAAATAATTTATTCACATGAAAGGCCATACTTCACTTTATTTTCTGCATAGTTCCCATTACTATTGAGGTATTTATCGTATCTTGGGACTAGCTTTTGTATGCCATCGTCAAAGAAGCCTGTCGCCTGATTGAAGAACCACTGCTTCACGGTTGTTTTCACTTCGTCATCATCGGAATGGCGCTGTCCCGCCATTAAGTGTGTGGTGCTGGTTGATATTTTGACTTGCGGCGACACAATCAATGCAACAGCGTACTGTGCGACTTTACAAAAACTGCGCCGCGCTATTCAAAACAAAAGGCGTGGCATCCTGAGTGCTGGTGTCGTTTTGCTCCACGATAATGCCCGTCCACACACAGCAAATCGAACACAAGACCTTATCACTTCTTTTGGCTGTGAACAATTAAACCACCCTCCATACAGTCCCGATCTATGCCGAGCGACTACCATTTGTTTATGCACTGGAAGAAGCATCTGGCGGGTCAGCGCCATTCCGATGATGACGAAGTGAAAACGACCGTGAAGCAGTGGTTGTCTAATCAGGCGGCAGGCTTCTATGACGATGGCGTACAAAAGCTGGTCCCAAGCTACGATAAATGCCTCAATAGTAATGGAAACTATGCAGAAAATAAAGTGAAGTATGGCCTTTCATGTGAATAAATTATTTTTAAAAAATTTACTTGTTTTTTATGTCAAAACGATACTTACTTATAAAACACGCCTCGTAGGTACCAGGAATGATCTTCTATAGCTTTAATCGCAAATTGGGCACTAGAGAAGCTGTAAAAATGGTGGAGTGGCTATATAATAGGGGACCAGATATCAGGGAAGAGATACATCCATCTAGTTATACATGGAAAGGAGACTAGACTATTGAAAAGAAACTATGTTGGATCGAGAAACACATGAGGAGGAAACTCAAGGAAATAAAATATGACGCGAGCTAGGAAGGATTGGGATGCAGTCAGTAGCGTAAATATGGGGGGTGAGGGGATAGATCCCCCCCAAGCCATCAGAGGAAAAAAAAGATATTTAAAAAATTACCTAGTATTGAAATATAATAACTTTATCTGCTTAAATTTAATTTTTAGCGCCAAAATGATGTGAAATGTATATCGAGGCATGTCACTTTTCAAAAATTTTCCCACCCCATGCCATCTCATCCCTCCCACCCCCCAAGCATATTCCTAGTTACGTCACTGGCTGCAGTACAGCATTCTTTGGATTGCCATCACGATTTCAATACTGTGGAATCTTTGGGTATACATATTGTTTTCTTGTTTTTGGTAATCCTCTGTTCAGAATCACTTACTTATCTTTGACATGTAAGTACGATTCCTCTATCATATCCATGATAAATTTGAATGAATTTTGCATGATTTCCGCCTTATATTAATTGTAATTTGCTTCATTCAAACAACTTTCATTTTATAATGCTCACTAGTTTTAAAAAATGTGAAATTTATAAGGACTTGAAAAGAGCCTGAACCAGAAAATAAAGAAGAACATTAAGATTATATTTCAGCATTAAATTTTAAACGAAAAATAAGTGGTTCTATGGAGTAACCCACACCTGTGCAGATTAGCTCCAAATTCGCTGCAGGAACGATTGGCGCCGCCTCAGTAGAACTAAAGACTCGATTTTTAACATGGATTGCCGAATCTTTCTGTAAGGGTATATGACCGTTGGTTGTGAATTTATGGCTTCCAAATACAATCCAGGGCTTGTTCAATAAATTAAAGTACTGAAAATAATCCCAAAAGGTAATGAGGCCGGAGCAACATTTGCAGTAAAATTGAGAAATAGGAAGAAAGAACGGAAGGAAAAAATTAAAGAAATGGTGGCGTCGAGTGAAGGTGTAACGCACATACCGAAGCGGAAGGACACATCAACCTACCCAATGGGGTGTTTTTAAATAGGAATCCTATTTCCAACAACAGATATGATTGAAACAATTGAAGGTGACGACTTGAACGAAGAAAAAGATATTAATCAAGATCAGAAACGTAGATGGAATGAGAGAAATTCCAAGGCCAGCATTATATAGTCTCTACAATAGAGATCCGTGGTCCACCATGTATAATGTGCAGTGAAACAGTAGTAGTTGGACAAGTAGAAAGGAGAAGAATAGGAAAGTGAAGAAAAGAATTTCGAAGAATCTCAAGAGTATAAAGAAAATCAAGATGGAGAAAATTTAATGAAAGGTGTTAAATGAAGGGAAGGTGTAACTTTGTGAGTAAAATTATTCTGAAGTTGTTGTGCATTTACATAATGGAAGTAAGTGAAGTTGTAAATATATGGCCTCCAAATACAATCCAGAGCATGTTCAGTAATTAAAATTACCGTAAAAATCCCAAAACTTAAAAACTATGAGACCTTTGCAAAACGCGTCCTGCAAAACACTTCCCATGATGCGCTCCGAACAAGTGCCTTCAAGAAACTGAAAAGTTGACAGTGCGCGGGGTTAGGTAAACACCCACGCGATCTATTCCTGCCGGCAACAATTTAATCACCCTCAGAATAGGTCCGGACGCAATTATTTAGTTGCGGCAACTAAAAAGTCGCCGGTGCGCGGGGCCACATTCAATGCCGTGTGTTTCATTTGAACTTCCATAGAGCAACTAAATAGTTGCTTTTAAAAAGTTGCCAGTGCGCGGGGACCCTTATTCTCTCTCTTACATCCAATATGGCTCTCTTCCTAACAATCCCTTATTTACTCCTCCATCACCATAGCGCCCTCAACTCCCAAAACAGCAATATAAACATAAACATGCATACAAATAAAAATACAATTCAAACATTAATGCATAATACAAGGAACATGGCATAATTAATAACGCCCAACATCAAGGACGCGACGTTACAGAGCCATTGCTTCTCCTTTCTCTGTTATCATGAAGGAATTCCATCAAGTTAAGCTTCAAGCAATTCATGCAGATTTATCCGGGATCACGTGTTTTAGGTTTTTGCCATTTTAATCATCCTGGTCGTATGCCCATAATCCAAATTATTTACGCTTATTCTGTGATTTTTCTGCGTATCCAGATGAATTTTTCATACATATTGCAAAAGTGTGGTTCAATTTACTGTTTTATTCATTTTAACTCATCCAGAAGGTGCAAGATTTTTTTCAGAGTTTTCACGAGACGTTTTCGCTTCAAAAACTTCACTCCTTATAACTCATGGCGCACATAATACGAAGAAAAATAGGAAGGAACCGTATACGGGCAGAGTCGAGGACACTTGCCATGGAGTAAGGAAGGGCTTTTTCCGGGAAGCACGCAGGCCTACAGAGCAAACACATTTATTTCCTCGAGCACCACATGTTTTCGTCCGTCCATTCTGAACCCAAGGCAAACACCAATTTTTTTAATAACAGAAATCCTTTAAAGTGAAGTTCTAACCTATATATCTCAAGCAAAGGAATATCATTATAATTCTCACAGTTCTATCTCCGCTGTTTCGAACTGTTCACTGAAGATCCACAAGCCTATGTAAGGGCAAACTGTTTTTATTACGCAATAACTACAATGTAGTGCACCCAAGACGGTGACGTGGTGGCCAAAAGCTTAGGCCAGCATTTTTAAATTCCCAACTTCATCATCATATTAGGAAATCCGAAAATGTTAACGTGTGAAATATTAGTAAATAGATTTTGTTGAAAAACTTAAATATGTCCTTCATGATTCTTCTACTAGCTTGAGTATACAGTGCATATTATGCATACAAACGATTTCGGATGAATAAGCAAAACAGATTACAAAGGTATCACGTGATCTGGGATTTTGCCTTTCCGATCTTTCTCGTATGAATTGAATCGGATAAATCGCTCTTGCACGTATATATTCAGGGTATTTTTTTTGCATATAACGCAAAAGTTTTTTGGCGTGGTTATGGCACATTTGTTTGCGTTTTTTTGGCCTTAATCATTTTTTCCTCACCATAAAGTGGCCTAGACGTTTTCATTAAAAGAAGCCACTCCATATAACTCACGGCACACCTAATGCAAGGCAAAACAACCTGAATGAGAAGGGACGCAGCTAAGGTATAAAAGACTGGACTTCCTCTCTCTCTGTCTCTGCATGCAGCAAACATATTTATTTCCGCGGCCACTATTTATTCTCACCCGTTCCATTCGCTGCCCGCCACCAACGCCTCTACCGGCCGGCGAGAAAAATCTTCGGTCCAAGTTCCCCGCTGCGCGTCCCGTAAATTGAGCATCTCTCCTTTCATGCTTCTTCCCACGCCCCCGCCGGTGCTTCCGCATCCCATCGGGATACTCCTCCCTCCCTCGCGCTCACTCCGGGCGCAAAAAGCGTCGTAAACACACCCACGGCTCAAATGCAGCCGGACAATGCAGCAGCCCTCTTACATCATAGACCCAACCCCCGCTCTGCTTCACCCTTGACCTCCGGTGGTCTCTGCAAAACAGCCCCCTTCCACCACAGCCCATCAAGGAAACTCAGGATGCTCAGCACCCACGAAAGTGAAAGCAAAAAAGAAAGCGCTACTCCGGTGGGCAAAGACGATTAATAGACCCCACGAGAAATTACCTTCGCATTCAAAATTAATGGGTTGATAATAGAGTTATAATCTCAAAATTTTAACTTAGTGTCGACACCAAGAGTAATTGACAAAATGGATTTACGAGGAAGTCAGAAGGGTTTTCGGCTGTTACTTTCGGGTTCTCCTCCGCGTCTATCTGTGCCCTTTAGCAATGTTTTACTGAAGTCGTTGACGTCTCATGCTCACGTTTATTCTCCAACGAAGGCATAGTAAGCACTACATCCGTGTCCTGTGCCACAATGTGCACTTGAGACGTCAACAATTTGATCGGGTTACCCAATTTGAGACTCGCGCTGGAAGAAGACTCGGCTTGGCGGTGTAACTGGTAGCATGCCTGACTGGAAATCGGGAGATCCCGTCTAAGGCAGATGATTTCTTCATGAGCAACTTACCTCTTATTTGAGGTGCGATCTGGTGAGTGGTAACTAACAACTCTCATGCACTTTTAAATCAGTGAAAATTATCACAATATGTTTGGACAAAGCCATTGAAAAAAGATCAAAGGAGCTGGGTAGAAGAACCGAAAGAGTTTGTAATTTGCCATTAATATAATAAAAGAGACTGATGAAAAAATTAATAATTACTGCCACACAGTTCTATGCTGAAAAAATACAAAGATACAAAATTTCTCACTGCGTAACATGGGGAAGTTAACTCTCAATAATTAGGATGTGAAGCCAGACACACGTCGCTGCACGTTTAATAAGCCACTCCAGCGCTTCAGAAACGTAACCCTTAGGGAAAGCGGCCCGAGATCTGAAAGACGACATTAGGAAGAAGAGGCAGGCTGTCGCGTCCTCGCCATCCTATTTGCGTCCTCAGAAGCGAGGCCGGAAGCTGGGGGCTCTCGTGGGGAAAGGGAGGAGAGATTTTTAGGCGTTAAATATGCGTGGCTTCCGGCGACGAGATTTATTAATGGGGAAAAAGATTCGGGGACAAAACTTTTCATTCTATTCCAGGAAGATCCTCTTCAAACTTTTTAGCGGACCTTACTGCAGTTTAACCAACAGCAAGCTAATTAAAAGTACCACTTACCTTTTAAGACACTATCAAGTTGACAAAGTGGTGTTTACGCATCCAGTAACGTTTTTTTTCCGCATATGTAATGATATCTGATGGTATCAATGGAAATCAAACGAAAAACATTTGTGGACTATATAAAGCGAGCAAAAATTACACAAAATACTCGCAAGGATTAAAATTTGATTATAGAATGATAGATGAATGAACAGCCTTAACGTAACATTTTCTTTATTCATAAATCACACGGTTATGGTTTACTGTACTACGCTATAATGTGTGCAAAATTTTATAAAAATTACTCATTAAACATGAACGGACAGTAAAATAATTATAATATTTATTAAATAGACCTGATAATTGTCGGTTTTATTATATGCAAGGTAAATCGCTTCCACTTGCATCAAATACTGGGTGGACTAGAAAGATATTTTTTGAGCTTCAAATCGAAATGGTGTAAGAAATGAAGGTCATGCTGACGATAGGCAAAGCCAACGAAAGGAGCAACACTAATTTCAATTACTGTGGACGGAGCTCTAAGGTGACCAGGACAGAGTAGGAAACAAAAAAAGACTTGTTGTAAGATTTCCGTGGGATCAATTATTTTCACGTCTTCACCGCCAACATTTTTAATGATCTGTAGAGAGCAAGATCGACCTAACAAGGATGAGGATGTTGTTTGAGCACAACACGAGTTAGTTTGAGACACTAAATGCTCGATAACGATAAGTCCAGCCATTCACAGTTATCCACTGCTTATTTAAGGCGTTATGTCTCTAGGTCGCATTTCAACGTATTTTCCTTTCAAGCATGTGCAAGTGAAGATAATTTTTCTCCCATTTGAGTTACACTCTATCTGCTACTTCTTTCTGGCGTGGGAAATTTGATCTATTGGATGCACAAAAAAAACATTGGCCTTTACTAAACATTGGCCTCCAATCACCATTGCCGGTCCACCTCAATAACATCCTTCCCATTTTAACTTTTATTCCAAGCGGCCTAAAATAACACGCTTACGTTTTAAAAATATTCAGCAGGCCTATCATTAAAACTTACTGCGGAACATTCGGCTGTTGGTGCCAAAAAAGAATTTGCATAAATAATATCATTATTGAGGAATTTAGAGCTAGGACAAAGAAGCAGGATTTATGAAAATATTCAATATTTTCAATAATCTCATCAAACTATGCAATGACGGTCCCACCAAACGTTGATCCAAATATAGCTTTTATCATTATTGATTTTATTTAACTTAAATGGGAAATGACTGGATATCACTGGTGCAGGAAATGGTGTAGTCCAAGGCGTAATCAGATGAAGACAATTGAATGTACCATTTTCTAGCAAATATTGACGCATTAAATCTATGAATTCGCATCAACATGAATTGAGTATAACTTGCGTTTGTTTTCATTTCAACCAGGTGGAGGAAATGTGTGTTTTTTAGTTCATTTTTCGTTCCAACTGGCACTTGTGCTTGGCGCAGGATATTCGATCAATTGTGAGCACAAAATAAGGCTTGACTAAAGATTGGCTTTCTCATCACCATTGCTGGTCCAACACAACTCTCTCGTCGTCCACATTTCTGCTAGAAGCGCTGCAAAAATACACTTATTTATACTTTGTCGATTGCTGATATTTCACTTTTAGTTAAAGAGAAGCAACAGTATTGATGATCATTTTTTAGTTCAATGTAATTAATGATTATTTTGGGATTAAGTGCTAGGAAAGGGACAGCGAAACTAAACAATTGTAGTTATTCAGTATATTTTTCAGAACATGCATTAATCCAGCGATTGTTTTCCCCACAGTTAAACCATGAGAATTTAGAAATTGACTGTTTCGTGTAAAGCCAAATGGGTAAATTCTCCTGAAAACGATTAACGATATACGATCTAAGGAATAATGAAGTGAACATTATAGATATGATAGCATTTCCAAGCAAATAATAATATACCTTTATGGAATCAATGAGGTCTAAACTAGCTACTAACGGTTGAGAAGAGTTCACTTGAGAGGTGTTCAGAGTCATGAACAAGTACACGCATGAACCGGCGTTACCTATTCTACGATCTTCCTTGATCCGTCAACTCGACTGACCTCCCAATCACTCTCCCTTGATTTCATCTGTTCGTTATCTTTTTTTAAAGTAGCCAAAGAATATAAAAGTTCCTACTTATTTTTTGTAAATAAATTACGCGTATACGACCCTTTGAATAAAGGATTTGAATCAAATGACTTGGCAGTGGTTCAAAAGGACCTAGCCGTCGACGCACCCGAACACTCAATACTACCACTACTACTACTTTTTTTAATCCTCCCTTCTCAGTCAGCCCACCTCAAATGTCTCCCATTTTATATGCACATGATCATCTATTTTAGGCATTTTTTCTTTTTAGCTTACAGTTAAATTTTTTCTTGTCTTAATATTTTTTTGTTTACTCCACCCATTTCAAAAAGCACATCTGCCGTTTTTGGGTAGTTTAATATTGAATTAAAATACTCCTGAACATTCCATCGTTCACTTTTTCCACACGAGCGAGGGATTTTTTTCTGGATTTAGCTCCAATTGGTACTCCTCTTCGGCGCAGGATACCTAATCGATCACTCGGGAACACAAAAGGGGACTTGACTGAAGATTGGCTTCCCCATCACCATTGCTGGACCACTACACCCGCCGCTATTCTATCCCGTGAGTGAGTGAAAGGACTGTTGGAAGCCGATGGGTTTTTTTACCCTGGACGAGGACGCGACCACTTGTCGCAGGATTGGACCCTTTTCTGAAGGGATCGGCCCTTGAGGATACACCGTCCCTTTTCCTTCCCACCCTCTCCTTATCGCTTTCTATCGCTCGCCACCGCATCTCACCCCTCCTCCCCCTTGCCCCCCTCCCCACTTCCTATTTTACATACGAGGGTTCGCTTTTTTCCACTTGCCCTCTCTTTCATTCGGCTTGACCATCCCATCGCCGCAGCACACTGCGATCGCCTCCTTATCCCATTTAGTAGATGCCTGAACCCAAGATACTTGAATTGAAAGAATACCCACATATCTGCTTTGTGGGTAACATGGCCGATCAACTAGCGATGTGAGAAATGGTGGAAAGAGAAAGATTTAAAAATAAAGGACAAAAAAAATAGAATGCAAGAGTGATTTCATAAGAAATTTAAGCATCCATATTTTTTGCAAAAAGAATTTCCATTTTTTTGTTATGCACCGATCAGGTTTTGTGCTCTGTTCTGATATCTTTGTAATAATGAACACTTTTCTGAGCCGTGATGCGAAGATTTTTTTGCCTGTGCTGCCATTTGTATCGAATGGTAACCCCACCAAAAGAGTTTTTTTTGTGCATAATTCCATTCCATTTTTGGCCGAGGATTATTATAATCCAAATAAAGTATGCAAATGAATGAAATAATGCCATATATTATATTTCCGAGGAAGCGCGTTCAAGGGAAAAAAGGTGGGAGAGATATTACCACAGATGACACGCAACAAAATGAAAAAAATGAGTAAAGGATCAGCGGCCGGAAACTGAAACTACTCAAGTGCCACTACCACTTCCCTCTACTAATATAAAACTGAATGTTCGCATGTTTATGCCTTACACATTGCTAGGCAATTCATTGAATCGCCACAGCATCTCTCAGATCCCTTCCTCTTTATTTCGATTTCCTTTTGAGGGTTGGCTTTTTTTCTAGTACTTGCTAAGTACTTACGCAGCCTGACCACCATATAAGTCTGTATTGACATGAGGGATCTTTGGGCGTTCTTACTGACTTTGGTAATCCTATGATTTGGTTTGCTGGTTTTCTAGATGGTGAGGAACAAATCTAAGTGCCACTTGACCCACACGTGACCCATGGAGGTCAAAAAGTTGAAAATACGGGTATGAGGACTGAATCATTGACTAGGGTATCCTTGAAAACCCAAGTTTTGGCACCTTGCTAGCAAAGCTTCTCTTTTGCCCACACTTTGGCTTTTGTGAACTTACAAAGGTTGCGATTGCATTTTATTCTAGTAAAAGTAGATCAATTGTTATCCCATGCCCATAAACCTTGGAAATGACGTTTTCACCAAAAATTAAGACTTCTCGAAATTTATAGCATGGAAACCCGATAGGGGGAAATTAAATTTAGAGTTTCAACCCACATTATGAGGTCAAAAGGTAAATTGTGGCCTTTGCTTTACATCAAAAAAGCCATAAAACTTTTTTCTGATATGAGTGGGTTGGGAACCAACGGGTAGAAGTGATTTTTTCTCAACAGAGTTAGGTAAAGTTAATTGCTAGAATAAAAACACAAAAATCTAGTTGCCACGGGAAACGAGTGAGTCTCTGTTCTGTGCAGACATCGAGTGGAAAATCAAATGCACTAAGTACTAAGTATCTAATTTATCTCGTTTGTTTTCGATACCTAATTTCTGTACCTAACTGTGTGGTTTTAAACGCCTAATATTAGAAATCGAAACTAACTGCTCCAACGTCTGCCGCAGACAATTATCACCTCCTCGTCAAGATTTCAAATGCTACAAGGAAAAATGCTAAATGGAATGAAATGAGAGAACGCAGGATCCACTTTGCATTGATTAAGGGCCCAAGGGAAGGTCCTTTAAAGAATACAACGGGGCCGGGACCCAGTAATTCAAATGATACGCCTGATCACCCTGGGAGGAGAGTGGAGATGGGAAGGAAAAAAGGAGGGAGGATCCGCTGTGATCGGAGCCCATTGACGTCTCCAGGGAGAGGATGGGGCTGGAAGGAAGGGGATAGAGAAATACGCCGCCATGTGGACGACGGGGCCCACTATTAGCGAAGCCATTCCTTAATTTAACGACGAAATTGGAAGATTTTTCTATAAAGAGAAAAAACCAAAGATCATTTCGTTGAGATCCGCTTTGCAATGAGCATACCAGGAACTAAGTTTTGACCTAGAGCAACATAATCAACTTGTCGTTCAACTTCGAATGTGTCGGTCACCAGATGTGGCTTTTTTCATGCACACTTTCATTGAACTTTGTTCCCATCATAAATTCGGACCCATGACGTCACTTGATTGCTATTTACAAAACAGTGCCTATTTAAGACCAGGATAATTGTACATTGGTGGTAGATTGATGTACTCACAGTATTTAAAACAGGAGCAGAGAATATTCATATCCAAGCATCAAGGTCACTGGACTACACTTACCTGAAAAGAGAGTATGAATTTTAGACAATTGTAAGAGAGAAAAAGAATTTTATCAAATATAAACAGAATTATCAAATAACACAATGAAATTTTAGGAGAGGACATACCAAATGATTTTCTTGGACGAACGAAAAAAGACGAAAAAAATCATCCGCAAGAAGCTATACCCTCGTAACTTACTTATTTAAAAGAGATGCAGAATCTGGCGGCAATTTTCATGAGTTGATAGCGCCATTAGAGCTACGACCCGTTCACTCTTTCGGAGACACAATGCTCATTCTGGGAGGGTGTAAAAAATTTAAACAGCAATGAGCCGCGAAATAGCACAAAGTACCTTAGACCCTCTCGGCAGGACGAACGAAACGTTGACGAAACGCCATGACGTCATCAAATTATCGGCGAAACGGTTGGGGCGGTTGATTGTTCAATTGATAGTGCAACGCGTAGTGCACAGGTCCAAAGGGAGATTGACTTGCTACTACCCAGATTGTAGAAAAGATGTAGCACATAAGGAATCCAATAACGTGCTTTATTTCTTCCATTCTTTAAATATGGAATGAGTTGTACATTTTTATTTAGGAAATTATCATCACTAAATATTATCCCTACTTGAAAATATATTATTTGGAGTATCAGTAAACAACAAGGAACCGTAAAATTTGCCTCGAAATTCACATAAAACAGACAAGTTTGTTTTTTTTCCACAACGATAACCATCGTCATTTGCAACAACCAACCTCCAAAGATTAGGGTTTACTCTGGTAACTATTATATCGTTCAGCCATATCTTTATATGCATAAATATGCCACATAATTCAGTTTTATCCACGTGGGTATTCGGCAACCCGGGTGTGCTTGCGGGTCAGAAAATCCGGGTATACAAGCAAAGGTAAACACTGCGCGCCAAGTTCTTTAACAGCTCGTTTTTTTAAGATTTTAGAGAAAGAATCCCTTTGACGTAAAAAAACTGACATGCGCTCGGCGCTGATTTAGCCCACGCCCCCCATTTCCAAGGGCCTTTCTTGCTTCCGGTCCTCTCCGCCTGTTCACCGCGGAATTAAAAAAAAGTGCGATATTGATTAAGGTAGGTTTCCATTGAGTATTTAAGAAGGATTCAAGTAGCCTCCCCCCTTCATGTACTTCCATCTTAAATTCTCAATAAGGTCTACTCCTTTCATTTTATCTAAAAATCCTGTTCTCTTCCTTACCCTCCCTCGTCTACTCAACATTATACCCTCAAACGCTGCTTTCAACATCTGCTCTGTACTCTTTCCATCCATACCTTCTGTCTCCTCCGTATCTCATCTAAAAGCTGCCTCTCCTCGCCAACCATATCCAGCACTTCGTCGTTCTTTTTCCTCTCCGTCCATTTCTCCCTCTTCATTCTTCTCCATACCCACATCTTGAATGCCTCCAATCTTCTCTCGTCCTCCATCCTAAGTGTCCACGTTTCCGCACCGTAGAGCGCTACACTCCAGATCAAACTCTTCACTAACCTTTTCTTTAAACTCTTACATAACGATCCTCTCAGAAGCTCCTTCCTGTTCATGAAGGCCTACTTTGCTGATGCAATTCTCTTCCTTATGTCCTTACTACTGTATCCGTTTTCCTCTAACGTACGGCCTAAATAGTTCTCTATTGCTCTACCTGCTCATGCTTCTCCCCACCTACTTTTATCTAGTGTCTCACATTCCTCCCTCGCGATGCTTTACAAAACCGCATCACCTAGGTCTTCATGAGATTAATATTCATGCCATACTCCTCGCAACGCATGCATAACGCATCCACTAGAGCCTGCAGCCCCCTCGCTCACTGGTTAATCAACGCTTGATCATCCGCGAACCTCACTGATTTTAACATCACTCATCCTTCCTCCAGCTTCCAACTAAACAACATCTCGATGATTGAATCATGTATTTATGATGAATAAATTGTTTATCCTGCAAAATTCTGCTGCCTTCTCTCCCCTGTCGTTCCGCATTCCTAACTAAAATCTCCTATTTCGTTTAGAATTCTGTTGCTAATCTGGTCCATACCTACCATTCGCTTACCCATTTAATACCAAAGCTATCCCTCGTTAACTTTCCTCCTAACTGAATTCTCCTATTTCGTTTAGAATTCTGTTGCTAATCTGGTCCATACCTACCATTCGCTTACCCATTT
This sequence comes from Ischnura elegans, assembly GCF_921293095.1. NCBI lineage: Eukaryota > Metazoa > Arthropoda > Insecta > Odonata > Coenagrionidae > Ischnura > Ischnura elegans. The sequence continues at coordinate 99,071,340 of NC_060256.1, forward strand.
AATATTAAATCTATCCCTCGTTAACCTTCCTCCTAACCAGTATATTTAATCCCATCACTCCAGTTGTCCCCACCATCCTTCCACCTCACAAATCTAAAACATGATGGTCCTAAGAAAGCATGATTAATAATCCCACGAGTGCAATTTTAGCGGTCATTTGAGCGCGCAAGCCTCTCCACCGCGGAAAGTTAATAGCACAAGAGAAAGGCACGGTGGATTAAGATGCGATAAATAATTAGTAAAAATTGAATTTTGCAATCATCCACAATGCCTCAATCAGGTGATTGCACCTTAAAAGTGAATGTTATTGCTGCAGCAGCAGCAGAACCTTCTTCTTGATTACGAAATATCGAATTTCTTAATTAAACTAAAAGTAGCTAAGCTTTTGGCCCTAGGACGAAGAAAAGTATTGTCTCTCTCGATTTTCCTCCCGTTTTTGCCGATTAACTTTCGTCCTGATTTGTGCATCACTTGGAAAATGACAGAAGGTGAAGGTTGGAAGTTTTCAAAATGTGGTGCAATGGAAGAATGATGAAGATCAAGTGCATAGATCGCTGGAGTAATGCGAAAATGCTAAGGAAAGTAGGAAAGGACTGTTTTGAAAGCATTGGGTAGAAAACGGTAGAATTTAATAGGCCTTATCGTGAAATAAATAATAATAATAAGAAAATAATGATAATACGAGAAAAAAAGGAGGAATAATGAAAATTAGCGCTGAGAAGCAGGTAGTCACAGGCAGAGTGAGGCGGAGGATGAGAGGCAAAGGGCATGTGATGAAGGATTGAAAGATGAGAGGAATTTGAAGGTTTTATGAGATCAGCCAATTGGAGAATTAGGCGGAGTAACCTTCTCCCTGCAAACGAAAAATTGATTTCCTTATTAGCATTGTAAGAAATGTAATAATCGCCCCTGAATTATCCTGTTGATGCGTGCTCTGAAGGGTTAAAAATACTCAACACTAAGCACTGCAGGAACAAGTGTCTTTGTACGCAGTCACGCCCACGGTCGCGATCCATCCCGAAGTTCGCTCTGAGAAAATGGCTTTGTGGTGGAACTGGTTAACACACCTGACCGGCAATCAGGAGATCCGGGTTCGAATCCCGGCTAAGTCAAATATTTTTTCATGGCGAACTTCATCCGTTGACGTATTATATTCAATCCTATTTATGTGTTGTAAGTAATTACTTTTCCTCTCCTACCCGCAATAGCACGGACTTCGGAGGACTTCCGGGAATTCAAACAATCGACAGCGATGGACTATCACAAACACACATAACCTTGCTAGGGGTAACACACATAGATGGGGCTCGAACCTGCAACCCTATGTTTGATAGGCTTTTAGTTCTTGGATTGATTAGGACTTTATTCCGACGCCACAGAGGCCGGCTTCCGGCAATTCCTCCGGTTTTCGTTGGAGAATTCCTCCTGATTTCAGCATTCCTAGGGAAATTATTGAAAAAAAATGCTTTAAAAATCTTTTTAGAAAGGACTAAACATGCAATGGGAATGGAATCCGCAAACATTCAGCTTTTATGGTACGTGCCATGTTCTTCACCCAATCGTTTTCCTTAAGACCTCATAGTTAGCATGGCATCGTCTGACACGGAGGCGGTTGGTCTTAATTTGGCACGCGCACTCTCTGGCGGGGCCTTCGGAAGGGCCCTTCCGGTCCCCTCCCCGCCCATTCGCCGCGGCGTCATTCACGAGGGAAGAGCAGGCATAAACCATCCTTCCCTTCTCTTTCTTTCGCCATCTATTCCTGAGGACAGCTGGGCGGGTCGGTGAGGTGGGCGGGACCGCGCGAGGGGCATGATGGGATAGATAAGCGGATGGAGAGCCCAGGAGGGAGAATAGATCAGCCTCAACCTCTTCTCCGGAAAGGTTTGCCGAAAACAGTTTTGAAGTGAATGCGACCTTTCAGAGGGCCTGAGTATTAATAGTGGTGCTTAAAAAAACTTAAATTTTTGCTTTCGAGTTACATAACGAAGAATGTATAATCACTTCACTTCGGATGACATCTTATGATCGAGCAAGACGTTCTAGTATTAGGAAATAGGCGATTAGAGAGAAGTAGGATATGAAAATTAACCGTGTACCTACATAGTAAAAAAAAAACTTTATTCTTAACTGTGTCATTACGAAGGAAATTGGACCTTGTGTTATCGATAAAGGATGTAGTACTGTCGCAGGGGGTAATGGAGTAATATTGTAGAATGTATGCACAAAATAAATTCCTATTAAATTTTCCTGTTTGTTAAACAGAATTTGCATCAATTGATTTTTTTCCAAGTTTTGTTTTTTCCCTTTTTTCCACGCTTGAAATCAAAAAAAGATCAATATAACTAAAGCATTTGGATACGTATAAATTAATTACATCCAATCCCGGTGTCTGACCTTCTTTTTCAGCCCTAGCCACAAGCCATTTCAGCCACTAGCTTCAATGGGGATACATTTTTCACTGTAAAATTTCACCTTTCATTCAATCCATAAAAAAAATATGTGACTTCCAGAAGAATGACCTAAATTAATTTATTATTTTAATTTGATGTAATTCCATTGATAATATGAAAATATTTACGGAGAAATTTGTGCAATGGGCCACATTTTTTGTGTTTTAATAGTGGACGGGCACGGGAGTGAGAAAAAAATTTAAAGACAAATTTTGACAAGGTGTAGAAATTCTGTTACTGCAGAAAAAGTTTTGGAAATTTTTAAATTTGATGCATGAAAAAATGTGGTTACAATTGGATGTTTTATTTTCACAATCCATGTTTGCAGTTCTCCAGTGGTCTACACATCCATGTTAATGAGTTTCTAATTAAGGTTTCTGTTGAGTTTATAATTAAGTAGTTTCAAAACGTGTCCATTTGTGACAGGTACGTGGTGGTGGACTAAGCCACGGAGACGTTAGCTATTAGAAACTAATTAAATTGTGTAACGAGCGAGCTTCATTATTGCAGTACACCAGGAAGGCACAGAAAGTTGCAGCCTCAAATCTAACTTACAAATTGCCACATTCAGTCTATTTAATGATAAAAACTCGAGTTATTCTTTGAAAAATAGCGTGGGTATGAGCAACGTGTTCTTGAGGAGTGGGCGATTTCCTTTTTTCAACAATGTGCGCATGCGCAGACCACCAAAAATCACTCTTTCGCACACCCTTCCACTTTGACAACGATCTTTCAAGAAGCAGGCGCGCGTCCATGCGGGTAACCAGGCAACGCGATGGAAACATAAACACGGCCATTGTATCCCGATAGATTGAATTCCACAGAGAAGTGGGCGAACACAATGGCTCTGAGCTCAGGGAACACGTGAACCTGATATTATTCTAACACTCCCCTTCGCCGCTGTTAAATTTTATAAATAGAAGATACGGCTGGGCAGTGTTTCCCCTTTTGCGGCTGCCCGCATCAAAGGATAAGGCTTCATGTTACCAAACATATTGGCAATTGAAAAACCGATGGGCCTCTGGAAGTTTTCCCTTTTAAGCCAGCATAAAGTTCGTTTCCTTGTTATGACCTAAAAATATAAAAATAACTACGAATCAACTTTACGTTTTCACGACAGAAACAACATCATCCACGGTAAAATCCAATGATTTAAAAATACGATTACTAATGTTCATCTTTCGATGCCAATCATTAGTCTTCAAAGTATTCGTTATCACGTTTTCAATTTAGACGCTCTAAAAACAATTTGGTATTTAAAGGCGGATTATCAAGGGGCTTACTTTCGAGATTAAGTAACAAAGGTAGCTTCCTTATGGCTAAAAATAACTCCAAGAAATTAAAATTAGGTACCCAAAAACCAACTCAAAGCGAAAATTCATTAAAGAAGACCTAACAAATTACGAATAGAGATTACACATTTTTTGGATTACAACGCAAATTCGTAGCTTTTACCGAACCTGCAGTTAGTTAATTAGCTCTTCTCTCCTTTGTTGCAGTCATTTTATTCACAGAAGACCAGTTTTACGACCAGTGTTTCCACTTTTGCGTCCGCCCCGTTATCAAAGGAAGGATAAGGCATCAAGTTACGAAGCATATTTTTCCTGAAGGCCGCTAAAGCTGGCCTTTGAAATTCTGAAGGGCATCCATTAGCTTTCCTCTTATACGTCATCATAAGGTTCTTTCCACGAATTTACCGACCCAAAGTATCAAGAATAGATGAACAAGGGATGCAATTATATGCCTGTGACTACAGGTTGATAAATTTATCCACGTAAGCAAGGCATAATAAGTAGCCCTCGTGGAATTGGAAAAGGCTGTCGATAATGCCGAACATAAAAGGTATTAAATACGTAGGAAAACTTGGACAAGGTATCAGTGATAGACTCATCATCAACCAGTTCTATAGGGGCAACTAAAAAAGTAGTCTCTGTAGAGTTGGTAGAGATGCCTAAGTTGACGTAGAACTACTACTAGTAGGTGGCCAATATACGCACGGAACGAGAGAGAAATTCACAAAGGGGTTCGTTAAGGATGCTGCCAATCACCAGCGCTTTTCTATATGTAAGTACATTGGGGAAGCGATAAAGGACAGGTAAGGAAGATAAAGATAGAAGAATAAAGAATAAAGGGGATGAAGGTGAATTGAGGAGAAACAAATATGGTGTGATTCGCAGACGGCATTAAAACCACCGAAAGCAACAAGGAATATCTATAAGAATCAATGACCAATATGGAAAACGTGCTTCAGAGATTGATTAAATGAGACGAGAAGAAAAATTGGAAGACTTCCTGCCAAGATATCCTTATACGGACCACAGAAAACTGTGGCCAACGTTCGCCTCAAAGAGAAGAGATTGGAGCGAGTGAAGCCATTTACGTACCTTGAGAGCACTATCACCTGGGACGGTAGAAACACGGAAGACAAGAAGCGGCGAATAGCTCAACCTAAGGCGGCTTTCATGGCTAAGAGGCCGCTACTATTTTTGAAGAGCTTAAGAATGGAGATCAGAAAAACAGCATGTGAAAACGTTCTTTTGGGTAGGCGCACTACGTGGTTTGGACCATCGAAAAAAGTGATCAGAAAATGGTAGAGGCCTACGTGACAAGGGGCTGAAGGAGGATGCTGAAGCAGAAATGGAAGGGTAGGGTGAAAAAAAGAGTTGTTTTTCTTTAGGGACAGGAGAAAAAATAGCTCTATGGATCATTATACGCAAAAGAATAACACGGTTGTTTGGCCACGTTATGAGACAAAGAACAAAAAATGGAAGGAAAATTCGATGGAATAGTCCTCAGAGGAGCATCAAGGTAAAAGGCCCATAGGACATATCAAGAAGGACCCGAGGTAAAAGACCCTCAGGGAGGTAGAGGATTATGTTGGGGTTGGGGAAAAAGAAGGGCTGCAGTATACTTATATTTGCTTTGCAATACTACGCATGTAAGTTTTCAATCGATCAAGTTTGCTTGTAGCATTTGCGAATTACTCCGTCAGCCTGCCCTCCCTTCATGAACTTCCCTCTTCATTTCCCAATAAGACCCCTTTCATTGCACCTATAAACTCTATCATCTTCCTCACTTCCCCAACCTACTCTCAAGCAACGTTTTTTTGGCGGCGGTGGAATTGAGTTTCAAATAGATTTTTTATTACAAGAAATATGCCATCCGCGGAGAAAACCATCAATTCAGAAACACGTAGGCATTAGTAACTTCATCTTTAGATGTGGTTACTGCTTGACTGCCTGTAGATTTCAGATGTAGGTCGTCTACAGAGCATAACGTATTAAATTTACATATGTGTCCATGGCTTCTGACATTCACAGCGTGGGATTTGCTGGTGACGACGGTTTCGCTGGGATCCCAACCGGACTCCTCAGGTCGAGTGCTAATTATTCTCCATGGCTCTAAGCTCTGAACTAACTCCCTTATGTTTCTCTCCCGTTATAGATGCATCGCAGAGAAAAAAAAACAAGTGACTAAGCGCTGCTAATTAGCACTTGACCTGAGGGCGTCGCTTGGATTAGCCGCGAAACCGTCGTCACCAACAACTCCCACGCCACCTTTAAATCCACAAGCCATGGAGACATCTGGAAATAAACGACAAATAAAAATATTTAATTTAATTAGTTATAATTAGTCTCCCCTTCGTTTAAGTTGTCTGCGGCTATGACTTTGAAATGTATTTCCATAGAGCGTTCTGTAGGAGGAAGAGAATTTGAATTCAATACAAATCAATTAAAGAATAAGCCCTAAAAACCATAATAAATTTAAATTAGACGTATCTCATAGCCCTAATTTCCTTTACTTGGTTGTGTGCAATAATTGGCGCCGACGAAACACTCGCAGCTTTTTACCGAACCTGCCAATACTTTCTTCAGTCTTTATGCCGTTAATATAAGACGTGGGTGGTCAGACCAGTGCATTGCTATAGGAATCCAGGAACTTGGATAGCGTAATGGTTTACGCAGTGGCTCGGAAAGTCATTAGTTCGATTCTCAGTCCAAGGGAATTTTTTTACAGGGGAATTCGTGAAAAAGGCCGGATATGTTTTCCCAATTTATCGGGTTGGTGTGATGGCTAGAGTGTTGGATTCCCACCCTGCAGGATCGGGTTCAAATCCCGGTGGCGCCAGAGAATTTTCATAGACTGCCGGATCTCAGCTTGAGAGTTGTGTGGAGAAGATTTCAAGCGTAACACTCCGTCCGTCGGATGGGACGTTAAGCCTTGGTCTCCGCTCCGTGGTCGCCGCGCCTTTCTTTAAGAGTAATGCCGACGCCGGGTTTCTCTCCACGCTTCCTTACCTACCCTTCCCTCATGGCGCAAATTACCTAAGCTGTCGGTCACCACCTCCAAAAATACCATACCATGCAAATGGATAAAGCAATATATTACGGAGCATAATCCTTTTAGAATTTTCATTGGTTGGTCTTTAAAAAAGACGGCTGTTTGTAAGTGCATGGAAATAAATAAATAAATCATTTCCGCAGGACCAGGAAAAGTAATTTGGTGAGGTTATAGAAAATTATGATGAAGGGAACTCATTCTTTCCACAGCCCTTATATTTACACCTCATCCGTAAATACCGCGGCCCTTTCACCCTGGCCAAGGGGACAATTTCTCGCCGCTCTCTGTGGATAGAAGAGAGAAGTAGGAGGGAAGACGATATCCAAGCCTCCCCTCGCAGCATCTAATTAGTCCAAAGACAATTCCGCTCGAGGAAGACCGATTAATTCTTCCGGTTTAATGGGGATGGAGGGCGCTTCCGGGAACGCGCGGAGCATGATGGGAAGGGCCTCAAGTGGTCTTAATTCCAAAAGGCCCGCGCGGGTGGGCTCAACAGGCACAGCGGCATCAAAGGACACCCTTGCCATCTGTCGGAAGTACACTGAAACAAAATTATCGACAAGGATTAATTTAAAAAGGCACTCGAGTAGAACGACGAATTATGTGGCCTGTTGCGAGAATTACAAATTAATTTGGACTGAGTGGTCTTTAACTGCTGATGAGAAATAATTTAAGTGATATCTTTGTGATTGTCAACGAATCTTTAAGATATAATGCCTCTGCTATAAATAAATTAAAGTATAACGAAAACATAACATTTGCCTAACCTTAAAAAAATCTTTGATATAAATATTGCGCTTGTGTAAAGATAAATTAGGTAACAATAGTAATGATATTATTATTTTCACATGCCGATGGGTTTGATAGCAAAATAGTGATTCACTCCAATCAGAATTGAAAAGACTAAGTGTTATGAATATTATCCTACTCACCCGAATAATAAAATCTGAAATCTAAATGAAGTGAATACAAGTGGCGTCTAAAGAGGCAATCTTGTAATCTTACATCTGCAATGAATGAAATAAAAAACCTTAGAGCCATCATTTCCACGTCCACTACTTGGTTCGATCGAACATAGAATCGCCACTTTGGAAATACTTCGCAAGTAACGAAGAATTTCAATCGTGCTATATATTTATGCATTATGCCATTATTTACAAAAACTAATACTCACCTAAAAATTACACCATTTTGGCAAAATGCCGGCATATTAGAGGTCGTAAAATTTGCTCTTGTGGGCATCTTAAACGTTAATAAAATACAATATTGAATTGCGTAGGCATATTTAATGCAAAAACATATATAGCATGCGCGTATGAAAGAAATGTCTCGGTGAACGCTGGATATAGAGCGGGTAGGTAATTAACAGCCATTGAGTTTGTCGTTACACAACCCTTGCGACTGCTTCGCTAGGGAGCGGCTTCAAGACCGCTGAAGGGGCTGAAGCTGAAGAGTTATGGCGGGGGAAAGTGAAGAAAGGGGGAAGCAGGGGTGGTTAATCACCCCCTGCCGCCACTGCCTTCCATTGGAATTAAAACCTGGCATCAATTAGTGCCGCGGAGGCAAACTCGCTTTCATTGGCGGAGACCCTCGTCCCTGTTGTTGTCACAGTCTGAGTGGGGGAGGGAGGGGTTGGGAATAATGTTGCAGCCAAGGCACACTCAGAGGCAGGCAAGTGCCGTTTGCGAGAGTCGGGTGAAACTTTTTCAGGAGAGCGGATGTGCTTAGTTCGTTAAGAGGCTCTTTTGAGCAACCACCTAACCAAATTCCACGCATCTAGTGTACGCTTAAATAAAATAATAAATAAGTTGAATATTTTTGGCCTATAAAAGTCTCGTAGATGAATAAAAATTAAAAATGTATTATGCACCAAATAAATAAATTAATACATGTAACTGCCGACACCTAGCTCGTTAAATAAATGGAATTCATGGTTTATTTTATCATAGCTAAACGTAGTCTAGCGCCATAAATATCAATAAAATAAAGAAGAGAGAAATAGAGGTAAATAAACTAATCCATCCATTAAACTATACTATTTAATACCCCGTGTTTAAAAAAAAGGTCGCCTTCTACAGGTGAGGAAGAAACTTACGATAGAATCAGCCATGGGAATGGGAGTAATAGTGAAGGATTTGAATTCCAGTTTCTTTTTCTATCCCACTTCAATCTTCACTTAGAGCATTACTGTTTGCGGGTGTTCAAAGACTTCACCGAAAAATAATATACCAATTTCTTTGGTCGGAATCCGTACCACGAATGTTACAATAAAGGATTCTCGCGTCGAAAAGAGTTGTAGTCCATCGCAAATTTAATTAGGATTATCAAAGTCGCCACTTGCTCCACTTGTCTGGGAAACTTATATCCACCATGATGTGATTTATCAAATTATTTACTTTTAAATGCTACTGCTCATGCTTATAACTAGTGTAGAGTAAATATTGAGAGTAAATGGATCGTTCTCACCTCATGGCAACTCTGTAGTCATTTTCGAAATCCGATAAAATTTCGTCTAAAAAGGGAAAATAATGAAATGTCAAAGGGACTCCTGACTCCTCTATGTAGCCCACTTTATCGATACAATGAACTCGGAAAGATACCAGGGATTAAAAATCTAAACGAAGTAAATAATCTGTGTTTCCTTGTTAACACATCAACGCCCACGGCTGCTACATGGTACCCAGTGCTGTGCTACGCCGTTACTCCTGCAATGCATTTAATATGTGAATTTTAGCGGACATTTGAGTGGGAGGGGGAGGCGAATAGGGGTTGGTCGGAGTGACGAGAGGGGAGGGGGTGGAGATAACCGGAAGCGACCGTTTGTTCGCAACAACCCCGCCAGGAAACGAGGAAAAAATTTCCACCCCCATAGACCACCCCTAGAGCACGAACGGACCTTTTGGCTAATCAACGAGCATTTCCAAGCATCCCATTGCCCCCGGCACTAATTTCCTAAAACAAGTCGTGAAAGCCAATTAAAGGCGCCCTAGTCGTCCCAGCTAAGTGTCTAGATTAACCATTCAATCCAGTCTCTGCCCCCTTAGACCTTGAAATACAATTTAAGATTCACTGCCCATCTATTACAATTTGTATAAATAGGTGGTCGTGCTCATCAACGAATTTTACAGAAGGGAATCTCAAATAATGCATAACACTGCGCACCGTATTAAAGCATTCACTTTAAATTATAATAAAGTCTATTGCAATCTCTCGTTTCAATTCTTCGCTAATAAATATAAGTAATCATTGCAGCATGTATTAACAAGAAACAGAGCTAGCAATTCACAAAAAGACTACACCAGCACCAGAAGCTTATAACAAACATAAAAATAAACAAGTGAGGCCTCCAATAATGCTATTAACATTACATATTATAGGTTCACTGTACCCGATGATAAAAATGCAAAATTGGTGACGTTAAATTCACACAGGGTGGCAAGCATATTGAAACCACAGCAATGATTAGGGTTTTAAAATGGAAAGCGAGTTTTTGAGGAAAAATTACAGATGAATTTGTATACTTATAGTTATTTATTTTAAATACGTAGATTTCATCTATCTCCTCTTTTCAAAATCTCCATTAAAATTGATTTCCCTATTCTAAAACATTCATTCTATAGCTGAATAAAGTTCACCCTCCAATTAATTCCAATGAGATTGTCTGCCCTAACTTTGTCGCCTCAGTTACTAAGGTTGGGTCAAATAAGACATGTAGAAAAACTTTAATGGAATGCGTTTATAATTGAATCACTTCAATCCGAAGTGAACCTTAAAAAGATGGGTTTCAAGTGAAGTTTAGATAAGGGGTTGTTTGCCCCAATTTAGGGGTTGCGTAAAAATGGAGGGTGATAGAAAAAAAACGGAGGACATTTTCGGATTCAGCGACCCAAAATTAGCCAGAAACACCCTAAATTGTAGCAGGGCATTTTTGAACTATTTTTTTGCAGAGCAGCGTTACCGGTGTCACAAAAGGCATTGCCTCGATTTGAAGGAATACGCTCGGCTACACCAGTAACAACCCAACTCGAATGATCAATTTGAGACTCAAAGTCACGAGTAATAATTTTCACCCAAAACACTTCATGAACGCTAGAGTTTCAGAATAATGAGACGTAATGAACAAGAGGTAACACTTTGACTCTTACTTGAACTCTGAAATGATGAATAATTGTGGAAGAGAATGAGGGAAGGAATTACGCTCATCATCGCAATATAAGTCTTTCCATCTTCATTAAACTTCAACAGGTACTTCAATTGCATCCCAAAACATCATTCAATTACATCTCTCTCTGATTTCATAAAGAGGAATTTATAGCATAATGAAACCTTAAATGACGAGACAAATTGACATGAGGTACTTTTATAAAATCTAATTTTTTTGGATGAGTAAATGACACATGAATATTGTCAATGCGAGAGTTAAATTCTAGAAAATTATGATTTCAAGAGGTTGTGGCTTCGGGAAATAATGAGGGGGTTCCTGGTGGAGTAAGTAACTAGGATATGGGACTGCTTACAGATTAACTCAAAGACAGAGGCTGAAACCGTATATGCTTCTTGTATCAGACCTTCACCTGGCTTTCTATTTACAGCGAACAGATACACGGCGGAATTCAAATTTAAAAAATTCCTCAGACACCGAAAGAAAAAATAATGAAACAAAAGTATTATAAAAGATCATTGTGTCCAACAAAAGACTGGTATTCAACTGCAGTTAACCTCATCTATTCATGCATATGAAATCCGACGTGAAGAACACAAGTATTATTCGACCGGGTAAAAAAACATACTGGGCGAATGAACTCGAAATTTAGCGCACGAAATTGTTTTGGCCTTTAAAGTAAGAAATATTTTGGGAGAAGAACAATTAAAGGGCCAGTCTTCAAGCCTTAAAAGGTTTTCTCATGAGAAAAGCATTGAAATTGTTGAAGAACCTTTTCTTTCGTTCATTGAAACTACTTCCACACCAAATGTTGTGGAAAAGTCTTTTCTCCACACAGGAAAGTTGTTTAAATCTCATGATAGAATTCATAAGTATAGAGTGATGACTAACATCACGAAATATGACTGCGTAATCTGAAAATAAACATATTTTGTATCTAATTCGGAAGCAGAAGTCATGTATGCATATAATGAACAATCATCATCATCATCACTGGTCAACAATCCTAGGATTGGTTTGACGTAGCTCTCCACTCAGTTCTCCTGTCAGCTAATCTTTTCATTCCTACGTATTTCGGTGTTCCTCAAGGCTCTGTATTGGGACCTTTGCTTTTTTCCATTTATCTTCTTGATCTTCCTGACAACCTAAAGTATTGTAAATATATGCTTTATGCTGATGATTTGCAAATTTATCGACATTGTCTTCCTCATGACCTTGAAAATACTATTGAAAAAGTGAATGAGGATATTGCCTCAATATCAAACTGGGATGTAAATAATCATCTAGTTTTAAACTGTTCTAAAACCAAAGCCATTATCTTAGGCTCCACAAAACTTATAAATAAAATAGACCTTGATTTAATCCCAAATGTCAAAGTGAGTGATGTTAAAGTTCCCTTCTCAAACGCTGTTAAAAATCTCGGAGTAGCTATGTCGAATAATCTCTCTTGGTTAAATCATGTTCAAGATATCTCTAAGAAAGTAAACCAAATTTTATATCTATAAAAATTAAATAAAGAAGTCTTACCTATCAAAACGAGGAAACTATTAATATCCTCCATTGTTTTCCCGCATTTCGGTTACTGCTGTTTGGTTTACAACAATATCCCAGATGATCTAGATTTAAAACTCCAACGCCTTCTTAACTCCTGCGTAAGGTTTGTGTTCAACATCCGAAGAGATACCCATATTTCACCCTACCTTAAAAATATTGGTTGGATTCAAACTAAAAAACGCCGGGAATATTTCCTAGCAGCTTTTCTCTACTCACTGTTTCGTCACGAACAGCCCGATTACTTATATACGCTATTTAAAATTAAGCAACAAATTACTTCGATTACCACGAGATCAGATATAAATTTTATATATTATCCCGCCCATCGCACAACTTCTTTCCAGAAATCTTTCCAGGTTGTTGGGTCAAATTTCTGGAACGAGTTGCCTAAAAATGTGAAAGAAATTCTGTCTCTGAAATTATTTAAGTCAAAGGTCTATAGCTTATTGCTTACCGCCACGCTGTAATTTTGATTGTAAATTGTATGTCTTACCGTTGTATACATTGTATAAAACTTGTATCATTGATTGGATATTATATAATATTTTTGTCTTTTTCTCTATTACTGCTCACAACGGGTAATTGAGCAAATATATTGAAGTATGTATACATGCTTTGTAAATTGTTTTGTTCTTAGAGGACATCAGTCCTAGAATAATAAATAATCTTTCTATTCTATTCTATTTCTTCTCTTTCATACCTCTCTTTACTTGTTCCATATATTTTGTTCGAGGTCTTCCTTTTCCATTCTTGCCTTCCACTTCGACGATTGTCTTCATCAGGCCATCATGTCTCAAGATGTGGCCTATAAGGTTGTTCTGTCTTCTTATTAAGGTTTTCATGAGGCTTCTCTTCTCTCCTACCCTTCTTAGGACTTCCTCGTTACTAACTCGGTCGATCCGTTTGATTTTCATCATTCTTTTGTAGCACCACATTTCAAAGGCCTCTATCCTTGCTTTCTCCGCTGCGGTCATTGTCCATGCCTCACTTCCGTATAGGAGCATACTCCACATGTAGGTTCTTATAAATTGTTTCTTTACATCGATATTTAAGTTTCCCGCTGTAAGCAGGTCTCTCTTTTGGTGGAATGCTCTCTTCGCCTAGGCTATTCTGCTGATAATTTCTTTCTTGTTTCTCCCGTCACTAGTTATCTTGCTTCCCAAATAACAGAATTCATCCACCTCTATCAGTTTTCGCCTCCCTATTTTAATGTTGGTCTTGACTTCTTCTCTTCTGCTGCATGCTAAGATCTTGGTTTTCTTCGTGCTTATTTTCAGTTGATATCTACTCATTACCCTACCCATATTAACCAGAATATTTTTCAAATCCTTCTCTGTTTCTGCTATAACGGCTATGTCATCGGCAAATCTTAGCATGCTAATTTTTTCTCCATGAATATTCACTCCCAATGCCTTTTCTTTGATTTCATTAATGGCTTTCTCAATGTAAACTTTGAAAATTACGGGTGACAATGTACAGCCTTGTCACACTCCTTTCTTAATTCTTGCTTCTTTACAGCTGGGCCCTGATTTTATCACGGCTACTTGGTTTTTGTATAAACTGTGGATGATTCTTCTGTCATTATAAAGAACCCCGATTTCCTTTAGGATTCCAAGCATTGTGCTGCAATCCACCTTGTCAAATGCTTTCTCTATGTCCACAAACGCAACGATGGGGCCGATTACGCCTCCTTGAGCGACACATGATGTCACTTTAACTACATCAGAATTTTGAAACCGTTGAAATACTTAATACTATGTAAAGCAGAGGAAATAATAAATAGGAATATTACTTAATGTTTTATTAATTAGTTTGAACGAGTTCAAATACTGCACTCATTGACCTGGTTGTAACGCACATCAAATGACTCAAAACATATTTGTGAAAAAAAAACGTTTATATCACGCGCACTTGAGAATTTTCCCCCTGGCATCAAAATTAATGCAGATCCGTGATGCAGTTCCTAGTTCTCACTTCGTAAATGGCGACTCCCGGATCTATCTTTCCTCTTCTGGGTAATCCCTCCGCTGACGCAGCGACGGACCACCCGGATGCTGATGCTACAGCGCGAAGGGAGGAAAAATCAAGAATGGAGACTAAAAAAAAGCGAGCAAGGCGGAGGAAGGCCTTCCAAAAGCTCACGGAAGAACAGAACGCAGTTGCCGTGGCGATGCTAGGAGTTGTCACATACTATCCCTATTGAAACGGAAGAGCTGATGCTGTAGAGACGGTTTCCATGGAAACGAATAGGAAGAGTCGCCTTGCTTCATATATTCACATACCTGTTCCTTGCTATCCTTCAAATAGTAATATCAAATAGTTACAGCAAATAGTATCAAATAGTAACACTTATTTGGTATTTTTTCTCCTGGTAATAGGAATGAAATATGAGAAAATATCGTGATTTGAACCTCAGAGATAATATATTTACAGACTATCCCATTATTCGTGAATCAATTTTGATCTGTGATGATAGAAAGTTTAGTGCATGTGATTTTGATGAAATTTGGTACAGGTCACATACTATTCCTACATATAATATACCAGGAAAGGGTATAAAGTTAAGTTAGTCTAAAACAAATTTTATAATTTTGTCTTTTTGACATCATAATGTGGGTCCAAACGCAAAAATTGGTAGTCGAATAATGGGGTCTCCACGAGGTACAAAAAGGTGTGAATATTTTCATGAAAATGTCAAAGGTTTATGGGCGTGAAGAAAAATCAATAGAACTACTTTTATTTGCATGAAGTCCAACCGTGATCCTTGGAATTTTACAGAGGTAGTCACCACCGAGGGCAAAGCGGTGTAAAAAGAGAAGGTTGGCTATAAAAATATCGAACGTTAAGTACTGAAGGGCGCGCATCAGCTTTTGAGCAAAGGATCAAGAATGAAATGGCAAGAAATTATTATCACGCGATGGGTCCATTTGACTGATTATGACGATAGCGTATTTTGACGTTTCTTTTTTTGTAGTTTTAAGTAACAAAATATAACGCCGAAAAAGGAGGAAAAGAGGCAGAATATTTATAAAATATGTAAATGTTCTTTTTATTTTTTTATTTTAAAAATGTACTCGCAAGTATTTTTTTCTGTTTCTATTTCCCTATGAAATAGGCAGTCTGTAGGTCCGTAAAAGTCTGGTTCGGCTTTTTCTACGGCGCATACAACTCTAATGCTTCGTATATTTCGTGTGACCTATGCGAGTGAAACGGAAGAGGTGACGCTAAGTTCTCAGTTTTCCTGGAAAGATTCATCTCTCAACACTCATATTCTAGAAGCTTGGTCCTAGTCAATACCCATCAAAACGATGAGAAAAACTATGTTTAGATCCTCAGATTTTTTTATTCGGTTGTAATATTATCGATGCCAATACACACTTATCGGTTAAAAGCTTAGAATTCAACTCCAGTAAAATTAACGCTCAATAAATAGGATGCAGAGAATCAAGAACTTGATAATAACGCAATGGCATTCATACCAGTGCCTAGTTCCGATTTTAAAAATCTGTGGATTTTAGCATAGTAGCTTTCATCATTATTACATAACGGATTTTCACAAAGATACGCATGAATAAATTGAATTAATTTAAACATTTGGCATCTTTCCAAAGGAGGCAAGAAGGTAGTTTGTAAAAATGGAATATCACTTCCCCGTTGAAACCCAACGATGAGTTTAGCAATGATAATAATCATAGAGGAGATATTCGAACATAAAGATCTTGTTCGATATGGTATAGAGAAGTATCACTTCAATCTGTACCAAACCTTACTAAATTTATGCCTCTAATTTCGAGGCATATAAAAATAAAGGCTTTGTAGTTTTATGTAGTTTAGTGTAGTTTTCATACAAAGATATTTTATCACAAATTTTTTTCCCAAGGTTCGCTTATGAACGACTGACTTCAATGAAATATGTGTTTAACTCAGGAAACGGCGTAAAAGTGGAAGGCCAGTCGTAATCTATCATCTGCAAGGCTGAAAACAATTTGTTGGCTTCAAGCAGTTATACTAATTCTCCATAGCAACAGTTTCAATTATGTTTCTTATTCTTACCCTAAGACCAATAGACCAATCCAGAACCAATTAAGATAATTTACGGTAGGTAGTAGTTTTCTGCTTAAAAATCACATTCTTATGTACGAAAATGATAAGTCAATAAAATCTTAATTGTTTGGTATGAGATTGTTTTCAAGAGTAACTAAAAAGATATGAAAAACTGTAGAGCTCAAGCTCTAATAAGGTCAGAGGTTTTTGAGGAAAATCGTTTACTAGGCACGTTTTTCATAGAAAGTGAGATTCCGTGTTTAATGACCCCTGGCTTAGAATGAGTGTAGAGATACAAGACGAGGATGGGATGTACATGAGCAGAGAACAGCTCCCACAAGACATTTTGTCTGCTTTTATGAGACGTTAAAGTAAAACTGATTTATTAAATTATTACATGGTGTAATCAATAGGACATTATACTTTGCAATGCAAGGTGAAATTTTGCAGCATTTTACTGGAGAATACGATGCGAGCAGAACGAATTTTCGCATATAATTGTTAACAAAACTTATAGTGAGGTCGCTTCATTTTGTGAGCAATTGTCTGGATGTTTTATTCCAATAAAAGAAGCAAAACGGTTTTAAGAAATATAAAAATAAATTGACACGGTAGACACTGCAAATGGTGAATAAAATTCAAATACATGGGATCAAAACTCTGACTACATAATAATTTTAAATTTTCTCTTACTTGAATACCGTGTAAATACATTTTTAAGTTCAGAGCACGCTTACCTCATCAACCAAATAAATGGAAATCATGATCGGTTGCGATGAGATTACAACAGTTATTCTCAGCGTAAGAGGATTGAAAGTTGTTGCACTGATAAATTATAATTTACTTTGTAGAGGACAAAACTTTTTCAGATCTTCCAGTCCCTTATCTCCCCATTGAGGATTTACTTTCATTCTGAAATAAAGTTACCATCCAAGTATTCCTCATCATTTGCAATAAGTGATCTTTAATCTGACCAGTTAGATCAGCACTTTGTAAGCTGACAGTGGCGATAAGAGCTGGGTAAAAAAATTATTCACGGTAATGTAACTCAATTATTCTTCTTAATTATACACGATGTTGTTGTCTCTTTTAACTTATTTATTCATCTACTCTGGTAACTTGTCAACAACTTTTTACCCTTGACAACCCTTTGCTTATTTATAAACTCTAACATTTGTCCTTGTTAATTTAAATAAACATTTCGTAAAAACAATTACTATTAACTTCAACAAACTGGAAGGAAGAATGCTTCACTGATAGGAAGTCACCTTTTGCTCTGAATAATGAACCACTAAATTATTGGGGTCATGCCCTCCGAAGATTAAATGCAGCTAACACTTGAAGGAAGCAACAGAAGCGTTTTACCACTTACAATTAGAATCGGAAAAACTATCAATCAATCGAGGATTTTGCTTAATTATGGATTCCTTTTTTTCCGGTGTAAAATTCCATTAAAAGTGACAATGAATGCAGTATATTCTTCAACCTAGCCATTATTATTATTATTCTGGTATTCAACTGATTAAGGTAGGTTTCCATGGAGTGTTCAAGAAGTGATCTGGAAGCCTCCCTTTCCTTCCATCACTGCCTTCTTTAATTCACTGTAAGGCCTACTCCCTTTCAATCTATCTAAAAATCCTATTCTTTTCTTTCCCCTCCCTCGTTTCCCTAACATTCTACCCTCTAACAACATTTTCAAAATCCCCTTCCCGCTAAGTACTCGCTCCATCCATACCTTCTGTCTCCTCCGTATCTCATCTAAAAGCTGCCTCTCCTCACCCACCATGTCCAGTACTTCGTCGTTCCTTTTCCTCTCCGACCATTTCACCCTCTCCATTCTTCTCCATACCCACATCTCGAATGCCTCCAATCTTCTCTCGTCTTCTTTCCTCAGTGTCCACGTTTCCGCACCGTAAAGAGCTACACTCCAAATAAAACTCTTCTCTAACCTTTTTTTTAATTGATACAAAAAATATGTATTTTCAGTAGAAAAGGTTGAAGGTGGCCGTTGGATTATTTTGGGTAAGTTCCGTTCATTAAGGTTCTCATACCCTTTTCCCAAAGCTCAAAAATAATTTTAGTTTTTTTCCAAAAACTATGGTTACGACATGTCGGCCAATTTTTGACATTGTACCAGAGCTTTTTCCTGGTTTTTAAGCAATACGACACAATTTCACTGTTCAGAAAATATTACCGACAGATAAACGGAATATAATGTGTTTCCTAATTCACATTTGGACATTAATACCGTATTCATGATAAGTAGGAAATATTTTCCCATATTTATTTCCAAGGTTTGGAGCTGAAGACGATGACTTGTCGAATTTACTTGAGAGGGAAAACCTCAAGAATCCCATATTAATGCATGCATATCTTATGGTAGGTAATATTGGTATGCAGTATATCTCAGTACGACAGTTTTAGGCTCACTAAAGCGTCATTCTCGACATGTCGGCGTCCTGCTGTTCCCCGAGTGTTGTTTCTTACCGGTCGTCGCACTCATCACCACTGGCAACACTATCCCCGCTCCAACTTCCTTCCCCATCCTCGACGGCTGTCACAAGAATGCGATGCAGACAACCAAGGCAAAAAAAAAGACAGTCGTGGGGCGCACAATTCATGCGAGTGAGTCCCGTCCCGTCCTGTGTGTGACTGCAGCTGAGGCAATTAGGATTCGTTCGCCGCGAATTGCAGGGGGAACTAACTAACTGGGACGGAGGAGAGGGGGTGGTTTCCTAGAGGGGTTGAACCGACACGGTTGCTGCTTTCTTTCCATCGTTTGCGTTGAAAACACGCTTAAAGCTAGGAACGGTAGCATCTTAAAAAAAGAATCTCTGAGACATGTATGTTTTACAACATCAAGCTTCACTTCGAAAGAGTTTTTTATATTCGAAGTTTTCCACTAAATTTTAATATTCATACAAGGTTGCATTAGAACTGAGAGAAATTAGACTACGTGCTAAAGAGTCGTCATTACTCAATGACATAAGTTTCTTCATATTTCTCCAGTGTTATCGATATTGTGCCCATTACACAAGGATCCAACTGACCTCAGCCCCAATTCCCAACCTCCATTACTTGACCCAACACCCAAAGTCAATGCCCCTTATCATACCATTCACGCATAAATACCGACTTTCAATGGACTTCCTTTCAATGGAAGACCTAAGGTGCAGCATCCGAAACCGGTCGTAGAGTATTGTAGTAACACAAAGTTGTGTTATCATTTAAACCTACAACAAAACTTAATTTTTCAACTGTGGATAAACACTGGCATAAAAGAATTACGTCGATTATTAGGTTCAGGTGTTCGACGCAGGAATCATTGGTACGCTGGAGTCATCATTCTCTAGTAGATATTGCTGCTATGTACGACTCGCGTAAATATGTGCCTGATTAGTTAGCAAGGGTACCATTAGTACGCCATCAATCAAGTTTGTTGTTGAGTTCTGGCATTACTAAAGCTATGAGAGGAAATTATATTTCTTTCCGATAATCTAATGTTCAAGAAATGTGGCGTATTCTCTAATTATTACCCCTCGAATTAAAAATACTACGCGTAAGAAACAAATATTTAAAATCACTTTCATTGTATTTTAAGTAAAAATACTTTAACGAAATTTTACTCTGTCATAAAAAAATTGCTAACCTCTTAAAAGTGTGTGGATTGTGCTATTTCGTAAATTTAAATCCACCATTTTTACCTGCTAATTTGTTCGTGAGCTTGATTTTAAATTTATGAATATTTCCATCCAAGCACACAATTAAGGGCAAAATATTTATCAGTAGAAGCTCAAAATATTTCAATGCGTCATGAAATTATCGTAATCTTATATTTTAAGATGAAAAATTGACATATTTGAAGTATGTTTCATGCAGTTATTGTCCTAGTGTGCTTTTCCCTATTAAAACATAGTTTACTTTCAAAACAAATCCTACGAGACTTTCATAAAACATAAAATTGATTTAAATCGTTGTTTCCTTTAACACCGTTGATTTATTAGAGAGCTAAATATATTCTTAGATTCATGAGTTGCTATAAAATGATTCAAACGCATAAGTATAATGGTCGCCATATCTTTTAAATATTTTCAAGCGCTTCAATCCCAAATAAATGCTATAAAAATTAGACATGGCAACGCTATGGACGGAATATATGGACGGTCCTCAGAGGAAAATCAAGAGATAAATCAACCTAGTTATGGGTGTATAGGGGTGAGGATCAAGAAGAAGAAGGGGACATTAGGACGAAAGTTCAGAAATTATTACGCCACAAACGACTTTGAAAGCAGTAGCTTTGCGAATATCATAGTCACATGTATCCTTAAAATAAAATCAAAATTAATGAAATAATTTGTTTCAAAAATTTAAAAAATAATTATTTGAAACATAATCTATATATATAAAAGAAAGTCGAAAATCGTGTTAGTTAGAACACTTATAACTCGAGAACGGCTGCACCGATTTCAATGAGATTTGGTTCTTTGGATTCGTCTCAGGCGGGGTTAACATATAGGCCATTAAAAAAGGATAATTTCACAAAAAAGATTCATCTCTTTCCTATGGACATGCTTTTAGGAGTTATAGTAACACAAAAATTGATAAGTCGGTCAAAACTACAAATCAAATAATTTGTTTTGTTTTTACCACTTTAATAACTGAATTTAGTAACAATATAACATTTTAATTACTAAATATATTCAAAATATTAATTAAATTGAAATTATATTTTTAAAATTCAATTCGTGCTGATTGTAAGCCCAGCCGTGGCCCAGCTCGAGTTGACACTTCACTACCGTGTTTGTAAACAAATCTCCAAGCAATTGTTGACAAACGGTAGTGTCCGTGTTCCTGTCGAGGAATCGAGTAGTTTTAACCGTTTTAACTCATTTCCTTGGAATGACTGCAAACTAGGTTCACCCATCTTTTAAATGTGTAACAAACGAAGACGAAATCACCAACTATCTATCTGAATATTTTAAGTCCTTGGACGTACCTGGCTTACCAAGGCACGATTTACAGAAAAATGTAGTTTCTGTGTTCATGGTCTTTCGAAGCCTAAACCAACCATAACTATCCAACGGAACGTGTTTGGCGATTAAAATAATTGGTAATGAATGTGATTCACGCAACTTTACTCAAAGGAAAATTCAAAGGTGAGGAAGTCCTTATTCCGTAGATTCCATGATCTCAACTCATATGCCCTTTTGAGCTTAAAAGTATTCAATTTCCAATTCGTATTGCATTCGTGATAACGATTAACAAATCGCATGGTCAGTGTTTCAGTTTTTGTGTTGTTTGTGCTCATGTACTAATGAAAACCCATGATTTTCTCATGGTCAATTTAACGCGCTATGTTTACGAGTCGATAAACCATCCTCTGTATTTCTTCCTTCGCTTCAAGTGCGTAGCTAGGATAGGGGGTTTTGGGCGCAGCTATTACCACGGGTCTGTAGGGTATAGAAAACTCGCTAAGGTAAGCGGGAAGTGTGGGGGCACTTCCCTCAGACATTTTTTAAGATAAATGGTTCAAAATAGTGGGTTTTGCGGCTGTGTGAATAGTTAAATATGTTTTGTTTGTTCGTCATCCGTCCCCCTAATATTAATAACAAAATCTTTCATTAAAAAATTCTCTAAGCTCTTAGGGGGGGGGGGGGGAGTTTATCTCCCAAAACCTCCCCTCGCTGCGTCACTGCTTTGCTTCACTATATTTATTTAGCTTCATCCGCTTCATCTTGCGCCTGATAACAAAACAAAAACTGCTGTTTATCAGAAGGTGCTTGACGCAAGACATTAAACCCGAGTGTGTAGGGCTCACCGTGGTGCGTTTACGCATGCAGTACGTTTACGCAGTGCATTTTTTCCAAACAGAGATACTAAAACTGGCGCGCCTTAAGTCATTTAATGCGAATGCTGCCTCATAGGGGCTTTTCTTGCACGATTTTGAGCATCAGTCAAGCGTGGGTCTGGGGTTGTGTCGACCTCCCCCCTGAATGGGCCAAGTGTATGCAACAGACGTGGACCTAAAAACATTTTTTTTACAGCAAATAACGCAAATAGCCAACAACTGAATGCGTATAATTTTTATTTCATGAAATGCTTTATTAAACCACAATACCCAAAATATCTTAAGCTAAAACGTAAGAAAATTTGTTGAAAAAAATCCGCGTAAACGTGCTCCGATCCATCCTTTGTAGATTTCATAAAGAAAATGTCTTTCTGGCAAGCAATTTTGGTACTCATTTGCGTAGTTTTATTGAATTTGTATCCTTATTTTATTATAATAAATTTAACATGATTAAAAACGATACAACCGCTCTTGATTTATAAATGCTGTAAGTAAACTGTAAGTTCATTGATTGTTAGGCGGTACGAAGTTCGCCGGGTCAGCTAGTATCCATATAAAACGACGAGATTAGAACTTTTCCTCGAAATCAAGGGCGCGATAACATATAATTTCTTATATTCTGTAATGATTAAGTCGCGGTGCATTTTTTTGCTGACGCGTAGCCCGAATGCGGAAATTTTCTTAGGATGTAGAATGGTGTGACAAGAAAAAAAGGGCTTGAGATTTGAGATTGGTGAAAAACGGGAAAGAGTTTGCCGTGAGCACATTTATTTTTTGCCTCGGACCCCATTAACGAAGCCACAGATCCCTCCTCTTGATTCAAAAAAGCTTAAATGGAGTTTTTCAAACTGGGACAAACTTCCGTTCTCATTTGAATGATTTAATTGGAAGAGTCACTCGCGCTAGAGATAAAAACATATCGTAAATCCAATCACTAACTAGCCATGCAACCGGGCCTAAATGGCAAAGCATGCTGAGTGAAGTTGAAATCAACTTCACGAAGCAGGCTGCGTTAATCAAACTTATAATTACTGATTAATACGGTGAGTGGATCCCTAAGAAGGTTGATATGGATTATTGGCATCATGTCCAACCATTCCATAAACTTTAAGGCGCCGGATTAAAATTGTCTCCCTTCACTACGGGGTTTAGTTCTAACC
The DNA here is from genome assembly GCF_921293095.1 of Ischnura elegans. NCBI lineage: Eukaryota > Metazoa > Arthropoda > Insecta > Odonata > Coenagrionidae > Ischnura > Ischnura elegans. Next base: position 99,094,899 of record NC_060256.1, read on the forward strand.
CCCTTCAAATTACTGAGCTCGTAAAGTCACGCCAGAGCACTGAGTATTTTTCCCGTGGCCCATGCGGGCACGCTAGGCGTTTAAATGATAATGTCGTACTGAAAGAAGTGAAAATACCTCATAGAAAAAGGTGAAAATGATTTATACTCATTAAATATTTGTTATACTTTGTTTCAGCAGCTGAGTCAAGAATGAGAACATTGTAAATGTGGTGTTACCGCAGAATGATGACGATAAAATGGAGCAATAGAGCTAGTAATGAGAAAGTGCTTAAAAGAGGGGGAGATGAGAGAAGTCTTCTAAAAATCTTTAGGGGAATACGGGACAACTTAGTCGGTCACATTATAAGATAGAATGGCCTGATGAAAATAGTCGTAGAAGGAAAGGTGGAAGGGAAGAAGGGCAAAGGGCGACCCCGAATGAGCTATACATATGTATAGGACAGGTTGCAAAGAACGTGAAAGAGAAAAGAAATGCGCCACTGTGAATAGACTAGCAGAAAGGAGAGCGGAATGGAGAGCTGCGACAAACCAACGTCAAGATCTTTTAACCCTTCCGCACTCGCGTCAAATTTTGGGACAAATATGCTCGCGTGGCGTCTGCTAGACGCCAATAGTGTACATTATAATATAATAGTTAATATTAAAATTAAATGCAACACACTACTTTTATGTTATTTATTTGCTCCTTTACAAGTTATAACATTGTAAATACAATAGTTTTTAACTTATTTAAGACATTTTAACCATCTTTTAGTAACTAAGCACATTTTTGATACATTGCTCTCAATTAAACCACATCACAGCAACAATTACATATTTTTATCCTTGCAAACAATACAAACGTATTCAGAATGCTCTAAACATATATAATGATCACAGGAAATGCACCTATATTTTGTCATTCGATTTTTTTTTCTGTCGCAAATGTAACATCTCTTTCTAGAATTCTCTTTTTTCTCCTTCGTTTTTTCCTCCGATTTCCTACGAATACTTTTGGAACTGCAAGTACTTGACTCATTATGTTCAGTTTCTTTGTCTTTCTCACTAATGGCTAAAGTTCTTTTTCTCAATTCCCTCGGTAAATTTACCACGTGACTACGTTTTTGCAGGTGCTCTTTAGTTAGTTCTTGCGCAAGGACTTTGATAAAATGCCTTCTTTTCAAAATTGCATGAGAACTCTCTTTGTTGTTTACAAGGTAAATAACCTGAGCATTTATTGCTGCCACATTGAGCATGGTATAAAATATAGTCATCGGCCACCTTTTGGTGTTTCTTGCTACTGAGTAAGTCGCGCATAATTTATCAACTACATCAACGCCAGATTTAGTTGCATTGTAAAATGTCACGATCTCTGGCTTATTCGAATTCCCTGTTGTTTCATCGATTGTGGAATCATGATGCATTGAAGATATTAAAATTACATTTTTTCGTGGCTTTGGTATGTATGATACCAATGTGCAATGCCTATCAAATCCAAAACGAGTTGTAAATGGTTCTCGACCGACAGGGGATGTAAAACTGGGTGGAAGCTGCCGTTTATTCTTCCTTACTGTTCCTACATACGTAAGGTTAGCTTTGAGTAGGTCTAAAACTAGCTCATAACTGGTAAACCAATTATCGGCGGTTATATTGCGACCACTGTGAGCAATCGGTCTAACCAACCTTTTTACAACATCATTGGCACTGTTACTAACGTAAAATGGGCCTTCCGGCTGCTTCCCAACGTATACTTCTAAGTTCCCTGTGTAAAATGTTTTAGAATCTGCTAGAGAAAATATCTTAATTCCATATTTTCCTGGTTTACTCGGGATGTATTGCCTAAATGCACATCTTCCTCTGAATTTTGATAGCATTTCATCAATAGTTACGTATTCTCCCAAAGAATAACTTTCACGGCAATTTTGAACAAATATATCAAAAACCTCTCTAACAGGTGCAAGCTTATCTAATAGCTTCCTATCGCTTCTAGTTGCTTTGTCATCAAACCGAAGGCTTTGTAAAATAAAGTGGAAGCGCTTACGAGACATCACCAATCGAAAAAATTCAACACCAGTTCCATCTGTAGACCACAAATCACTTGTATTTAGCTTACTATTTCTAAGGAAACCTGCCATATACAGTAATCCAAAGAAAGCTTTCAGTTCACTCAAATCGGTAAATTTACAATCTCTTTCCCTATCGTAACGATCTTTTTGGGATTCAATGAATTTATTAGTGTTTTCCAAAATAATAGCAAGCAGACTGTCGGTAAAAAAACATCTCCAACACTCGAGTACAGTCTTAGCGGTTGTAGCACTTTCTTTCACACGTGAATTCAGGTTTACAATATTATGACGACGAGTCCTTACAGTCACCACTGGTATTTGCAAAGCCCACTTCGTAGTTTTGTCTTTCCCAAAAACAAATTCTTTACCTGATTCTTCATCCTCTCGGTCACTTTCTTCCTCACTAGTAATTTCTTGCTCCGTATCCGTGTTTTGCAATTGTTCCTCTAAGGAATCTTCTTCACCTTCGCTCTCATCATCTACTGCAGACAATTCTGAATCTGATGATTCCATCAGAAGACGCTGCAGATAGCTACGATCTTCCTCACGCATTAGGTTTAGCTGTTTTTTTCTCTCCATCTAAGGGACGTAAGTAAATCCAGAAGAGATACATCATAATAGGGAACAACCATCTACAGCGTGATTAATTTCATAAATGTATATGCATAAATATAAAGGAATATAAAACTTACACTTTCGAACAATGAAACACTATGAAGTGTAGCTTGTTCCACTGCACCACTCTGGAATTACTCGCACGTTTTACTGATAAAATTCAGGGGCTCCTTGCAGTCACAAGTTCCTTTCTGACGCACCAATACACCAACGGACAAAGAATGAGTGGTCGATAGCGGGATACTTGGGTATTTATACGGAGGAACTACAAGAGTTGCACATTTGTATATCCAAAAGAAAACAAGTTAGTAAATTAGCGCAATATGTGGGGACCCGACGTGGCATCTCTGCGGCTGCGAGAAATAGATAAGAAAAAGATAACTTGTCATAGATATGTTGGAGAGTTTCTCTAAGGTTGCAGATTGAAAAGAAAACAAAGTCGTCACCGAAATGGTTTTAGAGGCGGCGTCTATCACACTGTGCTGAATAGACATTGATAAGATACGTTAAAATTGAGACTCGACGAAAAGGCAAGCGTTGGACCTACGCAGATAGAAAACAAATTAGCAGGGCATATGCCGAATTCAAAAGAAAGCAAAGTCGTCACCGATATGGTTTCGCGACGCGGCGCCTATCCACAGTGCTGAATAGACTAGGGTAAGATACGTTATAATTGAGACTCGACGAAAAGACAAGCGTTGGACCTACGCGGATAGAAAAAAAAGCAGCTGGGCATATGCCGAAACAGCAGGCCGTGGCGTGCCGCTCCCCAGATTGCAATCAATTGCTGTGCAATTAAGTTGCACACAAAAAACCCACAATGGATGGGTGGCTGAAATACGACCTTCGAATGATTGTCTCCGGTGAAATCGAGAGCAGTAATTCCTTGATATATTCCCGCAGTAAACAAAAACGCGAGCTTAAACCACATAAATAAATAAGAGAAAAAAATTGCATTTTTATTTACAACAAATTAAAGATAATCATAATTAATAATAGCATTAAATAACAATTATAAAATATAAGAAATGAGCATTGATTGAAAATAAAATATTTATTAAATTGTAACGAATCTAGTCGCGTGGCGTCTGACAGACTCAAATACATTTCAAAAACCCTTGCCTGGCACCCTGCTATAAATTTATCTGATATGATTTAACTGAATGGCAGACAATTCGAAAAGAGTAAGGTACCTAGAAGGAGAAACTATTATACGCACACTTTGGCCGAAGAAAAACAAAAACATATTGGTTGGCGTCCAGCAGACGCCACGCGAGTAGCGGAGGGTTAATCATCAATTTGACAATTTTTTGGTAATTCCGAAACATAGACCTTGAAAGGGACATCGTGTATTTTGTTCCACTAATTGGCCACATCTAGTTTCCAGCTGAATGAGCGAAACGTTGAGCGTCACAACTTCATTCTACGCAGCAGTAAACATGAATATGGATTGACCTTGTTCATGTTATCGTAGCAAAATTCTAAAAATAAATGTTAGAGAAAAAAGAATCGTTTAATCTAGCCAATATAAAGTTCATTTGGACATTAAACTCTCAAGAGAAACTGCTGGAAGTCTATATAGTACCATCAAGGTCGTTCATCATAATAAGAACGGGCAAATTTTATGGAAATTATGCAGAGGCAGAAGTTTCGTTTTGAAATGATACCCAAGGGACGATAATTGATCTTTTTTGGAACTTTTATGCAGAAGCTACTAAAAATTCGAATGATACAAACGCACTAAAAACCATACCAACAAAACTAAACTTATCAGCCTAAAGCCCTGGAAAATTGTCTAATACCCGTATTAGAAAATCGTACGCCATGTTGCAACAAACAATGAAGAATTAGCAAATGGTTGAAGAGTGAAGGACAAAAGGCAATGACTGTTCTTCTCCAAATAAAACTCTGAGTTTCTAATTTATCATCGTAGAGTTTAAAAAAATTGAACTAGTCCAGAAATAAAAAAAACATGCGGGAAATACAGAAAAATGCATCGCAAACACAGTCATAAGGGACCTCCGGTGGATTTAACACACAAATAAGTGTTGACAAACAGGATTTAATACATATAAAATTATCAGCCTCAATTTTGAATAAAATCAAAGAAAATTTAACATTGAAAATTATTCATTTCAATATGGAATTCCTCATTCAAATGAAATTTCAGAAGGACCGGCATCGTCTAATCATTACCATAAAATATTTTGAAAATTGTCCAATGACCTAGGCCTGAGGTTTCATTTTCCTCAGATATAAGCATGTTTTAGCCTTATCTAAAATAGCTGGAATTAAATAAATAATTACAGTGACGAAACATACAGCAACCAAAACATATAGCAAACAAGGCATGGGATTCTACTAGGAATATATATGAATACCAAAAAACTAATCCTATCCTATGATCAAAAATAAGGGGAAACACACATGAGAACTAGACAGGTAGACCCATACGAATGTTCTTTAATAGATATAAAAGGTAAATGTGTTTTTGTCGTGGTCGCCACGGACTTCTAGAAGATTTTTAGACCGTTAGAATCGACCAATGAATAGGCAGGAAAATATAGCCCTCAAGTTTTCTTGCGAGATAAAATTCTCTTTCATATGCAGTTCCAGAGTTATTTTCATCTTCTATTCACCTGGAAAAAATACTTCAGCTCTGATTCAGTGATCTAAACTGAAAATATTGTTTTCCACATAAAGGAGCCAATTCCACTCTTAATTAATGAAAAATTTGTATTTCTACCAATAATTTTGACAAAAGAGAGAATATAACGCAGATGAGAATGTGCGTTCGAAACCGTGGTACTTCTTTGCAATCTTCAGTTGCACGTGGGAAGAAGATAACGAATAAACTCGTGCACAAAGCATAAGGAAGAATGCGTTTTTAACGCGTTCAGGCGACAGATTTCCAGTGGATATGGTCGGAAGGGGGGGGGGGGGGGGGGCAGCGGCGTTGGAATAGAGCAATGGATGAATATTCGTGCAAAATTGATCGAGATCTCACGCTGTGCGACCGCAGAACAGGCAGCCGTCGTCCCGCACCAACCGCATACAAAATTACGAGCGAGGGAACAAACAAAGTAGTCTGTTGGAAAAAGAGCTCGCTCCGAAGTAATTTCAATATCCTCTTGTTTCCACGACGACCCAACCAGATCAGAGATGACCCATTTCGAGCAGAAATGAATAGCCTAGCGCGGTAAAGAATATGAGCGTTTTTGCGGCTATTAGCACTTTCCATCTAAAACACCACGACAGATCTAATTGCGGTTTACAATTATCTTCCTAATGAATGGTATGCAATAAAAAATCTAAAATATTGTACTTTTTACGTCAGAAATTGATAAAACGCTAAATTAATTCTGCAAATAATAATAGAAAATAATTTATTCTAAAATCGCTATAAATGCATTTCTATCAAAACAGAATTTTATGAAGAGTATAAACAAAAAATAAAGCAAGAATTAAGTTAATGTTACGCAGAGATGTAGAATTACGAATATATCATCATAAATTTGACTAAAAAATTGTGCACCATTGATACCAATATGCAATCATGACAAGCATATTTTATTTCAATTCGTAATATTTGTTACCAATAAACCTATCTACCTATATAGTGGTGGTACGTATATAGGTAGATAGAGGCAACTGTATACAGGTGTATTCCATACGTTTTTTCCTGGCCCAGTGATTTTTTTCCAGGAGCAAACTAATTAAAAATCCAATCGATCAAAATGATGAATCTTACAAAAGTATTTTATTGTTAAAATTTCACTATTTCAGCAGAAATGAATCACAGTGTGAGAGAATATAGGCTTTCTCAAAATGATCAACAGCTTAATTAAGCCCCTTAGTACCTATTAAAAGGGCAATTTTCTACCTTTAGGCCTGAAGACCAATGGGATCCATTGGATTTTAAAATAAGAAATCAGAATAGACAAAATGATGAATGAAATGACTGCAGCGCATAACTAATGAGTAACCTGTTAGACAGTAGCAAGCATGGATGGATTGATGTAAGCAAGGCAAAAAAATTCGAGTCCTCGTTTTTGAACTACCTGTGTGCCTATATCATTAAATTTCAGGGTAAAATAGGTAAGAATATAATGAATTCAGCATAATCATTTATTTATCAAAAATGGAAAAGTGTGGAAAAATGAATGAAAAAATAAGTTCACTTTGTATAAACAAAGGCACAAATTTTATAGAGTTTGAACTGATGGAGAGAGAACTGGAAAATATAAATTTATTTGTAATGTATTTGAAGCGAATAAAATGTGATCTTTCCAAGACGGAGTACTGCTGAAGGTGGTGCCAAAGTAATTAGCTATCCTAGAGTACGGCATAGGAATTTCCTGGACCATATCATTGGCCTATTTGCAGTATTTACTCTAGAAAATTATCATTGAATTAAGAAAGACTCAATCCGTGAACTTAATAAAATGCAAAGTAAAGCTGCGCGATTATTTAAAACTGCTACGGGCGTAGGGAGAGCGTTATCCAGATGTAAAGCGAATGGGGCTGGGAGAAAAGGCCTAGATTTCTTGAACAATTGAGAGTAGATACCTTTAGGAGCGACACGTAGAACATAATATTAGAGCCCCACTATATTTCCTGGTCAGACGGAAGCGATAAATTAAGAGAGATATTTAGCGGAATGGATATAAATAGGAATGTGTTTATTCCCCTCGCGATAAGGGTCTTTATCAAATGCTAGGTGTGATTTCGTTAAAGCGTTTCCTTTTTATATGTAAACGGCTGGTGTAGATGTAATGGTCAAGAGAACTCGTGTGGATGACTGATTATGTAGCATATTTTTGGAGACCGCCAGCGTGCATCGTATACATACCTGATTTTTAATACATACAATAGAAATACGTACATTATCAATAGCAAAATTCATTCGCTAAACTGAAGTTATAAAATTGTTAATTAAAAATAATATTTGAATTCCAGTAGTTGGGAGACGGGAGGGGAAAATACTTATCACGGATCGCAAGAAGAACAGGTGATCGCATTTGTTGACTGTTTTTGGAACGGGCTAAATTAAGAATTAAATGAATAATGGGAATAGACATGCAAGTATCCCAATTCTTGCTAGCTATAAATTTACCCGTGAAATGGCTGAGAATTTACTGCATTTTAAAGGCGATACGTGGCGAAAAATGTGATCAAAGTTGAAAATAGAGGAGCCATATAAACAGATCGGTTTAGAGGAGGAAACCTCCAGTGGACGGGGAAATAAACAGATGTCCACAGAATATAATCCAAGTAGTACTGTAAACAGGAGTTCTAGACTTGGGTTATTTGGATCATTTGAGAAACGCCAGATGCCCAGAAAATAGAGCTGCGGAAAATCTTACGTTCGCGGAGAAAAACAAAATATCAAAGAATCAATGAACTCGAGGGACGTAATGCTGGAGTCTAGAGCTGATTTCAAACGCATCTGAACGCGATCAAGAATTTAAATCCTTTTCTCTTGAATATGGGATAGGCTAAATTAAACAACCTATTATATATTTGGAGAATATTTACAGATGCATTGACAGAGCATAAACCCCACGATATATTCGCAAAATTATTCTAAATCGAAACAATCTAATCTTCCTTAAGCCAACACCATTCCATTATTGAAGATTCCATGTTATTTTACCCATAGAAATTTTCAATATTTGTTATTAAAATATTTTATTATTACTCACTGAAATAGCATTTTTGTGAAACGCATACGCCTGAAATTATTTGAACTACCCAATATAATTTAAGGGACAGCATAAAGGTAGATTTTCCTGTGCTCCTATGTTTAATAAATTTTCACGTAGCCATATTAAAAATTATTTTTACTCCAGCGGATTCGAAGTGGTCTGGGAGTGGTCCAATTTTTGCCACTTTTCCTCTGCTAACTCCTAAAAGCAAAATATGAGAAAATTAAGCACATAAAAATGCCTATGACTTGTATACTCAACAATCAAGAATATAATTTTCGCTGATGAACTAGGGAAACACGTTAGGCGTTATTGCATTAAAATAAACATATATACTGCCTTAAATTTTTGGAGATTAAATTTGAATCAAATTATTTTTGCGGTAGATCATTCAGTCCCCAATATTCGTATTGAGAGAGCGTATGCTCACTCACAACCACGACGCGCTTCAACGAGCTAATATTAGCACTTCCTATTGAATGACGCACACCCGATGTAATTAGCGCTTTCAAATTGTCCTGCAAGCAAAGAACGCTCAATAGTCATCGCTCTACATTCAGGCTACGCTCATCGACTGTTCCTGATCGCAGTAACATAACTGAATAAGTTCAACGGATTCAGGCTTCAATTGGTGGATGTTAGACATATAATAAATAAAAGATCGTAGCACTTTTCCACAAAATTTTTACAACGCGTTTTGGCTCACTGAGCCATCATCTGGTGCAAGACACTACCTTGTGTGCGTTGTACGCGGTAAACATTTTGTGGAATAGTGCTACGACCTTTTATTTATTTATGTATGTAACATAACTGCTTTATTCCTTTGAAAGCCTTGAACAAACCGTTCCGTAACCATTTAGGAACTCGCTAATTAGGTGTAAACGACATGAAAGGCAGGTCATCAGGTATTGAGGTTATTTAGAATAATCTAGTCACCATGCATGTATGCAATTCGGGCAAAACTCGATAAAATTATTCGGTGGTACGAATAGTATAGGCAGCCAAATCACATGCTAAAATTAAGTATGCGACCATATCATTGCGGTAAAACAATGAAATAGATAAATATGAAGGATTAACTTTGATAGCGTTCCCAGAGTTAAGATGTTTTTCGCGCCACCACCAATGGCCAAGAGCTTGAGAGCCCAGATGATGTATTTGTACCTAAATGAAGCAATGGTTTACATCAAACGACCCCTACAACAAGTAAACTAATAACAGCCAAATTAAACATATTTTGCACATGATATAATGATTTAATAAATTTACCATGGCAGAAATTATAATTTTTCTTTCATGGAGAGATATTCTTGGCTGACCTAATGAGTTTGCTTATTGATCGAAGGGTACGGGGTTCAAACCCAGGATAAATGTTGGGATCCCAATCGAATCCTTTAAGCGCAAGGCAAGATGAGGAAAGGATAGGACTTGTTAACCAGTAAGTGTGGCCCAAGAAAAATTAAAATATATAGGAGTTTACCCTGAATATATAATATTTACAGGTCCATTGCTTAGCTCGGGGTGCGCCCCACCATTTGCTATCCAAAATTATATTAGGATTGTAGAACTGAATGGCTATGCAATTTAACTCTGAAGACGTAATATCCACTTATAATTACAAGACTTTGACTTTAAAAGAGGGAATTTAACGACAATTCTTTTATGTCATCATTTTCAGCGTTATAAATTATCAGTTATTAATTATACAGTTGAACCAATTTTCCACACTTTTCATCCCTGATAACTGGAATCGATGATAATACCAAGAACTAAATGTGACAAATTATGAGACAAAACGACTTGTTGACAAAAGATAAAGATTAAGACGATCGTAGACGGACAAGTGGGAAGTACTGGAAGCCCTCGTATGGAAATTATAGGAAAAAATACAATTGATACATAAGAAGAGGTATATTTAAAAGGAAAAGATGGGAAATTGAGTATTAAGCTAACAGTAACAATTCGTAGAATTATCGACTGTTAATGAATGGGGCCCTTTCAACCCAGGCCAATCTCTGACCGGAGTTTGTCACCGCGAAACAGTGGAAGTGCACATTCATAGGGAACAAATTCATAAAATCAACAGCATTGATCAAGGATTCAATTACATGATCAAGTCCTACTGCATCGCCGATACGTGAAAATTTTCGAATAAGTTTTCCTTGTTTTGCCACTTGAATTCATAATATACTTTCCATTGAAATATGGTTCATAATAGTAAAAATTAAAGTTTACACAAAATAAATAACTGTCTATTCGAGGAAAATAAATTAGTGTATTCCTTTATGTACATGAATTGAGGCATTTCGTGAGTTTTGGTAAATATAATATGATATTTTCGCTTCATTTCATCATAAGTTTATAAAATGTAGGGTTTTGTTCAAGCATTTGCTTGCAGTGTTATGTAATGCTCTTTAGTAATGTTCGCAAAATTTATTACGAACAAGAAATTTCATAATTATGTTCTTTGTGTGCGATTAAAAAAATTGAATCTAATCGACCTTAATGTCAAATATTGTTCGTACAAGTTTTAATTCTGTGCAGTGCAATTTTGTAGCATTGGGCTCGTATTATTTCTTAGCACGAAATTATTCTACTATCCCCCCAGATAATAATCTTAAGGGTTACTCAGTTTACTATTTATTGTTTTATATTATTAAGTTTGCACTTTTGTGTAAAGGATGCACTAAAATAATTATTTTACACTGCCTTAGAGAGTAGGTATTCGATCAGCACGGTCTTCCACGAGTATGATGCATTCCTCCGGTCTCCATGGTATTCGCCTTGGGGAGTCTTCACTTTTCTTTCCCGCCGTCGTTTCAGTCGCTCGTACTTGCGCTGTGAAATAGAAATTAGCCTCGCCCACCTCCGCTTCCCACCCCTCCATTATATATAACTTAAAGCGAGCAAGTGGATCGTGGAACCTATGGAGGCATGCTTTCATCTCGCATAGGAGGGGAGCGGAAAACTTATTGGGCCGAGAATAGACGCGGGGTCCACAGAGGCCAAAACCGACAATGCCACCGGTGACTGCGCAAAGGCCACGCCAATGCCCAAGTACCTACCATCCTTCTTCCCTGTTCGAGGACCTCTTACAATCAAGCGGTGGAAAGCATCCGCTACTCGTGCCAAACAGGGCATGCCAGAGGAATCAATTACGTCACTCCTCTTCGAAAAAGTAAACAAAAATATTCAAATAACTAACTCGCAGGCCCCGACGAATGCAAATATCTCCTCGCTAAAATTTCATCACTATTCCGAAAATGATGTAATGATGTTTTTTTTAAACATGCTGTTGAAAGATAATGGAGATAAATAGATTTCAATATGGAAAAAAATAAAAAATTTCGAGAGTAATTCACGAGATCAAAATAATTTAAAAGCACGGAAAGTTGCAGGGCCAGCGATAAATACTGCAAAGGATAATTAGAAATTTCAACAATATAATATAATATAATATAATATAATATAATATAATATCAACAATAAATGCTCCAACATTTCATTACAAAGCATTTGGTTTATGACTAAGGTGCATACGGAGTTGTACTTGTACAATAGCAAAATATTTATTCATCAAATACTTTGAAAATCGCAACATAATACCATGAATCACATACCACAGAGACACATACCCACCATTCATGTCGCGTTCATTTTTCCTCTTTGAACAATATTTCGTTGAACTTCCTCTCAGTTTTTTAAATTCATCATAATTATGGAAGTCCGTAAAATATTTTCATGAGAAAAAAGAAATTGAATTGACGACGTGGTTAGGAAAAAAAACAAATAAGCAACATACAAGATATTTTTATGCGCCAATATTTTAAATGGGCTTCTAAAAGAGTTCGTAATCCCAACCTTATTGTGCTTTACGTGGTGGAAATTTAATTCAGAAAACATAGGAATCAAACACTCCCGTTAACAAATAAAATCTCACTTGCAAAATCAGATTTCCTACCGCTGTATATTCTGAGCGTTACTTTACCTTTAACCATTAGCCTTTAAAGTTTTGAAGTTTATTGAAATATGCATTTATATACGTATGTTCTCCATTTTTAAGGCGGATTAAGAGCTGGTAACATCTCCCACAACTCAGCCCCTTTGATGGTCACACCAACTTTCCAAGGTAACGAAATAGACATCATTAATAAATGGTCAAATTTCGTAGACACCCAACCGTAATGCAAACCTCAGCGAGCAAAGAATTTAATACGGCACCAGCGTCCGTGGAAGGGTGGCTATACCTACGAATTTTTTTGCATCCACTCGAGCATATCAGAGATTGTGACTTCGCAGAATCACATATTTCAAATCGCCGCCTATGTTATTGCCTCCAGCAATGTTCGTGCAATTATGCTGATATCTCTTTGTCTTATCTTTCCTTGACCAAAAAATGATAACGAGAATACGAAAATACCAATTTTATAGCGACTTACATTACCAGGTATTACCACTCATAATTTGAAACTAACTCACCTCGGTCAATCAACTTCTTATGTATACCACTGACAAAACACGACATGTCAGGGACAGAGCGACACAAATAAAATTTTCTTAGAATCTCAGTCTTTACCAGGTCTGAAAGAAAGGAGGAAATTAAGGAGATATTTCGCAGAACCGATTTGAATAAGTATTTTTTTCTCCCTAGCAATAAAAAGAATTCACTCAATACAAAACTCATTGGTGAAATCACTGCCAAGCGCACCCTCTGTTCTTATTATCGAAATGACCGGAAGCTCGACAAATGAGAAAGCATGCGGAGCGGAAAAAGGGTTGAAGTATACTGATGAAAGCTTTTATTTTTTTTCAAATTAAACGTAAAGGAAAATCACACTTCCTCAGTTCCTGCGCAGTTGTTTAATGACGTTTTATTATGAGTATCAAAAATAGCAGAGGGACTAAGACAAGCTAGGTTGTTGAAATTTAAGAAATATTCTCTATTTAGAATCTGTACTCACTTGATTGGTAAAAAGATGTAGCCAAATCAACGAGAAACATTATAGCACAGGCACTTTATTATGAAATTGAGCTGTATGCGCGTGTTGAAAGTGACACATTATTCAAAGCTAAAAATGGGTTGAAATTGTACTAGATTTCCAGAAGGCCTACATAATAAGATTCATTCGGCTGAAAGTAATTTTTTTAAATTTCCACCCGTAACCTGCTTTCTCGTAAGTTAAGCTCCGTGAGTTAAAACGAAGTTGAGTCGTCTTTCATAAAATTAGTCCTTTCGAAAAATGATGCTGATAAATTATTACATTTTTCCTTGCAGTATAAGAGGAAAAAAGACAGCGTCATATATTCTAAAACAATTATTCTCCTGAATCGCTTTCTCGAATTAGAAAAGCATCTTCACGGTACCCACATTTATGTCACTAAATGTGACAGTACTTCACCAAAAACCACTTTTATGACAAGGTATATTATTTCAATGGACTTCTGTTGTGCAAATAATAAAAAAAAATGCATTTGAAAGGTACTCATAAATTATTTCTATATCATTCATCTCACCCCTATGATATACTCATGCCACGGATATAAACATAATGACAATGTTTGCTAGAACTGAAAGGAAATTTTTCACACCGAGGAGAAGAAATACATATTTTTATTTTGGGAGGATGAAATAACAGCACTAAGTCTCAAGAACCTACCCGCAAGGATGAAAGGAACGTGAGAAAAAAACATTTATTCTCTTCTACTGAACGCCAATGATATGCGGACTGGAGTTGAGGAGGAATTCTCTGAACAAAACAGGATGTAAGCGTGAGGGCGAAACATAAATGCTATGGAAGGAGACCTCTCCATGCAGAATATCTTCGACTTGGACCAGAGTGCTGCCTTCATCGTCGAATTCCGGAAATACTTGAGAGGCCACGAAGAAAGGGAGAAAGAAAGAAAGAGGGAGCTGGGAAAAATCAATCAGCAGCAGCAGTAGCAACATTGAGTGAGAGCACTTTCTCAGGCAGTCCTGATTCCGGTCCATCAAATCCGGGGCGTATACATCGGAAAACCTCTCACATCGCTCTTCTTCCCCTCCGCATAAATAAGAGGAATGGATAGAAATAGGACGCAAAAAGAGTCTTCCTTCCTCAAGTGAGCTGATAACGGCCATGGACATAAAAGTCACAATTCCAGATCTGGATTCACATTTTCATTTCAGGAAAGTGGTCATATTTATGTGAGAGAAACGTCCTGAAAGTTTTACTTCCGCAGAAAAGAGGTTTTGGTTTCGACTCTGGGTGGGCAGTTATTAAATTTGCTTCAATATCAACGAGAAGTCAATACAGGTACCTCTGTGCAAATGCAAAAACAATTTCATAATGCATTTTTTATCCACAAAATATTTTCACTAATTTTAAAGACTGGAGATAAGGCACTTAGTGAAATATCCCTTTCCTGAGAATGTAAAAAAGACCATCCATGTAAAATACTCAATTTGAGCTTTGCGCTCAATTTGAGCTTTGCACTCAATTTTTGGTATCGGTAAATAAGCCTTGGGTAAACTTTTATTTCGACTTTCGATATGACATTTCAAACTAATTTCAGTGCAAAGGTGAAGCAGTAAAAGAATTTAGCTGGTACTCTTCAACAATGCCAAAATCATTGTTTTCGAAAACAAAATAGAGTTCTGACCAGTATAATACTTTTTCACTTAATTATTAGTAATTGAGGGGATGGAATGTGGAATGTCTGCCACTCACGTAAGAGATGATAACGCCACGACCAAGAAAGTCAACATTTGCGACCTGAATTCTCTTTTCTATGGTGGTAAAGTGGAGAAATTCATGCGAAGTAAACATTATAAGAGACTAAATTCGCCCACACAACTTATTAATGTTGGTAATATTTATTAATGGAATGAGCGAAGTTGATTTTTTCTGAGGGAGCTATGATGTGATAATGCGGGGCGATAATGACAGCAAAAAAAGTCGCGATTCTAACTCCCATCTCCGTATCAGGCAAAAGTCGTGAAAGGAACATTCTGGGACATATATTTAAACAATTTTAGCACAATAAAAACCGGCCCAAAACATGATATAATTTTAGGCTTTGTGTGTTGCGCGGCTAAATACTTGAAGATAAGTTTGTGAAGGGTATAAGATTCATTCGGAATGTAAAGGAGTTTAGTTAAAGCTATCCATGTATGGATAAATGATTAGGCTAATGGTAGGGTGGGGTAGAAAATCGACTATAGTAAAAAATATTCAGTGTGAAATGGAGGCCGATAGAGGGGCCATTGCTAACTGAAATGATCTGAAACTAGTAGGAATAGTCTTAATGTCATCGAAAAGCCTCCATTGAAGTTCACACAGAATCTGACTCAAAGCCAAAGTTACTGCTTTCATCGTGCGACAGAATACGAAGTCTTCATCCGTATAATACTAGTAAGATAATTTTTATTTTAAGATTAAAATTTCAAAGACGAAGTGAGCCTCCTTTTCCTTTTAGGGCAACGAGCATAAAAGTCAAAATTAAAGACTAAGAATTCAATTTTCTGATTTAGAAAAGTGGTGGAAATTATCTGATGGTCTTTTATTTCCATATGCCACATAGTTTACGAGCTCGAGGAAGGACATAAAGGAATTCAGTTTCAATATGTAAGTGTAATCGCGGCGGAAGCCATTCTATGAGTGACGAAAACATTGCTTTCATCATATTGTAAATTAATACTCCTTAATAATTTTCCACATAAAAACATTTACTTACACGACACATTTCAATGCATTCCGTAAAATATGCCGGATACCGATGCCAGCAAAATTAAAGATGGCGGTGGATAGTACAAATAATATTGTCCATGTAAAATTGCTCCTAATTTTTAATTTACAATGCACGAGAGGATATATTTAACCAGATTCAATGGCAAAAAGGTGGGGTCTGGATAAAATTTAATACTGACTCACACTCAAATTACCAAAATCATAGTTTTAACTCCAGAAAATGAAAAGAGGTGTAAATGAATTGTGATATTTAAAAAAAAATTATTTTTGCCATCATTTCTTCTCTTCCTCACATCATATTAATAAATCACTTTCGATTACCGAGCACTCTGGATGGTTTAGATACATGAAACAAAATATAATTCGAACGATTATTGGCATGATTTTGTTGTTTTCATTTTCGGTTTCTGGGATTAGCATTATGGCATTACTAATTTTTATTTTTTTCAAATATTAAAATAATATATTTTATTATCTCTTTAAAATTTGGTAAATAAAATACGTACAATAATTTGGCAACTTTCTAAGTTACCGTTACCTTTTCAAAAACTAACACAATTATTACAATGATCCAAAAATGATAAAAAGGGTTAACCGGAATAGTCGGCAACTTATCTTTTAGTAATTAAATCCGCCGACTTAATATTGCAGAGTGATTCACTGATATTTTACTGTCATGAAAGCAGCTGATACTGATTCAATATGGCGTTAATTAGATGAATTAGGAAAAATGAAATCGCAAAAATATTTAAACGTTTGGATCGCACGGTATTGAAAATTCAAAAATCCATATTTATATTTTAAATTAATATTTTCGGCTTTATCATGAAGTTCCGATAATTAGGCCCAAAATAACGAAAAATAATTCATCCCATTATTTATGAATTCCATTATAAGAGGATTCAAGGAGTCGTATATCATCATTATTCATTATTGGAAGCAGGAGAAAAATTTATGTCAAGAAAAAAAACAGCAATAACATTGAGAGGTAAAAGAGAAAAAAAAAGGTCGTGAAAGCCTCTTTAAATATCCGGGAAAAATATGAGAAAGAAAATTAAAGCGGATGGATTTATGGAATGACACCAATTAAATATGCTCAGTATCAACCTCCGGAGAATTGGTACAAATTGCATTGATGGGTTAACTGAAAAAAAGAAGTTGAAATAAATTGAAGTTTATTAGGATTTGAATAAGGACATATTTGAAATTTACGAATCTTAAGTTATCAATATGCTCATGAAATATTCCATCAACCGCGAAACATAGAACACAAAAGAGACGGAGTTATTCCAGATATCTCATGAATGGCGACTTCAAAATTTTAAACTTTTTCTTGTCAAAGTAAGTAATTAAAAACTGATTCATGTTGGTTAAAATAATCACTTCAAACCTATACCTGAAGTTAACTTTCATTCCACTGTGGTACATATTTCGTGGTATTACTTTGAAATTTTTAATACAAAGTAATTAATAAAGTTTTTACATGTTTCAACGTATTCATCTCAATTATATATTTGCAATCACAAGTGTAAAATATGTTCATACTATCGGTAGAATAACGATGGGCTTTATGTCGAGACATAAAAAAAGCAAATTCCTCTCTCAACCACTTAATATAAATCTAAAATAAATAAAAAGTAACTCTCTTACTTTTTTTATAATACGTATCGATTTCCATTGCATTAATAACAGACTTTCATATCACGTTTTGGAGATAAAATAAAATTATAGGATACGATGGGAGATGAATTTCAAGGAGAGGGAAATTAAGTCCATTGGACAAAAAAAAATGCTATTGGAAAATATTGATACACCAAGTATTCTCAATTATTGGATATTGGAATTCAAGCAATATCAACTTTCAGGAGTAGTTTTTGACATTGAATCCATGAACGGAATTGCTTTTAGATAACTATTCATCGCTGAGTGGAAAGAAAGAAGCTATTTAAAAAAATCACAAATGCCCTACGATTTAAAAAGCTTGAATTGGCATACAAGGGCATAATGCCATGTTTAAAATATTTTCGTAGAATGTATTTTTTCACTTCCAAATGAGAGATATTCCAAGAAGTAATAAGGTGTATGATAGCGGAATAACTTCATTAAATTACGTTTTATGGTCCCATCGTACATTTATATACCAAAAATAATGCGCAATAATAAGTCCTTATTCCAAAATGAAAAATGAAAACATTTCAAAGTGCAAAGAATGGAAATGCCATCATTTTATTTGATACGGTAAATAAATAAGGTCTAACTTTCCAGATAATATTTATAAGTTGAACTTCTTTCGGCCAATAGAATGGATTTCCCAGATGGCAATAGTACTCAGATAGTTTTACTACAACCACAGAGCACGTCAATGGCGAATAATATCTGCTATAATTATACGGAAAATAGTGTCACAAGATTCGAAATACCTATAAGCCTCGCGCATCGATACATACCTAAGCATGAGGAGTGAGAATTTTAAATTTGCAAATTAGCTTTATATGTTTAATATAAGAAACGGACTCAGCTGCACGGACAAACGGAGAGAGAATCTCAAAGCGGTAAATATATTTTTATGAATAGGAAGGAGATGATAAGAGGGTCGCTTCGTAAGAATTCTGGAGAAAAGCTGGAGAAGTGTGTGAGTTGGAGTGTGGCGCCTTATTGTGCGGAAACATTGACGCTTAGGAAAGAGTGAAGGGAATAAATGACTGAAGGCGTTCGTGATTTGTGTGTGCCTTAGAATGGAGAAGGTGATGTGGACGAGGAAGAGAGGAGGAGGAACGACGAAGCGCAAAATATGGTGGGTGAGGAGAGAGAGCTTCTAGATGAGATAGTGAAGATTTGGATGCAGGGAGTGCAGTGCGTGTGGGCGATATTACAGGCAAAGTTAGAGGGAAGAATAATTGGTAAGCAAGGGATGGGGTGGAAAAGAATAGAAATCAAAGATAAAATTAAAGGGAATAGGCGTAATTTGGAATTGAAAAGGTTGGTTCAGTTTCGTTTGAGACGGGGGACTTAAAGCGGTGTAATACTTAACCTCTCTCCGCCCACCGTAGCCAAATTTCTACATCCTATTATTATATAAGCATAATAGGTTCCTGAAGAAAATTCTCGTTCCCCTTTGCTGTCGAACTGTCTCAGATAATTTTATCCAAGCTTGCAATAACTCAATCCATTTGTTAATTTATTTATGAGGGCGGTCGAAATAAGCCCATGAAGAGAAAGAGACGGATGTCAAACGGAAATTCAATATGGACGCCTACTCACTGTAAATTACATGCAGGTATCAATAAAGTTAACTACAAATGGAATTGTAGAGATTATTAGACTTCCCTTCATAGAAAAATATGCTTCCCCTGATTCAACCTTTCTATCTAGGTCACTCGTAGAAATTGAGCAGCATAAGATTCTGACCTCGTTACCGCCCAATGTAGCTGCATACCTACGGCTCATTCTGAAGGTATAAGTTAATGTATCACTGAAATATTTCATTAGATTACTAAAGAGGACCATGGGATCACTATGCCTAAATATGTTCACTTTCGCAGATCGAAAGTTTTTTGTGTGGAAATGGATTATGAATTGGGAAGAAATATACGTAACTCTTTATGTATATAGGTACAAACCAAAAGTTATCTGAGAAAAAGCAGCCAAGATTAATGAATATGTTTACCGAATATGAATACATTTTCCCACGATTATTTTCCTGTCTCGTTACCATCACCATTGCTGTAAACAGAAAACAATTCCGAATGTTCCATCCCGGAGTAAGTATTTGAGGGCGACAGTACGTTGACAGCCGGGGGACCGCATCCTCTGCATTAAAATTAAACAAATGACAACTGACGAAAGATGAACGTCAAACGGACGAACTAATGACCCGCGAAATAAACAGCCACTCGGTGCTTTTTAGATCAAAGGATGGAAAGCAGTTTTTTATACGCTGACGACGAGCTGCCGAAGCGATAAATGTACAAAAAAATCGACAGATGGGTGACATAGACGAAGCGACGGAGGAGAGGATGACGAATTCGTTCTATTTTCGTTTTTAATGTCTTCTGACGTCTCTCGAGATTTTTATGACCTTTCATGTACTTGGCCATAAACAAGGCACCATAACAATGATGAATGAACTATGCAGAATGGTTAGAGGAAGCCTGCGGACAAGCTTTTATGTGACTCTTAGGCAGTAATCAGTCACTACAGTGGTTTCAGATTTATTTTTTAACCTGTGTCAAGGAGAAAAAGCCTTAACTTTATTTTTCGAAAGAGCTTTAGCATTAATAATAAAACATATAAATCTGCATTACGCATGAGATTTTGAAAAATCTTTTTTATGGTAGTATTGACGCCGAAGAGGAAATATGCCTTTTAGAAAGCTTTTAGTTGTAAGTCCCAAAGGTTCTTTTCCATTCATGGAGGTTAAGTTGGTTTTCCCATCATTTTGGATGTCGTTACCCTCATAACAAGTCTTTAGATAAAAATTCAAATTCATGAATGGTAGCCAATAAGCCATGGATGTTTTTTCTGCCTACTTGTCTTCGGACTACCTGTCTTCGGCAGTGCAGGCTTGCGTGAAGACATTTCTCTCGGCATAGTTTTTACCCCACCATTTGTCTTTGTCTATAAATAAAACTCTCGTCATCTTAACTTGGTGGTAGGTACACCATTTCGCAAATACAATGGAAATGGTAACTTTTTTACTCTACAGTGTGGCATAAAAACGTGACTCAGGATTCAAACATTTACCATCATCAGGAGATGCTTTTTTGGTGTGAACCTGTGCTACCTTGGTAGGGGTTAGGAAATAAATGTTGAGTAGAGGAAATGAGTGCTTCCCTATATGTCTTCACTTTCCCCACCTCTAGAAACGAGTGCGCATTCAACATTGGAAGGGCCAAATCCATAATTTTCACGGGTAGACACTAATCTTGGCACTACAAGGCCTACAGTTTTCGGCTGCGTTAATTCAAAGTTTCCTGATGAATTATCGATTAATCAATAAGGTAGAGCAAAAACAAATTCCCCTGATATTCCTTAAATGACGAAAACCCGTGAAAATGACGCGCATTGGGGTGATTATTGCTGTATAAAGCTGTATTTATTGTCTCTTAGAGCGTTTTTGTGGGATAGCTCATGTTTTTTCACATGCCGAGCAACTTGCTTCTACCCTATCGAAGGAATAGATGCTTCTTTTTCCTAAGTTTTCCCGGCTGCAAGAATAATATTGAAGGGTGTGTGAGACGTAACATATTGCTATTTTTCACGGAATTAGAGCCGCTGGTTGTCAGTTAAGTAAATAGGTCAGCATTACGTGAATTCTTGTTAGTTCTGGAATTATCATACTTAGTATTTAACTGGAGTACAATTAGTTCCCATGACACTCTAAACATTTTTGCAGATACATTTGAGGCAAATCCAGAGGACAATCTACAGTACACGGAAAAAAAAGTTTAGTTAGAACTATCGAATTCTGATGAAATTTATCAAACTTTTGGGTTCATATGGCACATTGAAAAATTCAGTAATTATTACCAAACCAGTTTGATAAATTCTATCAAACTGATTTGTTCCTTAATTCCTCTCATAATACATCATTGAATATCATATATGAAAGCTTAACTTTTTTGACCAAATGTACGAAAGAATATGTTTTGACTCTTTCATTCGCGATAGAATATTCTTAAGGTATCCTGTAAATTTCTTCTAGGTGATACTTATCCATACATTAAGTAAGCAATTTCGTGTCTCATGCCCAACATGCTTTCCCCTGCATTATTTTTCTCTTGACCTTCCGCCAACTCAGAAATGATTCAACCGCCGGCGCTGTCAGCAAGGAATCTTGGACTGAAGAGAGGCTAAGTAATTCTTTTCCTCACTCGAGCATTCCTGAGAGTGATGAATTGAGCTTCAACGCGGAAACACGTTCACGGTCCCACAAATACCTCTTTTCTAAATCTGTTTACGACCAAAGAGGTCTCTTCTAGGGTTTCTAATAAAGCATGATGCATACTCACCCAAGAAAAATATCACATTCACAAAAAACAAATCCACTCGCTTGCAGCTAGACGAAATGAGATAATAATCATATGGAGCAATTTAAATACTTCACGACTACAAGTTTTTTTTTCGTGGGGACAAAAAATATTTTCTCCTAACCGTAATCAGACTCTTTCCAAATGGGGCACCACCTTCTCCGACATTTCTAGGCATCGCGATCCGTCCTACGTGATTCGTGGTTCATAAACACTTTAATGAGCGATTCTTTTCGGCAAGGATTGGTCTCTATAAACGACTCAATGAACCAAAATTTTAACGACATCAACAGCTCATGAAAATTCGGCGGCAACTTTTGCATTTCTTTATGTTCAAGTTATACTAAAATGGCTGAATTAGGAGTTTATGTTTCCAAGCTATCTACGGAATCTGAAACTGTGATATCTGGTTTGAATGAGCGACCCAATTCCTATGTCAAACGTTGGATAAAAAACAGTGTAATTTTTTGTATGTCCGATGGAACTTTCGTTAACATCATATTCCTTTCGTCTTTTCACTTATTTCTTTCGTTACTTGATCTTATATATTCAAGAGGAAAACGCAACGCCAGAACTGACGCTCCACTATGAAGCATCTATTATACTAGATAGAGCTCGAATTCATATAAGAAGCCTTCCTTCTAAATATCATCCGGAAAAAATTATTCATCTTTGAATTCACCTATTTCATAAATTTTCTCATTTTCCATTCACTCTATAATCGTTTTATACGTACCTACCCTATAAAAGTATGAACTTTCAAAATTTAACAAGTCATTGCGTTTAATAAGTAAACTCCATGATAAAACATTTGACAACATGGTTGTTATCTCATTCTGTAGACATATTTACTAGCACAGCATTATGAGAAGGATGAAGAGGAGGATATTCAATTCTCGGAAGAATATATTTACAAACTGTTCTCAGATTCATATAACACAAGAGGATTTCACGGAGTGGATAAGGATTCGTGGAGTCCAGGGCCGACGGTTTAATGAAAATTCAATCACAGAGGATAGTGAACGGATAACTGATCTCAATAATTCATAAAACTAAAAGTGATGTATACATATTGAAGTATATAAATATACGAGTTAATTGGAGATTTTGCACCGAATTAAAAACTATAATTTCACATAATGACGAGCGTAGTTCAATGGGTCAAGTATGACTTTGGGGTCAAGCACTCATTCGTCCCCTAATCTCCATCGCAAACCAAATATTCTTAGATATCGGACAACTGAACTCAATTTGTTCTCCCAAATTCATTATAATTAATTCCTTAATGTGTATACTGGAATAACGGACTGAGAATGTCCACAAAAATAAGTTTTTAATTCTTCCCAGACTTATATCAACATCGCCAGGGCGAAGACAGGTTGGAACGTGACTTCAATTAAAATTTGTACATGTTCAATTGCATGCAATATGACTTTTTGAAATTTGATCATGGTTAATTAAATCAGTTGATAACCTTGCCTATTCCTCTCAGTTTATTAAGTGGGCACACCTTGGCTGATTTCAACGCTCCCGTGTTTATTTGTACAGGAAATACCTTGCATCTCATTACTCCAAAATCCTCGAATTCCACCCCATCGGATTGTACAAACGTAATTCTGCAGCATTTCTGTTACCCTGCCTTATTTCGTAGCTATATTGACACGCTTTGTGTTATGAAAAAGAAGAAGTCGACGATTTCTGAGACTCGTGAAAAATGCCTTTGAGAGGAGTGTATTTGGTCCATCCTTGAGGTCTATTAAAACCGCAATCGCAGGAGAAGGTAAGCTGTTCATTCCAATTGGAGCGCTTCACTGAAATCAAAGCGAGCGGCGTCGCTGAGAGTGATACAAGCCGTGGGGAAAGAGGCCTTGTTTACATTCGCCATGAGCACAGGAAAGGAAGGAGTCTTTTGAGGAGAGAGAGAAGGCCCTTTCGGACGAGTGAAGATCCCATGTTTTGAGGGGGTATCTCCGCTGGACCCGTAGCATCCCACCCGCGAGAGATCTTTACTCCGATCTCCGGGGACTTGATGGAGCGGAACAGTTGAAAGACAAGAGAGGAGACCGAAAAAAAACCATCTCCAGAGAGCCTCCTTCCGTTTGATTTTCTTCCTCTCGTATCATTCCTCTGTCTCAAAAAGTCTAATACTAGAGAGAAGGGCCTTCAATTCGTGCCACATGTAAGAGAGGATTTGGTAATTACAATTAGGATAGATGCAGGTAGAAGGTATAACTCAAAAATAGACTAAGCTTTGTACACAATTTTCGGTATTTTTCTGTTTTAATATACTTATCTCAAGACCTGATGATATCCGTTTTTTTAACGAAACGTGTCTTCTATTGGAAGAAAACATATTGAAGAGTGGAATGAAAATTGTGTACAATTGTGTTGAACATCAGTGAAAATTGTTCAGAAAAAACTATCAGCCCTTGAGTAACTGGCCTAATATCCGAATTTCTCGTCGACGTTGTACACTCAGTTACTTGGCCCCATGACAAACCAGTAAAAGTTCGCGCACAATCAGTTGTCTGGAAAATGGGAGTCACAAAGTATCGTCGTCAAACTGCGGTTAGATAAATCTGCCACTTTGTCCACAAATAGACGAATTTCAGAAACATGCAAGGTAATACTTATGCAATAGATACGGAAAGTGGTAATTTCATTGGTAAAAACCGCTTATCACGTAGATAACCTTTACAGACCACATTTTTGAAAGAAATGATGAAAATTCTTTCAGCTGCAATCTAGCTTCTACGGTAACAGGATGGAGATAATTTGTAGCGGTATATCCACAAATGAGACAACATTTGTGCGTAGATACAACACGGGGAAAACTCAAATCGACCTCATTCTCTTAATCTATATTCTGATATTCCGGAGGTTTTTGGAGGCCCTGAAACCATTTTCGGTACCAGTATCCATACAAGTCTGTTCCTGTGGTGGGCGCCTTAATCGGTAGAATGCTTCTATAATAAATACAAAGGGGTGTTATGGAGGGCTAGAGCATAGAGCCAATTGCCAAATGGCCGAAATCGCGTATTTTTCGCAATGTTCCACCACCTAAAAATTATTTTTTTCCATACGCCAGCCGAAAGGTATTTAAAAACACATCCAGAAAACGTTTTTTCTTTTTGGCCCTCTCAAATATATTTTGTATAAACATGCGTTAGAAATTTTCAAATCAACGCTTTACCTTCTTGTCCCGCTCAAAGTTCTTCAAAACAATTGTAAATCTGCTCCATTAAATAAGGTTTCAAATGCCGTAAACCGCATTAAAAATATGCCTTCTTGACCGAGATATTAAAAAAAGAGTGAAAATCGTATTTTCGATCTAGCCGGCCCTGGTGGGCCTCTATCGGGCTGGAAATGTGGGGAGGTTTGTCCAATTTGATCCTAAATCGCATACTCCAAGTACGGGAAAAATCCCGGAGGGGGGACTTTTCACCCTCTTTATCCGGCTATGCCCTTCGACCGTGGGACATCGGCTTAAGGTTTCTGAGGGCCACATTTATCACCGTAAAAATTTAGTCAGCAACTGGAAGCCACGAACATTTATCAGAAGTAAACGTTTTTTTTTATCTCCAGTTAAAAAAGTACACTATAGCACCTAAAATTTAAATGTTTTAAATATTTTTAAAAATTCACTATGATTTTCACTAAATTTTATTAGAAAAAGTGCATTAGATGTGTCTAGATTATCAAATAAATGTTTGGGCAAATTGTGAAATGGCGTACTCGAGAAAATTTAAGTGGAAATTCTTTTAAGCATTTGAATACAACAATAATATGTTTCTTCTTTATATTTTGAACTTAAACAGTGATCAAGTCATACCGGCCTCGTAAGTTTGCCGGCCTCGGTGGCGGCGGGGTAACGTTCTCGCCTGCCAAACAAGAAGTCGCGGGTTCGAGTCCCGCCTGGGTAAGTCTCCGGTCCAGGGCATGGTCGTTTGTGTACGTTTACTTGTTACATTTGTAGAACACCCCGGTGTAAAATGGCCAATAAGAGCTGTACCCGAGGGTTTGAGAATAAAATAAAATAAAACAAAAAAAATGAAATACGATTATTAGCTTTTGGAATAGAATCCTGAGAGGAATATACATGGATAGAGCTACGCACGCGGTCAGCGGCTAAAGTTAAAAGACTCTAGTTCACAAGTCATGCGGTCCAACAATTGAAGCTCGACCTCCAGGCCCCGCATAAATCAAGCGGGCAATTTAAATTCGTGAAATTGAGTTGAGGATGAGTAAAAAGTAGCCACCCGAAACGTCAGCAGCACTAAACGCACTCACCCGGTGTAGAGCCCGAGAGGAGTTCATCAATGCTAAAGCATTGTAGGCGATGGAAAATTATCATTTATTCACGGAACATTTCACCATCCTTGCTGAAAAGTATTCTCCACCCTTGCGCATGGCTACTAATTGTGTTACGTGATTCATCCAGGGGATACTTTGGAATCGTCGTATTGGATTACAAGAGTCCTGCATTTCCCTCTGTAAAATGCCTCATCCTCTCTTGTCCTCTTTGCTTAAAAAAAACAAATCATCAAAAAAGGTCTTACTATCATGAATACCCTATGTTTATATGCTAACGATTCATAGAAGTATGGAGAGGTAGGATGCGATGAAGGGTGAGAAGGGACAGCGGTGATAGACAGCCAACACGGGGTCCCCCCTTCTACGCTTCCGCTCTCTAAATATACATGTATTCCCTCAGGCTCTCACTTGGCCCTCGGGAGGGTGGCAGGGGGTGAAGGGGAGGAGGGCGGATGGGCTCCTTCCAATTCGACGACGAAGGCGAAAGAGGGAGAATTTTGTGGAGGAAAAAGATCAGTGGAGAGGAATAAAATAATGGCATTTGCCTCTTTATAATGAGCAAAAGATGGAAAGAAAAAGGTACATGCTCTTAAATACGCTTCAAAGCAACCAGACCGCTTGAATCAATTACTACCCAAACCCGCCGTTTTCTGTTCCCTACGGAAAAAAAGACTGTCACTAATTACATGCCATCGATGAAGCAGTAACATCGAAACTTGGATCGAATTCAAACTATGTTTGTGGAAAAATGCACCTTGTTATTCCAAGAGGCTATGGGTATTGATAGAAGAAGCTCGGAATAAAAAAAAATGATTTTTCACAGAGAATTCATAGGCCTAAGAATTCTTATTTCTTACTATCGGAGCATGATGAAGATCGGATATGTTTCCAGGGTACGGAATGGCTTAGTAATACGAATGTTGCTATTAAATAAGAGTCAATTGCGATCCTTGCGAAGAAATTGGAACAACTTCACCGCCGACATCACGAGGAGCGATTTTTGATGAAGGCCTGTCCTATCCTTGTCGAAGGATAGGAGAAAAAGACGAATGGATTGAAAAAGGGCCTCCGACGAATTATAAAAGTCAAATAGACTTTAACAGAGAGTAAATGAGAAAACAGTAATAGAATAACTCATAAAAAAGTGAGCTGTGCCAAGTAAATTCTGACCAATGATGACACGATGAGTTGAATGGTAATGCTTATGTCAACGCTACAAGAATTTTTTTATTGTAAAACATTATTACCCCTGTGTTCTTTTTATTTTACTATGGATCGTTTTTAAAACATCTTTGTTCCATAAGGTACCTACTTATACTGCCAATTCAATTCCTAATTTTGGTTCCCTTCCAGCAAGGCATATCATTCAGAGCAGATAGGTAACTCATTTTGGTTACTGAAGTTGAATTAAATACCTTTCATCAAATTTATAATCAGTATATATCCTCAAGAATTTTAGAGTACCGCATAAAAGGAACAAGTTTAAGTATTTTACGCACATTTATAAATGTTACTCGCTGACTGCTGGGTTTGAGTCAGTGGAATCGTGGGATCGCCTGATAATTCGCACCTTCGCTTCGGCGATAACTTCCTCCTTCGGCGTGAACGCATTTTAAACTTCTTTGCATCTCATCTGTCCACCATTTAAGCATACAACGCACAGCATTTAACTAATGTTCAGATAATGCAGAAAATTAGAAGGGCCAACGTTTGCGATTTCAGTGGATTGGCTATGATTTCTTCCGCTTAACTATGAAGAAGAAAAAATTTAGAACAATACTAAGCTACTCCTAACCATTTTCATCTTTCATTATTACGTTGAGTTACATCTCTGCGGTATATTCGACTAAGGGCCCCCGCGCACTGGCAACTTTAATCACCGGCAACTAAACAATTTACTCACCCAAGAAAAAATAGAGTTATCCGAACATTTTAAAAGGAATGAAGTTGTAAAAATATTGCTTACCACTAATGATAAGGAATGCTTCTTTAGCACGCACATTAGTATTCGCCAGCTTCCGGATCAAATTTTTAGAATTTAACCTTTTTAAGAATTGTGCCTATGTCTTTGCAATATTCCAAACAAAGTTAAATTCACCGAAATTGAAGTTGGTGCGAAGGCTTCCGCGGTGCGCTGGTACTGTAGGCTGCATTTTCCGGGTTTCACCGCATCGTGGTTGCGTTGGTGACAACAGTTTTTCCTGCATTCTAGCAGGCGTCTTCAGGTCGAAGTGATTATGCCGTGTTTTGGCCGCCGTTATATAGGCAGCCCGGTGGTGTAGGCTCGCCCTGATTGGTTGCCTTGCGGCCAATAGCGTGGGGGTATGGAGCGAAGAGTCTCTTCCATGTGCTGTGGAGTGCGTAGCTATCCTCTCGATTGAAATTATGAGGATGTTTGGATATTTCAATCGCCTCTCGGATGATCCTCGGAAAATATCGGGATTCTCTGGCGATAACTTTTGTTTCTTCCCAGTCGATGTCGTGTCCAGGTTCACTGAGAGTGTGCTCGGCCACAGCCGACAGATGAAATTGTTTGTTTTTCACCGCTCTTCTATGTTCTTGAATGCGGCACTTCACAGCTCTCTTAGTCTGTCCGATGTATGACATACCGTAACTGCATTCAATTTCATAAACTCCCTCGTAGGCGTGAGAAGAGATACGGTCCTTAAGAGTCGGAAGAAGTTCTTCAGTCTTCTTAACACAGTTGAAGCGTGTTGTTACGTCGAATTTTTTGAGGAGTCTCGCGATTTTTTCACTGGTGCCAGCCACATATGGGATTGTCGCATAACCCGCTGCCTTGGGTTTCTCCGTTTTTGGACTTGGTGTCTTATTCTTGAGTTTTCTTTCTATCTTTGCGGTCCTTTTAAGGACCATGTCACTGTGATATCCATTGCTGGCCAGGGCCGTCACCAAATGTCGTTTTTCGGCGGGAAGTGAGAGTTGATCATAGATGGAATATGCTCTGTGCACTAATGTCGAGATTAGAGCTGCCTTCTGAGTAGGGTGGTGGTGTGAGGAGGCGTGCAGATATCGGTCCGTATGTGTCGCCTTACGGTAGACTCCATAGCCGAGTTTTCCATTAAGTTTCTTCGTCACCAGTACGTCAAGAAAGGGTAGGCAGCCGTCCTTTTCCACTTCCACGGTGAACTTGATTGAATCATGTTGGTTGTTGAGGTGTCGTAGAAAATTTTCCAATTCTTGCTCTCCATAACCGCTCTTGCTCACCGAAATTGTATCAGCCCTTACACTTCCACTATCTAGCGTAAATCGAGAGTTAACATTGAGTGGAATATAGCGAAGACATTACGGATTTCATAATAATAAAAAATACTGACACCAAATATAAAAAAAATAATAACTATACATGTCATTTAATAATATACATGTAAAGTTTAGGGTTACCAGTTTCCAGTCTTTGCAGAATATCCAGGGAAAATAATAAAATTCTATCTTGTATGACATGTGTCACGATGT
Organism: Ischnura elegans; assembly: GCF_921293095.1. Lineage (NCBI taxonomy): Eukaryota > Metazoa > Arthropoda > Insecta > Odonata > Coenagrionidae > Ischnura > Ischnura elegans. The sequence goes on from NC_060256.1 coordinate 99,124,813, forward strand.
GGTGGAGTTTCATGTTAGTCAAATAAAACAATGCAAAATTTCCACTCGAATTATTAATGTATCAATGTAAATTCGTCATAAATATAAATCGAAAAGAAAAATTTAAATGTCTCATTTAACTAAGAATAAAATTATTTTACAGCACTGCACCAGCTGATAGTTCAATTTTTTTTAATCTGGAGAAAAGCAATATTTTATCATGAAAATCTCGCGAAGGTATAAAATTATAATTCAATAATTTTTATTAATATTTTAATCATTCATTTTATTTATTTAAATTGGAAAAGGAATAAATTCGCGCTGCATATGGGTAACTTACAGCTGACTGAAGAAAACAGCGTTGTTTGTATTGAAATGGGTGCGAATTAGCAAAGTTTTGTCAGACAAATTTACTTAAATTCTCACATTGCTTATATCTCGGCATAAGCTACCTACGTATATTCTTTATCTGTAAAGTTATTTCAACTTCCGTTTCATTTAAGCTATTGGATCCACAAAAAATCCACTTCAATTCGGCGCGGCACAGAGGATTTCTACTTCGAAGGTCTTCTCTCTATAATAATATATTATGTAAATCTCAAATACATATAATGAAAATTTCATATGTAATGAAAAATCTCAAATTTTCAAGTGCATCCCTTAACTGGTTCCTTGCCTACCTAAATGGACGTCATCAATCAGTCAAAGATTCCAAAGGAGACTTATCTAACTGGGTAACAACATCTAGTGGTGTTCCACAAGGTTCCGTTCTAGGGCCACTTTTGTTCTCGTTGTATATCAGAGATCTTCCAAATTGTATTGCTCATTGCAAATGCATGATTTATGCAGATGATTTGCAGATCTATTGCCATTGCCTTCCAAACAAACTCGGTGATACCATCAACAAGGTTAATGAGGAGGTATCTGCTATCACATCTTGGTCTAACCTAAATTTCCTCGTGTTAAACTCTATAAAAACTAAATCCTTTATCATTGGCAACAGCAAGATAGTATCAAATTTAAATCTCACAGAGCTGCCAATGATAATGGTTGAGGAAGTAAGCATACCGTTCTGAAACAGTGTGAAAAATTTGGGGCTTACATTAACCATGAACCTTTCCTGGAAAGAACACACGATGAGGATATACAACAAAATAAATGCAATTCTTCATCAATTAAAAATCCATAGAAATTTACTGCCACTTCATAAAAGAGAAACTAGTTACCGCACTCATTCTCCCTCGCTTAGACTACGGTAGTCTTGTGTAAAATGACTTAACTGAGGAGTTGAATATCGAGATGAATATCGGAATATCAACGCCTGTTGAACTCCTGTGTGAGATTTATATTTAATTTACGGCGAGATGAACACATTACACCTTATTTTAAAAAGCTGTCCTGGTTCGATCTTAAATCAAGGAGAAAATATAGCATGGCTTGTTTTACATTCAATCTCTTTAAACATGGTAGCCCTCTGTATTTAAAGGATCTTTTTCTCCCCAGTTGCAAAATCACTAATGTTGTTACAAGACCCCTGTTTTTTGTATACTCCACAGTTCCGCACAGCTACAGTTCAGAAGCCATTTACTGTTGTTGCCTCAAAGCTGTGGAACGATTTGCCGAAATATGCAAAACACAGTGCATCACAGGAAATATTTAAGAAAAGGATAGTCACCCATCTACTTTCTTGCTACCCATGAACACTGATCATGTAATTTAATAATCATTTATCTGCTCATTGATGTGATTAATACCTATTGTTGTGTTGGAAGCAGTAATCTAGTTCTTGTTTCATTTGATAAGCTAAATTTCCTTTTTTAAGGTTGTGTTATTTATTTCTTGGTATGTTTAATGTTCGTTTTTCTGTTAGAAAAAGTAATTATTCTTTTCCAGTTTTACTATGTTAATTCCAGTTTACTATGTTAACTGTACTGCTCACCACTTTAACAATTTGTATGTTTAAAAGAAGTTTAAACTCCCAGAGCAATAAATGAGTTAAATATTATTATTATTATTATTATTAATACGCATATTTCTCGTTATAAATAAATCAGAAATCATATTTTAGAGTCATTTTAAGGTGCTTGATCCTCAAGAATGATTAAGTAACTTTGGGTAGTCAAATTAGTAAATTTATGCCTGTAGAAATTTCCCGTGATTTCTCATCGCATCAAAATCAATTCTTATTACACCATTTACACAAATCACTATCTCGGGTAATAATATTCACAGCTAAAAGTCCAAGGTTATCTTAATCCAGTGTTTGAGTCACAGCGTATTAAACCTATCTTAGCAGGCGTTGAAACCCTAAATGCTAGCAAAAATGCCATTACAGTTATCTAATTATTAAAACTAGCAATGCTCATAGCATTATCTTTCACTCATGAATTCACAGGAATAAAAAACCCTGAAGTTTTATGTGCCTGACGCATCGTTGAACTCCAGACGAGCAAAATGCATTTCGCACGCGGTAATGTCTGAAATATGTCGACTTTAACGTCCAGGGATTATCTCGGCTTTCCGAAGGCCCTGACCTTCAACTTTCAAGAGAGGCCTCCTTATAATTCGAGCGAGCATCCGCAAGAACCCATCAAAAGATTTTAGGCTTTTTCCTATCTAGAATGTTGAACGAGGAAAACTTTAGGGCCTTGAGAAATTCTTTTTTAAACTTACACGCAAAGTTTTAGGAACCCTTTAGAGTTTCGGCGTCGTAAAATACACCTGAACGCAAATCACTCAGCCACTCATGCACCAAAAAAAAGCTCACACCATATATAAGGCATGAAAACGATAAAGTATGGACTTTCCTCAATGTTTATTGTTTTTTTATAATATTCGGTAAAATTCCAGATATTATTACAGTTTCAGTTTTCATCGATCTTTACATATATAGTGCAAAATACATAAGGAGCGAAAAAACTTTTGAACAGATACATTTGAACACATATATAAATTTATTTATTTAAATATCCTAAAAATCACGATACCGCATTATCACATTACATCTTAGCATATGTAGGTACGAAACATAAGGATTGAATGCTTACGGATTTCGGAACCACTATTATGATATTGGTTGTGTTTCATAAGTTTCGATTAAAATTAATTAGCATATACACACACATAAAGTTCTACTTATGCTAAAAATGTTGCGTGAAGCATTTTTTTTATTTTTTTGTGTTTTTTGATGGGTATATCGTTCTAATAAGTTTTACCTGAACTATGGTTTTATTTTTGTTTGCATCGTAAAATAAATTCTAACATTTTCCTCTTAATTTTATGAATATAAGCTCATTCACAACAACACTTTCCAGGTTTTCAGTTTTTTAGTTTTCGATTTCTATCACCAGAGTATGCACTCGGTTTTTAATCAACTTATATCTTTTTTCATCAAAATACCTCTAAAAATAATAAATCAAAATCTAAGAAGGCTATTTTTAACTTAAAAATTCTAAACTACGAGAAAATATAAAAATGACATCAATGTTATTACCATATATTATATACTCTTTATGTGCAATTGCAGGTGTTGCTGTTTCAATACTTGCAAACCTTGATATTTTTAGCACCATAATTTATAAATGAACTCGTAAGAGTGTATATAAAAAAATTTAACCGACAATTTAATTATCTTTAGGTACCGGTTTACTAACTTTTTATGCTACATTCAAGGCAGAGTGAAATAAAAAAACATCTGTTCTATGTAAATTTCAGGCCCTGGATTCGCCTTTCCTATTGATAAAAAATAAATTTTGCACCCTACATGAACGAAAGTAAAACATTTTGACGATGGGTATTTTGTAAACCCAACATCTTATATTTCATCAGAGAATTTGTAAAAAAAACGATGGTAGGACGTAGATATGGATAATATTAATGGACAAAAAAAAGCAAAATCGAATCCCAAAAAACAGTGTAGGAAAAAGAGCATTTTATCCGAAAACTGTTAACTATTAAGGAATTATTTGCAATAAAATGTCAAATTACGTAAATCAGCCCCGATCTAAAGTTACGGTATTCCCGAACAGGCTCAGATAATACTGAAAGTAAAAGTATTTGGTGATATAATAAGTAATCAGTACTTAAAAGATATTCATTGAGATTTCTGATACTATGAAATACTCAACTACAATTTCAAATTATTAAAATTAATGGAAACCACCAAATGACACGCATTGAAAATCTAAATTGAATAAAAAACATAGTTAAAATTAAAATTCACGGCGCGCACTGAACGAAAATGAGTACTAGTAATATTAACCTCATTCATTAAAGTTAATTTTAGTTATTTTATTTGCACCAAAGGTCCCTAAATAATGTTTTAATCATTATCAAAAGCAGTGATAATAATAAATAATTGAAACGTTCGGCGTTTCCTGAAAGATAGACTACCGGCGCGCCGGTAGTCTATCTTTCAGGAAATGCAGCTATTGCATCTGGTACAGGAAAAAAATCCGAAGTAATTGCAATCCTAGTTTCACTCTTACTGATTATTTTTTCAGAGCGTAATTTGTGACCATAATCAGTTACAAGTTTGACACAGCAGGTAAATTTGAGCCAGCCTTTCAATGCATAAATTGAATGAAATAAATACATTTTTTTTATTTCAAAAATATAAATAATTATTTTTCTCTTTTCCAGCACTGGTTATGAATAACACGGCTGGTTTATCAAGAGAATAATATCCTATTTAGTAAAAAACAAAAAAAGTTAAAACGGAATATTTATCCAAATGAAATACATCAGCTTTTTCCCTCCGATGGAGCTACTCCTCGTCTTTAACAAGCGCGTAATCGCTTCAGGGATGGCCGCAGGTATATGAGCATCAGAAACTGGCCTTGTCATCCAGTCTTAGAGGAAGGCTCGTGAGAATCGCTTCCGGGAGGGAAAGTGAGCAGCAGGAAATTGGATTAAACATTTAGACGCGCGAAAATAGAAGCGAGGCAGTTAGTATCTGCGGTCGACGTCTCTATTAAGGCGCTCTCAACCACACACCTATAGTTCGCTAAATACTTAAAAGGCCGCGGGCCATAGAATCGCCTCTTCCTAAGCAGTCCACGACGAAGAATGGTGATGATCTTTGAGATTCACCCCTCATTTTAGCTTAAAATTATTAAATCAATCATGTTTCGCCGAATGGCCAATAATTGAAATTATATCATCATACCTAGCTAATTCGTAACGCACACATTATGGATGTGACTAGATGGCTATTATGTGATCATAATAATGGGATACAAATTCGTAATAATTGGTTTTTACTAAATTTTAACACTGTAAAATGTTTGAAAATATTCCCCAATAATAATTGTGAAAGTGCTTCATAGCACAAGATGTAAAAATTCCTTCATCGACCTTCATAACTTAACTCTCACAGACCAAGCCCAAAATGTATTGGAAACGCATTTAAACGAATCCAACCAATGGATATGACAGACTTTATATGCTTAGCAAAGGATTTATGATCAAGGTATTGAATATTTATTAGAACTGCTATGAATTTTATAATGTTTTGCTAAAAATCACAAAATAACTTTTAATTATACCCTTTTTAGTAAGTAAGGTTAAAAACTTATGTTTTCCCCTTTCAAATCTTATTGTAAGCGTTAAGCCACTGAAAGGGATAAGTTACAATTTTAGGATTCAATGCTTGAGACGGATTAGAATGAAGGTGATGTCGCAAGTTTTATCTAAAAAATTCATCGGCCATTTGCGGTCATCGATGGGGAGACTCATTTCATTTTTCCTTTATTAGAATCATAAATATTGTGATGGTAAGGGTCATCTGTACAAGATGTCTCTACTGAGTTTAATGATGGGAAAATTAGGTACTTATTTGCAGTGGACGTTCTAAAATGTCGGATAAAAACGTATTTTACGTAAAAATATTTTTTTAAATATTTTTCCTTTCTTCCATTAAATTTTTACGGTATGAAGATTTCCATGAACATTTAATTTATTATATTCCGGAAATATTTCACTTATAAATCATCATTGTCAATGGTTAGCTATTGCATGTAAATTTTTAAATATAGCATCACTACTAATACTAAAGATTTAAAACGTTCCAAATACACACATCAACACCCTTTGTCACTGAACTCGTACAAGTATTTACTATTCGATATTAAGAAGCAAGCAAAGACACCGAAAGCAGTAGCTTATTGCACGCAGAATGTTTTAAAAATATGATAGGGTAAATAAGGGAGAGAAGCTGCACATTTTGTAAAATAACTACATATTTTTCTATTTTGCTCGTTCGATTTAACTAAGCAGTAAATACGGTGAATAGTCTTGTCTCAGACGTACACACAAAAACGTATACTTATTCCATTCCCCTCTTACACTCACACAATGTGTTAAAATATGATAACTAGATTCAGAGTACTACATTGATACGATTTGATTGATGCGATTCGAAAAGCGCCAGCTATCAAGTAATTGAAACTGTTTTATTCGCCTTATTTTCAAGCCGAATGAAAATCCCCAACTAAGGTAGGTCATACGTATGAATTTCATAGATTACGTAAGCGACGCGGCGAAAGACCGCTTTGGAGGAGAAGGGAGCCTAAAGGGAGAAGTGTTGCAGGAGGAATGGACCGCATCCAGGAGGAGGCTTTGAAACGTGAGAACATTGGGTCACCCCGGGACAGGGAAAGGAGGGAAGGAGTGGAGGCAGGGATGGAGCCGTATTTCAAGTACTTACTCCGATTCACGCGAATTGGCTTTTCCTAGAACGGGCACAATGTGCACAAATAGAAAAAGTCGTCCAAAGTCTCAAATATTTATTCTTGAAATGTTTTTCCCCCTTTCATGGCTTTTAAGACTTAAATGACCAAACTTATTTCTTTCATGCTTAGTTTTACATTTAAAGCATAACCAGAGCCATAAGCAAAAATCATCACACTTTCGACGAATTTCTTTCAGCTTTTCATTCATTTGAAAATGCTCCTCCCAGTAAGAGGAGTGAAACGCTGAGCGAAAAATGTTTACCACAGAGCATTTCCCGAAAATAACTTACAAAATAGATAAAAGAAGCTGCGTAAATCTTGAAACAAAAACTTATTACTATTACTTTCAAAAAGTTTTACTAGGCTATTTTAGTAAGTTATTTCAGTTTTTCACGCTCAGGGCAACTAATGATACACTTCTCACAGATATCTGGAATTATGATACTACGACTCCTACTAGTGACGGATCCAGGATAGGAACCAAGGGGGGGGGGGGTATATTCCCAGTGGGTAGTGGGGGTCCCAAAAAAAATTAGCATTCCCTCTAATGTAAATTGGATACCATAGGGAGGGCTATAGGCCTCTTCAGCCCCTCCCCCCCCCCCCATAGATCCGCCATTGGCTCCCACTACATGCATAGGTAACCAAGTAACTCATCCATGAGTCTGTCCAATGTATTCTAGTTTTAGTAAATTTACTGCTATTCTACTGTTATTTAATAAATGTAAAATATACTAAAATATACATAAAAAAGAACATGAATCAAATTAAAAAAATCAATAGTAAAAATAAAAATAGTGAAAATAAGTAAGTTAAATGAAGATGATTTCTTTTTACGCAAAAATATTTACATTTGGACTCCTTAAAAATCTTTTCAGTTGTTGTCATCATGTATATTTCAATCAAAAGTCATCCATAGTTTAGAATGCAAATTTCTGCTAACACGAGCATAGCACCACACTCATAACATGAACAAATACGAAAAAAAGTGTTGTACCTATTGTGAACTGGCTGGTTGTGGTTAACAGCGTGAGGTGCGTTTGGTGCTTTATATAATGTGAAGCAATGCTTCTCACCTTTGAAGGACGAAATCAGCAAGGCTTTTGAACCTTTTGTCAATCGCAAATGACAAACGCGGCGGGAGAACACGGAATTTGTCAGCCATAATGAGCATCGACCCACGCACCGAACGTAGGAAACCCACGCACGGATTTTATCCCGAGTTATGTTATTGGTGACGGAGATGAAATTATAGGAACTTCGAGCGACTTATGAACCGACAGAGTGCCCCCAACCAAAGTTTTCGAGTGTTCCAAAGATTTATCTACAAAGATAAAATCTACAACGAAGGCATCATTCATAATTTTCACGATTACAAACACCGCAATCAAGCAAGAAAAAGAACGAATAACCTGTGCCTCTACATTTTGCATGTATAGGCACATACGGATTTTGAAATTACAGTCTCTCAGTGGAGGTAGCGTCTTTTTTTCCGAGGTTCCGTGATTACCCTGTATCGGTCATCAATTTCTGGCATCGAAAACGCGAATAGCTCCTGTCAATGACGCAAAGCGAGTTGAACCGAATGCGCTCAAATCCGTGGTTGGGTTATTTTTATTAGCGCAGAACAAACACCCTAAATTGAATCTTCATTTTGCCGCTCTACAACTCCAGGTATATGGCGAACTACCCAGAATATGTAAAATTATTCTGTTTAGAAGCCTATTTTCATCAAACCTAGAACTCCATAAGCCTTATGACTATAATCTTCCCAATAAAGACATCGCAAAGGAAGTGGCTATTAAGGAATATGGCCAGAAAAGCATCCACATATTCACTCTTTTGGATCGAAGCAATACCTCAGTGAAATCCGAACAGTGCGTACATCATCCGTTTGGGGCATTAAGCAGCCATGGTGAAGTGATATAAAAAGAATGAGCTTCGTGGGATATGCCATCAGAATAATTGCGAGGACGAGAGTTCAAAAGATTCCATGGCCTCTCGAGTCGAGAAAAAGGACAAATAACTCTGGGATTCCTGGACTAGGAGGGAATTACATAGATTTCAATCGCAGAAAAGGCTGAGAGCCTGATGTGGAGCATATCACTTAGGATAAGGAAATATGGACACTTGGGAAGGAGGATGCGATAAGACTAATAGTAGAGGCGTTCAATATGTGGGTGTGGCGAAGAATGGAGGAGGTGAAGTGGACGGAGAGGAGGAGGAACGATGAAGTGCTGGACATGGTGGGTGCGGAGGGGAAGCTTCTAGATGAGATACGGAGGAGGCTGAAGTTATTAGTGAGTCGGGAGAGGTTGTTGAAAACAGTGTTAGAGGGAAGGGTGTGTTTGGAAGGAAGAAAATACGATCTTTATCTCATTAAAACCACTTGTCTGTTTCCACACACTTTTATTTACACCGACCATGGTTTCGGTAACTTGTGCCATTACCAAGGCTCAACTTGCCGAAACCATGGTCAGTGTAAATAAAAGTGTGTGGAAACAGACAAGTGGTTTTAATAAGCTGAATATCAAAGATTTCCACCGTATCACGCCGGACACTGTATCTTTTATGAAAATATGATCTATTGTGTGAATGAAAGGGAGTGGGCCTACTTGTGAATTGAAATATTTGAGAGGGGAGGTAGACCGAGGTAATCTGAAATATGCTTCATGTAAAGCTATCTTAGCCCGTGGTATACTTGTTGCATGTACTTTGGCAACTAACTCGGAAATAGTAGGAAACAGTTAGCACTTATTTTCCGCTCTTCCACTCCCGATGTATGATGAAATACCCTAAATATCCCATTTTGTGTACCAAACTATCTTCATCAAACGGGGAGCACAGATGAAAGTTGTCCAAATAAGGAAATCGTAAAAGAGATAGGAGATATCTATTAAGGATTATGGCCTAAAAGTATCCAAATATTGACTCCGTGAGATAGAAGAAATACCTCAGCGAGATCCCAAAAGGCGTCCATTTGAGTGCGATGCCATAAAGCATCCTCTGCAAAGTAAATTTAAGGTAGAAGCGGTTCGGTGCGATACTCCATTAGCGTCATCGCGAAGACGAAAGCTCAACAGACCCCATGCTCTAATGATCCCTCGAATCGGAGAGCAAGACGAACGATACCGCGATTCCTTGACTCGGCTGGGATTTCATAGATTCCAATTAGAAGTAAGTGTTTGCCATCTGCTTCCTCGCACGGAATGGCTCCATAATTTTTTCCTGTCTCTTCGAATTCCCACCAGGGTCCGCTTTTTTTCTCTCCTTGCAACGCCATGGAATAAAAAAGACCTCATATCCTCTTTAGCTCATCTCACTCCATGAGGGAGCAAAAAAAAAACAAGAGATAGACTCGAAATCTCGTGTAATCAGCGGCATCTGCAGTCAAAAATGTATATTCCTCGAAACGTTCGTCGATGGGATTTCCACGCCATTCGCACCCCCTAGCGGTAAAAGCTCAAAAGAGGCACCCTCGCCGCGTAATACGTTGCGTTGCCGCCCAGGAGCTAAAAAATTGATGGAGCTCGTCTGTTTTTCGAAGAAAATTCCATTTGCGTTTCATTTCATGTATTTTCTCACGAGTTTTTTTTATTATCAAAGGGAGCAGAGGAAGCGAGGGTCTACATCACACAGTTCAGACTCCCACACGCACTCTATAAAAAGAAGAAAACATGACTAATAACACTTTCTCCCTTGGCAGCTGTTGATTCATTTTATTCCATACATATTTTTTGAACAGAGAAAAGCTATCCATAAGCGACTGCATCGGAGTGTTGGCTCATTTGAGCATGCACGATGGTCCCCTTATGTGAAATATAATCGAAAAAAATAATCTTCCCATCAAAACGAACTAAATTGGGCTAAAAGATTCATGCCACGGGTTTGGATGCACATTTTTCCATAACCAAGTGTACAAATGCAAGTAAACTGTTAGGCATTAAAAAAGCGCATTCAACATTTTTACAAGGAATCAGCAGATTATGTAGCAGTGAGGCACTTAAATTCATTATTTAATATGTATTCAAAGGCCATTTGCGGAATCCAACCCATACAATATATGAACTAATTAATGTTATCCGTGATTTTACGGAAAAATATCGTCAATGAAATAATTCGTAGAGTGAATTAAGCCAATTAAGCCCATATATATCCACAGGGTTTAAAACCCAAGGTGCAGTATCACTATTTCTCAACAGATTGAAATTAATTTGAATTGCGTTCTGTGGTTACAATTTAATTGAAAGATGAAACCGGCAATTTCTTGTCTTAATTCTTCGACTGAAATAGCTTGAGCATTGCTAGAGGTAATTTGTCAAATTTGCGCAGGTATAAAACATAAAAGGGTTGTTAATTAGCGTTCAACCTGAATAAATTACATAACCTAGAGCAAAATTCCTAATGCTGAAACTGTTGATTATACTTCCATCCCGCACATTCCCATTACATTCCCTTCACATGCATGACTTTGAATTATGACGGTTTACAGAGCTATTTCGGTTGCTTTGCATCTTATGAACTTCAATAAACTTGAAGTCACCCGTAAAAGGATCTTTGAATTGAGCGTAAATTTGCTTCGTTCAGTTGTAGAAACACATTCATTTACAGATAAGGAAATCTATGGAATTTATTATTTTAGATTTCAAAGAAAAAATTTTGGAAAAGAAAATGACATTTTCCAAACATAATGCTGACTTTAGGGCCGCATATTGCATATTGACCCACATAAGATTGAGGTTATTCTGACTCACTTTGTCGATCCACATCACCTTCTCCTGTCTCCGCTACACACCAATGTCGAACGCTTCTTGTCTCTTTTTGTCCTCCAACTACAAAATTGTGGTCATAAAATGCATATACATTGAAACATTAACTGGATTGCTTTTAGTCAGAATAACCTGCTTTTAAGTCACAAAAATCACGTAAAACCAAGATGTGATGCGAGCCTCTCGGTTCACGATATATCTCTCCATTCGGTAAATGTCGTCGTTAGGGCGGCATCTGCACATGTATTTTAGCATTCCGTCATTCGAAAATATCCATACACGCAACGGAAAAATATCTCGGTCCATAAGTCATCCGGCAAGGGCAATAATTTCCAAAACAACCCTCATGAATCAATGTTCCTCGAGGCAAACCACCAGTATCTCGAAAAAAAGAACCCCTGAGCTAAAAATTCTGGCAAAGGGTGATTTAAAAGCAAGCCCTTACGAAAGTCGCAATTCTAAAATCGATGCGATCCTCAAGCAGCAAAATATGATTAATTCAGTGTAACTACTAGTCCTTTAAATGGTATGAAATATCTTGAAAGGAAAGCATCTGCCTTTCAGCCCAGCCAGTGCCTTTGAACAATAATATAATTACAACATGTTTTTAAGTAAAATAATGGCAATGTAGAGGTTTTCAACCCGGACACGTATAAGATAAGCATCCTCGATGCCATCCAGGAATATTCTTTTTTTAGCCCCAGGGAAGAGATCAACAAGTTTTGATGTCAAAGCACCCTGTAGATCTGAGAGGACATGCTTTTTATCAAAGGGAGCATCTTTGGTTACGTCTTACGATAGCATTAGACAAGCTTCTTTTGGTTAACTCTATACGATGGGCATTTTCTACTTGAAAACCGTGACGACACATTCGATGACGAAGTATATTTTGCGCTTTAATTTACACACTGCTCTTTTTTGTTGAGCCAAGTTCTTCTTCTTTGCAACTGTTTATATTTTCCACTTTCTATGTGAGTCCACTCTATTCTATACCTATTTTGTGCCTCAGAATCTCAGGACCCGCTGAGACTTGGAGGAGGCTGAACGCTAGGCTTATGCTGATTGAGTAATCGAGAACAGATATCTTTCAGTGCGACACGGAGAAATTTCACCTTTGAACTCCACTATATATTCAGGTCCGATAGAAACGATGAATCAAGAGAGATATTTTACCGAACGGGTATGTATGGGAATTTGTTTTTCCCCGAACAATAAAGAGCTTTAATAAATACTATGCGGAACTGTATATTGAATCCTTCAAATCAGGGCTTCACCATTCCTTATACGCAATGAGTCAAGAGATTGCTGCCTCCAAAAATCAGTCTTCCATTAGTTTATCTTATGTCTAAATCTTCTTTTAGTTTTAGCAATGTGAATAATTATCAATAGTGAAAAAAGTGAAAAGAAGAAGAGACGCAAAACACGTTAATAACTTCATTCCACCTTCATTGTGAATTCAGCGAAAAATCAGAAAAAAACAGAAAATCAAAGGAAAAAATACCAGTTTGGTAACAAATTAAATGCATTATAATATGCTTAGAAAATTGCACAAATTGATTAAATTGCATTTTGATAACGTTTATCAAATTTACATACATGCGTTATTGCTGAAATGCATATTTGTAATATCTAGGCTATATTTTGAACAAAAACCACACTCAACACCACCAACGCAAAAAAATGCACAAAAATTCATCTAAAATGTAAAATAGCCCATTAGGATGAGTCACTGAACTCGCAATTTCAAACGCGCCGTCGCACAGTAGGGCTAAACCCCACTTTAGTCGGACAAAAGTCATACCCTTTTACTAACAACCCTAAAATATTCATATACATGTTTAAGAGACCACTTTAATGAAATCAAACATTAAGTTTTCAATATTTTCAATTTTTTATTTTTTTTTTCAATTTCATTACTTTTAGAATTTTAAAAGTATTTTGATCAGTTGTAAAAATAGATTTATAAAAATTTTAAATAATAAAAATAAAAAAGTTCAAGTCAATAATCTTAGTGACCAGAAAAAAATCTGATATAAAATTTGCAAAATTATATATCAATATCTTTGAAAAAACCTTCATGCTTAATAGAAAAATAAAGATTTGCTCATAAGTTTGCATGTACTACTTCCCAAAGCACAAAGAAAGAAAATACTGCATTGAAGAGGTATTTTAACTTTCAAAAATAAAATACAATAGAACATGGTTTATTGCACGTAGAGAGTGAAAGAGTACTAAATTGGCATTCCGGAATACACCTCAGTTGAACAGAAATAACCTTTTCGAGCACTTCATTCACGACAGGGTGGGAGCCTCGGGAATGGCCTTTCTACATTTCAAAAATCTTAGCCCTTGTGTAGAAAACTTCACCGCTTGTATCTATGAATAGACAAAATATATAATGCATGCAAATTTGATTTATTACAATATAACAATATCTTAATGGACACTGCTAATATTAAAGTTTACCCGTTGCTATGCCGCCATAGCGGCCGGATGGATTCCCTTTCGGCTTGTCATGCATAGCTAATCTTTTATCATAAAACCCTTTTTGCAACTCGATGGCAGTTGATTTCTTTTACGTTATTTAGCTCATTCTTCAATTAATAACATATCTAAAAATCACGTAACGATTCCGTCCGATTATATAACTTATCTCTAATTGAATAAAACTTTTCACCGTGAAAAATCAACGACGTTCCACTCATGATAATTAATTTCTCCACGGCTATTTTTTTCCAAAATATAAATAGTAAAAGCAAATTTATATTTTCCATACTTATTCCAATTGATTTCAAGTAAAAAAAATAAAATCAAAAGGGCCAGTGTACTGTAATCATAGTTTAAAATCGACCGTCCATTTAGGCGTCCGCGACTCTGTACCAGTGCTTCGCTTTTCTCTCACTTTGACACTTATTTCTACATGAAGGTGCACACATATTAACCCATGAAATACACTGTTATGCAGTTCAAACATCCTATTACCCAACCTACTATTTAAAAAACCCCATTTCAAAATTTCATTTTTGGACTTTTGTCCACTTAAAGTGGGGTTTGGCCCCACTGTGCGTCGCGTCAAATGCCTCTCCTAATGGGTTGGCCAAGGGGTCGAGTAACGCTCACTCCTCCAGAGAATTCAACTAAAATGTACCTTTGTTTGATGCTGAAGGGGGGGATGAATTCTTCGAACCTGCATGCATTACCATAGAACCCTAAGCAAGGTGAGGTTGTGCCAGAGAAGGACAGTAGCACAAGGTGCATCCATGCGAAACCCGATGTCTCTCCTATTTTTAAGTGGTCAGCCCTTTTCATTACTTTCTCACGGTAACTGTAGGAAAGTTTCCTCTCCGCCTGAGTCTATAGGTGCGGGGAAAAAGAACGTGCTATGCGAGTCATGCTATGGGTATTACACTGTCTCTCGGTAGAGCCTACAGAGAGTAGTAACCATATCAACCCTTTGAAGCGCCCCCACCTCAAAATTCAATTTGAGACTGAAGAAATAGCAGTGAGGGAGGAAATGCCTTCACGATCCTATTCCTAGAAGCCCTTTCCGCCTCACTAGCGCCATCCCATGACTCATCAAAGGCGGCAGTGGCCGACGTTTTTTTTCATCGGAACACTTTTTGAAGCGACACTTGGAGACACCGCTTTCGTTTCCGCCCGAATTCTATCCCTCGGAATGAGTATCAACAGGAGCCGTCCCTAAAGAGAGGAGACCAACTGGCAATGGGCTCACATTTCGCTCCGCTGTGAAAACAGTCCGGAGAGCACGATCACTGATGCTCTAAAGGAGCAGATAAATTGAAAACGAGCGGGCACTCCCTTCAAATGTATGCTAGATGCAAAGAAACTGCATATTAGATCTTTTCTTTTCTAGCATGCTTCCCCTTAAACGTAAGCATATAGTTTAAAGGGGAAATGAAAATGATATGAGCCCTTCATTGCACTATCAGGTAGGAAAATATATTTTTGAGTGGTTAAGTTTACTCCTCAGTTTTACTAAAACTATCATTTAAATAGACTGTGCCTAATAAAAGAGCTTAAATTCATAGTTAACAAGTAAAGTTATGTAACCGTGGATGCAAATGGACAACTAATAGGTGAAATGTGTAAAATAAGCATTCGCGTCAAATAAATTTAAATCGCTGACTTATGGCGGATTCGAGGGAAATGAATGCTTTGTTTTATTCCTACATTCACATACCATTTGCTGACATCAAAGCCGACTAATCTTTTTCAAAAATTCATTTCATATTTTCATAATTGTCAGTAATAATTCTTGGTTATTTCGGAGTAAGAATTCAGAAATTGCTTCCGTAACTAGGTGTTTAAGGAAGCACCTGGTATTAGTATAAATTTTCAATTTCTGTAATACATTTAAGCTTAATCCAAGATTAGTACCATTACCGGACATTATCGCATGATGAATATAAGACAGTCGGCAACAAAATACTGGCGCATTCTTCTCCAAATCTACACCAGGTTAAATATTTATTAATCACCAATGTTTTTTACGGACGACACGTGGTCCTCTTCCGAGTGAGTGAATTAAATCGGCCAAGGCTAAATAAAGACGTCCAGCTGTATCCAGATGCAGTGACAACAAATCAGGTTACTCCTGATTGGTTGGGAAGGACTATTAAAAGTTAGATATAAATGGGGATTTGCATCATTTTATGTTTTGATGAATTCAACGGATAGCAAAGTAATTAATTGATAGACCGGAGAAAGAATCAAAATATAAAAGGAAAATCGTTCCACGAAGGAACTACAACATTTACCGCGTTGAAAAAAAGATTACCATGATATTTAGAAAGAGCAGATAATAAAAAAAGAAGCAATTAATCTTTAATGTAATTAAAATGTACATGAAATAAAACTCTTGTATTATAGTCATCTCGCAGCGAATGCAAATAGTAAATTACGAAAATAACTGGGATTACCCACCTCTTCATTGAAAGGAAATGAAACGCTGACTCCAACACACATCCTTGGAATAAAATACATATTGAGTGACCTCCATAGCTAAGGCACCTCACAGTTGTTCCGTATATTTCAAAGCAACTCTAAACCTTTACTTCTTATACTTTACTATAAAACAGGTTGCTAAGCTATTACTTTCTAGGGTATTATTGGAGGATTTAAACGTCAGATGCGCAGGGGCTCTTTTGTGATCCGGGATAATCTCCGGAACAGGCACACGTGCACGATCACACGTTTCAGAAAGATTAAAACAATATTTAAGGCGAAAGGCTGTAGCCACGGTTGATTGCTGCAAGCGTGAGCGTAGTTACTTCATAAAGTATCACTTAAAATATTATTAAATAAGTTGATCTTGAACCAAAGAGACACCTAATGAAATCAAAGCGCTCATTAATAATAGAAATATATAAGAAAATATATTACATTTTACACCTATGTAAGATTCATAAAATGAATGGAGGAATAAATTTTGATGAACATGAAGGAACAAAGCTATAAAATGATATGGCCCAATTAATGAATTAATCGCCAAAGAGTACTCAAGGCATCGTTTACTTTTACTACTAATTTACTCTAGCCCTTTCTATCGTCTTGAGTTATGCAAGGGTACCAGACGCGAAAAAGGTGGCATTCCTAGCATTACCATTGGTTACAAGAAACTTCGAATGAATGACGTTTTTCAACTATGTAAACAAGAAGCCCGATGATAATCATAAGATGCATATATGCGCGGATAGTAAAAATCCTTACCCTGAACCGTACTAAGAGCAGAAAAAGTTATCAGAAACCCTGAGAAGCAGTCGCAGAGAAAGTTTTTGTGCATCACTATGAGAGAGTTTGACGCAAGATACCTTAATAACAGAAAAATAATTAATAAGAAAAGCAGAGATGATTGACACATTAACCCAATATCCTTTACGAGTCTTATAAATAAAATGCCGGTAAAAATTTGTTAAAGATGACAAAAACGTCTGCTGCAGTCGATAAATACGTTAGTGACCACAAAAAAGTTTAACACCTAATATCAGAAGGCTTTTTACGCAAGGTTCGGGTAATGTTAACTCTTTACAATAAATTATTATCAGGTGTGAGATCAACACTCTTGACTCTTTTGATAGCACTTCTGTATCCTATTCCCTATATATGCGCAAACCCTAATTTGAGAATAATGTGAAGTGAACGCGATTAACCTTACCTAATCGAGCATCAGCTGGCTAAGGTGCCCCAGAATAATCCTTTATATTTAGTTTAGAAAGTATTTTTTAGAGAAAATCGATGCTCTAAGTAAAAAGTGTCGTAATTTTTAAGTGTCAAGCGAAACACAAAAAACACTGCGCTATTGGCGTAACTAACGACAGATCTCGCTTGTACCGAAAAATAAGCGATTATTTTTTTATTAAAAACTACTTTTATCGGTAAGAAACTCTTCATTTTGATCTGTTAGAAAGATAGACATGGAAATTGTAATAACTCGTACACCTTTCACTCCCTTCGAGGATAAAAAAAATACTTGGACGAGCACATAACAAACAACTCGATTCACTTAATTGTTTATTTATTATTCAGTTTTCCGTAAGCTTCTTAATGTCAGGTGAGGAAACTACTGTGCATGTCCAATCACAACTGAACATGAAGAAAAAATATAAGAAAACAAAAGTAAAGGAATGTACATTTAAACAAATGTGCTGTGCGCGAGCAAAAATAAAATACTATTCAATTTTGCCAAAAAAACGATTTTACACTGATATTACATCTTGTTATGTAGCACAATGTCATTGATTATTTTTCTTTTTCACTTTCCACTACGAATTACCCAATATTATTATCGTCCTTCTGTTAATTCCTACGTGTTTTACGCGTGCCCATTGTAATATTTTAAGAAGATGGTTTTATTGAACTGCAAGTTGCTGTCTAATCTGCTGTAAAACCGGTGTAAGCTTTTGAAAACGATTATATGTGCGTCCACGTGTTCTTGGAAGATTTGGAGGAAAATTTACTAGGAAAAGTCGGAGACAATTCATGCCTTCCAGTTTGAGTACCACGTCTTCGGAAAGCGTCACCAGAACTAATAAAACCCTTATCCCCTTTAATGGAAACTAAAATATTACGAGGGATAAGGATAAGGTTCTTGACGTGAGTACTTAAAAGCCCGGAAAGGGGACACCGAAGATATATATTTTTTTCTATCACCAGTTTTTCCCACGTGGTGCAAAGATGTTTCCTTTCAACGCCTCCTCGTCGCCTTTCAGACTTAGACACAACGTGGCACTCCGAGCCCTCTTAGACATAAGGATGGGAGAAGCGAAGTGAACCTTAGCTATAATTTTGCCCTCGGCTGTAAATTTAGAAGGAAAAAGGAGATGAGGTGGTTAATGCGGGACAGCTGCGCTGTGATTCCCGGCCCTGAGAGCCACCCCTTGCTCAGTGGACGACGCTTTCTTCACCCCTCACCACTAAACAGCCTTAAATCGGGTTTGCACAGAAATTAGGAATAAATCCTCCCTACGGAGCACAAAGCATGAGATTGCAGTGTCGATACGCCAATGGTGGCGTTCTTGGTCGATTATGAACTAACGGGAAGCTAGCGTGAGAATTTGTCTCGCGCCCTGTAGTAGTCATTAATTGATGCGCTTTTCATCCGCGTTTTGTTACATTTAACAGTGAACTGTGGGAGAAGATACCGCGAAATGGAATATGACAAGGATATCACATGAAATTGAAATGTTAACTTCGGAAAAGAAATCGGTGCGGCTAAAACACAAATCAATTTTAGTACCTTGGGTGCAGGAGTTTGCAGTTAAGCAAAATAACGTCAGATTGCGTCCAGTCAACCAAAATATTTCCACTTAATTTCCTCAAGTTGTGGACCAAATTTTTCGTAGACCCTAACCTATATTTATTGGTATTTTTCTATAAGTCACCGGTGAGTTGGTAGATGCCATTTCTGACTAAAGGATCGGGTTCCGTATCCACGAGGGTTTTGACTTCACATCATCGCGACTGTGGCATCTGACGGATTGAGTAACCTAATTTAGTTTGAATTAACGGATGAAATATTCAAAATAATGTAAATGAAAAATTTTCATTCATACATTAAAAGCAATTTAGAGATTCGGAAACTAAACAGTCATACTGCATAGCGTCCTTTGCCTAAAGCCGGCATTTGCACACACGAAGCTAAAATTTCCTTCAGTTCATCAGGCTATTAAATAGAATTTGGCCTTACATTTTGGAAAAAAATGTTCAATCACATGGATTTAAAAGTGAAAAATAAATTATTACATTGTATCCCTCCTAGCAACATCTTTCATTCAGCGTAAAAATGGAAATCACATTGCACTATGTCGAAATTGCGTGAAGGGTGCCGAAAATGTCCTATTAAGGCTGCTCAAGGAGCAGATGGGCTGCATTATCGCTGGGCATTGTCATGGATGAGAATTCCTTCCAATTACAGCATGAGAATTCAGCATGTCTCTTCTTTTGTTTTGAATGGAAATGGACGTAATTTCTCACACTTAGCAGCTGAATTAACGTTAAAATTCTCTTTCATCGGCATAAAGGTCAAGAAAAGTCAATGCTGAAGCTATTCGGCGAGTTTTCTGGCTGCGCTTCGATGTACAAACTTGGCGTGAGAATTAATTGAGGTAGTGTAGAGAATAAGATTGCTATTAACATTAAACTAACAACTTATAGTCAGAAATGACTTCAGCGTGTGGTACGGATGACGCGCAGTTGCCCTACCTGCGCACTACCCGCCTGTCGCTTGTATGGTGTTTCCGCTGAGCTATCAGGCTTTAAAAAAATCGGCCCTCATATTATCTTTCTACAAGAATTATACATTTTAAACTTATAACAAAATATTCAACCGGTAACTTATCGAGGCGTTTTTAAATGCCCCTTTTTACTGCGTATTACAAATCGAGTTCGTCCGGGCGTTCCACTTATCATGCAAAAGGAAATCTAAAACATTTTTATATTTATATGAAGCATCGAATCTATCACGATTATTGCAACAGCGCCCAATAGAGTTGAAAACGATGGTGTTCTTTCACGAAGCTGCTAACTCTGAGCCTGAGTATAGGTAGGTCTAATATGGCCTAAACTGAGATCAATTCAGCTACCAGCCAGGTAATGGGGAAGTTGCATGAAATTTTTTTCATCAAAATAATATATGATTCTTATAGCAATTTTCACCAGGAATCCATTTTCACCAATCAAACTTCTCGTAAACCATTGATTTTATCATGAAATTCATTTAAAACAGTGAAATGCGTCTGCAAACGCGAAGTTAGCTCTGATTGTTGGTGACGTCATTTCTCCCTACGGCATTTTCGTTTTGCATGTACGGCCGCAGAAGCTACAATGAAGCAGTCGTTGAGTAAGGGAATATTTCGGTATTTTTTTAATCCGTGGTTTCTCTCAGACATTTTATGACGTTATTTAGTCATGTCAAGTAATTTTATCCATTTTCTGTATTCGTAGAACAAGAATATATCGAATATATGCGAAATGGAAGACGGTTTCGTGTAAGCTGTTGCGATAATCTCCCAGAGGTGAATCCGTAATGATGGCATTATATTTTAAAAGTAACCCAGACTTTTTGGCTGCAGAATTTAGAGAAGTGAAGGCTTCGCGGTAAGTTTTTCTAGTTTATTATGGCATTACTGGACCAGCTTTTACGAATACAGTAGTAGCTACTCGGCCTCCGTTGAAAATTTCTGCATGAAATGTTGATGCACCTAGTTAGTGCAAATATAGATTATACGGTACAAGTTATGATTTTTTGCTTTCTGTATGATATCAGCTTTTTGATTCAGTATGTTGTGAAATGCTTTCTGTGCACAGATTTAAGGTAATTTTTCTGTACACATTATGCACATCATACTATGTACAGTTTTAAGGTGTGTTCTGTATGCACACTGTCTGAAGTGTGTACAGGTCTTGACAGGTTCAGCACTTTTGGAGCCGCTTTTATAGTGGCTGCTTAACGATAGGCATAAGCATAAGATAATAAAGCTTTTAATTTTAGCTATGAAACTTCTATTAGATGCCTACAAAATAATTATAAGCTATTTAGCAAACGTATGACAAAATTCAATCATTAGAAATTCCTAACATTCTTATTAGAAAAAGGCTTGAAATACGTGCCAAATATCCCCATTTCCGTGAAGGACGTTAAGAATTTAGCAGTGGATTGTGACATAGCTCTCCAGAAAGACAATATGCATGTGAAGCATTTCATTGCCCAGGAGCTAAACAGACTTATAGTTCACGAATCAAAGGTGAAGAGACGATACCCAGAATTTGAAACTCTTAACTCGATTAAGTGTACTCTCAGGTCAGAACAGCTAGTTATTCAGAAAGCTGACAAGGGGAACGCAGTTGTGATCATGGATAAAGGAGATTACTTAGAGAAATGTGAACAGTTCATACGAGGGAATGCGATCAAAGAATTGCCGATAGATCCGACTGCCAAGTTCCAAATAGAGTGCAAAAGAGCCTTAAAATCAGTTTCAGTGTTATTTAAGTGGAATTAAGTGATTAGGTTACACCAAATGAATTCCTCAGCTCCACGTTTTTTTGGGCTTCCTAAAATTCACAAGGGTGATTGTCCAATTAGACCCGCTGTTTCCAACGTCATGGCTCCAAGCTATCTCTTGGCGAAAAAACTCAACTGTGTGTTAAGACATCACTCAAAGTTTACCCCTAAGTATGGAGTTAATAATGCCATTGACTTCATCCAACACGTATCTAAAATTGATATCCCCAATAAGTGCTTGTTAGTGTCTTTCGATGTGTGCAATGTCTTTACCTGTGTCCCACCCAAAGAAGCCGTAGGCATAGCAGAATCTATTCTCGTCCAGAAACGTGTGGCAGCTCCCATTATAAGTGACTTGTGTGATCTATTGAAGATTTGTGTGTCTCAAAATTATTTAAAATTTAACGGTGTATTTTATGAACAGCCCATATGGATTGGCCATGGGCTCTCCTTTATCCCCTCTTCTGGCGGACATGTACATGGACTTTTTCGAAAGGAACCTGTTTTCCCCCAATAAACCACAGACCAAAAATGTGCTATCCTGGCATCGATATGTAGACGATGTGTTTTGTATTTGGACTGGCTCAATGAGACAACTACAAATGTTCCTATCTTTTTTGAATTCTTTGGATCGCAATTTGAATTTCACTTACGAAATAGAAGAAAATAACTCTCTCAACTTCCTAGATCTTAAAGTCACTAAGGTCAAAAATCACCTCGAGTTTTCAGTCTTTCGGAAAAACTCCTATACGGACCAAGTGATCCACTCCAGTTCAAGACATTGTTTTTCTCAGAAGTTATCAGCCTTTCACAGCATGTTACATAGGTTGCTGCATATTCCGATGTCCCCTGCCAAGTTCAATGAGGAATTAAACACAATTAAACTAATTGCTAAAAATAACGGATACAACGAACAGTTAATTGATAGCTTATATCGGAAACAATTAAAAAAACAAGCAGTGGGAGAAATTTATGGATCCCGAACGCGACAAGAATCCACGGCCAAGTGGCGTAGAAACCTTTTTTTAAAGGACATCGGGCCGAAGATATACAAAAAGGTGCCTAAGGATAAAATTAAAGTTGCGTTTTACAACAAATCCAACCTCAGGAACATTCTTTCCCTCACAAAAGATCCCATCCCAAGAGAAGAAAGGAGTGGGGTGTATAGACTAAAATGTGAATGCAACGCGGTGTATGTTGGGCAAACGGGGCGACAATTTCAAGAGCGGGTGAAAGAACATCAAGCCTGCCAGAGAAATAAAAAGACAACTTTACAATTTGCTCTACATTTGTTAGATAGCAATCATCAAAGTGATTTTGTTTTTGAAGTGCTTCATTATGAACCTAAAGGACCTAGATTAGACGCTTTGGAACAAATGGAAATTTTGCAGCACGTACGTTCCAATGACAACATTGTAAACGAATTTTTGTGTGACTCCCACTCCCCTCTTTTAAGCCTCCCACTCCTAAATTCCTGGGCTAATGACATGACGAACTCATCGGCCTCTCTTTCACCTGACACACCCCCCCTCCATCTGCCATACCCTCCCTAAGGGAGCCTCATCCCCCTAACTTCTTTCATACCATATGACCAAGTTTTTTCCCCCTCCCTCTTCTCTGTTGGCCAATCCGTTCAACCTCATTACCTTCCTCCCTACCCCTCCTAGCCTGGTATAAAAGGTTGTGATGGATCTCTGTAGAGTTCACCTGATGATGACGTCTAACGTTGAAACCATGGCCGTGAATAAGTATTAATGTGAAAGCACAAAGTTCTTCTTTTTAATTTAATTATGTGAAATAGTATTAGGTGCGCAACTAATCTCTCGCTGTTTTTTAAATGAAAAATACATCTCTATTTAAAAAAGGTTATAAATGAATTATTCAAAGTATTTTCCGTCGCTTCCTAAAAAATTTCCCCATCATTGATGCAGAGCCCGAATATCGTTATGGTAGAAGTGATTGTCTTTTAAAGCTATCCTCTAATCCTGCTTTTTTGCACCAAACGGTTGTCAATGCAGGAATGAAGGACAAGCAACTTGTATTCCCTGACCTTTCTTATTACTCTCTCCATATGGGTCCTAAAGCTTTCTATTTGCTTAGTTAGCTTAACTTCATCTTGAGAGCTCTCTACATTCTTGGAAACTCTTGGTGGTCTAATTAACTCTCAAATTTTACCACTGAATGAGTGAACAGTTATTTTGAACGCGCGATCTACTTTTACCCCACAGCCTTTTAGAATTTGCTCAAGAAATCCAGTCTATGCGAATGACACTATCTATTGCCCGGCCACCATTACCCCTCGAAATGAAATTTTCTTTAGAAGAATCATATGATTTATTTTTTTTGATTGAGTTTAGATAGAAATATTTGAGCTATAAACAATTCATTGATTTTATAGTAATGTTAAAAATGATTCCTTTTGAAATGATTGCGTTTAAAAAAACATTATTTCTATTTTTCTTCACTATCAGAAGTATAATGCACTGCTTTGTACTGTAAAAAAAACGGATTTAGAGTTTCCTTCACAATTAACTTTTTTACTTTATACCTATCGCAGCGTAATAAACTAAGCGCAATTTGTTATACTGATCGCAATAAAAAGAACTGATCCATACAATAGAAAATGTCACTCACTGCACTGAGTACTGATGTATTTTTTTATGCTCCAATTCAGGTTAAACTTTGCCAAATTGGGTTACCTGGTTTTTCAATGCCTATTTCTAAACAATCAATAGTTGACTCTACATGCGAATTGCGAGCAGGAAAGGGAATTGGCATATTAAGCAACATCTCATTTTTGTCAACCCAAAAAACTAGATTTTTCAAAAGACTAGCCACCGGAATAATGGAAGCAGAGAAATATCGTTCCGCTGTCGAGGATGAGACATTGAGATCTTCTAGGCTAAAATATTGAAGGACTTGTTGAGTCTTATTTTCCTGAACATAATAGGTAATAACAGGTAACCCAGTCTTTCCTGATGGCATATTGACATTAAAATAATTTTCACAATCTACTCTTAAATACAATGCTGCCTTTTTTCCAAGAAAAACACAATATACTTGACCCTTTGGCTACATATCTCCCTGCCTGATTCCATGTCAGTCACTTATCATATTCATAGGAGAAGTAGCAGCATTGGCGGAAACAGGTTCTCAGGAAACAGGCGATTCTGGTTTCAATTGGCTTGACTTTTCCTGACCTCGACTTTCCACCACTTCCTCAGGTTGTATTTCCTCCTATGGCTCTAAGTCAGTTGATTGGAGGCGGTAGTGATTATGCATCAGTGAGTTTCTTACAAATTATACACTGCAAATATGGTTTCGAGGGAGTTCAGTTGGAATACTATGCATGTGAATCAATTAATTTCGGAGAGAGGGAGGCTAGCCTACTGTATGTACCCTTTAAGTATTCTTATCATGATTAATCATTGACGAATTCAAAACATACAATAATTATAAGACATCGGGTACTACGAGGGCCGTCAACCTACGACAACTCAGCAAAAACAGCATGCAAGCGACAGGCGGGTACTGCGCGAACAGGGCAACTGCACGTCCTCCGCACCGCACGCTCAAGTCATTTCTCAGCATAATTCTGTCGTAATTACTTACGGTAAAGTGATCTTCACGAACAAATCCCGTCGTTTTCGTCGACAGATCGTTCTTCCTCTTCATCGCCTTAACCCACTTCTTTCTTCTCGCTTTATTATGCGACATAAGGACGAATATTTTAATTAGAATTTCGAGATGTATTTGAACGCATAGGCACCACGCAATATCTATTATTCGATATTATAAACAGTACTTCACGTAGGTAAACATACCGTCTTCCAGGCGTACGTATACCGCAACAATCTTGAAGCACCACGCCTCAGAAACTGTTTGGGGAGAAATGACGTCACTCCTCTTAGATACACTACTTTCGTTCGCACCCCCCACTCCTCCACTTTGACCTTTAATATCTTGAATACTAAGGCTAGTATTGAAATTTCCCCTGGTAGATATTCTTTCCTAGAGGTTTACTACATTTTGACAGAGTTTTCAAAAAATGTGAAAATTCCCCATTCTGTTGCTAGCGACAATGGGTTTTAGAGGATGCTGAAGCATCTTCCATCCAACTAGAGATTTGAAGAGATGTAAGAGAAGAAAGCTTGGAGTGCTTTGTTAGATTAGAATGAAGTAAAGCGCTGTGTGATGAGTATTGCTAGCGTTTACTCAAGCCCTGCTAGGCCGTGCTTCATCTTCTATAATGCTCTGCGAGAGCACAGAGAGCATTGCAATTTTCTCGAATAATTACGAATGCATTATTTCAATAATTGCAATATAAGGGAGTGGATAGAGTCGGAGGTGAACTAGATGTGCTGTGCTACGTAACCGTCGTATTCCATCTGCGGATGGTGCGAGATCACGAAATGCATCGCGGATATAAGTTTTCAAAGATTCCATGCATGTTATATCTGGGTAACGAATTATGGTGATAGTTTTTTGAGACAGGTTATTGTGTTGAATATACGCTGTGCATTGAGAATAGAGTTCTTGTGATATTTAGAAAAACAAAAGTAAAATTTAGGTTTTGCCGCATCAAGTGAAATATGGCAATGTGTTGTGCATCATAGTACTTGATTAGAACCATATTTTATTCTATGGCTCAGAAAATCAAAATTTTATCACTCAAACAGAGTTATATTTACATATCATTCATCCATTGACCAGAAATCGTCGATATGTGTGGAGTGGTTTGGTGAGCAATCACTAATTAACATGTGTGAGGCAGGTGAGAGGTAGTGATGACGAATGAACTTACTTACGGCTAAAAGCTCTTGTATGACGCATTGAAGCTCTCCTCAGCACATTGTACATCGTACCCAGCCATTCCCTTATAATGATCCCCTCAGGCAGTCCAAATACCATCAGAGGAATATCACTCATATGCCCTTCATAGGCTGTTTGTCATTGATATCGATCATATCTCTTGTTACCAACTCTATTTCTTTCAACCAAAGGCTAAACTTGATACGAATTTAACGGAATAGAGTAGTAAAAACTCAAGAATAAGAGAATGGCAGTATTGTGGCCAAAATAAAAAAAGGAAGGATGATATGGAGACGGGGAAGTGAGACGATAGCACCTCTACGATTTTTATAATCTCTCAAATTCGGAGGAAACACGACATAGAACTCGTTCAACTCAAAGGAAACATGGAGAAATGATGACAAGAAATTTATATGAAGGATTGTTTTAGCCTTTGATTGCGATACCTACCATCGGCGGAAAAAACGTACAACGCTGAACTTAAGCATTTGTGTGAAATTCTGACGTAGCTCCATAGGGTTGTGTAATGCATCGTTTTAGGCCCGTATTCTTAGTCGACCCTGCAGGGCCAACCGACCCTGGATACGTCATCAGCCCCTACATAAAGCGATCTCGCCCTACATTTGGCCGTTTTTGGAACAAAACGGGCCCTACTTGATGTAGGGTACCCGAACCAGACCTACACCCTGCAAAAACATGGCGCCCAAATTTCGTCTGCCGATCACTTCTGTTAAATAATGTACGTTAAATGGATATTAAGTGAGACGAGCTCACACAAACCATTCTAAAATGTACAGAAACACAGCAGAAAGGTAATGACACTACCACATCATACCCATCAAGTAAAATGAATAATAAAATTGGCTGAAGTATAATAAGTACAATATAGTGCTATGCATCACCTAGTTTCTGCGGATATGCATTAATATTATTCTCGTTTGGCACTTGGTGCGCTTTTGTGAAACCAATATCGTTTACGTACAGCCATAGGAAACATATTTTCATGCCGCTATTTGCCACATAATAAACTTAACCATGGAAGGAAAAAGCGAATGACGAACCTTGATGATGCAACGTAAGTTCTCACGTCAATGATCATATATGCCCCGTACCTACTTAAATTCAGAAAAAAACATACGCACAATACTGATTTCCAACTGCCCAGAAATGCTAACTCAAGAGTTCCGTATTTGATGTTGATAGATGAAAATCTAGATTTTAAAAATCGTGAAGTTTCCCCAAGGAAAAGATAATTTTGAAAATTAAATGCAGCTCTTGGTTTATTTAAGGAAAATAACATTTTCTTAGGTCGCAAGGCTATAAGCTACGCAAATATCACACTATTGTTAGCATGATTGCGTCAAAAAGATGTCGAGGCTGCCGCCGCGTCAAGAAATTGATTGCTGCCCGCATTGGAATGGCCATGTATCTTCAGGAGCATAAGCTGTGAAGGCGATAGCTCAGATGGTCATCGACACTTCGTCGGTGGAATTCCGGTTCCTTACCGGTTGGTACTGACGGGAGCCTTTCACGCAATTTAATCACCGGGAAAGCACCAAATCTTCTAGGCAAATTTAGGTTAATATGCGTCACTAAAGATATCTTTTCCTTAACAAAAAATATGGTTAATATGACCTCACAAAGTAAATGGCAGTTTTATTTCACCTTTTTCGTGGTTTCTAAGATTTTTTCTACATTTTACAACGAATAATTTAACTTATTTAGAAACAGTTGCTAAATTTAAAGAACTGATATAATTAACTAGTATTTAAAGTTGTTTCCAATAATTATAGTGGCGGAACGATTCTCTTAAGACCGAATTCCATAAGTGTGGCACTAACAATTAATACGGAGTTTAAGAGAAGAGAGCCTTAGCGATTATAGAAAGTCCTGCTCAGCAAAAAGCTCCTTCTCCGATTTCTCAGCCTGTCAATATATTTGGATTACTATATAATAACAGTAACATGAGGTTCAAAATAGAGTCAAATTGTAAGCTATCCACTAATTATAATGCTAATCGACCCGAGCCTCGGCAGCTCAGAAGCATTTCCCAGTGAGAATTTGAGATACATACAAGCGCCAAAATAAACTAATTTAATGCTTGTTTGTCCAAAAGTGTGGCAAGTCTGAAGTAAAAAAATATTTACATTAACTTTATATTCATGCAATATACCTGATAGAGTTTTAAAATCGATTTGCAAATAAATCACATCTGTAACATACGCAAGTCTTTGTTACTTTTAACTTATGTTAAAAATTCACTCCGAGATCTTTTAACTCATGTGGATAAAGAATAAAGAAAACGGGAAAATCTATCGATTAGCAAATAAATCACTTTTGTTGTATTTCTTAGCGCTATAGCTTCTGCGGGATATTAATTTCGTTCCGAGAGAAAAATATGGCCACAGAATTGCCTCCAGTATCTATTCAAGAGGTTTGTTGGCTTTGATACCAATAAACATGGCGCTGAGAGAGAGAGATTATGGCAAGTCGTGCTCAGCCAAGAGTGCCTTCTTCTCGGCGTCCCTAATCTCTCAATTTCCCTGGAAACACGCCCCCGCGCGCTCGCCACTCAAAGGGAAGGCGAGCGCTGAGAAGACGCAGAGGCGACGGAGGCAGGCAGGTTGCGGAACCGGACGCGTATAAGAGCACTCAATAATCGCAGCCGTGGAAATAGAATTTGGAGCTCAAGCCAAGTAGGAAGGTGTGTGTGAGTGCATGTGTGAGTGTCAGAGGAAGACGCCGCGTGGAGCAGTAACACAAGATTTCGACTCTGCGCGCGGACTGGTCGGGCGGCGGCTCCACGAGAAATAGTTCCGTATGCTGCCGTGATGTTGCTCCGCTAAGTGAAGGACGTTTTAAAAGCAGCAGACGGCCTTGTCGCTGGGTGCGGAGATAATGTGACCCAGACCCAGTCAGTGCCTAGTCCCAAAGAATCCAGGAATTCACCTAAGAACTGATATGGATACTAGTACTTTAAAATACGTTCAAGAGTTTTCGCCTATCAACCTACAAATACGCATCATGTCAGCCGGAACTAGTACTCTTGGACAGATCAATAAAGCCAATGGTTATCTGCTGCTACTAACCTCATGTGAAAGGTGTCGTAGCAGTAAAAAATTCAACCCGTTGGCAAAGGTGTAAAATATGATTAAACAGTTACATATTCCTTAAACATGTTCAGCCTAAGATTTTAGTGTGCATAAAATCAAACTAGGCCAAATTATTAACAATATTTAATTATTGCAATTAGGACATGAAAAGCAGCTGTGATTAGAGTACTCCTAAATACAGCGAGTTGAAAGATAAAGGAGAGGAAGAAATATTTCCAAAACATTGTCAAAATAAAGTAATATCTCTGCCTTTAGTCGCATG
The DNA here is from genome assembly GCF_921293095.1 of Ischnura elegans. Classification (NCBI taxonomy): domain Eukaryota; kingdom Metazoa; phylum Arthropoda; class Insecta; order Odonata; family Coenagrionidae; genus Ischnura; species Ischnura elegans. The sequence continues at coordinate 99,154,998 of NC_060256.1, forward strand.
AGCACTTATAAAGTATTTTTACAGTCTAACAGCTTAATAAAATACCAAGAATAAATTTAATGAGATACCTGGGTGATGATTTTTTTATTCGCTAATCAGATGTATTATCTATAATTCTCTGGTAGCCAGAATCTCTGTACGAGAAAGCGTTTAAAAATATAATTTCTTTTGACATTCACCTACCTTTGCCACTAGATTCAATCAAGCACATCCCCTAGTATATGACGTATTTACTTACGTATATGACGTTATGGTATTTAAATAATATTTGTTTCCACAATTTTACAAAAGAAATGTGTCATTCAATACTGCGCCTAAGATCATAAAAATGTCCTTGTCGTAGGATTAATAGAAACCTTTTCCAAGAATATATTGAGTTATTTGCGAACGGAAAAAGATAAATTTACTTCGAAGCACATTAAAGAATATTTGTCAATTAGCGAAAACATTTTCAGCTAGACAGTGAGAACCAATTTGCTACGATATGATACAATATACGTAACAGGCCAATTGAATCACATGACGCCAGCAACTGATTGTACTCACTAACGCCAGGCAAAATAAATTACACCAGTCAAACTTCCACCTCACACAATACGATGTCAAATACGCTTCGAGATCACACTTCCTCAGCCCGAGAATCAATTACAGATGTGATCAATATTTGCCAAAATTATTTTACGATATTTTACCGGGGAGCCAACGAGTGATTACTTTTGCCAAAGCCACCCCGAGAGAGGCAATGCCGTGCTGGCTGGGGTGAGGGGGGAGAAGGGTGGGTGGGAAGGTGTGTCTAAAGGAGGGTGGTGAATGGCAGGGGAGGGGGAGGACGAATGGAGAGAGGGATGACGTTAATTTGCCTCGGCCCCAGCCGCAATCGGAGAGGTAAATATCGCGAAAAACAAACGCGAAACACGAGGTGAACGTACGTAAGGCGATGTTTACGAATAAAAGGGAAAATCAACACTCTCTCTCTCTCTCTCTCTCTGTCCGTGCTAGGGGCAGTCCAAGGCAGGGACCCGGCCAATAGCAGCGAGCGAGCGAGCGAATGGCAAAGAGCGGTGGATTTATTATTTAAAAAGACCGTGGGCGAAATAAAATATATATAAGGAGGGCGGGTGTACAGCGCTCTCGTGGACTCCCACACATCTTCAAAGGACGGCCGCGCATGCAAACGACTCGCTGGTAAAGGCGCCATTAATAAGGCAACATAAATTACGCATCGCCGGGCAACTCCGAGAGCTGCCGTTTGGAGGAGCTGGCGTCCATACCGGTTGGATTGCAAAGAGAAGGGGATGATGGGAAGGGAAAAATTGAATTCGCACGTACGCGAACGAAACGTTTGGAAATATGCCACACACCCTCAGAGGGCGTTAGCTATTACCTCCAAACAATGGCAGGTGAAGATCCGCCTCACTGTCAATAATAATAATAATAATAAAATGCCTTTATCCGGCGAGGTTGGGACTAAGAAGTCCCCTCTTCCACCTAACCCCTCGATAGCGCCAATGCAAACATTAAAAAATGGTAGACAAGCGTTTACAATACAAAGAATATACAATATACAGTATTTGTGAAACGTCAAAAATATAAATAATTATATGTGAAAATTTTGTATGAAAAAGATTACTGTTTGTGGGAAAAAAATGAGGATAAGGGTGTAAATATCCTTCAGCGAAAAAAACCAAAGGCAGGAAAATGACCACCAAAGAAGGAGGGCATGAAAAACCTGCGAAAACCTACTTTTACGCCTAAGGGGAAGCAGAATTTCAAGGGCACTTACGACAAATATAGCAAAAAAAGAAAACTCAATGCCTTCTAAATTGTACGACAACACCTATTCTACTCAAATTAAATGAAGTAACTGGATATGCAATTTTAAAATATATAAATGCTCAAATTAGTATGAAATGCATAATTGAAACGTGCCTTCATAATTAATTGACATCCCCGGATCACTGCAAAATTGTAGATTTACGTTACCCCCAGGCTTACAGGAAACAACTAAGGCGGTATATCAAAATAGCGGCCGATATTGTAAATAGGCTGTCTTGGCTGGATTTATTTTTACGCACCAATATATGTCTATATTTGCCTTTCCGAACTCAACCCAGTTTCACCAGAGCGGCAATCTGTAGTCGGGTAAATAACTCAACAGCAATGAATGGGTTAGAGAGGAAAAAATTTACCAATTTTTCATCTTAACCCTTTCAAAACTTATTGTTCGAGAAACAAATCACCAACGAAAAATGGCTCTGAATGAAAATTCTGTCAATGGTGGTGAATTTGCGGAACACAGTATACTTCTGTTGCTAAGGAAGGATGAATGAGGATCATCCCTTTCAAATGCCACGTTCCTTAAACTGGTAATAGCCCATTTAATAAGTATAAAAGTAGCCACCATCCAAAAATGAGAATATCATCCAAATAGATGGTACTCATTTATGATTACGACTAATTCTACTTTAAGTCTGCATAAGCCCCTCACTTGGCACGTGCTACAAAGCTTGGAAAAGGTGACGACTGCAGTACAAGCTGTTCAGCGTCACTATATTTTTAAATCTCGAAATGCCACCCTGTGAAGCGCAAAAATTCATCTAAGTTCTCCTATTTTTACTATTTATCTATATAAAATTAACAATGAACACAATTAAGCTAAAAGCAATGAATGAAGGAAAATTTAAAAATCAAATATATTGAGAAAATTCGAAAAACGTATACAAAGCAATGAAGGACGATACTTCGAATAAATAAAACCAATCATCAAGACCTAGATTCACGCGTTAAGAATCAATAGATTCAAATTATCATAGTTTTACACGAACTAGGCTATGCATAGCTATACACGTCGTACTTATAAAATGATATTTTTTTCTTTAACGGAATAAATAAATTCAACAGTCAACCATTCCACACATATCAAAACCACAATCTAGAACAAAATAGCCTTATTCTAAAATGAGCTGAAATCATTTGAACGCCGAAAAATTCAAATATCGCCAATTTTCTTTTATAAATAAAATGGTTACAGTTAAAAACCGCAAAAACCATTGGGTTAACCTATATATACTAAGCTCTGAATATTGCAAGGGATGCAACATTATAAAACTCGTTAACTGTTTATCATTAGCTCGTCATCTCATTTCTCACTGCACTCCTTGAAAAATGAATAACTGATTATGGATTTCCTTCCCAACTTTTTATAAAGTTGCACAGTTCTACAGTCAGAATGAATGAATGTGAGTAAGCAATCGTCATATTTTGGATAAACAAAAAGAAATCAGTAAATTTAAAATCGGGTAGATCCAGATCAGTTATAAAATGACGAATGAATTTTCAACGGATTAGATTATTTCAATGTTGAACATCTCAGTGCTATCAAAACAACCATGAAAGAAAAATTTATCCCAAAAATGCTCTTTGCAGGAACGAATTTAAAATACAGATAACTATTTTTGATAAGGTCCAAAAATATTTTTTTATATTGAAAACAAAAGCTGAAGAGCATTTCATTATTCAGCTGTTTAAGTTTTAAGTGAGGCGTACATATAAACGTGTTTATTTTTATAGCTCGCACTCTCGCTTCGCGTTAAAATTCAGCATCCTAAGGCATAAATCCGTTTCGTGGTACTCTCTTCACCGACACACCTTTTGAAGCCCACAGGGGAAAACAAAGTTTCACAAAAAAATACGATGGAGCGAGCCGACGGGACGCAGGGAAAGGATTCCCGGCCTTAAATTACGCTTACGAAAAAAAGGAGAAAAAAAAAGGATGAGTGGCAATTTTCAATTTGTTCACGCACCCGAGATCCCGAGGCAAAAACCGTTCGTCATCCAACATTAAAAATGATATTCCGAGAGAAAGAGTGCGTTACGTCATCAAAGGTATGTTGTCATCATCTCCCTCCCTTTCGCCAGCACCCATTTTTTATCAGCCACGATGCAATATAAAAAAAACTAATGCTCCTGTTAAAAGGCCATTGTCGTAATTTCACCGAATCGCTTGTTAAAGAAATAAGGACGGCCTTTTTAATTCCATTTTAAGCCCAATCATTAATTTCTCCCCATTTGGTCCGAGATCACCCTAAAATGAGTTAGTTCAACGGCTATCATTTGCGGTTGAATCATAAATATGTAACGCTCATGAATCGAATCCACACCACAAACACAGTCGCATTGGAGTGGATTTATCGACCAACGGAGTCACTATATCGGTAAACCAAACATTGAATCCGAAAGTGTTTATCGCGCTCCTCTTTTGCGATTTCAGTTGACCAAGAAAAAAGTAATTTTCACAAAAAGAACACTTTTTTCGGATTATACAGAGAGAGATATTGCTGAATGTATACCAAATATGTGTTTCACCATGGAAACATCATTTGTCTCATCCGTGATTCAAACCCAGATTTCTCGACTCTCGGTCAGATATGCTACCAGTTACACCACTGAGCCATCTTATTCAGAAGTGAATCTCGGACTGGGTGTACCAGGTCAGATATCTAGCTGTGTATCGGGTGATCCGAGTTCGCATCCCGGCCGGGCTATACGATTATTTTTAATGGAGTTTTTCCTTTTTGGTGCTTTGCAACAGAGCGCATGACCAAGTTCAAAGTCACATACTTATTGTATGCAAAGGTATTTTCAGAATAGTTTCTTCCAGGATTCAGGTTCACATAAAACCCGGTCAAAGTACAACAAAATAACATCCACAGATGGTTTCCTCACATTACTTTAGAATATGCTCCGATGTAGTTCCCATGTAATTATCTGGTGGAAGGCTAGTTTAGTATATCTGTTGAAAAAAATTATCAAAGCCGCGCAAATTTATCCGGTACAAACTCGACAAGTTTCAAAATTTCCGTGTCATTATCAAAGGGTAAATACTAGTTTTCCCTCATGATAATTCTAGAGAATAAAACGAGTTTACAGGACAGGAAAGGACTCCCAATGATGAATATCATTCTATAAATAAGGGAAAAAAGAAGTATCACTTGCAATTGTCAACGGCTCAAGCACTCAACATCCTGAAACAATACTCTTAGCATTTACTCTTGATTACGACACGGGTTTGTTGAATCCGGACGACGTTGAACCAAATGAAGCTGCATGGAATGGAAAAAGTTAACAATATATTTATATAGTCTCCTACCACTTAATACAACTGCAGAAGAGTACTTTCTAAAGTAATATATGAAAAAACCTTTACATGGTAATGTTTCGTATTATAATTTGGTTTTACGTGAATTCAAACCCTGTTATGTGATCCCGAGCATAATTTTAGGCTCTCCATTAATATTTCATTATCATTGGAACTCGGGCACTGTAGAATATTAAAACTTTCGCACGGCCACAAAGATGTGCTTAATGATTATTTTTTCCCGGTTCATACCATATTCCTGTGTCCAACACTTCACGATAATATTTCTGGGAAATAACAGTTAAACAGCGATGAAAAAGGGATAAGTGCTATAAGCATTAAAAATTAGGCCAGGCAGTTTACTATTACAATCCCCTAATTAATTCCGCCGAATTGCATTTCACAAACAACATGGTTAGGAAAACAAGGGAGGTAATAACTGCGCGAACTGTTCCCATGGATTGGCATTCAGAGTTTAATTTCAACGATATTCTCTTAATTACGGCAAATATCTCACTAAAATATTCTTTGATGCTGAAGCTGTATCTCTTACGTGCACATATATCCAGCTGGAGAATCATTCGGCGAAACAAAAAACATAAAACAGGATGAGTTCAAGTTTTTGTTACAGATGACGATATTAACGCGGAATTGAATTGCTGTTATCAATAATATATTTCCACATACAATAGGCAAAAAAAAAAACATATGTGAAAATGTAAGCTCATAAAAATGAGAACACTGAAGCAATTTATTATTTTTGCTTGAAATAAAATTTTGGACCCACTATATCCAAAACTTTACTCTCATAGAGCAGGCAATGTAAATTTGCTCTCATATGCTATAGTAGAAAAATGTTTAGCAAATTTTAAGCAGTGAAAATCTCACTTAAATTAACAGCCAACATATTAATTCGCAAAACCAAAGGAAATTAAAAATTGTGATTTTTTTTTTAAAACACCATAAAGCTACTACAATGAACGTGGTCGCAGCATGTTTGTCATCCCAAGTAAATGAACAGTGATGGCATTAATATACCAATAACGCTGCTTTACAAAGTTAAAAAATTTAAAAGAGGTAGCTGAATGAATCCATAACAAAATCAAGCACCCATTTTTATTTAGAAAATAAGGTTCATAGGGTAAATAAAAGCACAAAGTGTACTGATATGAAACTCCTCGCCGCGCCGTTATTTGCCAAAGCAACGCTCGACGTATTATACACGTACATATTACTGAGTTGGAATGCGATGTCCAGTAATGAAATTGCAGCTGCTTACCCAAAGAGAAATCACCCGTTACGCCACACTTTCATAATAAATCCAAAGTCCTGCTAAATATTCCGCTACGCAAAGGCAATTCATACATTCATTAGTTCGGATTGTTCTCATTTAGAAAAGGGTATACTAATATGGCATTCAAATTTTCATGCTAAAGCACTCACAGAATTCCAAATTCGGGAAGTGAATATTCTAGACAGAGACATGTTGATATCATTATTATCATCTATTAACGTACTCGGCTATTTGTACAAAATAGAGAAATGTGCACCATTTTCCGTAATATCCTCCAACTAATTTAGGTAAAGTATAATGTTGTAATGAATGTAAGTCTAGAAAATCAACTAAACTAAAAATATATTCAGTTAATCCACATCCTTGGGCTCTGAAATGAAAATTCATTCTTCTAATGTATTGGGCATGAATGTGCAAATATGAGCCAGGGTTTTCCATATTGCAATTACATTTTGACACTTGGATACGGTGAAACGGCGATAGGAAAAGGTTACACCATATAACTTCCTTTCCCATCAAAATATTGAATCCAGTCCGGAAATGCAAAATTCCCTTGACATATCCTCAGCTTGAATACTGGTATATTGATGTTAAAATGAAGAGTTTTCGGAAATAATAATAGTGATGAATATGTTGAAGAACGGATGGCTCAATATGAATATTCTCATCCGAGTTGCATTTACTCTAATCCTTTTAAAACTATTAAAAATTATTCATTTGATATGTCATAATGTCATTTGACATGAAAATTTCATTTGATACGCACGAAGCTCGAGAAGAATTTCACCAATGGAAAGTTTTTAATGAAGTTAAGAGAAATGAGAGAGCCCATTTCGTTTCCACGCGCGGCCGGAGAATCATTCTACTATCAATTATCACTACTCACCTGTAGACAAGGGGACATTTATGTAATATGTAGATGTTGACCGGAAGTTCAAAAACTCCACAGAAGATTTGGTACTCACCTAAAAGAGAAGAAATTAAATCAGAAATTTCATATGATTTTAGCAAACTTATCAGTGGCTCAATTGAGACTATTATAAGTTCAAAAAACAGAGATAGATGGCAAAGTAAATTTTGTGCCACCATTTTGATAACAACTCCTGTGAAACTAGAGGAAAATTACTCACACTATTATAGAAATGTAATTTGAATTCTTAAATAGCATTAAATTGCACTTTTTAAGCTAGTGTAGTAGTTTACCGAAATGTATTTTTTTATAACAAGCTGTTCCAGAAATAATACTCATTTACAATTTTATTTAACGAAAAATTTTAATTTAATCAAAATTCAATATAACACGCATTCCTAAGCTAACAATCGAATCGTGACAAAACCAAATTTCAAAATCTTCGACGTGAAAACTTTGTTGGACTTCATAGTTCTCGCTGTTGGCGTTATAAGGAGCAACTTATTCTCTATACTGAATTTCTTGAATTAACATAATTATATGGTAAAAACGTGAATTAAAAATACTACATTGAAGCGCGTATTTATACGTACAGATTCGCAGATAAAGGTAATAAGCCTCGAATGAAAAGAGTACCTACACCACCAACAAGGACGGAGTAAACGTAAATAATCATTAAATGCAAATACAAAAAGTAGTTTTATCCTGAGGCGAGCACTTTCCACATAAATTTTGGAAGAGAATTATAATATTGTCTATTACAGGAAAAAAATGGCGCAGGCTAAACGTCTTGCCCCAATAAGTTATCTCTCCGATTTGCATGAAATACGTACTCATATTGACTCACACATAATTTTTATTACACTTATCTATTTTGTAGGCATAGGACCAATGTACAAAAATTGGAAGTGGAAAAACAGTCAGAGAGAGCGTAAATATGGGTAATGCAAGCACCTGTACACACATGTGGCCTGTTTTCAAAAAGTTTTAATATTGATGCTGGACGGGAGGGACTTGGTCGCTAATTTCACAAACAAATAATGTTGGCTTGGTTCACCACCACCTCGGGTTGTATTCCGGTAATCATCATAGGCAATACTTACCATGATATTGCTGTACTGTATTTAAGTGAACTATCTATGTGCTGCGGTTGAAAAAAGAGCATAATAAAAATTGCTTGGTTTACATTAAAAAACAAAGTTTATCACCTTGCATTAAATTTCTCTCGGAATTTAGAATAATAACGGGATATTGAATTTTCAGTATTGTAAATGGATCCGATGAAGATTCACTGCGATGAAGACTCGTCGAAAATGAAAGAACCTCAATTTTCATGTTGAAAGAGAAATTTCTGCTTACGTTTTTGGGCATATTTTCACTTTAATTTTTGCTTACTTAAAATTCTAATCGAAGAACCTCTGTTTTTACATTGATTAAATTATGAAAATAGCTTCTCCGAAACCGGAGGAAAAAGTCCGAGCTTAATTTTAAATTAAATTTTACACATCAATTTAATTTCACTTTTTAAGGACATTGAAGGATTTTTACTGGAGACCTTTTTCCAAAGCAAACTATTCCATAAATCGATATATTAATACGGTATATATTCCCTATATTTTAAACGTTGTACAGGCTTGAATTTTACATTTTTCCTTTGTCAAACACTTTTTTAAATTGGCAAGTGTTCACTTGCTGTAGCAATAATTACCCAATAAGAGCTGCAATGCCACTTCAGTTAACAGATTAAATGATGACCAAAAATAAATCCGAGAATGCGCCCCCAGACTTTGAGTAAATATAAGACATAAATTGGTCGCTTAGAGAAAACTGCTTCATTTCACTGAAGATTTGCCAAATTTTACGATATTTTCGTTCATAATAATCATCGGTCAATAATATTTCAATTAATTTGACATGATTTTCCCCTGAATCAATCTCTCTCTAACTAAAATCATACATGATACCATAAAATATAATTCCTACTAGCTACTACTTTCATGTTGAGAATATGTTTTCCTTCACACATTTATTGTCTTGATGCATACAAATTTCAATTTCTATAAAATAAATTATTAGCATACGAGGCAATGTGGAATATATCCATCACATACTAAAAAGATCGGTAAAATTCCACGTACATAATTGTTAATACACCTACCGGATTTCACCACGGCTCACCGTGGCATTATCAGGTATATTATCACAGGTAAATTTCCACTCTGACAATTTGCTAAGGTCTTATGACTAGAGTGAAAATGTAAGTCTTGGCACCTCACTGCTATAAAGCCCGGTTCTTGTATGTTAATTATTATATTTGTAATTGAAGCGTTCCTATGTATTTCTGCAATAGTTACTCGCCAATTATTCAGACAGAAAAGCTACGTAAAATCAAGCTCCAAGTTTTTCGTTGGCATAAAAGAGATTGCTCAACGATAATTGTTGAAAGTTTCAGGAATTTTTTCTGAGTGCGTTAAGTTCATAGCAGTGACATTTCCAGAGCCTCATTAGCCAGGAGATGGGAAATTATCGAATCCGGTTCATCACACATTGTGTCAAGGGTTGATTACAATTGAATTGGCGTACAAACATTCATGCAAAAGGCATTTCATCAGAATATCGTTTAACAAAACCAGGTTCATTCGTTGTAGATGAAAATAATGATAGTCACTGACGATAAAATGGTCACAGCGGAAATCAAATTCAAATTCAGGAAACAGAGAATGGCTCAAAATCTCAAACGCTATTGCCCACCAACGGTAAGTGCATATTTTTTTAGCTCAATGCGTAATAAATAGATTGAGTTTTGACTGGATATGGTGGAACTTACATCCTCTCGAAAGGAAAATTAATCAAACTTTAACGGAAAAAAGGAAACCCTCAAGGAACGCATAATGCTCCTATGATTATTGCAATGCCCTCCTAGAGAAATATTCCCGATAGCGTCCTGACTAGAGACTTCGCGAGATAGAAACGGCAGCAAATAACGCAAACTCCTCAGTCCTATTTTCTACTGCGAATTTGACCATGATCACTATAGTTATAATGTATGTATTTAGGACTTGTTCCAGCCTTTCTTTGTAAATCATTTCTTAAATTTAAATTTCCAAATGAATGGCTACTTATAGAAGCAGTATACATTTTAAACAACCAATGGATGAGAAAAGAACATGCTCCTTTCGAGGCTATGTTACCTCACGCTGAAGAGAGCCACTCATGCTCCTGAAACACGGCGCACCGTGGCGTCATCGGGTATATATCATCACTGGTAAATTTCAACTTTAGCAATTTGTTAAGGACTTATGACTGGAGTGGAAATGGAAGTCTAGGGACCTCGCTCCTTGACAGAGACATTATAGAATGAAAATTACTGTTCACACTACCCGTGTGTACCCGTGATTCTTGGCTCACGCAGTGTATATCACAGAAGGCAATGGGAGGGAGAATCACAACCGGTTGAGAGCCTATATTACCAGTATCTAGTAGCATGGGCCTCAGTGCAATTGCCATGGGAATGCAGGAAGCTGAATAGCGTAGTGATCTGTGCATGGCTCAGAAAGATGCAAGAGGCATGTGGTTCGATCATGTGGTTCGATTCTCGGTCCATGGAAATTTTTTCTCATGGTAGTTATTTAAACGAGGAAGGTAATATTTAAGGAAAAGGAAAATACAAAGATTCAAAAAAATAAAGAGATAGAAAGGAAAAAAGTCGCAGGGAAATAACGGCGTTCAGTCCTTATCGATACGATTAGTGCATGAAAAATTCGTTTATATAACCACCGATGTTGATGAAAAATAGCTGTATTTTTCCCATTTTATGGGATAGAGGTCCTCGCGCTTAATAATGAAAGACTTTATACCGCTGATTCGTACCTAAGTGACTTTATTCATCTTTTGATGTACCACTAAGTGAATAACGTTTTAGTACTTGAAAGAAGCTCTAGCCAAACTAAGTGATGTCTTTAAAATAAAGTATTCGTGAGCGTTGTGGAATTTAATACTGACTCATACGAAATAGAAGCGCATAAATAAAACAGAAATTAAAACGAATAGCTACCCTTACCGTGGGAAAAAAACTATTTAACCCTTCGAGAAACTACATCAAATGTATATATTTCCGTAAACTCAACTGTGATTAATTGTGATTTCATTGAAAATCTGTACTCAAACGTACAAAACGGAAATTTTCGGCGCGATGCAGTATGAATTTTCATCAGTAATAGATAAAAAACAGCTCTGCTATTCTGTGCCAAGATTGCTTTTTAGGCTCTGAAATGAATTCATGTCTCGTTAATTTGAGTCTTGCGGACTTTGTATATCTTTCGATAAGTCGTAGAGGACATAAAGTGCAAGACGTTGGAACAAATTTTCCGAGTGATGAAATTATAATAACATGTAATAGAAAACTTCAAAAACGTCAAATTCAAGACTGCCTCTAGTGAAAACCAAAAAAATAACTAACATTGACGGGTATGACAAAAGGAAACGTTCAGGCAAGCAGGAAACTATACTGAGAGCAAATTTTCGTCTACACTAATTTCACTGTCTGGTTTCACGGAAAATCGGCATTAATAACTTTAACGTATTGTGATTGGCTATTGCACGGAACAGAACGTAGTTTACCAATAACAGATGAGAAATTACTCATGGATAGTCCCTTTTATGGGATAAGAATCCTCGCAATCTTGATTGAAGAGTAAACGCTGTTGATTTGTCTGAAACGTGTACCATTGTCTGAAACGCATAGACCCGGCACGGAGGAGGTAAAATGTCAGTTAACGGAAAAGTATCTCCATTATTGAAAGGAATAGTGACTCTGATCAATCAAAGAAAAAGTGGTTCAATCTGCGAAAAAAAGTGCACTGAATCTAAATAATTTTAAACACTAGCTGTGTTTCTCGGAATAGCGACGCTTAAACATCATATCACGCAAAATGGATGTCTATTGAACGGGAGGGTATGAATTTTGATCACTTATACAAATTAAAATAGATCATATTCTTTTTATTTTCTTCTTTCCGGAATATGGTTCCGCCCACACACAAATGTTTAATAAAATGCTCTGAGTCACTCATTTGCATATAACGCCTTGGCCACAGGAACTATCAGAGGTTAGTTAAGCCATTGGCTCATTCAAACCAGCCATTTTGCAGGAGAAATGAAATTACATGCACATTTGTCTATGTAATTAATCGTTTCAGCCGTAACTTGGAGAAATTGTTTCATTTCAATTAAATAAAACTATGAATTTCACAAGAAAGATTTGAAAAGAGTGGTTTTGCTACAGTGCAATGTTGCCTGGTACCAATAGATACAGGAAATTACAACTATTTAGAGAATGGGACTGTTGAAGAGCATTATTAGGGAAAATCCCTTCGTAATGACATTGTAACGAATTTTCAACAATTGACATAACCTTCCCCCATCTTTTGTCGCCATCCTTTCCCCCCCACTGACCTATTGTACTAAATAGATGGTATTTCCATACCAGATTATATCACACCGCAATGGAACCCTTCGTCTCAAATTACTAATCTGAAATACACATACGTTAACGTTGTCTGTTTGGTTGTGTACTTTTGTGAGTAAGATTTTTAAGAAGTTTTCATTATACTGCAAGGAATTGATATCGAAAGTACAAGGTAGCATAAAAAAAACTTAATTACTTGTATGATATGGGACTCGATCTTATGCTGGTTCTTCATATTACTTAAATGAGATATTGCAATAATTTTACAGGAGTTTTTGTATAATTTCCATATAATTTCAAAATAAATCCTTTGGAATATTCCAATGTTTCATTTAAATAATAATAATAGCTTTTAATTGACATTTTCAAGATCTAATGGCTTACAATGGATATTTATCTCAAAGATTTCATCCAACTTTTGATCGGGCTCGAAGAAGGCAAATTTAATGACGTCAGAACAACTCGAGGGACAGGGTGATGAAGTTAAAATAAAGAAAAATTTGAGTGCCGATAAATTTGATATTGTCTCAAACGAAATGAAAACCAAATATACTGACATTCAAACGGGTAGTGACTCTGACCGAGGATGAAAAAGGTGTTGGGTTCTTGGATAGTCGGCACTGAATGTAAATCATCGTTTAAAGGATGAAGAGAGAACACACATGTATAAGAGAGATAAGCAGATAAGAGGGGCATGGCTTCTCCCTTTCCGTCAGATCCCCGTATTTCCAAAACCCTTTTGCACGGCCCTTCCGGGACAGGGAAGAGGAAGCTATCTCTGTGTTTTTTTCATCCCTCGCCCTATCTCCGTCGCTCTCACCCTGATCCCTACCCTTTTCATCGCCTTTTTATCCCGAAACACGTCGAAATAGAACACCTTATCCTTTTAAACTCTCGTCACACACATACATACATGCATGGAGAGCGGAGCGCGTGGGTGAAAAAACCCTCCGGAAACCTTATTTCAGGGTCCCATTCTCGCTTCACGCCCGAGCCCTCTCTTCCCGACCGAGCAATAAAAAAAGGGTAAGCAGGGGCAGGAAAGGGAATAAGGGTCTTCCTCATACGATTCCGCCGACGTCGCAGGGTTCGCTACCCTGGTGCAAAGGGTGTGGGGATAACGGTCGGGTGCATAGGGCTCGAGGATCTGGAGGCACACTGACCACCAGCGATGAAAAAGGGCGTCAAATTCGGGCCCACAGTCAGTCATCTCCGCATTACTAACAACAAGGCCGGCGCCTACCCTGCCTCAACCGCTTTTACGCCAAAACATGAAGAGGGCCACGGCGTGCGTCGGTTTACTAACGTGTATGAGGGCCGAATTTAATAAATAATTCATTAGAATATTATTATTAATTAAATCATTTTTTTACGATATAGCTAAGCTAATAAAAATGAAATGACCACAATCCCAAACTAAAATATCCCCATAAAAGTAAAAAGAGCCTTAGTTCTACCTAAAAAAAAACATATTTAGTATTTAAATTCTATATCTGTCACTCCGAGCTCATTGGGATGGGTGAGTCCAGAATAAACAACCAGCGTCCTCTTTAGCAATATGACTCCCGCATGCCTCTTAAATTTGACTTCTTCTTTATTTTCTTTAAGGTTAAAACATTCAGGCTTCAGTATGGAAAATTATACCTATTACTTTATTCAGGGCAGCTAATTGCTCATGCGTTTAAGATTTCTGATTATATTCAAGAAAAAAGGAAATCGATCCATTCGTTTCCACATTGGAAGCGTAACTACCGCCCTCTTCTGCCTCTCAACTGATATTCTTTCCAATTTAGGTCCAAAAATAAATAGATCTTCCGATTCAGTAGGTCTTCTGCTGGCTGACTTAGATTTCGACGCTTCCCAAAATAATTCGTTCTTTCTATATAAATAAATCCAACGGCACATTTTAGCTCATTAAAATAAAATTATCCATCATAAACAAATGAAATTGTTGGGGAAAACATTTTTCCCAAAGTTTTCACGCTGTTAAAAGCGTATAAACCAAAGATTTTATTATTAATTTTACCCTTAAATTGGTAAGTAACCCAGCCTATGGGTACGTTGAAATAGATGAGCTTGTAGATAACCGCATAATAGGCCTCTCAGTGATATTTTAACACTAACTAAAACATTTCAAAAGGATCATTGTTACTTCTAATTCCAAATTAGATTTACGGATTAGAAATGAATAGCACTGAAAATGTCAATCGGAGTAGAGTACCTATAGGCTATCCAGAGCAGGGGCCTGATTCTGTTTCTTTCTGGCCAACGCGATTTGTCGAAAAGATTGGCGAACGCTGAATACATTCGCATTCTCATTTCATTCGATAGCTATTTTGCCAGGAATGGTTTGCTTAAGGTCTCTGGCGACGAAAAAGTTATTCTCGTTCCATCAACCGATGAAGCAGAGAACGTAAACGGCAATGAAATCGCTCCAGCGGCTTAGCGACATAATTGACGAGAGACAGACTCGTCATTTTACTACCGCTATACATCATTATTATGTTGTATTTTTGACCCCAATGAGTTCAATTTTTTATTAAGATGCTTGGCATAAAACCTGTGTGTTGCTTTACTCGTCGTTATGTGTAACTAATATTGGGAATAATAAATGGGGTTAAAAGTGGGTTTACATTTGAATGAACCGCGAAGCTTCTATTCGAAAAACGAATTCTGTTACCGTGGGAGTGCTGTTATTCTCAGCATAATAATGTGTTGGATTGCTTGAGAATACTTGTTGTTTCGGTTTTTATGCTCGTGAATGTTCCATCGGGAAGAATGAAAAAATACTGACGGGAGTTTTGCCATGTTAGAGCAATTTATTCGGTGCTTGACGTAGTGTTGAAGTGGATAGCATGGCTAAGTTTTTTATCAGAAGGTCATAAGATCGATTCCTCCCATAGTTACTTTTTCTTCTCTCCACCACAAGGAAAAGGTTCTCATACTATGCTTTTCATCCTCACCAGCAATTCGTTTGAAGTTGTTAAAATAATTTCTATTCACAATAAAATCTGTTATCAGTTTTCAGCTCTTATAAAGACTCACTGAATTTCACGGGCTAGGCTTTAAATTCATATCTGTCAGAGGTCTAGGCAGCATAGGATGTGAAGCACGCCGTTCTAACGCCTTTGCTTTCCATTCAACAAAAGCAAATTATGTTCATTTCAGAATATTTGACAGCATTCCTTGCCTATTCTTCCCCGAAATTTATAAAATCCCCTAATATGAGCTCCTTGGCGTACCATAAGCTGCTTTAAATTTTCTTCCGTTGTAAAAAGAAACAGATCACGCTCTTATTCTGTGCCATCTGGGTCAGTTTAAAATTGAAAATATTAACCCATATGTTTCACCGGAGTGACTTTTGGACTCATTGTTTACATCTACGAAAAAGATGGAAACCAAAGAGAATGGTTTTATGTTCAACCACGGAAAAAATAATTAATTAGCAAAATTTTACAACAATACTAAATGCAGCGATTTGGTGGTTTCACGCGATAAGCAAAACATGGCATAATGTATTTTAGAAATATGATTTACCAACGCACCTCGCGCAGTTCAATAATTCCGGGCTTCAGAGGTAAAGTGTGTTGATCGGTGCAAAAAACTTTTGCCCATTGGCTTATGGGTGATTCGTCATTGCTCATGTCACAATCTTTCGCCAAGATATCGAATTTCCCCTAAATAATGCGATAGGCGGGACGATAAATACGAGAATGATAGCGGAGAAAATTTTCGCTTCGCTTTGAGTAACCTTGGCAAAGCGAAGACCCGGGCGAGAGGAGAGCGAGAATCAATGCCCAAGTGAGAAAGAAACAATAAGAAAAAAACAAACACCTTAAGACACAACGTTCACGAGAGAATCATATTGGAGGAGATATAGTTGGCGAAGTCCCTTAAGAAAGACTGTGCCTGGGGCAGATATAGAAGAACACGTAATGAAGAAGAATTTGCGAGCAGCTAAAAACTGGGCTATGGTAAAGAGAGAAATAGTTGATTTATAAATTCCAATGTAATGAAAAAATATAAACTTAAAGCTTTCGGCAAAGCCTACAAATCACCATGGAGTTTTGTATCGATTATAATGAAACACAAATGTTGAGCGGTTCAATATATGGATGAGTGCTTTTATTATTTTTAAGGTTCACCACTTACGCACTTCTAATCCGCGCTACATTATCCGTTTCTCCAAAGAATTAATTATACGACAATGGGAGTAATACGATATAAGCAAATTATACGTACTAATAGTCTTTCTTTAAAAATAGATTTCGTTTTCCTGTTTTCAGAGGCATTTCAATAAAATTAAGAAGAAAATATTATTTTGAATTGGGGAAGTTCATCCGCATTCTAAGCCGATATAATCTATTCGCTCGTAAAGCAAATCGCGTAAGCCGTTGTCATTGATAAATGAAGCACTTAAAAATTCGGATTAATTGGAGGCTTGTATTTCATAAATGAAAATTTTCATATTGATCAAATTTCGAATAAAATGAATCATTGTTGCGACAAAATAAAAATAAGATCTGAGAGCAATTGGACAAATATCAATAATAATAAAATCCCAGGGGCAGTTTAATTTCGAGCGATCCAATTCGGATCACCGGAAATATCGCTTTTCATTTGTCTCTCTCTTTCCTTTCTAATCCCGGGAAAAATAACACACACTTGGTAGAACACCATTTATTGTCGCGCCTCCAGCGAAACTTCCACCCAACAATGTTGACGTTCTCGCTCCAAATTTTAAAAATTTGATGCTGACGATGTTTTCGATTTCGTGTTGACTCAATCAGACCACTAACGGCCTGACGTCACGGCAAGTGTGAAGTGGAGAGTTCCCCTGGCAGGCACACACCTCCAACGATCAGAATTTCACAACGAATCCTCGCGTCCAATGTGGACTCATCCCACGCTCTTGCGGTTGTATTGGAAGACAATATAGGCTGAATGGGGAGAGGCAGATGTGATTCACGTATCAAATGTCAATTCTATCCATTCGTCCAACTCCGAATATTCAAGCTGAACTGAAGTGCAGCCGATGTGATGTTGATAGTATAGGTGATGGCTGCTTGGAGCTGTAATTTCGGTCACGATAACTACGAGCGTTTGCACGGATTTATTCAATGACTAAGAGAACTGAACCGTTGGAAGTAAATAGGATTCCTCAGCTATAGTTTAATTTCGGATTAAATTAGAGGGAATTATAAATGATATCACTTTATCCCACCTTTGCGATCGCGATTTCAAAAGATAAATTGCCACTTTTATTTATGTCGTAAACAAGATCAGTTTCTCTTCAGGTAGATTAAGCAGTGAAACTATTTTTAATTTCAAAAAATACTATTACAAATAATTATAAAAGTGTTATGAGCGGCATTTTTTAGGAATTCAGAAACATTGATTTTAACTACACTGGTTATCTTCAGTCATCTGGGTAATGATATGTAACGATAGCGCAACTGTTCGCTGCGGAAGTTTATGAAACTTTTGAAAGCCCAGGAACTCAGTCAAGTAGAATGATCATTAAATAATAACCATTATTCGTAGAAATCACTATATTTTATCAATTAATAAAAAATTATTGCGCGGAGATTTTACGGAGGAAAACGCCAAAAATTCAGGAAATTCAATTTCTCCCATATATTCCATTTTTATGTACCTCATCAGCATCTACGCCTTTAAAGATTAGCAACAGTTATAAAAATAATTTTATGTTTCATTATAAATATGTATCAAAAATATTTGAGATATTAAAATTTCCCGATCCCCGAAGGCATTAGACGAATGTTATATTTTGTTTTATCGAAAAGAGCCCCCGAGTATTGAAAGCATAAACATTTTAAAAAATACATTTTTTTATGGTTTTCCGTATGATTTAGGCTCGATTGGCATTCAGCAAGTCCAAAACTAGACTCATATAGGCCACATTTTCTAGATTCAAATTTTGAATCGCTCACATTCGAATACCCCACGGTCTTTGCCATATTAAATTTGCTAAATACAAAAGAATCCCTTTCGGGGACACCACAGCATGAAGAGCGGTATAAAGTCACCTTTCCTCCATTCTGTAATTCCATCAACTCTCTGTAGAGTTAATATGAGATTCTAACTCCAATATTCAATGAACACTGGTTAGTGACACCATAGTGGGGAGGTATAACTGAATAGCTGGAAAATTATTTTCTCCTTCTGCAAATCTCATTCATCAAAGCCACTGCCATCACTTCTCCTATGAATCCTCGTCATTATAGAGACATTCTATCTTTTACTTTAGCAAACTGCCCATATTTGAGCCATAAAATAGTAAACACTAATTGCTAACTTATTTATTATGACGGAAGTTTATGGAGACATCAAATGGTATTTGGAGGATCGGGTTGGTGTGGTGGTTAGTGTTAGCTTCCCACCCGGCGGTCACGGGTTCAATACCCGGCAATGGCAGAGAATTTTAAGAGATTGCCCGAATACGGCTTGAATGTTGAGTGGAAGACATTTCATACGCAGCACTCCGTCCGTCGGATGGGACGTTAAGCCGTGGTCCCCTTGGCGCCTTTCGTTAAGAGCAGGCTGATGCCGACGCCAGGTTTCTCTCCACCCTTCCTTACTTACCCTTCCCTCACGACGCAAATGACCTAAGCTGTCGGTCGCCTCCTCCAAATACCATACCTAATGGTATTTGTCACCTAACCTAAGGTACAAATTAGAGCGAATAATGAAATATACTTTGGCTCACATAAAAACCACCAACAAAATAAAAGCGATGAGTTGTCAAATTAGTAGCTAGTTGAAGTTCTATGGATAAAACTAATTTAAAACATTCCATTATAATTACACGCTCTAAAATCTATAGAGTACAATGGCAATGCTCCATCCTCAATTAATACGAAACATTGAGCATTCGGTCGTCTTTGAAAGGATTCCTATTAGACACGCGTAAAATGCAAGAAAATATTTCAACGAGTAATATTTTGCAAATCAAACACTGTTTTCATCTTTTAAAGTCCGAAATTCTAATCTCTACCTTTGTAACTTTTAGAATATTGTCACAAAATTGCATCGCGTGACTCCTCAACATGACAGAGCGAGCATTTTTCATTCTGTCATTGAACTCTTTGTTGTCATGATGTCTTTGAAGCTAAATGAATATTGAAAGGCTGGTGATGTCACATTGGAGACTACCACGCCATGGGAATAATATCATTCCTTTCTCCCGTAATAGTGGCGTACAAACAACACCACTGCGTTATTTCCGGCATGCTTAGTAAGTACCCGAAAGCTAAAGAAAACTCTGAAAAACCGTATATTCTAAATAATGCCAATGTTTTTAATAAAATAGCAGAAGGTGTGTACTTTATGTCTTTAAAAATTTATTGCATTCGGAAACCAAGTACCAAGCCTTCGTCGTAAGCATTACGCGAAAGTAATGATAACGATTAAATGGCTAAATCCTGTGAGTCAGAGTGAGCGAGAGTTTTAGGAAGGGTATTTGAGAAGAGAGGTCTTATGTAAGCCTTGGGACAACTCCATCGGCCGCAATATGAAAAAAAATGGTTTCATGACAATAGTTGAGGAACGGCAGGGAAGGCCTCAAATGAGATACACAGAGCATCTTATAAAGGATGCGAAGCAGGAGAATTATGAAGGCGGTAAAGCATAAGCGGATGGAATAACTGAGTGGAGCACTGCGTCAAATAAAACTTTGGACAAGTGGACGCGAGGATGAGCAGTCCTTCAGGGTGCTAAGATTAGTCGGAGTAAAATCAACTGATTTGGGCGTTACTTGGTGAAACGATGAAATGCTCATGGTGAAACAAAACCCAGTACTGTTCCACAAAATTTTTATTATTAGCTGTCATATCACCAAATGATCTGACTTCTTCCTTGACAATCCTCCCCCCCCCCCATTAACCTCGTTACCACCTGACCTTCTATCTGCCCCCCCCCCCAGATTTTATTCTTTATGTTTTGACCCTCCATTCAACCAACAATGCCCAACCCCCTTCTTCCTCATTTATTTCCCCCCCTCCTTCCCTCACACTATTGTTGGGAATATAAGGCTGGAGGTTGTACGCTATTGCTCTCTTTGTCTTGATAATGAGTCCATATGAAAATGGTTAACTATGAAAATGGTTAAATTTTTGTCATTTAAAGTCTCAAATGTACAGTGTACCCTCCAATTTTATGCCTAATAATTTTCATTTTTACCAAGCATAAAACACTGATTTCTAAATTAAAATTCAATTATTATGGAAATGAAACCTTTATTCATGTAGAGCTTTAAAAATGGATACTACCAATCAAGGCGCATTACCTAAATGTCTACGAAAAAAATTGTATAAGTAGTCCTTCGCAGTACTACAGTAGAATCTATTAAGCAATTTGTTAGGCATCAGAGAATTCATTAAAAATCTATGTGAAGGTGGTCCCATGGACGGGGAAGACAACAATAGCAAAGGCCAACACGAATGGTCCTGTGTGAAGTTGTGACGGATGGCAGGGCGTGTTTGGAACAATAGCGGCCCCTGACTCACACATCCCGTAGCAACAACGCATCCTCATCCAACCCTCATCAAGAGAGCCTTCCTCTCGCGGCCCTGACACCTCCAAAACTGCCCCATTCCGACAGAGCTCATTCCCCAAGACTCTTCTTACACTCCTCTCCTCCTTGCGGGCAAAGGTACTTTTCCCGGAGGGGGAGTGCGGAAGCCATCAATATTAATGAACGGTCCTCAACTGGGTCGGGGAAGAGTCCCGCGGGTGTGAGGGGGGGGGGTCACATACCAGAGGGGGCACAGAGAAGAAGAAGGCGGTGGACGCAGCAGAAGGAGAAGAAAGAGGCGTGAAGGTCTGTTCGCATTCATCACACGCGCCGGTTCATAAATCGCCGGGCGGCGAAGAATCCTCGCTGAGGGGACTCTCTCGGGGAAGGGACGTCCGCGGAGTTTGAAATCGACTTAATTCAATAAAAAAAGAGGCGGCGGTGGAGAGAGGAAATTTTCTGGACGAGGGAAAGGTGTTGCTGGCCTCGAACCCTTTTCGCTCCGTGCGTGTGTGAAGAGGTCACGGCTGCTTGCACGCGGTGACCTGTAACATCACCCCAAATCGCCTAGCGAGCCCTTATGATCACTGCAAACATTCCTAGCTGCGCACGGGCGTCCGGGCCTTATTTTGTTTAATTACCGAAACGTGTTCCATTTTTCATTAACGAATAATTATGCTTATGTAGTATGAATTGGATGGATGAGGCAGATAATTTGTGGAGATCCATTATGAGATATGAAGTGAAACACTTTGCACTTTCCACATAAAAATTTATTACACTAGAGTCGACATGTTTCGCTGCACTGCAGCATTATCAAGACTAAACCAAGAAATTAACCATACCAATAAATACACAAATTGCGCACTCGCAAACATTTGAGAAATGGGGGTGGAAGGTGGGGTGGAAAGGAGGGTTGGGAATTTTAAACTGACCGTTGGTCTGGCTGGGGTGAGGAGGGTTTTTTCCCCATTAGCTGAGGGAGGTCAAGGATCGGAGAATGGAAGGGAAAAACAAGGGTCATTAGTAATAACATCTTTCCTACTAATGGCAGAAACGATGTACAACTGTTCCCAAATGTCCATTTTTTCCCTTTATTAACCCGTTGCAGCATTTCTGGGATGAAGTCAGCCCGGTGTCCATCTTCTAGGAGGTGAGCCGCGAACTGGGATTTTCCTCCCCTGTTTTCAAAGTCCCTCTTATGCTCTTCTACTCTGACTTTCAGACTTCTCCCCGTCTGTCCAATGTATGACGCCATACAATCCCCACACTTTAGCCTATAAATTCCACTTTGGTCCCTGATATCCACACGGTCTTTTACACTGGGAAGCAAATATTTTAGGTTTTTTCTATTGTGGAAGGCTGGTTTGATGCCAAGGTGATTAAGAAATTTACCTACTCTCAGGGAAGCACTACCAATATAATTTATTTTTCGCCAGCGTTGAGCTTCCCCAGGTTCCAAAGAATAGATCTGCCTAAGGGAAACTTCTTTTTTCTTCTTCGCCACCATGTTGTCTATCATAGCAGCCGTGAAACCATTAGCTGTAGCTATAATGATGGTTAACTCCTTATAGTATTCCTCATTTGTTAGGGGAATGACAATAGCTCTGTGGACCATATTGCGGAAGGCTGCTAGCTTCTGACTTGGAGGATATTTTGAATTTCCATGGATCACATGATCAGTGCATGTTGGTTTCTTGATTTACCTATATCCATTCAGAATGGTAAACGCATGTTTGGTATTTATCGCAAATAGAGCACAATGAATGGATGATATTGCAGCTGAGCTAATAAAAAAATAAATAATTACTCCCTGTGCAATTTATTTTTTCATGATTTCGTTTCTAATGCTAACCTGCGATGCAATATTTTCCCAGAAAATGGGGAACTTAAATTTTTTTCGCCAATGCATCAGGAATCACTGCAAAAAAGATTTCCCTTGACTATGGCCGCCAATACAATAGCTGGGTATGTTTGATTACTGTTACCAATGACCCAAAGAAAAGACATTAAAATTACTTATTCTTTGCGTGTAAGCTACATTTATAAAAATATTCTTTCTCGAATATGATTAGTACTTAAAATCACATGTCAAGTGGTAAGTATATGCATGATCTAGGTGTCTAAGAGAATAATAAAATGAAAGCATAGGTGATTTTAAATTCCTATCCCACAAAATATATCTTTGATTTAACGGTTTTGCAATCATTTTCGCTTCGTAAGCAATTGACTTCACACTCAATGCTAACGAACGTCATTGTGAAACTCCAAGCCATTAGACAATCACTAAGAAAAAAATAACTAAGCTATTTAGATGACATGCTTCGCGAGCAGAGGAAATGGCAGGAATCTTTAATGATTTTGGTGAAAATGACACCAAACTCAGATACGCATAATGCTATTCATTAGTACACCAGCAACGCCTTACGTTAAGATCTACGGCGTAGTTACCAATTGCAATAGCATGCAAGTTTTCATAGATTTCACCTATTGCATAAGAAAAGAAGAAAGAACACGTATTACCACAATGGCGCATCTTTTGTTGTTAGCATTCTGATCGACCGAATCCTACCCTCTGCTTGGAGTTTTCTCTCTCTATTTTAAAATGACGTGTTTGGTTTTGCGAGAGGGAAATTTGTTTTATATGCATTGCTCTTAATTTACCTCTTTCAACCATATTTTTTTCCTAACGATATGTTTGAGAAGCAAAATATAACTGAAAATCATTTCACCTCTGATGCAAAGGCAATGTTCCATTAAATGCTTACCACGCGGAGTAGTTTGATTCGCTCTTACATGACTTCGTGTAGAATATTGATTCGAGGAAACAGTAACGAGGCTAAAGCATTAAGGTACCTACACAGCTCGCGTCCATAGCTCATAAACTCGAGTACCAACGTATTCCAGGGCAAAATTTGAAATTCATACACGTAAATATGAAGGCTAAAATACGAAATGAAAGAAGATAAAAGGGAATGGAGGGAAAGAGAGCACTGCATTTATTTCCATGACTTTTTTTTCATTTTCGACGTTATTCCAGGAATAGAATGAAATATGCGAACAAGCCATGGCTCCGCTAGGCTCATACGCATGGCCACCGTCACTTGGAATAGAAAAAACAGCGAAAATTCGCGGAGAGAAAAGATCGCAGCGTAATGCAGGAATCCATCACGGGGCTGCTCTACACTACATCTGTGCTTGCCGTATTACAATTCCTGCACGCCAGAATGACCGCGAATTCATCTTCTATCCACCGCCGATTCATATTTCCACTCTCATGGCATTCCGGGTCGAACTCATAATTATTTCCCTCTCGCAAAACCAAACACGTCATTTTAAATAGAGAAAGGAAACTCCAAGCAGAGGGTAGGATTCAGTCGATCAGAATGCTCAGAATAAAAGATGTACCATTGTAAAAATTCAGGCAATGGATTGATAAGACTAGGCAAAAATCAAACATCTAATTAAATTTTGCATAACTGACCCTTATGCTCCTGAACGAATAGGAATTCATTTTTTTTCCTGTGCACCGAAAAAACGACCGTTGAACAAATTATGACCCTATTATTTGGACGCTGTGTCCAGTACATATTGTAATGCAGTCAGGTAAAGGTGACATAAACATGCGAAGTTGATTTCCTCTGCAATTTAATCAATGAATTGACACAATATTGAAATATTCTTGTATTATAAATAGATAAGTGAAAACTTATCAATTTCACCTGTTACGTAAACAAAACCGCCATATTCACTTCGCATGATGTCCACTACTCCATTTTATCCAACCGGCTTCCAAGAACTTATCTTTATGGCTTGCTTTTTCATGTCCGAATGGTCTAATCTGATGGTTTGACTATAATTCCATATGCCTATACTATCCATAATGAAAGACGTACGATATACGTCAGGGAAGCACTCGATCCCATGGGACAATATTGGCTATCGATTAGATTTAACATGCTGTTTTCCCTTGTAAGCGCCCAACATAACAATTGCCAGACTGAAAAAATGAATATTCATCGGCGAATTGATGACTATTAAAGCTGAAGAACACGGTCAACGATGAAAAATAATTACACCTTGTTTGGAGAAAAGATTCCCATCCTCTTGACTTTTCACTGTCGATTGATTGAGCCAAATCGCGGGAGCATGCGTCGTGTTTTGTTCACCGAACGAAAGCGTGATATTTTTATATATCTTTCATCTTTTCCTTCCACCCCAGAAAATGACAATAAGGGCTTTGCAAAATCAACAGGGAGATTATTTCTATTTCGAGTACGATTATTCTAGATCAAAATAATGCACTGATGCCTGAGGCGACAAAAATATTTCTATTTTTTTAAAAAAGCTCATGGATTTAAACTTCTTTCTGTCAATTTCGCTAAAAAACGTATTCTATAGAGATTTTTACATTAAATTTAACCTAGTAAATTTTTGCATTCAGTAATGTATGTATATTGTTCAATTACATTTTTCAGTTGTATATAAAACTATGTTGGTGGTGGTTTTCGGGTATTGCTGTGTAGAAAACATTTTAACTCGACGTTTCACTCCTCCTACTGGGAGCGTTATCAAGAGAATGGATAACGCTCCATTCTCTTGATAACGCTCCCAGTAGGAGGAGTGAAACGTCGAGTTAAAATGTTTTCTACACAGCAATACCCGAAAACCACCACCAACATAGATAAAAGAAGCTGTGAAAATCTTCAGACGAAAATTGTGTATAAAACGTTACACAACCAATTTCATTGATATGGTAAAATATGTTTTGCCATAAAATTTATATGCATCTTGGTAGCTGATGTGTTTATAAAAAAGCAATAATTTCAGATATATAGGTACTAATATATGTAGCATTATTCAATGTTACAAACAAAATTTGATCATCGTACCCCTGTTACGACTACAATTAGTGTGCATCTAGTGTTCCAAGAGATCTACCTACGTAAATGATGAATATTTGGAAAAAATTTATACTACTGGTGCATGATGATGAAGACTTTATACGCATAACGTTTTGTTTTGTTAGAAATCAAAGGAAAAAGACATTGTGACACGAGCTGAGGCAAGGGTCACGCCCTTTTCATTCGTCACTCAGAGGCGAGCGAGCGAGTAGGTACTCGGAAGTGGGCAGAGTACTGATAGAAACAAGAGGGTCGATCAAATAGTTCGGCCAAGTTGAAAAAGCATTCATCTCACAGCAGTGGAGGGATAAAAGGAAATAGTAAAGGGACGGTGCGATCTTGTTGCGTTCATCCCCGGTCATCAACCTCCCCTTGGCATGATGCTGTGATTCATCCAAAAGCATTTTCAAGAGAGGAACTTTCAAAATGGCAATACATGAAACTAAAACCGAAAAAAAATATAGTCTCTGATATCCTAAGATTATTAAGAGGTATATCATATATCTTGCAATGAAATATAACAAGTTTATAGTTTTTGTTTTTCTACAAAAAGTATATAGATGGTAACAAAAGTACTACTGGTAAATAGAAACGTAAAATAGATTACCTTGCGTGAAATTGTTTCTGGAAATCAACGGAAAAAGAAAAATATTGTGTCACGAGACGCCCTTTTGATTCGTCACTCAGGGGAGGGCGAATGTACGTCGAAGCGCGCAGAACAGCACGGAGAAAAAACAAGAGGATAGTTCAGCTCACAGCTCGAGCGAGGAGCACTCAACTCATAGAGGAGGACGTGTCGGGGTGGGGGCGGGTACCCCTTTTGCTCGGCGGACGAATATCACTCAGCGAATGAGTCCTCACGGAGCAACGCAGGCGGAGGGAAATGTGAAATGCATAATTCAGAGTGAGACGGAAAAGCTCGCGGTCCACCAACCGTTGGGTGCAAAGCAAAGCATAAGGCACGAAATACCTGCGGCACAAGAATAAATAGAACGAAACTAATCTACATAGTACCTTGCAATCCGCCTCAATAGGCGAGCGGCGGGCGGTGTTCGGACACAACTTGTAGAGAGTGCATACTAGTCCGGACTTGCATTTATGAAACACCTTTATTATTTAAGTTCTGGGGATTGAATTCCAATACAGATCCTTTCGGTGAAATATCTTTCTTAATTTATCGCCTCTGTTGGACCTGGAAATATAAAGAGGTTCTAATATGATGTTATCCGTGCCGTTCTGAAAGATTCTTGATTTCTCAAGTAGTCTTGTGCGCAGCTTTCAAAACTCTAGCGGCTCTCACCCTAATCTTTTTAACAACCATCTGCCCCATAATGCAATGGGAGGAAAATGCACTCTTGGAAGTGCGCCAATAATACTGAAACGGGATCGTTTCGCGAATTCTTTTCGTTGCTGTCTATCGTTACAGCTTCAAAATGAAAATGCAGGCTCCCGAAATTCATCGCTTTCTGATCCGTCGTTCGCTCATTCACTCTGTGATTCAACCCGCAAGATGGTTTGGATATGTGAGGGCAGAGCTCACCTCAAAGTAAGCCACAATCATGCTCACTTCAAATATTCAAGGAAGAGGGGGAGGGGTAATTTGTTTGCCTGGGTTACCTCGCAATTGGAGGGTTTTTAATAGAGGCTTCACCCGCGTTCTGAACCCGGAACCCCTAGATCAGCAGCCAACCTTTCAAAAACACTAGCAGTCACCGACTCATCAAACTATTTGCGTCAGAAATTGATGGCCAAAATTCTTAAATAGGTAATTAATGACACCACCGACAGTATTCTAGGGGACGCCGAGTGTCACAATCATTCATCTACCCGACAGCCTGAAACAGTGGTCTCAAGTGCTTCATTATTATACACAGCATAGAAAGCGATTCTTTCCTACAATGATCAGATTTCCTTGAACGAGTTTATAAGGGGAAAATCCAATAACATTCATAAATCAGGTAGTAAACTGAGAGACTGACTAGTAAAGGTGGAACACCCCTTAGGGCTAATGACCTCCAGTGTCAACCAGATATCCTACGAATGTGGCCAAACCCACGCGGGTGAGACTGGTAAAATGCCACGAGGCTTAAGGATTATCGGAGGTAGGTATTCTAAGCTCACAGACAAGCCGACAAGTCTGGCGTAAATAGACACAGGATCACTAGGGATTACAGGATAAATGCAATGGTGCCAAATTAATCAGCAATTGCAACAACTTCTGAGATAGGCTTCGTAAGGAGGTCGTTGAGATCCCGCTTAGTGAGTAACAATAATTCCAATATAGACAATATGGTATAAGCTTAGCAAATCGTGAAATCACTTAATAAATGATAGAACTTCTAGTTTTGTTATCTTTCACCATACGTCTCTTTTGAAAAAATAATGAATTCACGGAGTAACTTAATTGAAACCATATTTTTTAAACCTATCTCTGTGCTGGTATAGCTTGCAACTGCATATCGTCTATCGTCAGTACAGACTCACTTAAAAATAATATCTTTTATTTCTTAGATTCCAAAATCTACAAATAAATATAATCTTTTTTAAGTTCTAAAATCTACAAAAATCATTGAAAATATATTGCTCCACTCTTAGATGGGTTAATCTAACGTTCGAAGTACTCGAAAAAATGAAAATTCATAAAGCAGTCTGTAATTTACTCTGTTAACTTTACCGGATGAGGAAGTTTCTTCAAAATAATGATAAGATCATATAGATTTTATAACTGGTTGGTCAAAAGTACTATAGGTTTTATTTAATATAACTCCAGTGTATTGTGCCTCTTTGTATCCTTTTTTACTCACGTTGTTCATCGTTTTCCTACAGAGGATTATGAATTAAAGTAAACATAACGAAAGTCTTGGCGACAGCTGAATTATATTTTTAGTGGCATAAATTTCTATGATGATTTTTTTTCAATGATAATAAAATTTCTATAATAAATATCAAGATGATGATAAATCAGCTTTGACTGCTAGATCAAACAAAAACTGATTCCAGGGTTAAATTTTCGTAGAAAGGTGCCTGCAGAAAAGTGTGCCAGGCGGTGTTTGAAAAATGATTGATGAAATAATATTAATGGTTTTGATATTTCAGGACGAATTAATATTTCTTTTCGCCTTTACCTATTTTTTTCCGTGACTCCAAATTGAGTCGAAAGGCCTTATGATAGCAAAGAATATTTATTAGCTTTTGAATTATATCATTTTATTGAAAAATAATTAATCTCGATATCATTTCAAGCATATCCATAATTTTGGTGATCTCTGAAATGTATACATTTTACATGCGTTGCGCGTTATTTTAGCACGGGATCGAAAGTTGATTATTAAAGGTATAAATGTTGAATCAAAGAGTTGTGTGCGATCAAATTTCCCTGGTCTTGCGTGCCGATTTGGTTATTTATAAATTAATTATTAATTACTAATGGTAGTATGTTTATTGATTACAGGTACATTTGAACAACTTTATATTTTTTGAGTTCAATATCGTTCGCGTTGCTTTTCAGTTTCTTATTTAACAAGTTGAAATATTTTGCATAGTGAAAAGTGAATAAATCCTTGTAATTCCGCATTAATGCTTACTTATGCGGAATTACGAAGTTTTCTTCCTTTTCTCTATGTCAAGTACATTCCATAAAGTCACGCCTGAAACAGCTGTTCATTGTACTGAAATATTTTTATTATTAATTTAAGTCTTATTCAAAGTATTGTAACACTATGTTGAAAGTAAACATGGCAATGTGTTCCATAACCACCAACAAGTTGATACTATCTCGCGCTGCACATCAGGCTTGCATTGAAATAAAATTGATAACTTGATGATTCAAAGTATGGGCGACGTAATCTCAGGTGAATTTCAATTTATTTGGTGATCTCGAATAACATCACCTCGCATGGCAGTTTGGAGAATTAATTGGTTGAGTTGATGTATGTTGATATCAAGGTATGTTGACGTACTTTTACACACTTTTGGTATTTTTAAAATGATTGATAATGAAGAGTAGGTTTAAAAAATACGTTGAAATTTATTGATTGTAACGCCTTTTTAGAGTAGTCTCAAAACTAATAATGATTTCTAAACTTTTCCTCAGATAGAGAAATTTAGTCATTTAGTATAGAGGG
Source organism: Ischnura elegans (assembly GCF_921293095.1). Taxonomy (NCBI): domain Eukaryota; kingdom Metazoa; phylum Arthropoda; class Insecta; order Odonata; family Coenagrionidae; genus Ischnura; species Ischnura elegans. Next base: position 99,185,370 of record NC_060256.1, read on the forward strand.
CATGGGGGTTGTCTTGCGTGCGCAGTGTTGTATTGAACGATTAATTTTTACTGGGCTAAATACCGTTTAGATGTAAATTTAAACATCGGGAACAATCAGGTTACTCATGATTAGCCGGAAAGATGTTATTAGTTTGATAACAAAACTAGAAGTTCTATCATTTATTAAGTGATTTCACGATTTGCTTTATGAATTTTCATTTTTTCGAGTACTTCGAACGTTAGATTAACCCATCTAAGAGTGGAGCAATATATTTTCAATGATTTTTGTAGATTTTGGAACTTAAAAAAGATTATATTTATTTGTAGATTTTGGAATCTAAGAAATAAAAGATATTATTTTTAAGTGAGTCTGTACTGACGATAGACGATATGCAGTTGCAAGTTATACCAGCACAGAGATAGGTTTAAAAAATATGGTTTCAATTAAGTTACTCCGTGAATTCATTATTTTTTCAAAAGAGACGTATGGTGAAAGGCAGATTTATACGACAGGAAAAAGTAATTGGGCAATACAGTCAAAAACACTACGAATCCAATGAAGTTAGCCATCGATTTAATGGTATAATTGAGTAAAAATATGAATTTAGTTTCAAGTTTCGACGCGCATTATCGAGTGTTAACGCACCGATGTCAATTAGATTACTCTACAGTTATTACAATTTTGAGATATATATTCGATAATCGAGACCTTTATTTGAATCTGAGATTAGTCTCCATTGGACACAGTTCTGAGATATCTAGTCCCGAGATTTTTTCGCCAATAGATACGGAGCTGAAGTCTTCTGAAACCTTTGCCTTCAAGATTTTCCTCCATTTTATTTCTCACGGAATGATGAAACGAGGCAGTGGGTTCCTATGCCTGCGAATTTTCCAATTTTTGGAAAAACTACCATGGAAAATTTTTGGAAGAACCATGAAATATAAATATTTTATGAGATAGTTCTTCAACCACAAGTTGAGGACAGCATTTCCACTTGTAGAGGGCGCTAATGGTGAGCATCCCGATAGTCGGTCCATAAACAAAGGCCAAAACTTCGAGCAAGAGTGAAGATAGCAATATTGGCCAGGACACTGCGATATGGAAGACAAAGGAAAAGTAGGCTATGATTATCCCTAAAAGATGAATCCAACAAATAATACCTGCACATTATAATCGTTCTGTTTATCAAAAGTTCTGTGTGGGAACGTTTTTGTGAACTCAAACAACACTGATGGCTTTTGAAAATGGACATTACTGGATTGAATGCAAAAGGTAAATGCGAAAACAAACGCGAGCACACGAGGGGAGCTTCCATCGGCGAGGCATTTATGCTTAATTGGTCGAAATTCGAGTCCAGGGCCACGACTAATTGCACGTTTTATGCACTGCCATGCCGAAAAGCACTCAGTGCAAATGATAAAATAGAGTACAAATGAAGTCCTTACAACAAATCAACTCCAACGCAATCAATGCCTCATTTCACAGCTACAGAATTGAAATCTTTTGGAATTAGGCGAATCAGCAACGGTTTTCAATACGTAGATTAAAGCCCAAAGCGAGGAAAATCAATGCCATTGCAGTGGTGATCATTTTTAAAAGCCTTATTAGTAGTCAGGCAAGGGGAATTGCTAGATTTCCGAGTGCTTTTTACGCCATATTGCGTGAATCAGATAACCAATTACAGCGCCTAAGATGCGAATATAGAGCTGCAGAACAAAGAACGTTCATCGGTGCGAAATGAAGCTGTTTGTTTGAAGTCCGTGAAATAAGAGTTATAAAAAAGGACTCTTTTTTTAATTAACAAAATTCTCCCTAAAAAGGTCCTTCATATCTCCTTATTATTGAAATAACTCAGGCTCCAAGAATCATAAAGAAGGATAACTCAATGAAAAGCCAGAAAGCAAATCAAAGTTTCCATTATATCATCACTTTTCTGTGAAAAATATAATTAAGAAGCACCAGAAAAATATTTACATCGACTTTTAAGCGGTTTTTCAGCTAATTTCAAATAATATATCGGAAATTATCAGGAATTATTAATTTTGCGGTCAAAATTCTACGAACTGAAACTAATTGCCTAATTAGCGATTTTCTTTTCAAAAGCAAAGAATACGGAAGCAAAATTGAAAACTTAAAACGAAATAAATGTAACTGATTGTTCCCCTTACCGGAGTCCTATTTATCAAACTGAAGGGTACTTGTTTGTTTAGAAATAATTTTCTCTTACTATTTTGTACGAAAATAGAAAAGTCTTTGTTCAGAAAAATATATTAAAGGATACATTTGGCATAATTCCACATTCCACATGAATTTTTTAATGGCTGTATGCGTGTAAAATACAAGGATAAAAAATCACTGGCCTACAAATGCATTCAGATTTTTTTTCTATGAGAATGGGCAAATGCCTATGACAGTCATTTCCATTATCCTGGATTTATCCCTATTCCCAGATTTAAAAAAGATAAAAGTGAAATATATCCTCATTTACCACTAAATTGCGGTTATTTTCTCAGCTGTAATTAATAAAACCAATAAATTTATATGATTATCAATAATTTTAATGAAATTTAGTTAAATGGAAAAAAACAGATAAGCAGGGGGGAATGATTTTTAAACACCGTAAGGAACTACTAGGGACGAATGGTATCCATGACATCGAGCCCTGGAACAGCCGCTATTAGACTCGAAAAACGACAAATGTGCCACTCAGCCACGGCTGAACATACCTGGAGTGGCCCCACTAACAATATTCACTCTGGAAACGAAAATGTGAGTCCCAAAGATAGTAGATACTATCCACTCAGCATTAGGGAAGATAAAGATACTGTGAAATCCATGAATATCTTCTTCAGGGCAACAAATTAATATCCCCATTGTATCCATTGTCAGGTTTATAGTACTGAGTTATTTTTTAATGAAAGGAGGTATTGAAGTATAATCACGTTAGTTACGTAAACAATTTAAAAGGGGATGCTGTAGGTTCAATTAGCTGGTAAAATGTAGCCTAGAAAATACAAGTATTATTGAAATGTCCACATTCTCCGTGACATGGTATTTCTTCTGGGACATTTTTCCCATGAAAAAAAAACTAAATACAAAAAAATCTCACAAAAAAAGTCTTTAAATATTGGGTGGCCAACGGCCTGCGTAATTAATCGTCAACAAATGCAAATGACGCTAGCTGCTTCTGAATGATTCCTGGGAACAGCCGCTGGAATGCACTTAGCACACCAGCGAGTGATTGAGGTTTTTCTTCAAGATGAGTTGGCCTGAGTATGGTCACCACTGCAGTTAATCTGGGTCATTCTGGGCTTCAAGCAATCGCTGAAAATAGTGCCTTAAAGAAAACCTGCTGGTTGAGGTGGTATTATGTTTTTGCTCATGCCAAGAACTTGCACGCCAAATTACGTCCCAGGGGAATTCATTTACTTCTTCGCGGTTTTTATTATTTAACAAACGTTAATGATATGGTTTATATATTTTAATACCTGCAGTGTGAAAGCCAAAACATTGTTATGGCTGATCATTTAAGAAAGTTTCTTGGAACCGACCTTCGAGAATTAGCTTTTTTATTATTGTTTTGAGCCCGAGAACTTTATTTTAATATCAGTCTTGCAAAATCCAGATCAGTTCTACGTTGATTCCCATCACATAACGTTACTTAATGGTTAAATATACACACTGTTTCATATTTAGGCGTCTTAATTTTGATTTTAGCAGAGACACCTCCATGATAATATTTCAGTGTTAAAATCAAAATAATAACACTCATTACCATTTTAAGGGTGGCAATTGAATTGTAAACACTGTGTGACTAGAATCTAAACGTTCACAAAAGCCTGAATCACACCATTATATTTTGCATCCCTTCCTGGCGATAACTCCAATGATGGCGGGAAAAATGACCGTTTCACAATCATTTTTCACAATGTCTCCAGGGATGAAAATCTAATTCCTTTTTTCCGTCACTGAGACCATCGCTGATACCGTCTTCCAGCCAATCAGAATCAGCCACGGACACTTGCAGGGATTGTCTTTCAATTGAATGAAAGTTGTACTTACGGAAATTGTCGGATTAGGCAATGGAAAAAGGAATGACCGCGTTAATCAGAAAATGATGGGTATAGCGATCATTATTTAGGTAGCTGGAGCTATCAATTTGAGGATGGAAATAATCGATGGTGCAATTCAACCTCAAATGCCGAGGCAAGGTTATGTTTGATTTCTTGGGCAGATTGCGGAATACAAACATTGGATGCTTTTGATTGACAGCACGAGGCGCGAACAGAACGGTCGCTCGGAATCGGTGACCCAAGAGTGTCTGATTGATTTACGACGTACGCTCATATCGGAAGACGTGTATGGAGGGCCAACATCTGGAGTCTTTCGGCATTTTAACGCCCCAAGTGACGGCAGCAGCGATTCTAATTTTATGGTTCAACCTTATCAGTCGAGGAGACGCGGCGAGAGGGTTCTGGGGAAATATATTCCGTGGAAGAGATCAAGTCCATTGGAGCTGAAAAAACAACGGCTGTCAATTCATATACACGCCTTTTAACTCTCTTCCATTAAATATTCACTTGGATGACCTATTTCCGTAGCAACGTAGGACGGGAAGCTGAAAGTTTCAATTTCCTCAGCAAGGATTCTTGGAATTTATGGCTATTCAAGGAATTCATGGAGTTATACTATCATGATACTACTTTTGTCTCGAGGGAGCCGTAGCAACCTAAAGGTTAAATGCCATCCTGAGTTCAAAATATAGGTATCGACTTATTCTTTCTTATTTTTCTTATTTTAAATTGCAAATAGCTGATTCCTAGACACATAAGGTTAATAGAAATGACAGTCGTGTCTTCGTTTAAAAAAGTGAACATAGAGACATTATCCTAACATTTGGAAATAATTCAATCTATAGCCATATTGGAAAAAAAGACGCCAAACATTGATACTTGTACGTTCGAAATCAAACAGTTTATTCGCCAGCCAGCACACCCCATACACTCATGCTGTACTTCATCAAATACTAGTAAAATGTTTGACCTGTTTCGCCCCTATAACAATAAGTATTACAGTCATCACCTATAAGTTTACACTTATCCTGTCCACCAGGTTTCCACTTAGGTCGAATTCATGAACATAACAATTCAATGAAACCAATCTGATCATGAAATAAAACGTGGAACTGTTTAAAGCCAATTTTGTCGATTCTTCATATAGCTTATGCGAATTATGAAACGATGGAGGCTGGTTGAAGGCATTCTGGACATTTATGAATTAGTGGTACCTACTGGTATTCTTGCATGGACTAGACAGGCCCTACAAATATAGTTATTCGTAATTTTATGAGATTTACTGAGGTAACTCCTACGTACTAAACAAAATATTTGTAGTTCAGTTGATGCCCTTGTACCTACCATGTAGGTGACAAAAGGACCATGGAAAGAGTGCGATAGAACTAATTTTTAACTTTTTTGGGTGAAATTATGTTGCGGGAAGGATAATTTATCGGATATAGGATTTTATCTCAAAAATCTATTCTTGATTAAACAGTTTATGCTGTTATGAAGAAACTCTCTTTTTCAATTCTATAATGCATTTTTAATAATTCATTACATGGCTGAAATCAATTGTTAAATTTCATCATTAATAGTAGGGGTGCCTCGCGTTATGAATACACCGGCATTTCACTTCATGTATTAATTTACTTGAGTGAATCACAAAATTATTCTGAGAGCACATGAGATAAATAATTAGCTGATAGATGTTCATAGAATATTCATTTTGTGCTTGGGATTTATAATTTCTAAATTTCCAGGGTATTTATAGTTTAAAATCTCTTTTTGTGGTGATTTTTCAATTAGTAAAGCGATCGGCCATCAAAAGTACCAGTTAAGTCTATTAGTTAATATAAGGATTCACACACTAGATTTTCAGCCGTTATCTTCTTTCATTTTGGATGTTATTTGCTCAATAAAATGCATTTTTGAGGCAACTTTACGGATGCATTTTGCAATGCATCCCCTGATGATATAAATGAAGATATATTTCAGTCCCTTCTCACATAGTATGAATTACATTTTACGCACTAATTACCCAAAAGCACGTGCGATACAATTCAGTTGCACTGAATTTGGGAATGCCTTAATCCCGGAGCTTACACTTGATGCTTTCCATTACCCAATGGCATGAAAGTTTGTCCCATGGAACGCATCGTAGTTGAGAAAATTTAATCCACAACTCGGGATGTTGCCTGTCGCACGTGCTTAGGCGCAGACAGAGGGAGGAGATAATAATCCGAGGAAACCAAAGCGACGTACCCACTCGCATTAATATGTGCCGTGATGAATATTTCCAATTGTAATCACACTCAAAGCATGGAACTTTTTTCGTTTCCACGGACGATAAACAACAGCGTCTACAAAGAACGAGGGCAGGGTTGTGTTTTTTTTAACCTCCCGCTCCCTTTTGCCACATCCACTAATAGAACGGGAAGAAATAATAGTCATTAACTAATGGAAATTTAATTTAAGGGTGGGGAAGGAAAAAGAATGTGACGAGGGTTCGGGTGGCCGCCGTCCCGTTATACTTTCGTCATTCTGCGGCCGAATTTTGCGAAATAAAACTACGTTGGCTTTTGTTTTACGCGGGTTTTGAGGGAAAGGGGAGTTGGGAGGGCTGGTGAGGTTCTCTCTTCCTTAATTACAGTTTTCTTCCCACCCCTCTTTCTTCTCTTCCTTCATTTCCCTCTCTCCTTCTCCCCGTTCACTGCTTCCCTCCCTCCGTGTTTTCTCATTCCTACCCGCCACCTTTATGCCTTCTTCTCTTTTCGCTCTCAGGCGACAGTGGGACAGATTTTTCCGTCGCTGATAACGGGGTGTGCCTCGCGTGAGGTGAATAAGTAACGTTGATTTCATTTGACGCCACTGGTTCTGCGGGATCCGCGTCAACATGGCGGCCCGGCGCTCCTCCCCCGTCACTTGTTTTCCCAGCAGGTCCCGGGAATGAAAAACGGTGTAATCTAGTTTCCGGGTTATTTGTTGGGAGGGAAGGCGAATATTTAAAGCCGCCATCTGCCTCTCCCCCGCCGCTCTGCTCGCTCGTATGAATGCAACGCGCGCGGTCGTCCAAAGCGACGGCGGACGAGGGAAATAAGGATAATAATGATATTCCCTCGGATGGAAATTCTCCCTTTTCTGCGATGTCGGGTCTCGTGTTAACTCTTGGCTCTCTCTCCCGCTGACAAAGGCAGGGGCCGCTCTTGCGGTGGATCTGCTTAAAAATTTGTCCCTTCCCGGAGGATTCCGTGCAATCAATTTAATAGAATGGTTACATTTGGAGTTTCAAATAACCCTCTCGTTGAAGAGGAGTACCTAGGGAAGGACACGAACGTAGCAGAGGAAGAGAAAAAGCAGTCATTTTAGTGGGTGAATTGAGCCAACAGTCTTTTTTCTAGAGGTTTAAATTCATTTAACTTCTCCTCGTGGAATATCTTTCACACATTATTTCATGTAATGGACTTTCTACTTTGACAAAGACAAATCTTTACAGCAACGAGTGCCACTTTATTTTTCCAATATCGGAGGAAAAAAATATTTCCGGAGTGTCAGCTCAATATTTTTGCCCCTTTTAAATATTGTAACGTAAAAACACTACGGCTCACTCAAGCACGGTGGCAACAATTTTTGTGTGCAACGATCTTCCTACAGGATTGAATTTTAAATCTCATTTTTTTCATTAGAAGTGTGGGATTGAATAAGTTCCTTGCTTCACTTTTTACTCTACTTGGAAATTAGATAAGGATTCAAAAATTTGATCCAAGTTGCCTCGCTCTTTTAAATGAGGTTACGTCCCACGTCAAAACGGAATTCCTCAGAGCTTATCAATTTATGCCGGTAAGAAAATATATTTACATGTAGAGGACATAAATACATTTTTTCGATGGGAAAAGTAAATAACTAAATGATAATGCATGTACTAATAAAGTAATTTCCCGGCATAACGGACCGTTGCTATTCTGGTTTGAGTTATTGCAAATGAAATTCAAAAATGTTAACCCTACATAGATTACCGCTCTATACAAACACTGAAGTCTCTGCCGTTAAGCAAATTGAAATCGATTGCTATCATAATACTACTTTCGTCAGACTAAAACCTCTAATTTGCTCATTTCGCACTGCAATGATGCCACACTATGCAGAACCAAGACCTCACTATTTTTATAATCTAATGAACACTTGATTCAAGTGAATGCCATCCACAATGCTGGTATATTTTAAAATTTCTACGGCCGGATAATGCTAAGTGACGCATACCTCTCGGCGAAATAAAAAGCCAAATTCTAGTCACCCAATTAACAGGACTATTGAAAGAGTGTTTTATCATTTATATTCTTTCAATATAGCAGCGTGCGCAAAGGAAAGAACACAAAAGCGTCAGTTTACGCATCTGGCTAATTTGACCTTGGTTAAGTCGAAAACGTCGGCGTCTGCTATGCAGGCCTTAACCCATTTGGAAACTCGAGAAGAATGCACTCGAATCATTCACAGGGAACGCTTTTGATAAATCAAAATTTTTGGAAAGTTATTGGATTGCCTTTAACCGAATTCACTTTGCATGACTGTGATTTGCCGAATCAGAAAATGTGCACAGTTGTGTTATGACATACAGCTAACAAACTTATGCAAACTCTTTTAGCTTGGAATTTGGAATCTATTAATTTGAGCCTAGCCAATGATCTATTCCTATGGAAAGAGGAAAATATTTATTTTATAATATTGTTGTGTTATACTTTCCCACGACGATCCGTTGGGAAAATATTAAATTTTTTAACTTACATAGCGGGTCCACGCACAGATGCCGCTGGTGGCTCAGACATGGAGTCGGCTGGTTCGAAAATAATTTATTTCCTCGTTAATATTGCGATTCAACGTATTTCAATTTCAAGCGTATCATTATAGGGAATTCAACTTCCAATTCAACAAGTACTTATTTTTCCATATAGGTAGATGCTGTATTGTAAACATTTCTAGCACACAAAACATGCTCAGTGCGATTCACGTTAACTTATATAAGGCTTGATATTGCACCGTCTAACTCTCTTCTCACTTTGCGACCACGCTTACCATTTTAAAATATTTATAAAATTAAAATTGAAAAGGAAGTAGTCGATGTAGCTGATGCATGCATAATGTGTACCTCTTCGAAATAAAAAGATGCACTTCTGCTATATAGGATCAGCAATTCGAGGGTAAATTCGCTACACGGATTTATAGTCGAAGATGGGTGGATGGTCAGAGACTAGGCCGACAAAATGAGTTAGAGAATCGAAATAGAGGTCAAGGGTTGAACTGCGGGGTCACAGTTCATTCGGAGAGTAATATTTCATGAATGGGCTATCCATACGTACTTTCCCTCGAGGGCGCATTAAAGCGTTTTACGATTCGGTCCAGAGGCCAAGGATTCGCTCAAACAGAGCCGCCGCTTTTTTTATGGCTAGTAGTGCGTCTCCCTCGATCAACATCCAGCTCGTAATTGAAAAAGAGGCATTAAAACCGCTCTCAAATGACTGCTTTGCCATGAATTCACAAGAGCCAAGAAATTGCGGGAGGATCTCATGGGCTTTCCACCGGGTGGTAATTCCGTTACATTGTTCCGATTCCGTAAATGTATTCGGGATAAACAGGGATAAAATGTTCTCACGAAGAAAAAAGAATAAATCACCGTCCGATGTGAAACCTGATAAATCTTCATGAACACCTTATGCAAGGGAAAAACTGAAATCTTAATCCAAGAAATTAATAACATGAATTCATAGTTTTAGTGAAAAGGCATACATAGTAATACTAACAAATCTATTGAATATGCGTTAAAGCAATTTTTAATGTTCATCTTCGTATCGTGCAACAATTTTATTTTATAAAAGCTACTAAATGAATTTTGTATTTGAAAAAAGGTATGAAGTCACAAAATGCCTTTTTACCATGAACTCAAAAAATTCAACAACAAATTCAGCAGCTTTACTTGAGTGGGCAGAGACAAAATTTGACATAAAACGCATTTTGAATTTGTAACATCGCAATTATTTATTTCCTTCCCAAGTGTATCAATAAATTCAATTATGCAAATGACATACTGAAGATATCTCCAGAGGATATAATTAAGGAAATGTTACTCGGGATTCGCATTGAGCGATTATTTTGCAATAGCCTCCGAAAAAACGTCTTGTTTTCCATTAAAAGGACACGTCTTCGCGTAGGGATTCACATAATGATCACTGACACACGGATCGATGTGAACCTTGTAAGAAGGAGGGAGAACAGATCCTGATGATGAAATGCAAGTCGTTGTTGTGCAGACGTTGAAATGCAAAACTGTTGGTGACGCTCCGTAACTTCACCCCGTGAGAGGACAGCGACAGAATGGGGAACATGCACAATTTTTTTAAAGTACTGGAATAAGAAGGCCTTTACCTCAAATGTACTCATCGAAATTTTCGCGTATGAATAATGCTTTTTAGCTGAGTTATGAGTCTTTAAAAATTGATCTTCATCGGCTGATTGAAAACACGACGTCATCGGAGCGTGACGTCACGGAACGACATCCACTGATGACAAACTGAGGAAGTGGATAGAAAATCGAACTACAAGGGCTCAAATGCAAATTTGGCGATAATAATTGCAATTTTTACTTTAAATATCTTGAATTCAAGCCTCTAACACTCTACTCTCTTAGCGAAGTGAATGGTGTTCCGTACGATGACGTCAGAAGGCGTTTCAGGTCACGTGACTTCAAGCGATATTAGAGCATTTTTAATTAGCATTTATTTACGTTTGTGGAGTACCAGGAGAGTTTTGGCTTATAGATTTAGACTCTTGAGAAAATTTTCTATTCAATGAGACTAACTAGGATGATGAACAAATCCCATGCATATTCCCCATTGTGCAAATACATTTCAAAGTCAAATAAATATGGATTTGTTTGCTTAAAAAAGGTGTGACACCTTTCACATGACGGATTTATGAATAATGCATACTAATGCTGCAATGAGTGAATAACAATTTGTAGGAAGAGAAGAAAGCTTCCAAAATAATTTTTGAGGGATAATTAATAAAAATAAATATATTATAATATTTTGTTTTCCCACTATTCAAATTAGAAAATAGATGTTTCTTTCATACTTTTTACTGTTAATTACTTTCTAGATGGTATTCATCTCTTTCATACCGTGGTAACCTCATGCTTCTTTTTTCATAGGATAGTATTTCAATACCTTTAACAATAAATAAGCACGCAAATGATACTGAAAACAAGAGGCGGAAATGTGATAAAATTATATTTTAAAAACAACTAATTGCATGGTTTTCGACGCGCTGAAGCTGATTCATTCTGATTTACAATCCAAACTTTTTCCATCACAGAGAAATAAAAATAAAGGTCAATTTTAAAAAATGAAGGATAGGAGCACTTCTTCAAAACAAAAAAATATGAGGTTGCTCCTGAGGCATTGCAAATGAATAGCGAGAAATCTATTCGCATGTTAGCTGAATAAAAAAATAGATATACCATCTCAATTAAAAAAATGAACCAGAGGGTTGTGTTGAATAGAGTAGATCAATAAAACATTTCTTCCACTTCTATGGAATATGAATTATATGGATAAGAGAACAAACAAACATTGACAAACATGCTGAAAACCGTACAAGACATGATTTTAGGCGTAACTCTAAGGAAGTTGCTAATCTACTTAACATAGTACAGTAATACCACTACACGCATGATTTAATATCAAACAACTAGGGTATCGAAAGCTCAGCACCAACAAAATGATATAAGCAGTCGGTATATAATAAATTGGCGTGTGGAGCATTGGAACGTCGGCGCAGTAATTCACCCGGTCCAAAGCCAGCATTACAATTTCAATGCTACATTTCCAAGTAAAATAAATGAATTTTAATATTAAGACAAGGCATAATACCACTCAAATGACTAATTTTCAATTATTAAACGCATGCCGTGACTGAGTTAATACAAATTTATAGGAAGAAAGAAAACTTTTCAAAAGAATCTCAGAGGGATAATCAATTATGATAAAAAATTAATCCCTGGATACGAGAATGAGAAGACCATGCTGATAGCAAATGACTGTTGGGAAAAACTAGCCGGAAAATATAAAATTAAGTGTAAAGAATTGTTACGGCGTTCCACTAAAAAAGCCGGAATCGATCAAATACAATAAACTGCTAACCAGTCTTTCGTTCTTCATGGTGGCATCAGTTTCCTTATGTTCAAGTTAACTGGCGTGCCCTACAGTTTCATTCTCACAAACTATGTTCATTTTTTTAGTATTTTTCACTGAAACCAAGTATTAACTCCAAAAAGAAGGCACTAAAGAAAGCTCTCGGGGCACGTAATAAAAGCTAAACCCATAAACTCACCGAAAGAAAACCATCAAAGCAGCACGCGTTTAAGTTGACATTATTTGCTAAGTTTCCGTCCTGTCATACTCCAAATCGTAGAGCGTGCTCGGTGCGTTTTCGCTGACGTAGCGCAGAGCAGGGGGCGGGGCTGTAAAATTCATATTCGCCTCACGCACCGACCGCCATCAACACGCAATTGGGAGAAGGGATACGACGATAGTAAACTTCCAGAGCTGACCACCCGAACACGAGTGCAAAATGGGAAGCGGGGTCAAAGGCCATCAAAACCAAACCGTCCTTACATGACTATGATCCAATAGAATGGCTTGAACAGAAAGGGGAAACTAGGACATTTATTATACTGTTGGCGAAAATGCATAAAAAGTCTAAATATTTATTAGCAATAGACGCTTTTTCATTGCTTAGACAGCACTTTTTTACGTCACCAATACAAAATCCTGAATGTTTACAAATGAATTCCCAGGGAGAAGTTTTCATAAAATACCGCTCCAGTAGAGAAACTCTCAATAGCCGTAACAAGTATTTTGAAAAAAAATCTTTATAATTGTCCAATAAACAACAAACTTTTACACGTAACACATGGATACAATACCAGCTAATAAAGAAGAAACTAGTTAACGGTATATCAGTGTGTTAAAATAACTATTATAAAATTTATTTATTTTAGTCTTTTTGCAGTTAGAAAGAATTCGTTCCTGATTAGTTAAAAACTAGGTACGTAGAAAAAAAGCGAAAGTAACTATCAATTGCTTTTTATGCCTCTTAATAGTGTCGTAGCTACCAAAATTTGCATTTCCATATTCTTCCTGAACCAAATTTTAGTATAATTTCGTTAAATGAAGACCTTAAGGGGAATAAGTGTAATTTTCTAAGACAATTACAGACAGTGGTTGGTGGGGTACACAATGTTGTCGTAACAAAGCATTGTTGTTGTGCTAATTTCCAAAAATATAAAGTTTCACTTATCCCCTTTGGCTTCTATGTTCCTCAAATAGAGTAAGATTTTCGAATCCATTAATTGTACCGACACAAATCACCTTCTGACATTTCTTTAGCTCTTCTTTCAGTATTTAATATATTTTTCTCATATTCAATTTCGAGAAAACTATGCATATCTAGTTTCTTGTTCCATTTGCAGAATTTGGGCTAAAATAATTCTTTTTATTTGATTTATTATGATTATTTGTCTTTAGCAAATGACAACTCGAATATTTATATTTATCCTTGATGGCCGAATGCAAATATTCATCATATTTTCGTTGTAGCCTAGTATAGGTGCATCACCGCCTTCAATTCCTCCCAATTTCTTATCAGTTATAATGCCATGCCAGATATTTCGATACAGCTGAATAGAAATACCAAACATACTTCATATCACTATCGAAAAAACCAGGAAATTACGATGGCTTCAAACGCATAATTCAGGAAAAAACAGCACGATTTGTTTAGGCATGGCTTGTTGCTTTTTTTGTCCAATAGTTAAGATTTTTCTGATTTCTGAATGTCTTACATATTATTTATTTTTTTAATAAAAGGTCGCCAGATTGCATTCGTTTTCATGTCAATTTTCGTGATGAAATGGCTAGCGCTAATGAACCTATCAGCGGGACTAGTATCTCCTGAAACAGGGAATTTAGCGTCCAAGTACTCGACCAAACTTCCCTACGTAAGATAAACTAAAATTAAAAAAATATAGGAATAATTATCTTTAAAATCGCTAAAAACCGTGGCGGTGGAGTAAAGTCCACGCCTGCCACTCTGTAGGTCGCGGTTCGAATCCCGCCTGCGGAGGTGATCCCTAACCAGGGCATGGATGTTTGTGTAATACGTTGTTGATGTTGAAAATTCCGTTGCAAAGGCCGCAAAGTGCTGTTACAGGAAAATGGGAAATAAATAAATAGATGAAATAAATAAAAATTAAAAACACATATATGCTCGCGACTGCAAAGGACAAAAAATGAAAATAACCCGTGAATATATGTGAAATGAATAACCCTTTCACGAGAATGAATAAAACTCCTTTTACATTTTTTCATTGCATGATTTTTTAAACGTTTTAGGCGTTTTGATTTTTTTCCTAGGGGGCCAATCCCTCTTTTCCAATCTCAACTTTTTCTCGGTTCTCTTTTGAAAGAGTTTCTGATGCTGCTTCTACATGGGCGGTCGCAGCAGTCTTATAAATATTGTAAGGCTTTAGTTGCATTCTTGCGCTACTAAATATATCAATAGCCAGATTTAGAGGACTTAAAACCGATTGAAAAATGAATGGAGCTCATAACACTACAAATGAATCGAATATTTATAAAATATAAAGTAATGTAAAAGTAAAATCCATTACCCTTCTTAGGCGGAAGACCAGAATATTATTATTTGAAGGAAATTCCCTAATCATTTAGAGACCAATGCGTCAATCTATCCAACATATAAAAGTACATTTTCCTATAAAATTGCATTTTTTGAAATCCATTGAGACAGGACTAGGGTAAAAATAACCAAAACAAGTGGTAATATAATCGGAAATTCCTGTTTAATTGAATATCTGTGTGTCACAATTTTTTTTCGAGCGAAAACAATGTTTTTTCTCAAGTTTTCCATTTTATTAAGGTGCCTATCTCATGATATAGAACCTGATCAGGTCTGATACAAATACCGATCGCGATTTAAAGCTCAAGTCCTGATCTACACGTTAAAGAAGGCCAGATATATAATTCCCGTACAGGATAGTGGTTTATAATTAATTCCGCACCGGTTATATTCCTCTTCAATGCAGTCCGTCGCACACACGGGGCGACCTCTCGCGGATAAACTTGGAGTCGATGTGTGTCGTCATTCCGTCCCACTCCGTCATCGACTCATATTCACTCTCGGGGGCGCCACACCAACAGGGGCCGCCATCGTCATTAGCGAAATGTGGAAGCAGGCAGGCAGGGGAGATGGGGAGGGGGCGTGGGGGAGAGGTCAGGGTTCGCGGGGCAGGCGCACGCGGGGTGGGTATCGTCCAATTAGCGAGATATTCATAAAACGGCTTGTCGCGCCTAAAGGGTCCCAGTTAGCGAGGTCGTAGAGAGCAATTTCGCCTTTATTATCATCACCATGATTATTATCACTAGGGGAACGGCAGGTTTAAGGCAAGGTGGGGAAAGGACGGACAAGAATTGAAAAAAATTATTTAAAAAATGAAGGAAAGACGCAAATATTGAGCAACAGTATTCGCCAAACTTGCACGTAACCCATGGTGACGCTCCAGTTTGGGCATTCTTGCCGCGCGCCAATAAGCAATAAGTCTGCCCACCCCTCCTCCTGCCGTCTGCTTGCGTCTCAAAAACCTCGCAAAACAGTTTTCTTGCCCCCACAGGGCATTCAGAACTCCCGTAATTACTCCCTCAACAGACTCACTCTCCCGGCGGTCAAATTATCTGGAGAAAAAGAAATGCCACCGCACCCAGAGTTCCTGCCTTCGCCATCACCAATTCGACGAAGGAATGCGCTGGAAAATGATTTTAATCATCGATAGTGGCACTGCGTCATAAGGACCTTGGAAAGGGGCACACACACCAATAATTGCAATGCATTAGAAGCATTCGGCAGAGAGAGGGAAGTAGCATAAATTACGAAGAGGAAAAATATCTCTCATTTAGACATTCTCTCATACTTATTTAAAAAGGAGACGAAATATAGTTTTCATTATTTGGTCACGACATAAGTTGTTGACGCCAGTGACTGATGACGCCATTCGTTGACGGAGTTGATAATTGGTGACGTCATTAGCAATAAAGTGATCCGCACATCAG
The DNA here is from genome assembly GCF_921293095.1 of Ischnura elegans. NCBI lineage: Eukaryota > Metazoa > Arthropoda > Insecta > Odonata > Coenagrionidae > Ischnura > Ischnura elegans. Next base: position 99,201,583 of record NC_060256.1, read on the forward strand.
GAGACGGTAAGCTATAGATAGTTAGCAATTATTAAAGGGAAAGCTGTGCGATACATTGAGTACTAAGAAATACAACCATACTGCCACGAGCAAACATGAATCGCTTCATAGATGTTACCCGAATTAGACTGGGACCCGCAGAGTCACAGGTTACACGCTATCGGTTTACATTACCAGAGCAATTATAAATAGATATCTTTCATATAGACACGAAGAACACGATCTTAAAAACCACCGTATATTTCTAAGTCCTACATTTAAAAAAATAGACTGAGAGAGAAATTTTACCGAACGGATATGGGTAGGAAGTTTTCACTGAACAGTAACGGTAGAGGTTTTGGAGATTTTTGTAACAACTTTTTTGCTTCACATACATTTGGCATGCACTCCAAGAATTATTTTATCATTTATTAAATGGAGTCAAGATGAGAGGGAGAAAATTAATGCCAATGGAATGTGCAATCCTTAAAAACCTCAATTTCCTTGAAAAGAAGTAGAATTCTATACATGAAGTAGAATGCTTTGATGGCCACAGTAAACATTTTGCAACTTTTTATTATAGCTACTCGCATTGTGCTTCTCACAGTTTGTTTAAAATTTTGGTATTGGAAACATCCTCATATAACATTATTTAATTAAAAATATCACTTTAGCATCAACAGCATATATTATTTGCTAATAGGTATATAATGGTGTCATGACATACGATTAAATCACGTGGCGCTATTATGCTAGCGCGGTCCTTCATATTATGAATTCCCCGAAAACACTGCAACGCCGCCGCTATCTTAGCCCCCACAGACCCATGCATATCCCATCCGCTCAAGTTGTTTTTATAGACTTTGTAACAAGACCTTCAAGTGGGATAATTTTCCATTAGTATACCCAAATTACTTACGACGTTATTAGGAGTTCTGTGCTCGAGACGGGACATCAAATAGCTTCACTTATTTACAAGAATAATTACCCATACATTAAGTCGAGGATTAAATGGAAATCATTATCTTTGTGACCTCAGAAATTTGTGAAGCTCATTTTTCATCATGTGCAGAAAGTCCCCCACTGGTATGGTCTCCGATGGTCCAGGAATTTATGTGACCATATTCGACAAATGAAAGGAATATTTGAAGAACAATTTCAGTAAAAAAATTTAAAAAGTGAGCCAAATTAGATAAAAAATTACAAATAAAATAATCCTTAAATTGTAAATTTCAAGTAGAAAAATGTCAAACTATACCAAAAGACCATTCATGCAGGGGGTGAGAATACCTGTTTAGCGCCTCTGCCAATTTGTTTTCCTGATAAAGCATATTTTTTACCAGACCTATATATCTAAGGCGAATACCAAGTTAAAATTAGTGAATGGCCAAGGAAAAAGATAACAGAACCGGGAAAACGCTTTCAAACCTTGCTTCGACGTAAAAGAGAAAATGGTGCATTAAATATTCCAAAAAAAAACACCCAACAGTCACGAAAAGATGCCATTATTTTATCATCAGAGCAGACTCACGTCGATCGCAAAGATTGAATCAAAATGGGGAGCGTATAAATACCACACGACATCAAATCAACCTTGTAATGTCTTCAAAAAAACTAAATAACATCTCTTCTAGATATCAACTAATGAGCGTTCTACGACCATGCACCAGTCGAAAGAAATGAAATTCTTTTGTTCGCTGTGTTTTCGGCATGCAAAGGGATTGAACGAAAAAGTGAGGCGGTGAAAGGAAGGCACGAAAGAAGTGAGAAAGAGAGGAAAAAAACAATATTGGAATGAATTACAAACACATACACGCGCGCGTATTTTCTCACAAGCAATCATGCTGCTCAAAAACGTTCGCGGAAATTTGGAATTTCAGCAGTTGAGAAGAAATGTACCGATGGCAATATTGATTATTGTCCCACGTCGGTTGTCGCGAAATTCACAATTTATCTGATTTGCTATATTTGTTACGAGGAATATTTGCTCGTTTTTAGCCATCTCATGCCCAAACGATTGGATAATAGTGTTGGTAATGATGTTGAAATACTTACTTCCAGCTGAATACGAATGATAAAGTTCATCATGGATTATTGGAGAATAACAATTTACTATCTCTATTAGTAGGTAAATCCATAGCAAATTAATTATCTCAATAAAAATATTATAGAAGAACAATCTAGAGACTTGTATTGATGCCGTAAAATACAATAGAATTAGTAGATTTTTCAACGTTTTTTTTCAAGAGTTAAACGTCAATCATTTACGGCCACTCCAGATACAAGGACTATAGATTACTTAGGGTTTACCATCTCCGCAAATGCCAAACATACTACTTGTCTATTTGTCAAGCTAAAATTCTGGGGTAAAAATCGTCAATCTCATATTTATAACAAAGAATTTTGTGTGACTCTGAGACACATAATTCCACTCATCCGACAATAATGAATGATTTCACTTTCATGTATTAATTCAAGGAAAAGGTTTGAACAATATCCGACTGTAAACCACAAGGTGGATGGAAAAATTAAGTTTCCGGATCTTTCAAATTCTTGTATTTTATAAAACATTTTAATGTAAGCTGAAAATAGGAAAATAGAATTTTCTCTGATACCTATAAAATTATGTTTCCGATGGAACCAGTGACCTACTATTCAACTGTTGAGCAAAATCCAGATCTGAAGAGTCTTCATTATTTTTGAAAAGAAGATTTGAGGAAAAGTAAAGTTGGCAGTTCCCTAATTCCAGGAAAAAACTTGAAACCTCCTCATATCGCAGAAATACTATCCACGTGTGCCTTGAACAAACCGCATTTCGTTGGACATTTTTTGTCATAAATGCTATATGCATAAAAATAATTAGTTCTTAAGAAGGGTTTTCACCAAAAATTAGTACCTAAAATCAAAACGGACAAAAGAATGAGAAATATGCAACAATAGAGTCCTGCATATTATTTTTCGTCCGGCATCCTAGATAACTTATGAAGATCCCAAGAACACAGAGAAGAAATTTTAGTAATTAAAACACTTTGGTCTTTGAAACATAAAGATGTAAAACGAAGTATGGAAATATCCCCAATGAGCTCCCATAATTTTAAAAGTAAGAATATTTCGAAAGTCGTCTCCCACTTTTCATGAGTTGGTGACGTCATCATAGTCTCGGCTCACTTACGCGTTCATGGACCACTTTGGATTCATTGACAGAAAGAATCGCAAAAGAGAGTAAAAATCATTAAGTGGCAGGGGCTCGTGACGCTATCAGCCCAATTGTTAAATTTTTAATTCTGGTGACATAAACTTGGGAACACCAAAATATTGAATTAGCCCGAAAATTAAATAGGCCGGAAAACATTTATCACCATGACGAGCATTTGCGAAAGTTTAAACGAAAAATGCATAATTTTGTCTATTGAGAAATCTCGAAGCAAGCTCAGGAATTAGGCAATAAGATGGAAAAAAACAAAGGTAAAAATGGCTGTCTTCATCGCAATCAACGACTGAAGTAAGCTTGGAGAAAGGAGCAATCTTTCAATTTGTATATCGTCACCATAAATATAAAACCTCGTAACTCAAAAGTTTCGTAAGAATTAGATCTTTATTTCATTAGTTGTAAAACCTCGTGTGTCGCATAATTTAGTAGAATCTAGATATCTCAAATTGAATTTAAAGAATTAAAAAACCAAAGCAGTTATTTAAATGTCGTACGACAAGAAAAATAAACAGTTTATTGTTCATACTGTAAATTTGATATTTTTGATCCATGAGGTTTATGTTTGAGGTGACGATGTTACCTATTTATACGATGACGTAATCACTTATTTCTGCGAAATGGAGGACATTGCACGAATTTTCATTACTAAATGATTGCGGGGCGGAGCTTCTCAAATATTCCGCACGCCGGTACACCATTTTCATCCAAGGCTATGAAATTTAAGAAGATCATGCACACCCTGAACTCTGAACTTCGAACTTGATCCTCTACAGCGGTAAGGAAGGCAGTATTCGCACAGAAAATGGAGTAAGGTTTCATAGTCAGCGAACACTCAACGTACACATCGCTATTCAATAAAAATTTGTCGTACGTACCAACCGACTCCCTCAACCATATTGGGTTTCAAGGCAAACTCACTTAATAAAGAATATCCACACGATCTTTCTCACGATGTATCTTAAATTCAGGCGAAGATTAACTGTGAAAGGTTATATTCTCTTTCCCACACTGAAGCGATCACACTGCGGTCCCGTTGCCAGGCGACGCGATTTTCCCATCAAACGTGGACAAACAAAAGAAAGAATTACGCCACTCGCAGCCCGGCCAGCGAAAATAGAAAGAGAATATAATATTTATTTTTCGACAGATTGGCCGCAGAACAACGGCCAAACGATATTGGCGTCAGCGCATTCGATTTTGACGTACATACGCGTCAAAATCTAAAACTTTTAATTGCAGGGACTTGTATGCACGAGGCCGTGAAATATGCATCTGCAATTAAAGAGCGGGCTACCTCGAGCTCTTAATCAAATTTCCGAATATAGAAAAATAAAAACAGAGACCGTGAGTCGGGAAAAATAATAAAATAACATCGAAACTCATTCTATTTTAAGGTCAATGTTTGCGTAAATTTTGCCCCGCGGCAAAACTAATTGATAGCTCGTAAATAAAGGATTATAGTTTGAAATTAAATTTTTGAAAATATAATAACAAACACGATTTCTAGTTGCGCAAGAAAAATTAAATTTCCCATTCATATTGACACGTCTTGAAATACCTTAGAGGATGGAAATTTCACAAAACAATCGCGAATTCCGGGTTACAAAACATGAAAAAAGAATTGATAAAGGTAATTCGTAACCAACTTCTAAGTGGATAAAAATGATTTTCTCAAGAGGAATGGAAGCTTTAATATGATATTGTTTAATCCTCTATGATATTAAACAACACAGTCCTTTACACGATTCCAGCGATTCTCTTTGATATTTGGCTACATTGAAAAACGCTTAAGTCTAATATTTTGCCATCCAGCACTTAATAACAAAAATATCCAAAAAACAAAAAAAGAAAAATATATCCATGGTATTCATTTCTCAAAACTTGCCGAAAAACTAAGCAATCAATTTTTACATAAAGTACATTTTAAAAATTAGAAAATTAATGTGGCTTTATCAATTACACAAAATAACTAAAATATGGATAGATGATTCAATTGGACAAAATAAATTCAAGACGTTAGAATTTTATCCAGTGTTCCCCTAATAAGAAGGATAAATCCAATTCTAAAATTATATCTAACTGTAAATAAAAGCGAAAAAAGTTTGATTAAAAGCTCACTGCGGAAATATTGGGGATAAATAAAACAATGGGAGGAAATGCTGTATTTACAAAACCCTTTGGGCCTCCAATTATATTGATGAGATAATTCGAGTCGTAATAATATAATTTAAAATTAGATAAAACATTCAATAGTAGAAAGTGGAAATTCACAAATGAGCAGTGACTACGTTATCTTCCAATGGTATATTCTCTTTTTACGACAAATTTTGATTGATTGGAAAAACCAGATGATGAAATCAATGTGTCAAAGTCGGTCAGTCGAATATGTCTCGTCGATATGCCAACATAATAGGAGGACTCGAGGAGAAAATTTCGGAATCTAGAGCTTAAATATTGGAGCAATTTGCACCAAGGGAAATATTTTTGTATAATTACTTATTTTAATTAGCTTTTACGCATTCAGTTAATTTTTTAAACCAGCCGAATTTGGACTTTTGAAAAGTAAGAATAACCTGCAGTATTAACAAAATAGCAAAATAAAAAAAAATAAGATTGAAGAGAAAAAGGATTCCCTGAAATGCCTCTATCGATTTTTCGAAGGATCTGAAGAAGGGTTGGCGAAAGAGCGCGAAAAACGAAATAGAGGTGAATAAGGTAGGAAATGTGTAAAAAAAAAACATTGTGTTCTGGGAGAGGCGGAATTTGGACTGATTCGGCAGTCGGTGATTATAAGAGCTGCAGATTGGGAGGCAGATTGAAAGGTACGGCAGTGTTTGTTGTATGTGAGGATTGTTACTTACCATTAAAGGCAGTGAAAATGAAATAAGGTCCTTAAATATTTCTACGGGTCAATGAAAAGGTAGACATTACTTCTGAGCCAGAAGACTATTGTAGGAAAGGAACTAGGTGTCAGAAAACTAACGTGTGAAAATTCATGTGTGTGTGGTTTGTGGCACCAAGAAAACAAATTAGTCGAAGAGAACCTAGTCATTTATTCGGTTCTCAATGTCATCAAGGCGAACTCAAATGCATATTTTCCCCCGTTGGCTAGTATTCGATTGAGTTCGCTTCAATTTACCCAGGCTATCGAGGTGACTAACTTGAATGCGCACATTTCAATGCCCCCCGTGATCGCACATTTTGTTCCGCGGTGAGTGCTAGTCCATTTCAGCTCCCTCTGCTGCCGTACCTATCCGTTCCACGCTATCAAATCCACAGTCTCTCACCATTAGAGAAGGCGATAAAACATTTTTACCTGGGAAGTTTTTGAAAGTCAATAAGAGTTTTTCTTTTGCATGACACGTTTTGCTTATTCACATCTCTTTTCTTTTTTGAACTAAATTTTTACCGAGAGACCCATGATAGAAACACAAATGGTAACTTCCAAACTATCAAATGTAACGCTCAACGATCGAACATGGTTTCAACGCTTTGTGTCAGTTTCAACGGTGTGTTTCAGTGATGAAACCATGGTCGGTCGCTAGGTGTTAAATTAAATATTATGGAAATTACCATTTGTGTTTTTATCATGGATATGGCAAACTTCCACGAGCCTGAAACGATTTTATACGATAGAAACCCATGCCTTCTTGATTATTTAGTCTATACTTATTACTCCCGAGATCTTTACATTAACATATAATAATTATCAAAGATTGGTTATCAAATGAAGGTATTTAAATGCATAATGTGACATTATTAACATCATATTTTCAATGAGATATACGGCGTTAAAAATCACTTCAACACACATTGCTCGTGGGCTAAAGCACGCACGTCTTGGAGACTCGTTATTATTAAGGTAACGAAAAAAATTAGGGAAGCAGCTTATTACAGGCAAAACGTATGATAAATATTATTTTTAGATTCAGGGTATAGAACTAATGTGCTTGTCTATTTAGTATATTGAAAATAAATTGCATACGTTTCAAACGTTTCTTCTTTTCAGGAGCTCATTTCCACACACCATAAACCCACCGAACCATTCGCGAAATTAAACGAATTGCCTGACGACTGTGGGCCAAAAACTATCCTTTGTAATTGAGATTGCGTGAATAGCGCTCCATTGCAGGAGCGCAGCAGGTTTTCGGGATTGTGTGAATGTGACTTTCGTTTGAAAGGAGGAGCCAAGGCGGCCGAGGAGTGAGGCGAGTGCTGCACTTATGACCGGTTCCTGACTCAGGTTCCTGACCCGCGAGTAACCTTCCGGAAACCTAAGTCAAGATCTTCAGAGTGTAAAATGTCCCAGGGAGCTCAAAAGTTCCACATACCCTGAATGTGGGAAGTTCTAAAGCCTTAGTATAGCGTGAGCACTACCCTTACCAATGCAAACCTACATTCAGGTCGAATTTATACTTAAGTGAGAAAAGGATACTTTCGTGATTTTTGACGGCATCGCGGAAAATTAGAAACACTTCCGTCAATGTGATGAAGAAATTTTTTTAAATAATGCTATCATCGTATTTGATATTTAACAAGTTATTTTCCAACAAATGAGCTCTCACAATTTCATTTCAACCGAGATAACGTCATTCTCATTCAAAAATGCATTCTCTGGGCTTCCAATTTCGGGTGCCGTCAGGTGATATCAACAACATGTTCACTTTTTTCCCAAATCGACGTGCGTGTAATTTTTCGTTGGGTAATGCATTGAAACTCAAACTTTCGCGTACAACATTGAAACCTCAACCTCATGAGGTTATCTACAAGATCTATCCGTATGTAGCAGATTCCCATCCAAAGACGACATATAAAATTATAAAGAAATGTTAAAAAATAAATAAAATAAATTTTATAATAATTTATATTGGAAAAATTAAGATTATCAAATTATTGGCCATTTGGTCTCTAAAAATTTAAATTTTCAGTTAAAAAATTGAAACTCTTCATATATCTGAGGTATGATAAAATACCTTCATGTTTTTAGCCTCGTAATTTAATATCCTGCTTACGATCTATGTCTAATACTACATTCATTTCATTACTTTATTGAAATTGACGACCTCGCGCCTTCATTCAAAGGTCGATGGCCAAAATCAATGCATTTAACTTCCTCAAAAACAAGAGCCATCGAGGGCAACGACAAATGTTAACATAATAACACCACTCGTCAATGCTTAAAATGGCCGTTTTTCTGATGATCACCTCTCCGCTGGTGATGGTGCTGTCACCATTGGCCTATCGGATGCGTTTCCCCGTGACGTCACTCACAGATGAGTCACAAATTGGGAGATTGCGTTTTTCCTCTGCACCCTTCACTTCCACATCCACACCACTCCCTCACTCTCGATGTTACTTTCCCTCCTCCGCATCGCACCCCCTCGAGTGACCTTTCATTCGTTAATTGCAACCCCCCAATCTGAGAGCTTCCATTTGCTCTGATAAATCGTTATGCCCCCCCCCTAAGTCAACCCCTCCCCCCTAATTGAACTGCAGAAAAGTGACAGTTGGGGTGCAGACGACTGCGGGCAAATAAATCGATACAAATCGAAGTTGAAATCCATCAGGAAGCTTAGTTTATAAGTCAAAGTTGACTGCTCGCAGCAGTAGCTAATATCTCCCTACGACTAAACTTCCGACAAAATAACCGAGTTCCGTTCACAATAACCTAACTTAGCGTACATTGGCATAACGATTTATCAGAGCAAATGGAAGCTCTCAGACCTTAGATGAATAGTGAAATCGATCTGAGACTTCTCTTGATAGTTCATGTGGTTATTAAAAGAAGTTGATTTCTTCCCAAATACAAACTAATTTTATAAAAAATTGTTTTTTGTGTTTGGGTTTTTTCAAACTATTGATCATTAGAAGTGGACTTACCCCATTTTTGAATTGTTGTAAACCTATAGACGTCGTGCTTTAGCTTTCAAATTCATATTTACGCTCTTTTAATTTGTTCTGAACATGGGCTTTGTGCAAACACTCTTTGTGATGAAAAATAGAAGAAAAGAAAAAATGTACGGTAACGAAGGAGAAAAAATTTCATCTGCGCTTCTATCACTCACAAAATATTCTAATACGAAGATTGGCATGGATAGATGAACGTAGAACTCACCTCAAACTAAGCAACGACCGCGAGAATTTCAGACATGCAAAGTAGAGACACCTTCGCAGAGGATTTTGTTTGGGGGCTTCAGAGGGCTTCACTCGGTATTTCAACCCAGGACCCCTACATCAAAAGCCAAGCACTCCACCCCCAAGTCTTCAACGCCCCCTACCAATTTCCATGTACAAATAAACCTTTGTGAATTTTCATCGCATGGGAAATATCTTTTTCCGATCAGAGATTAAACGTAGACTTTTCAAATAGAATCATGGACATCATTAGCTTGTTTCGCAGCATCCAACACTGAGCGCGAAATACATTATTTTTAGATATTTCGGGGATGGTGCGATCTTCCATTTTTCCCCAAGGGAATCGCGTTACGGCATAATGTGTAACATTTGCAAGGGTAATAAATCAATCAAAGATGCAACCGGAAGGTTACCTCGGGAAAGTGAGAGGAGAGTTAGAGGGGTGTCACTCACGTTGGATTGGAACGTGGAAAACTTTGTAAATGGATGGAATAGAAATCATGGATTCGAACTCCACCACAGAAAATGAGTCCCATTGTCCATGCATCCACAGTCGACTTATACTACATTCCATTTCGGCGTTGAAAATAAAATAAATGCGATTAGAACCAAATGATATATCATCATCGCACCAAGGGCGCTAATGCAAGCATATTCCTAATGTAAAAGCATCCACGTCATTGGAATGACTATATACACTCCACATACATTTGGATAGGGCCATAGACTCAGAACATTGCTGTGCTCTCGTTGGTCCCAGCCACTTACTCGTGAGCACTTGAATTTGACATTGCTCCCCTTTTGCCCTTCAATTAGACCATTGCATTGCACCTCTTGCATTGCAGTGAGTGATTGCTGATGCGGCGGGTACTCGCAACCTTTGATTGATAATCACAGTTTGAATGTGAAATTCGTTATTACTTGTGACATGAAAAAGCCCTGACATTGACTTCAATCAATGCAAATGAAGAAAGACCAGGATAAACGTTTATGAAATACATTAAGCTAACCATTAAGCAACTGGCACCGCATGAGTTTGTATGTGCTTCTGTGTCGATAAGCTCAATGCAACCAGATTAGATAAATTACATGAAAATTATCGCAACACCGATTCATGAAGCTAAGCATTTCTTGGTGGATATGCAAGGACTACGGAGTCAACTTTTCACATTTCCTCAAAAAATCTTACTATAACCGCTAATGTTATCATCGTGGCAAAAAGTTTTCCATTCTTAGAGGTAGAACTATGAATAAAGTTTCCGATAATAACTGCAGCTGGACATAGAGGAGTCATGGAATGGCCCGGTAGATGCTAAATTACTATTCAAAGTCATTGAACTTGAACAATGAAAACAGTCAGACAAAGAGCATTTTCAATCTATTTACCTACATATCTTCTGCCATGTTTGGGCGGGGCTTCGGTCTTACCTTAATAACCGTAACCGTTATACTTCGATCATTTCAGAATCACACTGCCGTGGATAGAATCGTGAGAGGTTTGCAGCAATTAATTTGCACCTTAATTTAGCTTGAACATTACTTACAATTAGAACTAGTTGACTTGAAAAAATATTTACGTTTACAAGCCTCAACCGACGGAGCGGTATAGTGACATCCTGATATATTCTAAAATGTATAAAATAACGGGTCTTTTTTTACTAATTTACTTTTTTCTTGAAAATACAATTGCATTTTTCTAATATAAACATCAAGTGGAAAGTTATACACCATTGGCATTCAAATAAATTCAATTCTATGCTAAAAAATTGATTATTTGCTATGAAAAAATATTCCACTAAATAAGCATAGCTTCTGGAGAGCTATACAGCATATCATGAGCTGATTTATGCATTTTCTGTATTTTTCTTCATTTTTATTTTGATATTAATGGCTCCCTATTCAATATATAACTTTGTGAGGAATGAGAAATAAAACTAAAGGGATAAGAGGACTGACTAATAAGCAATGGAAATGCTCTACACTAAGAATATGAAATTTAATTTCGATAAGGCTGAATATTACATCAGTATCAAACAAATAATTCATATGAGCATCTATTAAAACTTTTTCTGAATATTTAATGGCAATTAATTGCACAAAGACCTTCTGTGAAATTCGCTTTCACATACACTCAATCACTCTAGCCACTAGCCTTCACATTTTATCAGCTCTGGATTCATCGCGGCAAGCGCATTTTTAAAGTTGGTCAAAATTTCCCTGGTCCACCATGTATAAATGCAATAATCGTATCGCGAGTTCACCTCATTCAAAAAGAATTCTGGGTGAGTCTGAAGTCCATCCATCCAAACATCCAGTTCCCCACATGGCACTGAAATGTCGGATAATCGTTAAGCCTTGAGTCGAAATCCATCATTAACGACACCAATTTCAGCACGAGCACCTCTCACTGACAGAACTTCTAATCAATCAAAAACCTACATATAAATTAAATAAATATAAGTGATTCAATGTACTTATCATCAACACAATTAGAATAAAATGCTTTCTTGACTTATCCCACAAAATTGATATGCACCTTCATCGTCATGACAGAATCGATAAAGTCGGTGGCGGGGTTGGAGCCTTCGTCCATAACCGTCTCAACTCATCAGTCCTTGCAACTTCGGCACCTTTGTACGAGCCGAGACCTGAATTTATAGTAATGGAATTAACGGGGGTTAACCTTTCAAAACTGCTATTGTTAGTCGTATATCGACCTCCAAAGGTCGGCCACATCTCTGATATCGAAAATGTATTTATTAAATTTAGTCCTACCTTTAATAACATTGTAATTGTTGGAGACTTTAATGCTGACATGTTGCGTGATAACTATTACAGCGCATTTCTACGTGACTTTATATACTCAAACGATCTGTATTTGCTTCCCTTGGACGCCACCCACCATACCGAAAACAGTCACACACTCCTCGATCTCTGTATTGTTGATTCGCAAGATAAGATTTCCTCCTTCAGTCAGTCCCCTGTTCCTTTTCTCTCGGCCCATGACAAGATCACCGTGACATACAAATTTACAGCACCTAAAATGATTCCATCCACTCTTGTATTCCGTCAAATAAAAATTTCGATACCGATAACTTTCAGAGAGAATTGTCTGAAACAGATTGGAGAAAAGTGCTAGAATCCACCAACGTTGACTTGAAAGTGGAACGCTTCAATCTAACATTCTTAACTTGTCTTGATCGGCACGCTCCAAAACGAACGATCCAACTTAAAAGACCGATAGTTCCGTGGATTACACCTGAGTTGAAGGCACAAATGAAAGTGAGAGATAGACTGAGAATCAACTCCATTCGAACCAAAAATAATGCCATATATCAACTATTCATAAGGCAACGCAATCTCGTTAAGCGATTGGTGATCAAGTCAAAACAACAGCATTATACTAGTATTCTCTCCAACCTCACGAATTCAAACGACCTTTGGCGCGAGCTTAGGAATCTCGGTCTAGTAAGGCAGAGTAATAAAAGTTCAGTTCTCGGGCTATCATTAGATACCATGAATGAGTACTTTGCATCATGTGGCTCCCCCCTGCCAAACGGGAATGATGCCCATACTCCTAACATCCAATCTATTGAAACTTTTGTTCCGTTCAATGACTCAAACTTTTACTTTAACTATATAACCCCTCATGTCTTGCATAATGTCCTACGAAACACTAAATCAAATTCTGTTGGAATTGATGATATTTCGGTGAAATACCTTAAAGCCTCACCTTCATCCGTGATTCCAGCCTTACTTGATATCTTCAACTCGTCTCTTATGTCTAGCACATTTCCTGCAGTTTGGAAATCATCTTTGATTCGACCGATCTGTAAAGTTAAGACTCCCACTTCTCCAGGAGATTATCGACCCATATCTATCCTCTGCGCCGCCTCAAAATGTCTAGAAAAGATAGTCTATTCACAGGTAGTAGATCATCTAACCGCTAATCAGTTATTAGACCCATTCCAGTCTGGTTTTCGAAAGAACTACTCCACACAGACAGCCTTGATTAAAGTTACTGAAGATATAAGGTTTGCTATTGATAAAAAGATGGTGACAATATTGGTCTTGTTTGACTTTAGTAAGGCTTTTGATAGCGTGAACCATGCTCTTCTCCTACAAAAAATGAAAAATCTCAAATTTTCAAGTTCATCCCTTAACTGGTTCCATTCCTACCTAAATGAACGTCGTCAATCTGTCAAAGATTCCAAAGGAGACTTATCTAACTGGGTAACAACATCTAGGGGTGTTCCACAAGGTTCCGTTCTAGGGCCACTTTTGTTCTCGTTGTATATCAAAGATCTTCCAAATTGTATTGATCACTGCAAATACATGATCTATGCAGATGATTTGCAGATCTATTGCCATTGCTTTCCAAACAAACTCGGTGATACCATCAATAAGGTTAACGAGGACGTATCTGCTATTACATCTTGGTCTAAGCTAAATTTCCTCGTGTTAAACTCTATAAAAACTAAATCCATTATCATTGGCAATAGCAAGATAGTATCGCATTTAAATATCGCAGAACTGCCAATGATAATGGTTGAAGAAGTAAGCATACCGTTCTGTAACAGTGTGAAAAATTTGGGGCTGACATTAACCAACAATCTTTCATGGAAAGAACACACGATGAGGATATCCAACAAAATAAATACAATTCTACATCAATTAAAAATCCATAGAAATTTACTGCCACTTCAGCTAAAAAAGAAACTAGTCACTGCACTCATTCTCCCTCACTTAGACTACTGTAGTCTTGTGTATAATGATTTAACAGAGGAATTGAATATCAAACAACAACGTCTGTTGAACACCTGTGTGAGATTCATTTTTAACATACGGCGAGACGAACATATCACACCATATTTTAAAAAACTGTCCTGGTTCGACCTTAAAACAAGGAGAAAATATAGCATGGCTTGTTTTATATTTAATCTATTTGAACATGGTAACCCTCTGTATTTAAAGGACCTTTTTCTCCCCAGTTGCAAAAACACTACTGTTGTTACAAGACAAGACCCCTGTTTTCTGTATGCTCCACAGTTCCGCACAGCTACAGTGCAGAAGTCATTTACTGTTGTTGCCGCAAAGCTGTGGAACGGCTTGCCGAAATATGTTAAAGACAGTGCCTCACTGGAAATGTTTAAGAAAAGGGTTGTCAACCACCTACTATCTTGCTATCCATAAACAGTGATCATATAATTTAATAACCATTCATCTCCTCATTTATGTGACCTATACTTATTGTTGTGTTAGAAGTAGTAATATAGTTTTTGTTCATTTGTAACCTAAATTTCCTTTTTTTTTTTTTTTTTTTTTTAAAGAGTGTTTCATTTATTTTTGGCATGTTTAATGCTCATTTCTCCGCTAGAAAAAATTCTTTTCCAGTTTTACAATGTCAATTTATGTTTACTATACTATGTTGTATACTATGTATATCTTTACTATGTTGACCGTACTGCTCACCATATTCATGATTTGTATGTTCCAAAGGAGTTATAACTCCTAGAGCAATAAATATGTTTATTATTATTATTATTAAAAATAAATGCTAATTCGTTTAATTTAGCGTAAAACGTTCATGCATTAACGGAATCATATAAGCATTGGACCTCGTTAACAGTTATTCAATCAGTTATCAATTTACTAGCTTATGCCGTAACTCATCTATAATTTAAATCAAGTGAAGCTATTTTTAAGAGGTGATGAGTTAGGTTAGGTGAGCTTTTAAGGAGCTCATTTCCATTCAACACAACTTTTAACATTCATGCCCCCAAACAGTGACTGAATACCTAATCTATTTCCTTACAAATGCGGACTTAAGAATTAAGAAAGAGCGTACTATGCTTGAAGGACTTAATCCCAGCTGAAACTCGATACAGCAATTCAAGCAGCTCTGGCATCAATTGTTCAAAACAATGGTAAAATAAAATACAACTGTATCAAATATAAGGTACTTTTCTCTTCATGGAACATTGTACGCAATTATTATCATCTTTCATTGAGAAGTTTCTCCGTTATAAATGTTAATCATTAAAACAAAGGCAGAGAACTAAAAATGGAGCAAAAGATGGAGGGGCCATTGAGCTAAAAAAAAAAAGAGCAAAAAAGGCCATGGTGTTCTCATCGCCCTTTGAAATGGAAGACTGAAAAATTCCAAGCACTCTCTGGAAACGGGAATACTGCGTAATTTATATATCGACAAATTTCTTGCAATCAATACATAATAAAGTTAAGGAAAAGCATTTTCATTTGATGTATTAAAACCCAGTGTAGCACGTATTTGATATAACAAAAAGCAAATTGAAAAATGACAATCCCAAAAATGTTCAATAAAACACCAACATTCCTCATTTTTACTTACCTACGCTGAAGGTACAAACAAATATGCAGTAAATTTAAATTACTAAGGAATTTAACTAATAGCGCACACTGAAAACAGTAAAATCATATGCTGGCTTTGCATCTAAGTTTATTCTTGCTTGAAAGAGATCTATCAAAGTATCTAGAAATAGGTGAGGCTAGCACACTTAACAACTGGAAAAAAATAAACCAATATTAAAGCAGTGCATCAACTAAACATCTGCCCAAGCCTCAGTATGTCAGAGGTAATGAATTTAATCCTAAGCTCGTAAGATATTCGCATTTATTTCTTTAAATTGTAGTAAGGTGTTATTTGGATCCAGACATTACTTGATACAAGCATTTTGCGATAATTTTAAAAGAATACAGCCAAACTTGTTTCATAAAAGTCTTATTTATAATGTAGCTCCCGTAATAATGACTAACACCGAACAAAATAATGTCAATTAAAAATATAAATTAGTTATTTTAATACTTAGATTCGTAATAATGACTTTAGGGGGAGTTAGCCTTTCTCTACTTTCCCTTAAACTTCTATATTTTGGTATGCGGGAGTCAGAAGTACTATGCCAAGGTTTGAAATCAGGACCCCAAGAAGAACACCCAGGCGCTCAACCAACCAGGTTATAAGTGATTGATTTGTGAAATTGCGTTTGCGAATAATGCTTCGCAAGATTCATCTCTTTTCAGCACAATTTCTTACCCAAGGTCTTATCGAGGTCTTTCGTGTTACTACCGAAGAATGATGAAGATAAAATAGATCGAACGTGTAAGTAACGAGGAAGTGCTAAGAAGATTGGGGGTGAAGAGAAGTCATCTAAAAACCATGAGGAGAAAACGGGACAACTTAGTTGGCTACATTTTGAGGCAGGATGGCCTGATGAAGACAATCGTAGAAAGACAGGTGGAAGGGAAGAAGGGCAAGGGGCGGCCCCGAATGAGTTACATAGTATTGTTTATAAAGCACCCATGTAAAAGAGAAGAAATAAGCTACTATAAAAAGGCTAGCGGATAGGAGAGAGTACATCACCTTGAGATGGTTCGTTAAGTTACTCCAAAGAATGTTGTGGACAACAAGCGAATGCAATTCAACCAGAGGTCATGTATCGATCGCAATTATCAATTGAAAATCAAGGTCAACTGCAAGCATATCAAGGATTTCATTCCAGAAACCTTTAATTAAAGCGGCAGAGTGAATTATCATCCATTGGAATTTGTCCTTCAACTCTGAATAAGTAGCATTTGCATTACACTGGGCAATTAGCTGAGTCTCAAGGTCACATACATTCCAACTAGCATGAAGGACACACGATACTAGAAATGGAGACTTGTTTTTTTCCTCAGATTAATTAAGGGTTATAAGAAGGAATACTCGCTGAAACTTCATTATTGCCTTTATTTCGCATATAACCATTTGCAGCTAATTTGAGTGGACGAGGCTGACTAAGGCAACTTGGACTTGGCTCAAAATACTCTCAGTAGTCCTAAAACGCAGGCGGAAGCAGGAACTTTTCGAATATCCATCCTCTGCAGCCCCTAATGATGGTCTCATTAGCAAGCAATTACTTTCAAGCATCCTTCAATGCAAAGAGCGCTGAAGCAACGCGACGGTTAGGTATATATTATTAAGTCGAATGTACTGACGAAAGGGTTGAGCCGAAATCAATAACCAGACCCCGATGGTAAAGTAGTAGGTACGTAAAAATAAATCGATGCGTCGGAAACCAAAATATTTTGAATATACCAGTTGTGTGTCCCAAAAAGAATGACCCGATTTTAAATTGCAATAATATTGAAACAAATGTCACTAGGCAAGCGAAATAGCGCCAGATGTGATCGGCATTGTTTAGAGTTTTAGAAAAATCCGCTGAATGTCACTACGAGCGCTGATGTGGAGCGTGCATTCCATTGTTCTAACAATTAGGTCTAACAATAAGGTGCAGCCAGTCTCGCTGAAGATGGCGTCCGCGCAACAGAAGGCATATTGTGTTATCGAATTTAGTCGTACTCAATCAGTTATTGCAGTTCAGCGGGCGTTTCGTATTCGATTTCGTGCTGCACCACCAAATAACATTCGATGGTGGTATAAACAGTTCGAAGAAACCGGGCGCCTCTGTAAAGGGAAAAGTCCTGGCCGGCCACGCGTTCCTGAAGAAACAGTGGTACGAATCTGAAGAGCATTTGAGCTGAGCCCCCGCAAGTCTACGCATCGTACTAGACAAGAACTTAAGTTATCGCGCACGAGTGTGGCGTGTGTTATGGCGTCGTTTAGCCCTCAAACCATACCGATTACAACTTGTACAAGCTCATCGAGCTACTGACAAAGTGAAGCGAGTGGACTTTATTAGTTGTGACAATTTCATCTATCAGCAAGATGGAGCACCACTGCACTGGCACAACAGCATTCTGAGTTTCCTCAATGACAACTTGCCTCAACGTTGGATAGGGCGTACAGGACCGCGGGACCAGACTTTATACTCTTGGCCTCCTAGGTCCCCTGACATAACACCATGCGACTTTTTCCTTTGGGTATATGCTAAACAGCGTGTTTGCGTTCCTCCCATACCTCGTGAAATTGATGAACTAAAAACAAGAATATCAGCTGCTGTAGCTTCAGTGACAGAAGACACCTTATGCTCAGTTTGGGATGAATTCAGCTATCGGCTAGATGCCATCCGCGCAGCCAAAGGAGGCCATATTGAATATTTATGATGGGTAATTTATAAACTTTTGTCTTTTGTGAGTAATTTAGTATACAATTTTTTGATGTAAAGCCCTTCTTCGTAATAAATAATCTTAATTGAAATCAGGTCATTCTATTTGGGACACACGTATTATTACAACACAACAAACAATTATTGGTGTATCGGTGTTACGGTATCACCCATACTGCAGGCATGTGTGCGTGTTGATAATAATATAGTGTGTTATGTCATTAAGAGGAGACGACCGGCACTTCCGACCATTTACAGCAAGTGGAAAGGGTAGGGAAGGAACTTTGGAGAGACACCCGGCGTCCGAAATAGCCTGCTAATAAATAAAGGCGTCAAGGGAATCACGGCTTAACGTCCAATGTGACGGGCGGAGAGTTGCTCTAGGGTCAAGTGAAAAGTATTAAAAACCGTGCCAGCACTAATGGCTGTGAAACATGGCCTACTAATGAAAGAGATTCCACGAACAGAAAACGGATGTGGCAGAGGCACAGCCACCTAGCCACCTAGAGAGAAGGCCTGTTCACAGGCGTGTGACGTCACTCATTGCAGTGCTACCGCCAGAAAGAGCATGGCAGAATGGAAGTAGTCGTGCTTCTGTCTGCGACGGTGGTTCAGCCGCCGTAATGAAAAGATAATTGATACCTAATTTACTCAGTCAATAAGAAAATAGTCAGCGGGTTCCGAGAAAATACTTACACGCATAAACAAAAATATTCTTCAATCTGAAGTTATTCGTTAATATTGCGTCTAATCCACGTACCATATAACTTCGCCGCTCTCAAGAAAAAAAACTATTTATAACTGATTGTCATAAATTGTCGTTGTGAACTAGAAGTACTACATAACAAGATTAAAATCTGAAATAACTATATAGAAAAGGCTCATTGCATCCAAAGAGAATTTATTCTTCTGTACAAAAGCGTCTCGAAATTCGATAGCATTAAGTGGTGATGTCAAGTATTTGATTAAACCTGGTTGCAGTCCATATACTTTCCTTGGATAAATAATTTCTTTCTGGCAGATTGAAAGGTGTTCACACAAAGTCCCAAGTGAAACTATTAATTAGGAGTGAATTCTTATTTATTTTGACACTGAATTAGATATGCCCATGGGCTATGAAAATCTTGCCTTAGAGCCTGACGAAATAAGATTTTCAATGATAGTTACTAGTGAAATATAAGATCGTTGACACATCCGCTATTATTACGCTAGAATACATCAAAATGCCTGCCAAAATGAACCTATAGTATAACCTCAGCTAATAAAACGTACCCGTCCGAGGCGCTTAAGTATTTGAAAAATTATTTGGGATGAGCAAAAGTTTTAATGTCACTTCAGTAGATGAATCAATCTAATAAAAAATCTGAAAGTCCTGCCAAATCACCAGCATAAACATTTGTATAAAGAACACGACATCTCTTAAATCACACATCATCCGGCATTCATGGTGGTCGGACGTGTGTAGCTCTGTAGCCTAAAGCGTCTATACATGTGCCTTAAGTTGTCTGCATATTGTGATTAATACGTATCACGTAGCACTAATCAACAAACACTAACTATTTACGAACTCACAAAGTAATTTGAAATCTTCATGAAGTGTAACAAGTGTGAAGAAGATATTGTTGACGAGGAGTTCGTCAATTGTTACGGCTGCTCGTCAAGAATTCACTTCAACTGTGCCGGCATCAGAGAGTCGACATATAGGTCTATGTCCTCGAAGAAAAAAGAGGCTTGGAGATGTGTTACCTGTCGTTGTGCTGAGAATTCAAAGCAAAATGAGCAAAGCAGAAATCCACCAGCTGCATCCGTAGAGGCTCAGCCAGCTGAGGAACAACGAGAGAGCTGTTCCACTGATGCTGTTCTCACGAGGGAGGATGTACTACAAATTAAGAAGAGTCTTACCTTCCTCAGCCACGGCTATGATGAGTTTGTGAGTACCATAAATGCTTTTAAGAACACTGTGGGTGAGCTGAATAACACTATCAGTGACCTAAAAGAACAACTTAAACAGAAAGACACTCTTATTTGTGATCTCCAAAAGAAGGTTAACCGGTTGGAGCAAAAACAGCTAGAAAACCGCTTAGAAATTGTGGGTATTCCCTTGGGTGATAGTGATAGCAGTGAGCTCCTGACTGCTAAAGTTATCGATGTTGCCAAGGATGTTGGCGTTGTAATTGATAGCAGAACTATATCTGAGGTTTTCGTCCTTCCTAAGGCTAAAACAAAGCTACAAAAAATCGTTGTTGAGTTTAACAGCAAAGTTGTGAGGAAATCTCTTTTAATCAACAGAACCTACTTGAACAGCCCTGAGAACAGGAAAAAGTACCCTAATGCAAAAATATACATCAATGAAAGTCTAACTCCTTATCTCAAAAACTTGATGTGGCAAGTTAGGACTAGGGCTAAAGAACTTGATTTCAAATTTGTCTGGTATAGAAATGGTGGAATACTTGTCAAAAAAAACGAAACCAGCCGAATAATTAAAGTGGAAAATGAAAATGACCTATGTAAATTGATATAATATATATTTCAATTGATTATATTCCCGTTTCTTATTACTGATTTTGTTATTGTCATTAAGTATTTAACACTATAAGACACATTAAGTGTTCTATCTGTTTGCTGTTGAAATTGAAAGATCTTTTGGCATCATGGATCCATTGTCATCAATAGCTAGTGATGTTGAATGCAAATCCTATGAGAGCACTGGTGGTTTCTTGAATAATGTAAATTTGTTTAAAGGTTGTATTTTTTGTTCGTTGAATGTGAGGTCATTGAAGAAAGGTTGGGATGAAGTAAAAGTATTGCTCAATATGCTGAATAATAGGGGTCAGGTATTGGCATGTTTGTTGACTGAGGTCAATATAAAATCATCAGAAATGGGTCCTTACAACCTACTAGGTTTCAACTCTTTCCATAAACTGAGGGAAGAACGAAAGGGTGGAGGTATGATTGTCTTTCTGAGGGAGGTCTTGCCTGCAACGGTAGTTGATTTCGAGTTGGACGAATGCGAGTCATTGATCTTGAAAATGGTTTATGATTCTAACACAGTGTTATTAGTATGTGTTTACAGACCACCACATTGTAAGAAGAAGGATTTCCTCATTAGTCTGGAATCCTTCCTCGAAAGTAGATCAGAAAACCAGATAATATTGATTAGTGACTTTAATTTGAATCTAAAATCGAAAAAAGATACTAATGTGGACGCATACAAAAATTTACTTGCATCCAATGGGCTCACTGCTTGTATCACAAAAAGCACTAGAATAGAAATAAAAAAACGTAAAGTGACAGCTTCATGCTTGGATCACATTAACGTTAAAGGTTTCCACTCAAAACTTGATGGTTTCATTATCAAAACAAAAATATCTGATCACTTTCCTGTTGGTGTTTTCATACACACAGATAAGAGCTTACCTGAAGATAAGGTTATGGGACAATCTACTCATCTTTGCGACCGGAGGGTAACACAATTAATAAACAGAATAAACTGGTCGACACTACTTACACTCAATGATTCTGACAGCATTTATCAGCAACTGTGCGAAAAGTTAAATCATGTTTATTCATTATCTAAAATCAGGCAACGGGAAAATATCGGTAATAATACATTTAAACTTCCGTGGATGAATAATGCTATTTATTCAGAAATACAGATAAGAGACACACTATTCAAAAAATACAAATCCAATACAACAAACAAAGTGCACAGAAATAATTACAGAACCCAAAGAAATAAGGTAACTTCCTTGATAAGGCGATCTAAAATCTCTTATGTTCGCTCTAATCTCGAAAGGAACAAAGACGACATTAGGAAGACTTGGCTACTGATCAATAGCCTTAGGGGTGTCACCAGTAAGAAAAGCATTGATATGCAAATAAAATCAAATTTTAAGAATATTAATTTAAACTATGTCTGCGAATCCTTTGCATCTCAATTCACTAATGACATACAAAAAATACTGCCCCAATGCTCACAACACATTCTCAACCCTGGTGCTAAAAAAATAATTCCATCTACCTTTTTATTGTTGCCAGCAACTCCAGCTGATATCCAAAGTATATTACAGCAATCAAAAAATAAATGCCCAGGGCACGATAATATAAGAATGATCGATCTCAGTTGTAAACATGACATCATTGCTGCAACAACCCACTGGATAAACAAAAGCATAACTGAAGGTAAATTACATAACGATTTAAAGTTAGCGGTAATCAGACCGATATATAAACAAGGAAAGAAAAACGACACAAACAATTATCGTCCCATTTCTATTCTACCCTCCTTGGATAAAGTCATAGAAAGATATTTTGCGGTACAATTAATTAACTTCATAGAAAAATTCAACATTATCACTAAACATCAATATGGGTACCAAAGAAATAAAAGTGCACGATCGCTTCTGGAGTACTTCAGTGAAGATGTACGGAAAAGCCTAAATAAGAACTGGTCCGTTCTCGCTGTATATATCGACTTCACTAAAGCTTTCGATACTATCGATATCAACATCCTTTTAAAAAAACTGGAACGATGTGGAATACGAGGAATACCGCTTACATGGTTAGAAAGCTATCTCACCAATAGGAAATTACTTGTAAAATTATTTGAACATAAGAGCACGATTAAATCTGTCACCTCTGGTGTGCCACAAGGCTCTATATTAGGGCCAATACTCTTCTGTATATATGTAAACGACATACCAGAATATATTAATCATTCTAAAATATATATGTATGCTGATGATATAGCGCTAGTTTCAATCAGCAAATCTTTTGAAATGGCTAAGGAAAAAATGCAACAGGATTTCTATGCGATACAGTGGTGGTGCCATGACAATAAATTAGTAATAAATGATAAGAAAACGGTAACCATGCAATTCCGAAATGCCAAGGCAACGAGAAAACTAATAAAATTAAGATTTCATACGCATTTATGCCTTCATACTGGTAACCCTGGCCATAAAAAGAGTAACTGTCATTTATATTCCTGTTCATTTATTTCCCAAGTCAACTCCTTTAGATATTTAGGATTGACCGTAGACGAAAATTTTGACTTCAGTGAGCATATTAATCACTTGTGTAATAGACTTAGATGTATTTTGTACCAACTATATTGTGTGAAATATACCTTACCAATTAAATGTAAAAAAATGTTGTACTTAAGTCTCGGTGAAGCAGTACTCAGATATGGTTTAACGATCTGGGGCTCCACAAATAAAACCCTGTTGAGAAAGGTGGAAAAAATCCAAAACAATATGGTATTACAATTGGATCCAAGAGAAAGAAATGTCTTTAAAATTTACAAAAATCTAAACATGCTTCCAATACGCGATTTATTACACTACATATTAATAACAGACAACTATTTTAACAATAGCTACAAAACTGTAAGAAATGTAACACACGATATAGGACTCCGAAGTACTAGAATATATAATGTACCTAGTTTCATCAACGCTCACGGGAAAAGAACCTTGGAACACGTAGTTCCTAAATTGTTTAATACGCTACCACAAAATTTGCAATCAATAGAAAATATTTCTCTACTAAAAACGCGTCTGAGACATTGGTTACTAGAGAAATATAATGATACCGATATATGAGAATTATGTTTGCTTATGTGATAATACATTTATTTCTTTGTCTTGTAGGTATGTTAAAAATATGTTATGTTATGTACACATGTTAAAAATTTAATGACATTATACTACTAAAAATGTTAAACATTGTTTTGTTAAAAACTAATCTAAATTTATGGTTTAAACATGTATAAAGAAAGATACATATATTTTGTCTTTATTTTGTCACATATATAATTTCTTTCTTCCAATACGAGAAATATCTCAAATGCAAACACGTTATATATTTAAAAAAAAATTTAATACATATATTCCTATAATGTTAATGTGTATTTATGTATGTACTCTTGCTCCCTAATAATTTTATAATATGTTTTTGGCAATAGTGGAAACATTATTAGTGAGAATTCATGTTTGCTAATGTGATAATACATTTCTTTTCTTTTTTGCTTAAAGTTATAACCTTTTCTGCTACCATTTCTAATCTCTGCCATTAAATTTCTTATATTATAAAAAATCTATTGTTAAAACATTTTATTACATTATATTGCTAAAAATTTTAAACATTGTTTTGTTAAAAATTAACCTAAATTTATGGTTTATACATGTATAAAGAAAGATACATATACTTTGTCTTTATTTTGCCATATATATTTTTTCTTTCTTCCAATACAAGAAATAACTCCAATGCAATCACGTTATATATTAAAAAAAAATATTTGATACATATATTCCTGTAATGTTAATGTGTATTTATGTATGTACTCTTGCTTCCTAATAATTTTATAATATGTTTTTGGTAATAGTGGAAACATTATGAGATACACAATTTTAAAAGACAATGTACGACCACGAATAAAAAAAAACTAATAGGCACCTGCTGACAAGCCTTGAAAGGCTTAGCGGGACCTAGACTTTTTTTTCACATTGTATTTTCTTGTAAATGACATTTCATCTTTGATTAATGTTATAAGTTTTTGTAAAATTTCTAATCTCTGCAATAAATATTATTAACCCTCATATGGATTTACAAAATTAGTTACGTCGTTGGATTTTCGGCGCCGCAGCGGCGCCGCGTCATTTTTTGCTATTATCTTTCAAAGTTAGCCAGAATTTACAAGTTTTCCGATTGATAATGGTAAATACATCTATTATCTTTATTTCTTACCGTGTTTTGCTAGATTTAAACCCTTATTGTTGAAGTTATAACAAACAATCTTGAACGCTACATTCTTTTCCATTTCTTGCCGTAATGCTCTTTATTTCAGTTCCCTTTGTTTGTTATTTTTGAATGAAAGTTTTAATTTCATGTGTTATTGTTGTTTGAAATATTTTTCAGATATGCAGAGCTCGACAAACTCCGCTTTTTAATGTTTATATTGTTTATAATTTTATGTATCTAAATACTAAAAATGATGACCGAATAAAATTCGTTTATGCCCATATGACATAATTTTGCTTCACTACGTCCACCCATTTGTTATATCTTTGCAGTGTATATAGAAGGAAAAGTTATTAAACGTTAATAATAGAACAGTTGTAGGTTAAGTGAGAAGAGACGAGTGTTACTTTCGTGATTTTTACAAGATTCTGGCGATCAAGACCAATATTACGAATATCTGGGAGCTTATGTCCTGCATTAAAAAAATCAAGTCTTATGGGTTTTGAAATATAAATAATATGGGATGACAAGCGACGTGTCGAAGAACCCTACGCTTCTTTGGAGTTGAAGCTAGAAGAGTCGGTACTCTTTTCCTACCACGGAGCCCTATTCCCCCACTGGGGACGTGTAGCCCAAGGGAAAGGTTTCCTTAGATATGGACGGGTAAATGTTTTGCGTGGGAGTGCATCAGATTAGGTTTTACTCCTGGATTGGTGGGAAATCCAAAAAAAATAAATTCTTAGAAGTATGTGTTATTAATGGTAGGGGAGAAGGAGCAGCTGCCTTTTTTTCGTCCAGCTCTGCGTGAGAAACCAATGAAAGAATGCTCTGGGGTGACAAAAATACCCTCACTTTGGAAGGACTTCCCTTACATTTTCTTTCCGTTTTCTTAGCGTTTCACTGACCCAAACATTGAGACTGTCCATACCTTCCCACTAAGCTCCCTTATTCGTCATTCACCACCTTCTTCCCCCCTCCCACAAAACTTGATTGAACTTCTCTCCACCCTAATGACCCACCCGAGCTAGACCTTCTCGGAATGAAGGGAGGGCCACCGCGGGGCGTTTTGACAAGGCTTTGTTCCTTGTCCCTCATGCAGCGATGGAAGGAAGAAGGAAAAGCATGCTTTTGTACCTAATTGCCTCCTTGCACTCCCAACCTTTTCCGCGATAAGGATTTTCTACTCCTACCTGTCCTAACGATCTGGGTATTCCCCGATCCTTGGCAGTCGACACACTACCACCACTTCACCTCAAAACAACCTCTTGGCATTCCTTCTCCTTTCTCCTCCTCACTCACCCCTTTACGTTAGTAACACCACCAATTCATAAAACATCTGTGCATTTCAGTACACAAAGAAACGGGAAATATGTTCACAAATTTTCACCTCACGGTAAATTGTCTTTTCACCTATTCATAATGAAACGATTTTTACCATGTAAAGTCTAAACTCATCGTCAGGAAAGAGAAATTATTTTCTATCACTCAATTAGTTGGGTAGTTATCTGGATTTCACCCCAATGGTAAACTGTCACGTCATCAGTAACTATATAAACGCTTGCAATTTTGTATACACTATCTTAGACGCAAAGGGATTTTTTTTTCGAATGAAAGGCACAAGACATATAACAATAACTGTGCGATGTGTTCTTCACGGTAGTCGGTGAAACTGAATCTCCTGGCAAGTTACAGTTACTCATTCAGCGAGAAATATTCATACAACGGTGAGGAAGCATTATTCTACGAATTCGGATAATGCATTGTGTTAAATTTTTCTTAGAATTGCGGCTTGGAGTAATTCTAAACAGAGTCACCCTAGGATGTACCCAAAGGTGACTATCACCACGGCAGGTATGTGGGCGCGGAGCGGAGAAGGTGCCCAAGCAAAACTAAGTCGGAAGCCACGGAAAAAACAGGGAAAACTTGGCTAGCCATGAGTTTCTATGAATAATTCTTGCGAAAAGATGAAGTTTTGTCAATGAACATTACAACGAAGCAAACATAATGATTCTTAGCTAAAAGAGGAAGCACAATTGGTATTGTAATATTTTCCTTTTGTTAAACAATTTCACTTGGTTTATAAGTTTAAAAAAATAAATAATAGGATTATAAATGTATTATTGCATTTCATATGAAACATAATTGCTTTGACATTAGCGTTGAGAGTGCAGACCCTGACGTAGCGACGAGGAAATTCTCGGCCCAAGCAAAACTAAGTCGGAGGCCCATGAAAAAACAACTTTGACTAGCCATGAGTTTTTATGAATAATTCTCGTAAAAAGATGAAGTTTTGTCAATGAACATCATAACGAGGCAAATAGATTGATTCTTAGCAAAAATAGAAAGCAAAATTGGTATGGTAATATTTTCCTTTTGTTTAACAATGATTACAAACAATATGATTATAAATATATTATAGCATTTCATACGAAACATAATTGCTTTGACATTAACATTGAGAGTGCAGTCAACGACGTAGCGACGAGGAAATACTGAGCGCCGCAGCGGCGCCGAAAATCCAACGACGTAACTTTTTCCATTAGAGGCCAATAAAATGTAAAATATAGACACTACGCTAACAAAATTTTATATTTAGGCGCATAAAGCAGAAAAAATAGACTACTGAAAATTTCAAAATGATTCATTGGAATGGAAAATTTTTACACCACTTTTAAAACCACGAGCGCCGCTAAGGCGCAGCGAATCCATATGAGGGTTAAAAAAACACCTCAGATCTTACTTTACATGCATGAAGTAATCACCACAAGGAATTTTGGTGGAAAGAAAAAAACACAGAAATAAAATACAAATATTTTGTATTTTCATTAGTCGATCACAATAATACCTGCAATTTTTTCTTATTATCATGAACTAATTTGGTGAAAAAATACTGGTAATCTCGTTTGAACAAAAATTATTTAAAAGAGCACTGGCAGAAGTCACAATAACTATCTTCAATAGTTTTTCCGACGAATGTCCATTGTCACATCATCCACTTATAAAAAACAAATCCACCAAAGTCCTATATGTCACTTCAACCACTATGTTATTCTGTCTTCTAGATGATAGCACTATGAAGATGATATAGGATATATATTTTTTAGAAGAAGAGGATGATATAACTATGAAGAAATGGCACCCTCCTCACCATCTGGTCACCTTTAATTCAACACGAATTATCTTCACCATCTTCTCCGGCAAGGCCACAGATTCTTTCCTGATGTCACTCGCTATGAAGAGAAGCTCACACCACTAAAATTAATAAATAAGAAAATACCAAATAAATTACTACGTAGTTATTTCATTCCCAATTTTAGGCATTTCTGCATGAGAGATATATCCAATGACTAGGCCAGTAAATATAGGAGATCATTATATCCCTTGACGATTTTTTATTTAAAACTAGACCATAAGTTAATTTCAGATGATGAAAGCCGGGCACAGATAAATTACGGTTCATTGCACCAATTGTAAGAGAAAAACGCATATTTTCATTCACGGTGGTTCATACACACAAATAACATACGTTTCTGACGAGACTCATGAATTTCTCATGATTAGATGCTTTATATCCAATTAATCTAGTTAATATCGTTGGTCTTACGAAATGATACATAAGCTGAATATTTGAGCTCAAGAATCCTAGAAATTTATGTGCTTTCCCCCGTAATATAAGGTACTACGGCAAAAATAAAATACTGGTAGTTTTATCGAAAATACCCAAGTACATAACATATCGCGTAAATAATTCAAATTGCTTTTCAACTCTAAGTTACAAAAGTATAGTTAAATAAGCACTGTTTTACTGAGTTTCAGACGCATAGCACAGCAGAGGGCAAGATAAGGAAGAATAATCGTTACTATAAACTCGGCTGCAATATGATAATTCCCAGACACTCCTTCAACCTCACGTTTACAGAACGAAATAATACAAAAAATACAGCTAAAATACAAGAATTTCCTATTGAATTGTCGCTTCTATATTTAAATCGCCACTTTTAGTACTGTCAACATTCCCAAGCCACATCTAGCTAGAAATTACATCCAAATAATTACAGCGAGAAAGGGTACATACCTTACTGTTTTTCATGGAGGTGAAATTGTCTCTTCTCATCCCTCAAATACACTTCTTCTTCAACTCAGGATCTTTTGGAAAGCTAAAAACTTGAACTTCGGGTCCATTCCTGAAGTTTTATTCGCATCCCGGCACTACACACACTAAAGGAGCTTTTAACAAAAATGCCTAACAAATACGTTTCTTAAGCCCAGCGAATGAAATTCAAGAATAAAGGAAACTTCACTATCCTCAGAAACTTCAATTTCCACCAACTAACACCACGAAAATCCCTAAAATGTGGTAGAACGTAACGTAAATTCACTCGTAAACAAAGTGGTCTCCAACGGCAGCCGGAACAACAGAGCACTTCTCGTGGTGACGTCAGAGCCTCAGCCATCGCTTGTGATCGGGCCTTCTCTCTAGGGGGCTATGGCAGAGGTGAATGTCGGAAAAAACGAGAAAAAATGAGAAAAAGGAAGGACAAATTGCCAGTAGACCAATAAGGTGTTTATTCCAATTTGATTAGATTTTTTTTCCTTTGTTAGCAATGCGCTTTCTAAGAATGGTGTTTGTTTTTTGGTGGATGGGGAATTTCAAAAGGACAGAACATATTGTGTCCACTATTGGAGGATGCTGGGGAAAAAATACGTATATATTTTCTGATTCCCGCGTCCGTTACTTGGAGGTCTTAGTTCCATAAGGTTTATTTTCTGCTGCCGGAACGTTAACAGGAAGCGTCCGCTATTTTGAGGTGTCCGTTAAGAGAGATTTGATTGTGATACAATCAATTCAAAACCTCTCAACTCTATCGCGAGTGCAAACGCGTTTTTGTGAACATGGAGAATCAATGGACCGCACTTCACTCATTGCCTTGGCTAAGCTAATTGGAGGTGTCCGTTAAAGGAGGTTTGTCAGAAAATAAAATTGGCCGAGTTCTCAGCGAACATATAATTTTAAAATAACGATCAACCACAAAGTCGAAATTTAATTCATGAATACTTTATAATGTTTTTTCGGGCGAATGCGTTGCGTGAACTTTTCTAGCCTCTTCCAACTCTGAATATACGGAAGGATATGAAATTATGTGCAGCGTAATTATTCGGAAGAAAATGGAATAAAAGGGAAAACGTGTTTAAGTTGTGATTGGGGATCATCCTTGGAGCAAAGCAGAATCCTCAAAAAAGAATAACTCGCTTCACCAGAGAGCTCCATAAGTACGTGATAAAGAAAACTTACAAATAACTTGTCATGGAGAAACAAAAACCCAGTAAGTACTGTTCCACTAACTTTTATTTGTTGTCGACCAGTTTCCACGGATATAAGTCATTATCAAGTCTATTTGTCCTGATGATGACGCTAGTCGAAACTAGTTGACAGCAAAAAAAGGTTGTGGAACAGTACTGGCTTTTTGTTTCACCATGAATATCTCACCGTTATACCAAGTCACGCCAAAAATCAGTGGAATTCATTAACAAATTTTGATACAAAAATTAAAATATAAAGCAGCGTTATACAAAAATATAGCAGGACTACAAAGAAATAAGGATGGAAATTTCACGAAGTTCATAATTTTGTAGGATGTGATTTATTTAGCATATTAGGTTCTATTTTGCTCCGCATTGAGAGAAGCCGTGTCTGGACTCACCCTGCTAATTAGGAAGGAAAGATCGTAAATTCAAAATTAAGTAAAAAAAACAGAAAACAGACATTTTGAAAAAATCCTTCCTACATAGCGGAATAAAGGAGTGGAACGAACTACCTGAAGTTTTTTTAAGATCTTCCCTGCAAATGCGAAAATAAGATTAGGAAGAAGTGTGCATCACTTGTTGATTAATTACATGGTGGTTTAAAAAGGAGAGTGTGAAGTTGGGTCAATGTTCATTTTTTAGTTGTATTACATTGGAATTAATGTATTTAATGGGTTGTTTGAAATTGGTTTACTGGGACAATGTTAAATTCTTAGTACTATGGGATTAAAATTATTGTATTATTTTTACTATGGGTGTCTATTTTGTATATTTGTATTAGATAGATAGAAACTTGGTATGTACACATTTGTTATTCATGTACATCTAATGCTGCCACCAGGCAATAGTCTACTTGCAGCAATATATGATAATAATAATAATATAACTCATTTGAAAGTGCATGAAGTCAATGGCATCATATCCAGAAAGTCTCACTATTAAATTAAGTGGATAACTCTAATGTCTATCTCATCTCATGACATCTCATTTTCTGGAAGAAACTCTAGTATTCCTCTAAAAAGTAGTACTTACTCAATAAAATGACACCGTACTGTTGAAAACGGTCGTGGTGTGGCAAATAAATTGTACCAAAAAGACAAAGGGATCAACTCATTCAATTGATCATGAGCAAATACCACTAAGTCATGTATCTCATGCCATTAAATAAAGAAGTATATGGAAGTCCTGAGGGTCATTATCGAGTCGGTATTCGAAATGCTGGCACAAGATGGAGTCTCTCACTCGGTGAGTGACCCAAAAAATTTCACGCATTAATTAAATCATAAAGTTATTCCATGGTGAGTGTTTAGGCATATGGTATTGGTTTCCCGTTTAGCGCTTTCGACAATCTGGTCACGTCACTGTTGCAAAGGTGTCGGATTACAGCGTAGATTGCAGCGTATTAGCTCTGGTGTGCCATGGCGCACATTCCTATTTGACACCCCGATGCAACTCAAACTTGTGCAGGAGTGATCTTCCGCTCGGAATGGCAACATGTGAGGAGTAATCAGCGAGGGAAATATCTCAGCGGCGGAACAGCATTCCCAACTCGAGTGGAAAGTCTCCGCATTCCGCGCCATTGCAATTCAGCGCAGCCTTCAACCTCGCTTTCATGCCACGGGCGCTAATTACGTCAAAACGAGAGTGCATTCATAGGAAGGGAAAAAAAGAACACCGCAGATGAAAAGAAAACGTCACCTTTCCGCTTCTCTTTCAGGGTCAGCCCTGAAGGGAAACTAGGAGACTAATATGAACGGATTTTGACAAAATGTCAAACACGTTAATACAGCCACACACGCGAGAATTACTTCAATCAAGAGTGCATTCAAGGAAAAATACCACAGCTGAAAGAAAATGTGCCTTTCAATGTCTAGAGATAAATTTTGCCAGTTTACGAAAAGAGATGCTGACGCAAACTCCATTGATGTACGTTACTTTAAAAACCCGATTTACTTCACTTTTTTATTACTTTCATCCTTGCTAACGTTAATATAATTGCCTTATTTTACTTTTATGGCTGAGTATACATTATAAAACCTTCGTTTTGCTTTTCGTAACAACCAAAAGGTTAACTCAAAGCTGCACTATGATGAATGGGGCAGATTAAATCAGTAACGCGTAGGACTTTTTAAAGGTCTGATTAAATGTATTTCCAAACAAGTATTATGAATTCATGACAGTTTATTCGGGGAGAAGAGAGATAAATGAGAATCTTAGGTGGTAGAGCTCTACCCCAATGCTTATTGTCACACATACTCTATGGCTTAGTCTGGAGTGAGTTCAACCAGGGCCATGCTGGACTGCCGGAACGAATCCCGGTGCATCCATTTTAATTTTCACAATGCTGTTTAAATAAGTCCCATCGAAAAATATGCCCGTGTTTTGATGGGTACATGCATACACTTATTTTAGTATAATTTGCAGTTTCTGATTGCAGTGATTATCTATGCCTAATTGTGGCTACCAACGATTAACCTATGTTATGTTTGGCTTTTCTACGAGTTCAATCTGTAAGTCGACGCCTCCACATGGTGGTTGACTATGAAAATATTTATATAACTTCCTTAAATACACCTTTTTTCTATGTTTACTTTATTTTTGCCTACCTTCGCTTTGGTAGAATATAATTATAAGTAATAACAACACTACCAACATTAACACTACCATAACCATTACTCAAGAAATTGACACAAGAAAGCGTGAAGTATGAGACTCGAGTTCACAATCACAACACTCGCGATGATTCCTTCCATTACATCCGCGTACTCTTGGTATTTTTTAACAACGAATTGATTTCAAATAGCCCAAAATATGATGAAAGCGACAAAAAGGTTTTCTAATTGTATAATTACCCCTTTGGAAGCTGTGGACATAAAGCAAGCAATAAGTCAAATGATGTGAACAAGCCGGTGCTGAAGATGCAATCCGAAATTTATATTGCTGCAATGCTAATAAAAATAATTTTGTCACTACTAATTACGACAGTAAACTTATTGTAGGCGTAGGTGGACGAGTAAGTAGCAGACAAAATCCTAATAAAGATAACTTCACTTGAAAATTACGATACATAATGAAGGAAAAGTTACCGATATTCTTCCATTGACGACTGTTGAATTCTTGAATATACACGCTTATTTACACTGATTTCCTCCTTACTTTGTTTACCAAATCAACCAAAAACAGTTGATATCCATTATTAAGCATGTACTCTTTGACATAGGGTACCACACAGAGTATGGAATTCGTTAATATAATTTTTACAGCTGGTCAAAATAGAGCATGTCAGAGTGATTTTAGCGACCAATTTTTTTCTATTGAAAACAGCTAAATTCGTGACTTTATTACACAGTCTTTGTTAATAATATTGGTTTCAAAGTATTCTTATCCATAAAATTGATCTTCATGAAATGAATAGAGACAGTGTTTGTTTCATTTTGCTAGTTAATTAATATTTTTATATTTTTTCAAAAAGTGTGTTGATTTTTTATTGAATTTTATATTAAACGGTAATTATCGTTTATATCTACATCAGGCTACACGGAGTTATTTACACTGTGAGGTAGACAAAAGCATATAGAACAATTTTCAGAATGGAGTTTTTGCGATAACTTGCGATTCTAATATTAACAACCTTATTTATGTAAATCCACCCCGGCCACGAAACGGCGGCGGGACTAAGCGAAGAAAGGATATGACATCCGTGCATAAAGACGACGGAATGCCTGTTCAATGACACTGGTCACTTGAATACATATTTTATGAATAATTTTCATCTTGATTTTTGCACATTATGCTATAAATGGCTAAATTCAACGTACAACTTGTCGCAAATAACAATTTCTGGATATATTTATGATTGGCAATTCTACGATTAGGTCATTGGGAGGTTTCTCAGCATAGTTATGGGCTAAAATATCTTTGAAAGAATTTTCCCGGAATTGCGGATTTCCCTCAAGCATCATGGGCAGGCTGCGGTCGAGGGGTTTATGGAAGGTCATGCACGTGCAGCGGCAGGCGCCCGCGCCGTCTGGTTGAGGATTTGCGACTCTCCGTACCTACTGGCCCAACAATGCTGGTTTTACAACCTTACCAGTAATGACTGTTTTCTACTTCACCTAATTCATTGGTAGCTATCCCAAGTTATGCTTGTTACACTTTTTTGTCTCTTTTTGCCAACCCTTACCGCCACTTGTTCCGACAAATGGAATTTTTAGTTAGTGTCCGTAGGGGTTTTCCGGTTGTTTTTGCGTACCACATGCATCATTTGTCCTAGAGAGAGTGTCGAGTGACTGTAAGTGACTGTGCTGTGCTATAACACTGAATTGATCTGTTCAACGTTGGAAGCGCTTCAAAAGAGGATATAGTTACTTACTTGTATCTGGGAACCAAAGCCTCCTTGCTAAATTCGGTTCTTGGAGTGTCTTTTACGCATGACCTATCGCTTGGACATAAAGCAGTCGAAGAAAGGTATATTTTAAAGCTACGTGTAGCTTTTATTGCTTGTAATACAGTAGCAATGTGTCTGCCCGTGTATTTTTTATGGATTTCGTTTTGAAACTTCATATTTAAGGCAAAGGTTAGTGATGAGAGAAACTGCAGGCAAGGAGAGAAAGGAATTCAGAGGTTATTTAAAAAGAAAATGGGCCTGATAATAG
Organism: Ischnura elegans; assembly: GCF_921293095.1. Classification (NCBI taxonomy): domain Eukaryota; kingdom Metazoa; phylum Arthropoda; class Insecta; order Odonata; family Coenagrionidae; genus Ischnura; species Ischnura elegans. The sequence continues at coordinate 99,236,691 of NC_060256.1, forward strand.
ACGTACCAAAACAAGGATATGGCACCACAAACGATGGTAACACAGCTAGACGCTTCTTTTTGAACCCCAAGTTATCAGCAAAAATTACCGGTAAGAGAATCTGACGACTGTTATAAAATTTAAATATCTTCGCTGCAGAAGTTAAGAGAGATGCTTTAGACGGTTTTACCCTTGGGTCTTCGCGCGGAGGCCGCGTGCGGACGGTAATAAACCTAACGGTTCGCGCGTTCACCTAACCCTTTCCACTCGGCGGCTGCCCATTTATGTACCCAGATTTGTTCTTTTTCTTTGAACATGTGCAAATGTTTTCAATCTAGAATTTGAGTTTTCCCGAAATAACCCGTCTTTGCGATTGGCTCGCTCATTTCCAGCCGAGTCAGTCTCCCTTCAGTATTCCCTGTCGAATTGCCGAAGGACGTTTAAAGAGTAGTTGCTCAGTTATGGATACAACGAGAGTGATTAGTCAATATTTACATAGTGTGGTCTTGACAAAGAGAGAGGGGACTATTCACAAAGTTTTAATACATGGAGCGGGAATTGTGAAACATGACATTCTTCCTATTGGACAGCTTTCCGAAGAGGCATTGCAAGCCACAAGGAAATTAGATTAGAGCATATCGGGAAAAACATACCAGAAAAGTTTGTTTTTGGACTCAAAATTTACCTTATGCACAACTATTTGGTACCTTTAACGTTGTTAACAGTAGAAAATATTCTATTTTTCCCTTAATATTTCCATAGCAGAAGGTAGGTGTGCCCCTTTAGAGTTTGCTTCCCGCATCACAGTCGCCGATTTTAATTGTCATCGCCCTTATGAACAATACTGTGGCCTACATAATCCTAAATTAGTTCAATTGCATCATTACAATACACAATTTGTAAAAAGTTTCACTAATTTACTAATACTTTAGACTCTAGCGACTTTTGGTCAGTTTTTTTTCGATTTTAGCCCACTGTGCGACGGTGCATTGTTTGCTATCGACGAGGCGTGGTCTTATTTTGCAACGACGAGCTGTCGTTAAGGTGAGATACAGAAACACACTTTCGATAAGATGGTGTCGTTGTAAGAGAGGACTTTCGTTAACAACCCGTTAACAACAATTCGTCAACGAGTTAGAGAAAATGTCTGCAGCACGGGCCTGAGTTCAACCCTCATCTATTTAAACCAACCGTCGGGTTGAAATGCTAACAGATAATGAACCCATTCAGTCTTTTATTGAAAATATGAATGAGAACATATTTATTCATATTTTAGTTTTATTATATATAATAAATGCCCTGATAGTTAAATGCATATTTAATTCTCATATGTACACATAGCTGCGTAAAAAGACTAATTAATATCAAATAATGAAATCTTTTAACATTTATCTAGTTTTTTTATGCATATTGTTTAAAAACAACCGAAGATTTCAAAGTAATCAACTGGTTTTATGATGAACTAAGTGAAGAGTAAATTTAACGAATTAGATGATTTTTATGCATCTTTTATTTTCGCTTTCACGCAGCAGACAGCACTAATTAAGTCAATGGAAATGGCTGCCACTGGCAACTAACACGGGTAAAAAAAAACTTCATTCTAAGCAACGCTTAGTCTAGTTACAATTTAGTGACCTTCGAAAAGCTAAGCTAACGAGTTTCTTCCGTCACGGCCATTACTTTGAGTATTGACCGAGATTTAGATCCTCTTCACATTTCTTATAACATTCCTCAAGTTAGGGTTTTAACTAATACCAGTGTTAACACCAGCCAGACATAAAGCCTTCAGCTTTCTTTGCCAAATCAGCCGTGAGTTAAACTCAAAGTTGTTATATAGAGAATAGAGAATTTGATGCAAGAAAATAGTGGAACATTTTAAAGGCCTGATAAAATATCTCACATGACCACGTTTTAAGCTCATAGAGGTAAATCAATTTAATCATTCACATAAGTGGGTGCGAATGATAACTTATTCAATAATATTATCGTTTAATGACTTTGCATTAATATGAAACATAGAATAAAGATTAATAACACTGGTTAATCAAATAAATAATTCAATTTATTGATATTAAACGGAAAAAATGGTCGATCTTGAAGTTTTGAATCCCCAAGAAATTTCTGAATGTGCGAGAAAGCATAGGGAGAGGAAATAACAAGCTTAGTCTGTGGTGAGTCTAATCTTAATTTGAAGCTTAGCTTGAGCTTGAAGGTGAGCTATGAAGATTAATAAAAAAAGCCCTTTGAGTAAAAGCACTGAAAAGGAGGTTAATGCAGCTTTAAACTTTATTTTCTTTCTAACAGATTTCATTTTATGGAATGCATTAAAAGGTTAATGGAAATGTCATATCTGATAACAAGCTCAGCCATTTAGAAAATTGCACTACAACCTTTGCTTCTAAGGTTAACCAGTTGAAAATCTCATATTCGCGACACCAAAGGCTCTTAAAAATGTCGTCTAAAAACCATTTACACGCTAATTACGTCAACAAAAAGATATTTTCAAACAAAAATGTAGCTGCGAAGAAAATCTCACGCTTATTTTTACTATGAGCACATTTTTACAAAATCAACCGGAAGTGAAGTTCACGCCCTTGACATGGAAATGGATTTTCACTAAATTACCCAAAAATTAAAACTTAAAGTTATTGAGTAAAATATATCTCCGACAAATTTCTCAACTAAACTTTGAGACTGTTCAGGCGAGTAATCTCTTCACAAAAAATAAAATCTCTTTGGGAAACTGCATCGAAAAAAATTCTTTAAGTCTTCCTTTCAGGTTGAAATAGTTCAGAAACTTACTTCCGGGATACGAAAATAAATTATAGCGAATGTGGTTTATGCAAATCAAACAAAGCGAAGGAGGATAAAGCATTGTAATTTTTTGATGCGCCTCTTAGTTTAAATTTTGGCGCAATCAAATCTATTAGATCTTTCGGCGTTTTCAATGCCTAAAGTAAACCTTGAAGAGAGAAACAGACGTTTCTCTTTCAATTCACGCTTTTATCGTGATTGGTGGTGACAATGCATACACAGCGACGATACGACGACCTCTGGCTGATTGAATCCACCGACGACAGCGCACTCCAACACACAGCGGTGATTCCAAGATTCATTCATTCATTGGCGGGCGAGACCTCGAAGGAAAAGCAGAGGATAATCCGAAAGGGAAGCACTTGAAAGACCAAAGCTTTGAAGACCTTGTGTTACACCACTGGCCTTCACCCTGCTTAATTACTCGATCAATTCAGATCAGACGGAGTTGATAGCGACTAACGGAACATAACCTTAGAACCGTAATAGGTCCGACAGAAAAGATGAAACAGTATTAATGATAACCCGAACGGATAGGCATACGGATTTTTTATCCCCCGAACAATAACGGGCTATAATAGATGCTCTATTGAATTAAAGCAGTCAAATAAATAGCAAAGCTCACCTAGATTCTTCCGTGTTTTCTCGCAATTTAAGGGCTTGACTTGTGGCACCTCCCGTCACATGCCCGTTGAGGCGCACTGTGAATCCTTTCCACAAAAATTCATTCACTCAAACTTAACTCCAAGCTATTGCATTTGACTCGCTGCCGTTGAATTTATATGCATGACAACATGAACGGCAACACTGCAAAACGGCTGCCCGCTATCATTTTATATCTGTAACAGATCTCTACAAACTCATCAACTCACTTGTTTCACAAACCCCACAAGGAAGGTAATGCACAACTGCCGTATGGAAGACCCATGAGTTGACTTACCTGAAAATAGAAAGGTAGTACATTAATCAAAATACTAATACACAATTATAAATTTAAAATATTATTTAAACATTATATGTCACTGTAATAACAATTTGACCATCCTTAGGAGGATATACATGAAGATGTATGCAAAATATACTCCAATGAAAACAATATTTAAATTATTCATGAATTCAAGCATACAGCAATGACCTTACAGCAATTCGCTGTTGAATTCGTCGTTGTTCGCTGCTGAGCGGTGAATATAAATGAAAATGATAATTTCTTTAATTATTACCATTCTGAAGAGGAAGGTCTGTGTCGTCAAAACATGAGTCGGCACAGTTTCACCTTCACATCTAATTGTTTTTTAATAACAACAAAAACAGTTTATTGTAAGCTCTAAGGTGTCAAAATATTGTCTGAAAACAAACTCAAGGGTTGTAAGCCCAGGGAAATCGATGATACCTCACGTAACCTCACTGCAAGGATTACAAGGTGGCCTAGGGAATGATATCGATCCTCCTAACTGGAATGACTAATATTCCCACGGCTGTAGCTTAGAACGGTGTGAGTCTTACCCTCATTACAAACTTTTTTCAGGCTCTCAACCGGGTAGGAAAATTGAAGTAAGCCGAGGATCCGACATTCAAACTTACACGATGACCCATTCTCTAGGTGAAAGGTGAAGAGTAACAGATAAAACATGAAACATTGTCTGCCTTCAATTTTAATTATCCTGTTAAGGGAAAAGGATCTTTCATGCCTAACAACAAGAAAGTGTTAGCGCTCACTAATCTGAAGCAACCTCCGTGTTGAAGAGCTGAGAGAAATATAGCGGGTTAGCTCGTTGCTTATCTGCTGAAAGAACGCGAGAAGGTATTAAATTTGCGAATTAGGACGAGGCGCAGAGTGTGATAACGCTCGCCAGCGAAAAGGGAAAACGAATGGATGTTGATGACACTAGGGTGATGGAGAGAAAGGAGAAAATGCTAGAAGGGAAGATAACCCAAATGCCAATCATAGTTGGAAAACATTAATATCACCAACACTGGTTTTTCTATAGACACAGGCGACCATATATTGGGAGGACCCTAAGTTAAAACCTACGAGTGCTATGCTTACAGTTTAAAAGAGATTAGAACTCGATTCCTCTCTGTACATGATTACCGAAGTAGTACATTCAAAACTCATTTTTCTGGACTTTAATATTTTTCAGTTATAATTGGCATTTTAAATTTCTTACCTTCGGGCTGATTCATTTGGAAAATCACAATGTCAACTTCAATACTTCTCAACTCCTCGCATAGTAAATTAGCCCTGGCCCTGTAATCGGCCTACTACCCCAAATAACTGCAAATTACACGCCAGCGGCTAGGAAACGGGTGAGCTCTACCCTCACTTTTCCAAAACAACCTTTGATTTGAAGCACCAGATGAAGGAGAAGTGAAAGGTGCGTAATAGAGTCAAGTGACTTGGTGTCTGCGCGCAGAAAGATCGTGAGAAACTGTGAGAGAGAATTTGCGAAGTGTGGGCCGCACAAAGAGGGAAGCGGTCTGGCTGGATGGGGATGACATTGGGATGTTGGGAAGGGAACCACTCCCTTTCCCTTCTCAGCCCATCGCTCGTCACGGAGCGACTCGCTGACCCGGACGAATTATGTCCGCGGAAGACTGCGAGATGGGGTGTGGAAAGGCAAGGGAGGGGGTGAAGGGAGCAGACGGGAAGGGTGGGGACGGGAGGTGACGGCTTATTGCCCCCCCGCACCACACATTCAGAGATTCAAAGATGGCCTCGGAAAAAAACGAAACGTTTTAAACCTTCAAAACACTTGAAAAAAATAAATATTTTTTCATTCCTATAAAAAAGAATGATGATAAAACAGTTTTTTTCGATAACTTGATAGACGGTACTTTTCATAGTACATCGTACTAATTTAGTAAATTAAATCTAATTATTATATTTTTCATGCTTTTACGAAAAATTAGCTACCTCTTTCAGTTTTTTCATTAGTTTTTTGTTAACACGTCTCCAAGATACAAGTCTTCGTGCCCACTGACAAACGGGTTGACATCTGATTTACGGGTACCTTAAATCTTACGTAATAATGTCACATTTTATATTTCAATATTTCCAAGTAGTAACTAATCTTTGAAAATGATAGTATATCAGTCTACATACCTAAAATACATTTTTGAGGAAACCCTTTGATTCAGAGAACAGCACACTAATCCGGTCCTCTCATAATAATAATTACATCGCCACTCCGTTACTTTGACAGCCATTTTTCATCATTAAATGATTCCACCTGAAGGATGGTTTGTTTAGGTGAAAGTAGAGCTCACCCCGGAGTAGGTCAAAGGTGTGTGAACTTCTCGTGGCATAAATTGCGTCCGAACACTTTACTCGCCCACAGTGATTGCTATTCTTTCATCGCTTTGATCACGTACTTTTGGAGAGTTGAGGCGATATTTGATCAAAACATTTCGACCTCAAGAGGGTAGGTAGAGGAGTAGAGTGACAGGCTTAGCAAACTAGAAAGGAAAACATTCTCTGAGAAAATAAGAAATGTTAGGTGTTATTTTTATTCGAACAAGAAACAGCCCAGGAGCTAAACATATCCGTCAAAAGATGCGCCCAAGGGTCAAATGTCAAATGATGAATGAGAACGGAGGAACGAGCTAGAAGTAAAAAAAATAAAGAGGAAATGGAGGTCAAAGGGAGCAAGGAATCCCCTTGATGGCCTTCCCACTCTCTTGATTGAATGAATGCCAATGATAAGTTGGAGGCGACTAATTAGTTGGAGTTTCTGTGTGTGGCTGAGCTACTTGCGCTCACTGATTAAGTGAACCTGATGGTTGGTTTGAAAGGTGAGGGTAGAGCTAAAATCAGAATAAGCCACAGGCATTCATAGTTGGAAAGCATTGCTGGGCACGGGGCGGAGTTTTTCGGAGCGAGTTTTTGCCGCGGAAATTTCGAAGAGTTCTTTTTCTCTTACCGTGTCAACTATGAGCCATGCAATACGAGAGAATCATCATTCACTCCTGAACAGTAGCATGTTAGTTAAAAATTATGCGATTCCCGAAAAGTTGCTATACTCTGTGATTGAGATTATTAATCGTATATTATTCAATTGAAAGGAATCATAAAGTGAATGAGTGCAATCTTAGTATATAAATTGAAATGGAATTAGAGATGATAAAAGAAAGATGATAGAGTTACTTATTGCGATTTTTTTCAGAAAGGTTAACATGATTAAAATCATCTTCTGCATTTTCTCAAGGAGGTACACATCCCTTAAATATCTTGCTTATAAGAAAAGTTGCGCCACGAGGATTTTATCAACTGGAAACACTTGATTCTCCATATTTTACGACTAGGAAAAATTAGTTTATTATTCCAAAGATTCCTTGATTTAATGTAAGATTACGTTCTTTTACCCGTTTACTTTGAGAAAAGACAATTTTTTCGGCTTTACCGACAGCGGTTGAATTAGATGAGCCAATTGATCGTAGGAATCTCTACTTTTGCCCGGTGACCGAGATGAAAGCTGTAAAACGCAGATCCTCCTATCCACCCCACCGTGCGGCTGGATTCGGAATTGATGACGTCACTGTTGGTGTAAGTGTATGTGTGTTTGTGTCGCAGGTAGGCATTTCGAAAGGGACGGATAGTAATGGCGCCCCACTAATTCCCTTCCCTTAACTCCTCTCCTTTTTCTATCGCTCTTAACTCTTTAGCTTACCGTGGCCAGATCAATTTTTCTCCTTTCTCTCTGAAAGAGGAAGGAAGAAAAAAAACACATAGAACGTCCATCCAACTAACTGATGATCTTCGCTGGAAAGTTTCCGTAGGAAGAAGCAAATCGCCGATGAACAGCGGATAAAGAAGGAAAAAATACTAAAGAAAAAGACCTGAATGGGTTAAAAAGACTTTGTTGCCGATCAAAGCGCTTTTCATCTCCATGGAATCTCGGGCACCTCTGAAATGAACAATCAGGAAGTCTAAGCGTTGGCGGCCCTAAAAACCTACTCATTAGCCTAACGCAGCAATTAGGAGATCTCCAAAGTGAATAACTTTAGAAAGGAGTTTTATCAAATATGCCCTACACAGTGAAAGGAACGACTAGATGACCACTTAAAGGGAGAATAACAGATAATTAGTAACAAGAAAGGTAATGAAAAATGATTTAATATTGTGGTTTCCTATTTTTTTTTATTGCCTGCATCGAAAGATTATTACTCCTGTAGTACGTATTTCACGCTTTTAGATCTTTAAATGTGATATCTATTTTTCGCGATTAAATGAAAAGTGAAAATTTTCAAGCGCGCGAAAACGCGACGCTTAAGTATGAATGTCGGGAAGTCTCTCCGCGTGACGTATTTCTGGTTCCCCCTCCCGCACTGCGAGGTGACCTTGAGGCGAGGCTTAGCGCTGATACGACGCAGGCTGCTAGCGGCTAGCCTAGTACCCTGCTGGCTGGTAGCGCTTGGCTTAAATAAGGATTATTAATAACTTAAGTATGAATGCTGGGAAAACTCCGTGTGACGTCGTTCTGGTTCCCGCTGCCGCAAGTGAAGTGACCTTGGGGCGAGATTTTGAGCGCTGATACGACCCAGGATGCTAGCAGGTAGCAGAGTACCCTGCTAGCTGGTAGCGCTTGGCTTAAATAAGGATTATTTATACCTTATCAAACGAAGGAAACTTTCCGACCTTAGCCAGATTTAATAGGTTATTATTAAGACATGTTTCCCTGAGCTATGTACCTCATGTATGCATTAGTAATCTCAGACGATGTAAAACTCCTATCTACTCGTGTAGAAACTAGGTCCTTGTGAAGTCACGTGGAGTGGAATCGCATGGGCGCCAATCTGGTCTTTTTCAAATGAGGATAAAATTGACCATTGCCATTCGTCTAAACCGGTATTTCTAAAACCAAATAATTTGTATATTATGGATACACTGACGGTGGATAACGAATCGCAATCAATGCCTTTCGTTTTCTTTGATGAAGGAAACTAACTAACCTATTGAGAATGCATGCAGCAAAACTATTGCGAATATTTTACGGTGATATGTGGCTCGATGTGATGGAAGTTATGAATATTAGTTATTCAATGTATTGCGATAATTCCACTGCCTTAACTTTCACGCGACGCATTTCATAGTCACAACAACGCTTGAATAGTTCTTGGTAATATTGTTGTAACAACGAAATGTGTCGAGCAAAAATATTTTCTTCTCAAATGTTTGCAGTGCCTTATTTAACTAAAACTTGCGAAGTTTTTTATATAAGTGGGAAGAATTGTTTTGAAAGGACGCAGGTAATATTTGCTTTTTCATTGGTCAAATAAATGGTTCCTTAACTATTGATTAGAGTAAAAATTATAATAAAATAAATAAAACCACATAGGCCCTACTAAACTCGTACCTATACACATAGATTTTTACATCCTGATTCAATTTCGACCTGAAGGCACTATGAGCATTACTGGTGCAAGCGTAGTCAATAACGGAGATATTGAATGATATGCAATAAAAAGTAGGAAACCATTATTCAATTCGTGAAATACTGAGGAGCAACATTGAGGTCAAAAGTAGGAAATTTCAATAGAAATCGGCATGTGCGTAAGCACAAGGAATGACGAGGGGAAATGGAATTATGCGTGTCAAATATAATGGTTACTTTAATGATTTTTAGGAGTGTATGACGGTGCAAAATAAAGATAAAAATTTGTGTACAGATCATTATGAGCTCCTGTTATGAATATAAATTGACAGCATTGAAATGAAGTTTAACATGCGAATAGACAGGATTATGGCGGAGCTGAAATGTATTTTTGATAAAAATATGTGAACAGGAATGCATGCTGAGAGAAATCACCACAGAGAAACTATTGCATTGGTAGGACGATTACATGGAGGAAACTCGCGGCGCTCGTTAAGGGGTAACGCCCCTTAGAATCCCCAGATCCGGCTTCACCGTCTAATTTTGTGGGTGTCCAAACAATTTTAATACAAGTAATCTGACCCCCAAAGTCCTTGGTGCCGGCTTCGCCGCCCAGGGGGGAGGAAAGGGACCCACGGCTGCGCCACGACTGGCTTCGCCTGCACGCTCCTTGGAAAGGCTTCGCCGCTCCTCGAAGATCTCTGCACAAGTCCGCGGGGCCAGCTTCGCCGGCCAGGGGGAATGTTAGCGCCCGGCGCAGCCGCTCTCAAAATCTCCAGGACCGGCTTCGCCGGCGAGGCAGGAAGAATGGCGCCCCGCGGCTTCGCGGGCATGCTCCTGGGAACGGTTTCGCCGCTCCTCGGCCAATACCAAGGGCGGTAGGTGCCCAATAGTGGACTTTTACGGTATTTTCTATTTTGGAAGGGGGGCATAAGGATTATATCGGGTATTTTCAGATTTTTTCCCCAGTTCATTCCTCTAATAACGAAAGGGTCTAGCCGGTTAAGATGGTGAAAAGTGCCCCCCGATGTTTTGAAAAATAAAAAATATACACTCAAAGTGCATAAAAAATTATGTGTTTCCCCAAAGTTTCAGGCCATTTCATTTTTCAAAACATCGGGGGGCACTTTTCACCATCTTAACCGGCTAGACCCTTTAATGTAGTTTGATTTCCTAAATTTCGATGAAATGATGTCTTAATCCTTCAAAAATCGCAGTTTTCGGTGACTTTCAGCATTTTTTAAGGTTTATCTAGGCAATCAAGTGCGACAAGAAGAAACTGTAGCCTACATTCAGTGGAATACCTAGTAACCATGTATAATAATCATTTCCGTTGTCCATAGGATAAAGGTACGTAGAGGTTAGCGGAGAGTATTGGAGCAAATGCAATTACTTCGTTAAATACATTTTCGGTCCGAAGTTTCTCAACAGTACACCTAAAAACCCACTCTAATAATAACGGTATTGCGGGGTCACATTCATCATACATCATAGTGAAGTAAAAACTCCCGTATGGCATCTATATTTTGGGAGTATTATTACAAGCAGCAAAAGTGTGCCCGAAAAAAATTGGAAGTGTGCGCCATTTTTATTTTTTCGCAGTAATATCGATGAAAACGGTTACAAAAACTTATAAATATACCGTTCCTCAAATAAAGTGCAGTACTTCATTTAATAGGGTAGTTTCCTTCATCAAAGAAAACGAAAGGCATTGATTGCGATTCGTTAACCACCATTTGTGTATTCATAATATACGAATTAATCGGTTTTAGAAATCCCAGTTCAGATGAATGAATGGTCAATTTTAACCTTATTTGAAAAAACCATGCGATACCATGCGATACCACTCCACGTGACGCCACAGGGACCTAGATGCTATACGAGTAGATAGGAGTTTTACATCGTCTGACATTACCAATGCATGCATGAGGCACAGAGCTCGGAAAAATCTTTTAGTAATCACTTAATAACATTTCCTATGGAAAGTTGGAAAGTTTACTTCGTTTAATAGGATATTAATAATCCTCATTTAAGCCAAGCGCTACATGATAGCTGGGTACTCTAGTGCCTGCTAGCAGCCTGCGGCGTTGCGATACTCATAGCCCCGCACCAAGGTGGCCTCACACAGCGGCAGCCGGAACCAGAATGACGTCACACGGGCTTTTCCCAGCATTCATACTTAGCTATCGCGTTTTTGCGCGCTTGAAAATTTTCACTTTTCATTTAATCATGGAAAATGGATATCGACATTTAAAAATCTAAAATCATGAAATAGATGCTCCAGGAGTAATAATCTTTCAATGTAGGCAATAAAAAATAATAGGAAACAACCCTATTCTCTCACTATAATCTTTCGATGCAGACAATTAAATAAAAATAGGAAACCACCCTAATGCAAACTAAGAAAGAAATCGGTCAGCTGAATGCGAACGAAATGCTGTGCGAATCATTTGGAAATCGAAATTTATAAATAAATATAATCCAAAATAAATCATGCATAAAAAACGAATATCAGTAGAGTAAATGAGACATAAAGACCGTGAATATTTTTCATCGACGAGTCATTAGATTTCAAGAACCCAAGTAGGGTTCTGTGAATCGAGAAATAGATATGATAAACCAGAAAGCGTTTCTCACAAGACTAATTTTTTACACTCTCCACTAAAACGGCAGCTCGTTTACCCTCGTAAAAATCAGTAAAACTGAGAGAAAAGAACTAATAGGTAATAAAAGTAATACACATATAATGATAATCGATTTATATTGATTAAATCGTGTCCGTAAAAGCTTTTTGTCAATTAATCAAATAGTGCTATGTCCAATGAAATATGTATAGATATAAAAACCAATGTTTATACCTAAAGATTTGTTTCCTTGAAAAATTTAATCCTGCATGACATTTTGGTGTTATACTTCCCCATTCAAGATGGGAAAGGTGACTCTCAGCGTCAAGTTTGGGCAAGGAAGTGAAAGGAGAAGACATAATTTACCGGCATAGCTCACGGTGGATAAAAAACATCTGTACGGCGTGGGTCGTGAAAAGATTTTGATGGTACCGGTGGGTTGATTCGACGAGTTGACGTCAGACAAATATTGGAGAGCAGGAGTGAAGCAGCCAATGGGAAGAGGAGATCCGAATCCAATTACGGCGCAACAGGCATAGCGCGAAACGCCCAAGGCGCCATCTGTTAATGCGGGCAGGAATCAAAGTCAGTGACCGGCTGAGAATGAACGTCAGGAGAGGGATGGATTTACACAATCAATGCTAAAGACGAATCACGAGAAATCATGGAAACTAAGGGATTTTTAGAGCATGCTTTGTATTTTTCCATGTTGTTTACAACATTTATGATCGCGCCCATACTTCCCTTAAAATAAGTTTAGTTTATCGTTCAAATGCATATGAGGCATGCGCTCAGATGCAAATGTAATATTTTTTATTACTAATAATCTTTACCTACTTCGTATCATGCGTTTTTAAGATGAAGATGCATGTTCCAGGACATTGGTACTTAAGTATTGATCCTGACTCAAACTAAACTCTCAAGATGGATTCAGACCCTGAATACAACCGTAAGAAATTTAAGTATACCGGGACTAGACACGGTGATAACTTTACGGAGTCACCCGCATAACCCCTTGTCCGATAAAGTCCCCAATTTTCGGCAGGTAGCTAAACTGGTTAAAGCACTAGAGCAAAAACCGGGGATCCGGGTTCTAATCCCGGAAAAGGCGAATAATGTTTTCTATGGATTTATCGCACAACTGTGAGGCTTAAATTCAGTCCCAGATTGTTTGTGTTTCTTGGAATACTTTCTCGCCCCCTGGAGATTGCTTGCTAGTTGCGCGGCACCCACCATAAAGGAGAGGGATAGTATGAATAGTCGATATTAGGAAAAGATAGCCGCATTGGCTCCTTCTCCGTAAGTGCCGTCGGGAATGACTCACCAACGCATTTTATTTTTTGCGCAAACAGCAAAAGATAGAAAATCCAACAAGGTCCCGAATTTTCCGTCTCGTTGATGTCAACTAAGAAAGTACAAAATATATTACTCAGAAAATATTGTAACTGTTGGATATACGAAGAAGGATATTTCACCCTCAAAATAACACACTTGAGTTATTCAAATGGCTTACCGTCATCAACCGTAACGACCAAGTGAATAAAAAATGTTGCCAGAGTCCGTTAAAGTATTTGAAGCAAATTGTGGTTGGAAGTTTTCTTTTTCATCGTGAGAGAAACGGCAAAAAACACGTCAAGTGGTATTCGAGTGAGATCGGAGAAAATTTCGTAGCTTTGAACTTAGCCAATCCAAAATTCTGAAACTCATAAAAATATAAAAATTCCTGAAATATCTTTGCCAGGAAAAAAATTCCTTCCCATGTTTAAAACAAAAAAATTTCCAAAAGCATATCTTTAAGGCAAATTCTCTTGAATTTTTGACAAATGATAAAATTTAAACTTTAAAAATGATTTGCTCTCAAATATTTTTTTCCTGTGCGAAATGGCTAGCAATGCAGTATCGTAAAAACATTCATGGTAAATTAGAGTCTAATTAACTACGAGCCATTCACCGAGAAAAAAGGATTACTAGCCAAGCCATAAGAACAAGAAACTCTATTTAAAAAAGTGTGAACTGGAAAAATTGATGGTAGACCAACTCCAGGAAGACCGAAGAAAAGATGGAAGGATGAGGCGTTGATTGACATGGCTTTTATTTAGCTTATAAAAAATGGGCGTCATCAACGAGGATGCAGAAGATAGAAATAATTGAATGCAGACAGTTAGCGAGGCTAAATACCAATTAGGGTATTAATGGCCATTGGAGTAATAGAGAACAAGGGAGGAAGCCAAGTCATACTCCTGTGAGAGAAAGATTTACTTTATAGTGCGAATAGAAAACGTTTTACCTCTTTCTCGTTCACTTCATCCACTCCGATGACAAAAATATTTATCCATCTCAAATATAAGGTTATCATCTTTGAATATGTTCCATCAAATCCAATCTACAATGACGAATAATACGATGAAAATTATCAATCGTTTGCGTATTCATTGAGAATTCAGGGCATTCAATAATAAAGCATCCTAAAATTTAACGGAAATCATGATAAAAATTATTACAAAATTTTAAACACAAGTAGCAAAACGCATGTATAACAACGCCCAATATAGAGTAATTCATTAGAAATTAAAAAAAAAAGAGGAAACTTTCCTTAAGTAAATTTATCATCACGTCCGCTTTCAATAAATTTTGTATTATATTATGCATTGTGACGAGTCGTTTGTGGGAAATTTCCAATAAGTTTTAAATTATAACATGCTAGAATACAATATGCCTATCAGTCCATATGTACCATTATACGATTTATACTGCCTGAATCAACTCTACGTACAGGACTGCAACAAATGAATTTTCATATTTCTTTAACTTGCCTCTATACTTCAAATAACGACAAGATACAGTGGAGTGGAATTTTTCTATAATTTTCAATTTCAACCGAGGCTTAAGCGCCGCGTAACAGTATGTTAAAGAGAATATGCACACATTAATGCATAAGTATTAATAATTCCGTAAATAAAATAATATTAAGTAACCAAAGTATTCTATTTACTTATTTCCAGAAGCTTGTGAACTAAATTTGGCATTAAGAATCCCATACCTAAATCACCACGGCTTATCTTCACTAAGCAAAGCTTGCTTACGCATTGAATTGTTACAATCCCTTGCGAGGAGGACTGTAAACAATAACTGAGCACATTTATTAAAAATACTCTGAGAAACTAATTCAATTACTAATGCATAAACAGAGTGAAATATTGTATCCCTCAAATGAGAAATTCAAGGGCAGAAACCAAAATAGTAATCGACCAACATATTTTTACTGGGTTCAGAACCTCCTTGCATGAAAAACAAACATATTATTGAAAATAAGGCTGATACGTGTTTGTTCTTAGTTTCCACTAGCAAAAAACATCGGTTGATTCAGAGGAAAGACATGTATTAGATGGATTTGTTCGCAAATATAAATACGGATAGTGAGAATATGTTCATAATAAATAAGAGCGAAATGATAAAAAGATTTTCCATTTTTAAGAGTAAAATAGATTCAAAACTCGTTTATTTCCATTCCATCCCATCTAAACCTGCTAAAATCACTCTCTTCTCACGAGTTTTCTCTCGAGTATCATATCCACCCATGTGAGCATGTGATGCGTTGCTACGGCAAAATATTGGTCCAAGTGTTAATATCTGTCAATGAAGAGCCTAGATCACTATCGTTAGACGCCGCGTGAACCGCGCAGCGCATGCGCCAACCGTAACCACAATAGAAAAACCAAGTAAAGAAAGAGATCCTCCGGTGAGAATGTGTGTGCGCCAATGTGATATCGATTCTGGATTGATGCTGGGACCAGCTGTCTTAATAAGTGGTGCAACTTTGGGCGGGATTATGAGGAGATAGAATCTCCATTCGAAGATTAATAGAAATTCGCATCACAGCAGTCCCACCTGTTTTAAATGCAGTAATTAAATTTTTGAGCGTAATTTTGCTTCTTTAATCCATTCAAATCTTTAATTGCTGGTAAAAATATTAAATTTAACGAATTTTTTTCGTAAATATATTAATCTACATATTACCCCGCAAGCAGCCTCAATAAGTCTACGGCAAGTGGTGTTAGGGTAGTAGCCGTTAACGGATAAAAGGAACTTCGCGCACGGAGTTCTACCCTCGTATTCATTGAATGTTTTTTTTCTCGGAAAAAACAAATTCCCACACCCATGCGTACAGCAAAAAAGCCGTCTTTAAATTATCGTTCCTGTCCGACCTCTCTGGCCGAGCGCGTAGCATCCTGACCTCTAGCGGCTCCCAACCTATTTCCTTTACAATATCTGTAACGCTTTCTCTACGTCCGTTGCGTCGCACAGTGGTCCGAAATCGGAAAAAGCCGGACAAAATTCCAAAATAGCGTTTTTTGAGGTAGAGACTTGAAATTTTACGTATATGCTCACTAATGATTGGTGATCATGAAACAATAAGTCGTTTTTCATAGATCTCATCCGTTGCTAAGATACAGAGGACCAAACACGACCAAATTTCCAAAAACACGCCCGATCTCATTTTTCTTCGAAAAACTTAGAAGTTAAGCTGCTCGTAGAGTTTTTGAAGGATTTTAATGCAGTAAAAAACATTATATTCCAGTAATATGATACTTTATCTACATTTTACATTATTTTTAAATATTTTGGTTGATATCGAGGTGGTATAATGTCGCAAAATGGCGGCTCCGTTTTTATGGCAAAACCTGACATAAAGTAGACATTATCTTTAGTTTGAGAAATAATAGTTCTCCAATTTTTACTGAGAGTATTTAGTAGAGATAGCTTAAGAGTATAAAGCAAACATCTAGGAAAAAAGTTTGCAGCTGCGGAAATGAGCGCAACTTTTTTATCGCACTTCACGTCCCGGCTCCGCGACGCGGGGGCTCAGAGACTCTGAGACACTGTTGGATATTTCACTTTCTCTGGAACTTAATTATTTAAAGTCGTCGTTTTATGCACAGTAAATAGTCTCTATTGGCCCTAAATACTTAATTGAAGATACTGCTAAGATATTTGATCGATACACTATGTTACTGAACGCGTAAATCTGGTAAACATGCTTTAGTTTCCAAACTCAACGGAATCAGGTCGCATATTACGAACATCCTTTGAGTAGGATTGAAGTTTTCTCGCGTCGACTGACATGTACAATTACCAGGAAAGGCAACAAATGGCATTCTATCACTAATTAATTCTCTTTTCAACCTTGCCGTGGAGGTGCGTGCCAAAAAGGGACATTTTATCATCCCGCGCAGCCTTTGTTGTTATACAATGGATATTTAAGAAGACGGTTTTTCCGCTTCCTATCCTGTTTAGCATGCCATATAACCTACCACGAGGAAATTATAGTTATTAAGGGATAAAAACATGAATTATTAGCTTTTTATAAAGAAATTTTTGTTATATAATCATAAAATGTGAATTCATGCAGTTAGTATAATTTTACAATTCAAAGTTTTACCTTTTTAAAATCCCGTCAGAATAGAGAATATATACAGTATATGCCTTATTCAATGCTAAAAAAATACAGAATGATAAAAATAGTGAAAACAATAGGAATAAAATGTTGAATTTAGACTCCTCGAGAGAATAGTTTGAAATCATTAATTTAATGAAACATTAATCAAAACAACTTAAATATAACTCCAACGTATGATTTACAATGAACTTGAAGGTTAGAGAACTAAGACAGTGTACACAAATGAATTTATCAAACACCGCGCTGGTTTTTTGTAATCATGGTCATAGTTTGAAACTCTATAAATTCATGAATTCAGTCCTCCGAAGAATCTTGGCCATTACTACAATCTGATTCTTCTCCTTCACTTTTCTCTAAAACCAAAACTTCCCTCAATTCTTTAGGCATCTTCCTTGATATTTTGAATTGAATAGGCATCTTCCTTGGCTTTGAATTCACGGTAGACGAAATATACGGATCTGACGTAATCAAAAGTCTTTGGAAGATGTCGTGATTTGTGGCCACTCTTGAGTGCTTCCTGGTGAATCTTTGTCGAAATTTTCTGGTGTCCTTATTTCTTGCTTCTAATGCCTCTTCGGAAAGTTGCCCCAGTGAGAGAATTGCCTCCTTTGCAATTTCCCCTCCATGCATCAGTACTTTATGAACTGTGGTTGGCATATAGTACCACGGGTACAGCTCCACGTACAGTTCCGCCGTTCTCTGGCAGTATTGCGAGAATGCTGCATATTTTAGGCTTATTTCACAGGATATTGCCCTTAGACTTGACTTCCTTCAACTGTTCCATCATGAAAACTGCCGCCTATTCTGCTTGTGGGACATCAAGAAGGGTCAGCTGCTTTAGCTTGAGATACGGTACCATCTGAGCCCACTGCCTTCTCTCCACCTTTTTCTTGTGTGTCGTCACCTCGAGCCCCAAGTATGTTTGGTCCACCTCGTTAGTCCTAAGCGTCCTAAGCGAAGGGGCCATGTGCCTCGCTCTGCATTTATTTTTTTCTTTTTTTTTTACTGGACAGTAATCAACGAAGATAAGATTCCTTCTAAACAGTCAGCGTATACCAGGACCCCTTCGAAATGTTTTCTCGTCTCTTGATGGAGCTTCGCACGCGCTTCAGTCCACTAGAGTCGTTCATGGGAAATGAAGAGACTGCGTGTACTGGTGTGAAAAATGTGCAGTGGGATTATGTTTTGATTGCTTCAAATCAAGTCACACAACGCAGATTTTCTAAGGTAAAATAATTTGAATATTAACATATTGACGTTTGAAACATTAGCACGTGAATACCTATATGAAATGATACGGTAATTACAGAACAAATACGGAGAAATGGGCGAAGTGATAACTTTTCAAGTAGGTGTAACGGGTAATCCTATCGAAAGTATCCAATCTGTTACGAAATTTTCGACCCCAAATAGCTAAAATACATCATGTTTTGTATTTTAAAAATACATGGAATGTTAGAGATCTCAAAGCTTATTCGAATCCAAATTTAAATCTTTCAAAACTGAAAATTTATTCATGAGTTCATAGAACGAGATACATAAACAATAAAAATTTATTCAAATCGAACGAAAAATTATTATATAGTAGAGCATTATATTACGCAAGTTTACAAAAATTTTCGATTATACTGATTGTATGTTATGAAAGATATAAATTATTGAATAATAGTATGCCAAAAAGGTGAAGTCATTTAAATCTCATCCGGCCGTTGGGATGGGATTTAATTAAATGCCAGCCGCGCTTAAGGGGTTAAGTTTTGCGTCTGGTCGGTCAATAATGTGAAGAACGTTGCTCCGATTGATATTTAGCGGTAATTGAAAGAAATGTATGGCTCAAAGTGTGGGGGCAATGGAATGACGAAAAACTGGAAGGCCTGTGTAGCGGAGACTATATTTGGGCATAAAAACAAAGCATGTTTACCAGATTTACGCGTTCAGTAACATAGTGTATCGATCAAATATCTTAGCAGTATCTTCAATTAAGTATTTAGGGCCAATAGAGACTATTTACTGTGCATAAAACGACGACTTTAAATAATTAAGTTCCAGAGAAAGTGAAATATCCAACAGTGTCTCAGAGTCTCTGAGCCCCCGCGTCGCGGAGCCGGGACGTGAAGTGCGATAAAAAAGTTGCGCTCATTTCCGCAGCTGCAAACTTTTTTCCAAGATGTTTGCTTTATACTCTTAAGCTATCTCTACTAAATACTCTCAGTAAAAATTGGAGAACTATTATTTCTCAAACTAAAGATAATGTCTACTTTATGTCAGGTTTTGCCATAAAAACGGAGCCGCCATTTTGCGACATTATACCACCTCGATATCAACCAAAATATTTAAAAATAATGTAAAATGTAGATAAAGTATCATATTACTGGAATATAATGTTTTTTACTGCATTAAAATCCTTCAAAAACTCTACGAGCAGCTTAACTTCTAAGTTTTTCGAAGAAAAATGAGATCGGGCGTGTTTTTGGAAATTTGGTCGTGTTTGGTCCTCTGTATCTTAGCAACGGATGAGATCTATGAAAAACGACTTATTGTTTCATGATCACCAATCATTAGTGAGCATATACGTAAAATTTCAAGTCTCTACCTCAAAAAACGCTATTTTGGAATTTTGTCCGGCTTTTTCCGATTTCGGACCACTGTGCGTCGTAGCGATTGTTGACGAATCGCTCAGCTTTCATTCGTGCGCAACAAAATATCGTGTATTCAGATGTTAAGTCAGTAAACAATATTTCATCTTAAAATTTCATTCAAATGTTGGCAAAAATTTTCATTTTTTTTGTTTTCATTCATTAATGAAAACTTTCGAAAAAAGTCAACATAGCGGATGCAAATATGAAACGAATCATCTCTAATGAATATTTTATGAGCTCGCTTCTATACCTAAAAGAACGATCGGGTGACTTGGGCTATTGAATCTCACCCATTTTCCAAATTATTAGCGAAATACTAGTCAAACCACTTCATGGTTCAGATTATTTAAACCACTTGTATGTTTCCATACACTTTTATTTATCTGACTATCCACCGACCATGGTTTCGGGAACTTGTGCCGAAACCATGATCGGTGTAAATAAAAGTGTGTGGAAACATACAAGTGGTTTTAATAAGCTGAATATCAAAGATTTCCACAGTATCATGCCGGACAATTTATCTTTTATTTTAATCGCTTTATTGTTCAGTATAATGAGGCATATCTAGGGACTCATAACATTGAGGCTTTGACCAAATGTCGCCAATGGTAACTATGGGAAGGGACTTCTATCTTAACGCGCATGTTCGATGGATACCCTTCTGAAAATTGCGTAAAGTGTATTTAATAAATACGAATTAAAAAAATCACTAAATCTAGCCGTAGCACGATTGTAATAACAATTTCAAATGATACTCTCTCACATCAATAAGAAATACATTGACCGGAAGATTTTCAAATGCGAACATTTAAAATCTCTTGCAGTTCTATTCTTAACGTCTGGGGAAGAACCCTTTGAGTTATGCCTATAAATAGGTAACAAACCCAACGGCAGGCTATGAGAGTGTGTATTTCGTTTCGTCAACTGTTGTTTCGGTTGAATGAAGGGGGTGGAAATGTCTTGATTGGAGCAGCAGCGGTTGAAATGGCGGAGTCCTTTGCCCAATTTTGTATTCCTGCCGAGAACTGACTAAATGAGCGAGAGTCGGAAACCCCAGGTGGTATTCAAGAGGGTCAAATGGGACAGAAAAAGTTTTCCACAGAGAGCGAGTGAGGGCAGTCGAATGGGACCGGAGAGGAAGGAAGGGAGAATGGGACTCGTGCGTGGGAGTAGTAAATAGATGAAAGGAAGAGAGATACAGGGTAAGGGGCTGGTTGGCATAGGCATTGGCCCATTAAGGAGGCAGCCAAGAGGCGGAGACCTGTCTCGATCTTTAGATTTATAAGGATGGAATCGGAGGGAGAGAGAGAGAGGAGAAGTGGGAGGACGCGCGACAAAGCGACGGAGGTCGCCCGGATCCATGGCTCGACTCGAATGCATCCCCTAAAGATACCCCCTACAGCTCGATCGGTCCGCCCCATCAATAAACGCTCACGCCTTCTTGATCTCTATATAATTACTAAAAATATACATGTCATGAGGTGCAGGTCTATAAAAGGTCTTACACTTACACTTGGCCAATGGTAACTTTTTTAACTTATAATTTTATTTGTTGATTGAAAATGCAACTTCTATTTCTTTTTATGTAATTTCTCTGCATGTAATTTCATGAGCAACTTGACATTGTATTTAACTGCATATGTTTCCTGTTTGACGAGGGGTTATATGGAAGTTGGGACTCTCTAGTCCCAATCTCGCCCAATAAAGGTGTTTACTATTATTATTATTATTGACCTTACTATTATTAAGACTGGAACGTTGTGAAATACGTGGAATACCACTATCACGGTTAAAATGCTACCTTAACAACAGGAAGTTATTTGTTTAACTATCTGATCATTGTAGTACTATCAAAACATTAACTTCTGGTGCACCGCAGGGTTCCATTTTAGGGCCGATCTTATTTTTAATTTGCATAAACGACATTCCAGATTTCATCAGATATTGTAATTTATACATGTACGCTGATGACATTGCGCTACTTGCCAGTAGTTAATCCTTTGACAGAGCAAATAAAAAACTACAGGATGATTTTTGTGCTATTCAAGGTTGGTGCCATGATAATAAATTAGTCATTAACAAAAAAAAACTGTATCCATGCAATTCCTAAACTTTAAGGAGGGCAGAAAGCTGATTAATTTATAATTTCACTCACATTTATGTCTACATTCCAGTAACTTGGGTCATGAAAGGATAAGTTGTGATTTACTTTCATGTTTCGTCATTTCTCAAGTCAATAATTTTAAATATTTAGGACTGATATTAGACGAAAATTTAGAATTTAGATTGCACTTAAATTCCGTATGTGACAGGCTAAGATGCATCTTGTTTCAGTTATATTATTTAATATATACCCTGCCAACTCCTGTCAAAAAAATGATCTATCAGGGTCTTGCTGAAGCCTTATTGCGTTACGGGATTAAAATATGGGGTAAGTACCACGAATAAAAGATTATTGAACAATGTGGAAGAACATCAACATAAGATGGTAAAGCAATTGGATCCATCAGAGAAAAATTTGTATAAAACTTATAAAAAACTCAATATACTTCCTTTGACAGATTTATTTAAATACACTGAAATATGTGATAATCAATTTAGCAATAAGTTTAAAAGAAAAAGGAATGTCCATCATGATAAGAAACTCAGAAAATGTGAGAAATTCGAGGTTCCCAGGTATTATAATATCCACGGAAAGAGAACTTTAGAATATACAGTTCCTAAATTGTTTAACCTAATACCTAATTATATCGAGTCTATAGAAAAATGTCAATATTGAAAGAAGAATTAAGAAATTGGTAGTATGAGAATTATATGCTCTAACATGTACTTTAGACATAATCGGGATGATGTAATTCTATGTACATATGTATTCATACACGAAATTGTGTGTGATGTGCATATTTGGGTTTTTGAGTGAATTTATCCGTGTAGGTATGTCACAGATTCCTTTTCATTTATTTTTGAGTTTTCTTGTGGGAGTGGAATTACGAAAAAAATTTAATGTAACTTTGTATTCTTTTTTCTATACGAACTATCTTTTTCACTGGTAAAGTTTTCCGTTCACCTAATACTTGTTGACTTTTTATGTAAAAAGTCCGATCTTTAGGTTAAAAGTGGCATCTGCTGACAAGCCTTGTTTGGCTTAGCGGGACCCTATCATTTTTACCATGCATGTTAATCCGAATTTTGCATATATGTACTTTTGTATAGCGAAATATAATATTTATGACAATCTGTAAATAATAACATAACCTTTCCGAGCAGAGATGGCATTTCATTTATGATATGCTACGAATCTCGCGGCTGAGCTTAAAGCCACCGAGTGCGTCCACCGGGATGGTGGGTCGACCTTTAGATATAGAGGTTAGCTGCGAGATAAGCGAGTTCTCTCGTCGAATAAGCAGTCGTGGACAAAAAGTGGCGGTATTCTGAGGGGGTATTGGGCTACCCTTGGGTAAGGTAGACCATTTAAAAGATACCAAAACCTGTGAAGATACCGTGACTTGGCGACTGGGGGCCGCCAATAATTATCCCTCTCATCACCCGGGGGAGAGGGCAGCAGCTCTTCTTCACATGTGCGAAGGTGGAGACCATACTGGTCGGTACAGCGACACACATTCCACTACGGGCGTGGTAACATTTACTTTAACGGCTGTAGTACTGCGATGTGGAAGGCAAGGGGAAACCACCAAATTATCATCCCGAGGAGTCACAGCTACTCCACTCAATTTATATAATGACATGATGGAATTCTCTCGGGTAAAATATTCCGGAGGTAAACTAGTCCCCCATTCGGATCTCCGGGCGGGGACTACTCGAGAGGGTACATCGGTCAAACGAGATAGAATGTTACGGATAGGAACATGGAACGTCAGATCACTTCGTACCTGCTGTAAGCTAGAGAACTTGAAGGTGGAGATGCGAAGAATGAACCTCGATGTATTAGGCATCAGCGGAATGAAGTGGCCCCAGGAAGGAGACTTTTGGAGTGGAAGCTACAGAATGATACACACGGGATCGCTAAATGGTAATGCTGGAGTAGGCATAATGCTTAGAAAGAGCGCCGGGATGCGTGTTAAAAGCTACCTGCAGTTTAATGAAAGGATAGTAATGGTGAAGATAGATACTAAACCCGTAGCTACTGTAGTGGTACAGGTTTACATGCCTACGTCAGATTATGAAGACGAAGAAGTAGAAGATGTCTACCAAGATATAGCGGAAGTTATCAAGCAGGTAAGAGGGGAAGAAAATCTTATTATTTTAGGTGACTGGAACGCCGTCGTCGGCGAAGGTCAAGACGGAATAATAAGAGGGAAATATGGTTTGGGTAACCGAAATGAAAGAGGAGAAAAGCTGCTTGAATTCTGCACGGAGCACAGGCTAGTGGTTGCCAACACTTTATTCAAAAATCCCCTGCGAAGAAGATACACGTGGAAGATGCCAGGAGACCGTAGAAGATTCCAAATCGACTACATTCTAGTGAAACAAAGATTCAGGAACCAGGTGAAGGACTGCAAAAGTTATCCAGGGGCAGATATCGATAGTGACCATAACTTAGTTATGATGAAATGCCACCTTAAACTTAAAAAAATTGAAGAAAGCCGTGAAAAAAATATGGCAGGTTGAAAAATTGAGGGAGGTTCAGCATCAACTGGCTTTTAAAGAGGCTGTAGAAAATAAAATAGGGGAGGATACGACCAACAAACCAATGGAAGAGAGTTGGAAAACCATTAAAAGTGGTCTGCTGGCGGCAGCTGAGGAAGTTCTTGGTAAAAGAAGAGTCGTTATGAAAAAACCATGGATCACGCAGGAAGTATTAGATATCATTGAAGAAAGAAGAAAATACAAGGCTGCGAAAACGGAGGAAGGACAGAATCGTTACAAGAGAATAAGGAACGAAATATGTCGTAAAGCGCGGAAGGCTAGAGAAACGTGGATGAAAAGCATTTGCGAAGACGTGCAAAACAATCTTAAACATGGAAAAGTAGAGGCCGCTTATAGGATAGTGAGGAACCACTTTAAGGAAAGGGGCGTAAGATGTAATACCCTTAGGGACAAAAACGGAGAACTATTGATTGAAAACGAAGAAAAAGGGAAGAGATGGAAGAAATATCTGGAAGATTTGTACAAAGGAAGTTGCCTCAGAACGAATGCTATCGAAAACGAGAGGGAAGTGGATGACATGGGAGCCCCAATTTTAAGATCGGAATTTGATGCGGCTGTAAGAGACCTCAGGATAAATAAAGCGTCTGGCATTTATGACATTCCTGCAGAACTAATCAAAAATTCAGGAGAGAAGACGTTGAACCAGCTATACAAAATCATTAGTGAAATGTATACGACAGGTGACATACCAAAGGATATCGAGAGGAACATTATAATCCCTATTCCTAAGAAGGAAAAAGCGGAGAAGTGCGAAGATTTTAGGACCATAAGCCTTACTACACATGCATCAAAGATAGTACTGACAAGGATCATCTATAGAAGAATAGAACGAAAAGCAGAAGAGTACTTGGATGAGGACCAATTTGGATTCAGAAAAAACAAAGGCACAAGGGAAGCAATATTGGCCCTAAGACTGCTCATAGAAAAGAGAATGGAAAAGAACAAGCCGACATTCGTTGCGTTTGTGGACTTAGAGAAAGCATTTGACAACGTGGATTGGAGCCCAAGCTTGGAATCCTAAAGAAAATTGGGGTTCTTTATAATGACAGAAGAATCATCCACAGTTTATACAAAAACCAAGTAGCGGTGACAAAATCAGGGCCCAGCTGTGAAAAAGCAAGAATTAAGAAAGGAGTGCGACAAGGCTGTACAACGTTGAAAATTACGGGTGACAATGTACAGTGTACATTGTCACCCGTAATTTTCAACGTTTACATTGAGAAAGCCATTAATGAAATCAAAGAAAAGGAATTGGGAGTGAATATCCATGGAGAAAAAATTAGAATGCTAAGATTTGCCGATGACATAGCCGTTATAGCAGAAACAGAGAAGGATTTGAAAAATATTCTGGTTAATATGGGTAGGGTAATGAGTAGATATCAACTGAAAATAAGCACGAAGAAAATCAAGATCTTAGTATGCAGCGGAAGAGAAGAAGTCAAGACCAACATTAAAATAGGGAGGCAAAAACTGAAAGAGGTGGATGAATTCTGTTATTTGGGAAGCAAGATAACTAGTGACGGGAGAAACAAGAAAGAAATTATCAGCAGAATAGCCCAGGCGAAGAGAGAATACCACCAAAAGAGAGACCTGCTTACAGCGGGAAACTTAAATATAGAAGTAAAGAAACAATTTATAAGAACCTACATCTGGAGTATGCTCCTATACGGAAGTGACGCATGGACAATGACCGCAGCGGAGAAATCAAGGATAGAGGCCTTTGAAATGTGGTGCTACAGAAGAATGATGAAAATCAAATGGATCGACCGAGTTAGTAACGAGGAAGTCCTAAGAAGGGTAGGAGAAAAGAGAAGCCTCATGAAAACCTTAATAAGAAGACGGAACAACCTTATAGGCCACATCTTGAGACATGATGGCCTGATGAAGACAATCGTCGAAGGACAGGTGGAAGGCAAGAATGGAAAAATAAGACCTCGAACAAAATATATGGAACAAGTAAAGAGGGATGTGAAAGAGAAGAAATACGTAGGAGTGAAAAGATTAGCTGATAGGAGAACTGAGTGGAGAGCTGCGTCAAACCAATCCTAGGATTGTTGACCAGTGATGATGATGATGATGCTACGAATATGTACCTGATGTTTTTCTCAATAGGAGATATTGGTACATGGTCTGTGTTAACCAAATAAGTGATAAAAATGCAAGAATGTTTATTTTGTATACTTGTTCTTAAACTTGTCATTAAACTTGTCATTATTATTTTAAAAAATTATTAATATTATTATAAATAAAATACATCACCTACGTTTCGACCTTACGATATATTATTCCTCAAAGCTAATGTGCATTATTATGAAATCAAAGAGGAAGCGGGATTTCAGTGTGAGCGATATCATAAAAAAAGAGTTGCGTACATAAGACATACAATATTAGAGAGAGCATTTTCAGGAGTAAAAAAAATGCACTTAAGTATGTGCCTTAATTGAAATATCGTACTCACAGTTATTTGCTTTTTGTGGCTATTTCATATTGTTTCCGTTTAATCTGGCGTAATTATTCATTTTCATAGATCTCCCATTTAATTATTACTGCTGAAGTTCACCCGATAAAATATTGTGGAGCAAGCATTGTTACCATTAACCACAAAATTGAACTTTCACACATTCATATATGAAAAAAGAGAAATGTTTCAATAATTAAGCATAAAGAGCTTTTATCTCTAAACAAACCCAACTTTTGAAGATATTTGCCTAAGACGGCTCTGATTGGTTGAACAACATGTAATGAGAGAATTTATCGGTTTATCTATCAAGAGGGACTCAATTCAATGAAAACGATCGTAAGAAATGGCATGGAGATTACTCGCAAAAAATATCAGATAAGCTTTTAAAACGGAAGACATTTTCAATTCGTCAAACCTCGATATATTAACTCCAGTGTAAACCTCAGGGTATAAAACAATAATTTTTGCACAATTCCATTTTAGGGGAATTGACTCGAAAAACGGCGAGGCGTATCCAGGACAACAGGTTAAGAGTACGGTGTGCAATATAAATAAATGATGTTGGAAACAACTCCTTTCGACTCGAAAGATAGGGTAATCATTCTGAGAAAGTGAGGTGAGTAGTCACTAGAAAGTAAAGAGTGCAATTGAGTTAATCTGGGTCAAACTAGTCATAAATCTTTTTACCAAAGCGAAATAACATGTAATCTATACATTTAATGATGACCCGAAATTTGGTATTGCTGAGCATGCAATAGAAACTGGCTGTCAACGTAATTTCAAACATGATGTTTAATATTTTGATGACAAGAGCTTTAAACTTGATATTTTAGAAAATTTTGAAATCAGTATGAAACGTGGTGTCCCTGTTTTTAAATGACTCTTTATGATTTTAAATATTCTCCGTTCAACTCTAATTGTAAGTTTCATCCTCAGTCCCTTCCCTCACCTCAGGCGGTTGTTCCCTAGTAATACCTATGACCTCCTTCCCTTTATACCTCACCCACCCATACTTTCTCCGTTTTACACTTAAACCCAATCTTTAAAAACTCAAAACCACAAACCTCCCTCCATTGACTATTGGATATGTTTGCACGTGGTGCATCTCGCAAAAACGTCGAGAATGTACCCTTGGAAATGGGGCATCAGCGTTGAAACCGTTCGGAAAAAATAAATCGCCTAGGAATATTACCAAGTGATTTAATTCAATAGGGTAGTTTCATTCATCAAAGAAAACGAAAGGCATTGATTGCGATTCGTTACTCACCGTTAGTGTATTCATTAAATACAAATCATTTGGCTTTTGAAATCCCGGTTTAGACGAATGGCAATGGTCAATTTTAACCGAATTTGAAAAAGACCAGATTGGCGCCTAAGCATTGCCACTCCACGTGACTTCATAGGGACCTCGTTTCTTTGCGAATAGATAGGAGTTTTACATCGTCTGAGATTACCAATGCATGCATGAGGCACAGGGCTCAGGGAAACATCTCTTAATAATCACCTATTAAAACTGGCTAAGGTCGGAAAGTTTCCTTCGTTTGATAAGGTATAAATTTATTTAAGCCAAGCGCTACCAGCTAGCAGGGTACTCTGCTACCTTCTAGCATCCTGGGTCGTATCAGTGCTCAAAATCTCGCCCCAAGGTCACTTCACTTGCGGCAGCGGGAACCAGAACGACGTCACACGGAGTTTTCCCAGCATTCATACTTAGCCGTCGCGTTTTCGCGCGCTTGAAATGTTTCACCTTTCATTTAATCGCGAAAAATAGATATCGTCATTTAAAAACCTAAAAGTGTGAAATGCGTACTCCAGGAGTAATTATCTTTCAATTTAGGCAATAAAAAAATAATAGGAAACCACCCTATTCTCTCATGATATCCAATGTATCAAGTGAAATAAGCGCGAAAAGTTGAAATGACCGGATTGCGAGTTACTTGCGCACTCACAGTAATTACGGACGAATTGGGTACTAGAAAGAGCGGATAAAAATCATTAAAACCTATTTCCTGTGAAATAGAAAAATATAGCAATCATACGCCATGTGTGCCTCATCCAAATTTAATGCCAGGAGTTCATTACGGAATGCTTATTCCTTTCACACATCATTCCTCATTCATTCCTGGATTTTAATTTATAGCTGGAGATCCTCGTGACTACTCAATGAATTTAAAGGACTCTTTTACTCAATAGCCACGTGCAACGAGAGTGCTATTTGCGAATTTGAACTCAAACCGTTGGCTGAAAACATGAAATCATTTGGTATGCTTGAAGCTACAAAGCTCCAAGGGAAAGAGGAAGACCCACCCGCATTCTTGCAATGCCCAGGAAATATTAAAATTATTCCAGTGCTGAAGTAATTAAGCTTCGAGTAATAATATAGTTTGAAGTGAAACATCAATTTCCATTAAAATTGATTACTCTGCCAAATTTACGTTCACCTTTCTGCTTTCCTTTTGACCTCTTTCTTTAGTGCAACTAATATGACTCACAGTTTTTGCTTACTGGGACAATTCACGAGCTCCTCGACGGTTTATTCCATCAACCACTATTATTGCAATAAGTAACTAATTTAGCCTCAAGTACCGGTGTCATTTCGTTACTCCATTCTGATTGCCAAACTATTAAGATTTTTTAAGACACATAGCGTATATACTCGTAGAAGTCGCGCACCTTTTTCCGGAAATGCCGATGAAAAAAGGGCTCACATTCATCCTCCTAATTTTAATGTAAGCCACGCAAATTTTTCCCTCAATTTCTTATCGTTCAGAGTTTAGCATTGGAACTCGGAAAACTCGGCAGAAATATATTTCTATCATTATTTAATCTTATTAATCATGGTAACGTTAACTTATCGATTTAGCAATGAATCACGAATATTAGACCGCATCCAAAAAGCGCTAGGAAGTTTTTCCCCCTCACTAGCCGTAGGCGCATAAATGGGTGTTCGCGGAATACTCGAGGGAGCGGCTTACACGATAAAATACGGAATTCATTCGTAGTTCAGTCAAATAAATCGTCAAAGAAAATTTCAATGTTGGAGAAGGAGTTCTTGGGTTTCCAGCCGAGTCCAAGGGGTTTTCAGCACACTTTTTGAAATTAATTCACCCTGAAGACGATGGCAGACTTAGCCTTCGAAACGTCGGTGCTTAAAAATCCTTGGACCCGGCTGGAAACCCGGGAACTCTTCCTTCATTCCATTCGCCGGGAAAACCCTCGATCCTTCAATTTTCGAAGTGTTTTAAATTCTACCACTATCAAATTCGGAACACAGGTAAAAGTTGACCTGGATTAAGTCGACATGCAATGGAAATTTCAAGATAAAAGTATAATTTTTTTTAACTATCGGTAATCGGTATCGAGTAATCGGTATCGAGTAATCGGTATCGAGTAATCGGTATCGAGTAATCGGTATCGAGTATTCGGTAGCAGTAAACCACCGGCCGAGCAGAAGACACCGAAGCGTTATCTTAAAGGATTCTCCGAGCTCTCCTTCTCGAAAAAGGATCTAGGGAATACGAATGGGAAAGTCTTTTCGCTCGAGTGAATATGAAGTGAAATATATATATATATATATCCATGAGAGGCATCGTTTAAGCCGTCCATTAATCCCGTAGTCATGGAGATATTTCCGAAAGAATAAATTTCCAAAGAGGCCACGCATCGCGAGCGGCGCGGCAGTCGATTGTTCAATTCAGTACACTTCATGGCCCCATTTTAGGCGATAGAAAGTAATGTCAGTTTCAAATAGGAAATATCCATCGGAAAAAAGCAAGAGGGGCGTATTAAAATCCTTACCATTCGAGGAAATTCAATAAGAAATAAATAAGTCATATATAAATGTTATTCAATCAATATGCGGCCTTAAAAACGAGGAAAAGACATAAACCCACCTAAAAAAGGATCTGGTTCTGTTGAGGAAAATACGAGCCACTGATCTGGGGACATCTACCGGTATTATAAAGTATGCTGTATCAACAAAAAATACCATGATCTCTACATCAAAATACCCTTCTACATCGTATTCAGTTTTTAAGTTAAGCACGAAGACTCAGAAAAAAATCCCTTTACTTCTAAAACTTCCTACCCTTACTATAAATTAGCTACGATTCACAGTTGGCATTGCAACCATCGCAACCAAAGGGGAAGAGATAAGGGACACGATCGTCAAATTGAAAAAGTGTTTCTGGAATACAATATGAGAATAAATAAGAATTAAGCAAAGATACTTGTGTACAGAATAAAAATGACTGTGGCCGACATTCGCCTGAAAGAAAGGGGGAAGATTGGAG
Organism: Ischnura elegans; assembly: GCF_921293095.1. Lineage (NCBI taxonomy): Eukaryota > Metazoa > Arthropoda > Insecta > Odonata > Coenagrionidae > Ischnura > Ischnura elegans. The sequence continues at coordinate 99,267,997 of NC_060256.1, forward strand.
CAAGTGGAGTCGTTCACCTACCTTATTAACCTACCTTATCAAAATTACCTGGTCGGTAGAAGCATGGGCGGATTTAGAGGGGGGCACGAGCCCCCCTAAACGCTTAAAAATAAACAAGATTTTTACTAAGGTTATGTTTACTTTCGCTTTATTTTGTGTATTACGGAGCCTCAATCATTTACTTTAGGTAATATTGGTAACTTTCCTATCAAAGTAAAGATAATATTTTATACAGTAATAGTCGTATTTTGTTTTTAATCTCAAATATGAGAAGGGACGATAAGACCATGTGTCCCCCAAGAAAAAATCCTGGATGCGGCCCTAGCTAGAAGCACGAATGACATCAAGCTTTGAATAACCCATAGTATAAACGCCGTTCATGGAAAAGAGGACGCTGCTACACTCGAAGAGCATACTGGGACTGCAGATGAGGAGACAGTGAAAACATTTGTGTGGGCAGGGACACTCCATGGTTCAGTAGTTTGGATCATCGGAAAAAGTGATCAGAAGAGGATAGAGGCCTTCGAGACATCTACATAATACCCTGCAAGCCGCTTAAAAGGCGTGTGGCAGGGGGTGTCAGGACACCAGCCGTTTACATGTAAACATCAATTGCTCAAGTAAGATTACGACTAGTATTTGTTAAGTCAATTCATGTTGGTGGGAAAAACGAATTCCCATATCTATGTGTTCGGTAAAACATCTCTATTAATTTATCGCTTCTGTCGGACCTGGAAATATAGTGGGGCTCTAATATTATGTTCTCCGTGTCGCTCTTAAAGATATCCATTCTCAATTTTTCAAGCAATCTAAGCCTAGCGCGTAGCCTCCGAGTCTCCAGCGGTCCCTAGCCTAATTCGCTAATATCTGGGTAACGCTGTCTGCACGCCCGTAGCTGTTTTTGACGACCCGCGCGGCCTTCCTTTGTATTTTATTAAGTTCGTGGATTAAGTCTCTGTGCACCGGATCCCATACACTCGCTGCATATTCAAGGTGCGGTCGGACGAGTGTGAAAAAGCACCTTTCTTTTACTTTCTCATCCGAAAATCTTCCCACAGTACGCTTAACGAATCGACGCGGTGCTGGAGGAGGATAAAAGGCAAGGATTGGGTGTGGAAGAAGGAGGTAGGTATATAGAATTGTATATGAAGATGAGCAAGTTATGCGGGAAATATAACGGAAGAAAAAAATTGAGAGAAACGTCCCAGAGGAAGAGCAAGGGCAAGTAGCAATGGGAAAGGTCAAGAAGGATACGGGGAAGTAGAGCGAAAGACAAGTAAGAGAAATGATAGTGGGGAGACGGGGGTAGAAATGGAGAAAAGTCGTAAATAAATCTCAGAACTGCAATACTATTCATATAAGCTTCGATTAAAATAATTTCTCGTGTATAAATTAATCATGACAGGTTATTTATCATTGTAGTCCCATATTTATTTTCAATTGCTTCCACCGCGAACTAATATCCAACACTGGTGCATTTATAATTACTAAGTATCTAATTACCACAGTTTTGTGCAGACCTTCTCTTTTATCGTGCTAAAAAAACCATTATCATTAATCACTCAAATAGTGTTACAGCGTGATTTTGGTACCTGTATGAATACCTTTTGAACGATAGCATGACAACATTGAGTATTTAATTCTGCACTTGATAATTAGAAATCTCAAATGACAATAATAGTATTTCTTATTAAGGAAGTAATTCGGTGTCCCCTTCCATAACAAACCCCTCGTAAGTAATCAGTGCATTAATAATATTATTAAACGCGTATGCATACGGACACAAAGATAATTACTCATTTTATCAAGGCAGTGAATTTGATTGAAATAGTAAACTGCTTTAGGCAAAGTTTCTTTAATCACGTAGTAATAATATCAAATTCGAACAGTCGGTTATGAACAAAATTAAGGAATCAATTAAGGGGCACTGAATTGTATCCGCCGGCACGATGAGTAAAACCAATTATTATCAACTGTATTCGAAATAATTAAAAACAAAATGTCTAGTTATCGAATGGTTTTTCACAATTTTACGAAGTAAATGACCGATAGGGATTTGACCTCATAATTCTCCTTCTAACTCGGAAATATTTTATACACAAGATTTGAAAGTACACGATAGTTTTCTACCACCCAAGAAATCCAACGAAATTTTAAAGCAAACCTAACTATTGTATCAAAATTGCAACATAACCTTGATAAAAAAAACATATAGATGATATTTAGACAAAATTTAGTGCAATGCATAAATCGGACATGGGCTATCCACAAAAAGGTTGCAAATAAAAACACTGCTGGTACTCTTACAATTAAGAAACCAAGACATTTTTGGTGAAAATTTGATGACTATGGTATGTGTTTAACTAAGTACTGGGTAAAATTTAACTATGAAAACTTACTAAGTACTGCCAAACATTAATTTACTCAATTTGAACTTTTCAATTGGAAAATAAGATTATAAAGTTTACCTGTTCTATTTTCTTGCTCATTCAAATTAGTAGTATTCGAAAGTAAAATATCGGAGAATTTCGTGTAGCAATTGCCTTCTCATATAATTTACTTAGATTGTCGTGTGTATACCAATGGAGACTACGTATGCCCCAAAAAATATGTTGAGCCGAATGGAATCTGTAACGTACGTGAAATTTTGCTTTTAATGGACTTATCCAAATGTTTCAACGGACATTGATACGTAATAGAGCACGGTCACAATGGAGAGACTATCGCATGCAGAGCAATCCACGGCCATGAGCCAATTGGATTTAATTTAGCAGAATGGTAGCTTTAGGCTCTTCCATCCTGGCTGTGTAGAGATTCACGAAAGTGCGCCGTAATTTCGAGGTTGGCTCACAAAAAATTCCTTCGGCGAGCGCACTTAATTAGATGGATGCAGAGGAGAGTTGAGTAATTAGCCAGTCGTAAATACCTCTGCGATTGCCTGTGTGAGCGACCCCGCATGCATCACGACCCCAACCACTCCCAGGACGCGAGTAATTCCCACAATTCAACATTTTTCCTGCACTTTCATTATTCAAACGTGACGGAAGAACTTTGGGAGTTGGGTAAATGATAAGAAAAAAAGGAATTGAAATAAATACCTTAAAGCTCACAGCCCTTCACTCCCAAGTGTGAGGTTGTGCGAAGGTTAATTCGTTCCTGGAGGCTCCGAGAAATTAAGCAACTCACATTTTTTGTGCCGCGCAAACCAAACAAAAATATTTTGCTTCGCCCTCTCCCGACCCAAATTACAGAGTCAAGGAAAAGAAGGATCCCCACGCCACCATACTATCAAAGACGGCAGTTTCTTTCTTTCTTTTCTTATTCTTATCTTCCAGACCTCTTGAGATGTAACGAAGAAAAGTTAGTCAAATTATTGTTAACTATTAATACATCTTTGGTACTTTTACATGTAATAGATACCTTTTATATAACAATTTTACCTGCATTATTTTCCAAAACTCGTGCGATTAATCGTTACGTTTGAGAAGTCTATGTATTGTAGTAATTTAACATTCAAATAATCTTAGTATTTTAGTAATCGAAAGTGAATATTTGAATTCCACGAGCGCTGATCGAAACGCAATTCCATAAACATAATCCTCATTTGCAAGGGTTATTTTTTGGTAAATTGTATGTATTTCTACCCTAAGTACCAACAGCAAACGTTACTATTACTATTTTATGCAATGGCATTAAATAATACTTTAAGAGATGGCTTTCATATCACTTTTCCATGTTTGAGTAAATTCTATAAAAGATCGTATAATGTACAGGAACAAAATTAAAGGTAATGTAATCCTACAGATTGTTTTTTCAAAGACTAATTTAGCCTTAAATAACTTGAATTCCAACAACCTGAAAAATTGGCATAATGATTGTAATTGAGCGCGATCATATTTTTTCGATGCTTTTCTCGTCACTGGCCTCCACTTTCCTGTCTCGGATGTCTTTTCCTCGCTTCCCAGCCCACGCATAGTCACCGTCTTCGTTTAAGACTTGGCCTCTCCTCAGCGTCTCTCCTCCTTCACAGCAAAATAGCTGGGGAGATTCATATCCCACCTTCCATACAGTTCTCCCATTCTCAAAGGTAAATGTGTACTACTGCTCCCACGAGAGATGACTTCAGCATCCTAATTCGGCCTCCACACATCTTATGGTGTTTTTTTAAAACACTCACTCTTTCTCGTGAAGGCTAATAACTATTTCTCACCCGTGTTAAACATTTAGCGTACTGCTGCGCTTATTATCATAGCGTTGTTTACTTTTACGCCTTTGGTGGAATTTTACAGCATTCTTTTTACGATCTAGCTCAAATCTTTCGCAGAACTTTAATATTTAGCTAATAATGCCGTATTAAAAAAACAGAATTGACCTGGCAAGAATCACATTGCATTTTTTAATAAGTCTTCCAACAATATTACTAGGTTTTAAACACACGATATTAAATTTTAACGCTGAGGGAGTTTCAATTTATTTGCCAATACACAACCTTATAGGAAAGAGGTACCTGGTGTTTGGATTAGATAGTTTGTTTCAACACAGCCTCAGCGAGTTTCATGATGACGATAAGACACTTTTCCACCTTATTACATTGTGAATATTTATATGTGTATATTTAACTGTAAATAACAGTTAATGCGTACTGCAGCTTTTTACAATGGCGTACTCCGACAAGAGATTAAACAATTTCTTGAGCAAGAAAGCCTATAAGATGGTGCCGCGATATGATCCTGCCTAGCTATGAATATGGAGGCCAAAATAGAGAATTTCGAATGAATTCTACGTACTACGTCAGAGAACATAAAATAAATGTTTACTTGACTTCAAAAAATTTGAAAAGGTATATTAGATTTGTTATTAACCGAAGTAGACATCAACCCGAGTAAGAATTTTTGAGGCCATGGCAGTACTTTACAAAGTACTTTGGGCTCCAAAATGGCTGGCTTCTCATCCCTAGTACTTCGCAATTCAGGCTGTTCTCCAAATAGATAATCTTATGGCATTCGCATTGGCTATCCGTATAAATGATAGCAATTAAAATGTCTTCAAAATAAAAAAAATACAAATCAGAATGATTGTATAAAAGTTGCAATACATAATATTAGGGCCATTAAAAGGAATTAATAGAGAATTATTTTTAGAGTAAAGACATGAGATATTACGAGATCCCTTTGGGTCCTTGGAATATATAATTAATGAATTATAATTAAAGCTGATCTAAAAAGTGATATTCTAAGAAAAAAATAAAACTAGAGGAAAGGGGCATTTGAACTAAACAGCAAAAAAAGAGTTAGTAAATGAGTATTTAATTAAAACGAGACGTTATTAATTATTAAAACGAAATGTAACAGAAATACAAGGTGAGGATAACTTCTATGGGTAAAAAATCAAGACGCACAAGAAAGGGTCATCCCATGTGAATACGGACTGGCGCTCCTAATTCATACGATTGCTCGCCTTCGGGAGTTCATCAAATCAACGAAGCAGCAGTTTAGCAAATAGCAGGAATATCCCTTCACATGCCTGCATTAGTGAACACAAAATTCGTTGAAAATTTGCAAATAACACCAATAATGATTTTGGTAAAATATAACAACACTCTTATCGCTGGAAATGAGTTCCAAATTTGCATTCATTCGTTTAAAATTACGAAAATAAACGAATAAAGGAAAATCATCCGCATATGACTGATTTTGTTCCCGAATTATCGGGAAAATACCGCTTTCTTATTTATTGCATGAATAAATTTAGATCAGACTCTGGGATAGCAATACTTTTTTGTTTCAAATAATAAATTTACTCAAATTTGGGTACTTTTATGCATTAATATACTTAAAATATTTCTATCGCATGAATTATAGCTATGCTTTTTCCAATTCAATAACAAATCATCACTGTCGAAGGCGTTTCACTTTAGGTAGATTTTCTCTCGGAGAGAATTTTCTCTATCAATTCATTTTATTTCCCTGCCACCTACAATAATCCATTTAAATATAAATCACTCTTATAGTCCAATGTGAATAAAAAATTTGCAGCAACTACGCTTCGTCAATCTTTATCTCAACATTGCAGAACCGATGCTGGTCGCTTTCTCAAGGGAATCTTGTTCTAGATTTGACCAACCGCAAAAGTGTAAATGAAGAATGACTCAAACATTCCAGTCCGTCGGAACAAGCAAGTATTTCAGTGAAGATAAATAGAGGATGATACTTCAAGGTACTTCACTCTATTTCCAGGTCCAACACACACGATAGTTTAAGAGAAATATTTTGCCAAACGCATATGTATAGGAATTCGTTTTCCCCCAACGATTAAGGATTTTAACGAATTTAAGGTTGCTCAATTGTTGACATTATAGAAATACTAAGGCATTTAAACATTTCGTCTTCTACCAAAAGCTATTAATAATCAACTCGTATTCGCACTAAAACATTTTCACCATGCCAATTATTTTGTAATTAGTGCCATGTGCTTGCACAAACTGACATATGCATGACAGCGCATTTTAAGTTGTATACTGAAATGATGAAAATAGCAAAACGCATGCGAGAATGTACCTTTTTGAGATAATAAAATAGCACTTGTTCTCATTCCGCGTATGTATGTGCTCCAGATTATGAGAAAATAACCGCTAATTGTGCAATTACGTACCTGCTACGTGATAACTGGCTTTCATACGCAGCACTTGACAACATATAAAAGAGGTAATATACAGTTAATAGCTATAACCTAAGCAACCATAACTTATTATTAATAGGTACTTTTAAAAGAAAAGACTTCAATCAAATTGGAGTAAAGAAGTAAAATCCTTAAGGAGTGAATCTGCCGAGACATTGCGCATGTTCATCTATGGTAACTGAAGTTTCAGTTGGTCGCTGAAGTAAGTTTGCGTCGAAGATTCTGATTCGTTCTTCGCATCCGCACAGCTACCAACACAAGAAACTCAAGTGATCGTTCGCAACCCGTCACACATCTCACGACGCGCTGGCTTGCAGAATCGCTCGAACGTCCACGACGGCGATAGGCGTCAGAACTCCACCGTGGTTCGAAGCACGCGAAACGTAGACATATGACATTTACAGAATCGAGCTGCAGGGCCACTTCGACGATTTCCGTTGGGTGTTTTAAAAGCGTATAACGCCTCACTCTGCCACACTAAAAAAATAATGTTTGATTTTAACAATGAGATGAAGGAACAATTTTTTTGACTTCGCGAGCATCAATCAAATATTTGGATGATTTCTAGATGAATTTTTTTCCTCTCAAGTCAAATATATTTACAGATTAATCCTCTATTGAAGCGTTTCTTTTCCCTTCTCCTGATTTATTTCCTCTGGAATTGAATCTTTGCACTCCATTCTCTCAACGTCCCCCTTCCTCCCACATTGCAGCTTCCGGCAGTTGATTCCGTGAAATGTCTAGGAGTTATACTCAATAATGATCTATCGTGGAATAAACATATTCGGGAAATAACCGGTCAAGCTAATCTCAAAATAGGTTTTGTTAAATTAATATTAGGAAAGTGCGACGACAAAGTGAGAAATTAGCTACATTTCCCTCGTTAAGACTCCCTTTTAGAATACCTCAAAGTGAAAGGTCGTTACGATAGTCTTTTTAGTGTAACTGACCTCTTAGATAAACTCGGATGAGAATCTCTGTCAGACCGTAAATTGAAAAATAGACTAAACCTTTAACATAAATTCAAGGGCAGTGCCTTTTATAACGACGTTAGCCATATCTTACGGGCGCCATCATACTACGGAAGATCAGATCATATAAATAAAAGAGAAATAGATTATAGAACAGACAGATTCAGGATGTCATTTTTTCCACGATCTATAAGAGATCAAACGGCAGCGATAAAACTCATAAATAGATTAGATGACTTGTAGTGTAGCCTACTATCCCATGTAAACCTTAATGCATGTTTCTTATTTTTATTATTATTATTTCTAACAGCATATGGTGGCATAATTTGTTAGTATACGTGACGCTATTTGGACCGTTTGGTGTGCATGTGGGAGTCCACTTGCATGCTGGCGATTGATCACCCCCTGCCAAACACCCTAGAGGCGGCTCGCAGGGCATTATGTGGATGTAGGTGTTCCGTACTTCCATTAGCCTATCCATGCGGCCCTCATCTACGACTACCCAGTCTTTCCTCTCAAATTCAACTTTACCTATTTTTCCACGGCCTCTCCCGGTTTATCAATATCCATCCAACTGAACTCTCTGCATTTCTCAATCCAGTCATGATTACCCTTTAATTAAGAGCGTTGTTTATTTCGCTCTTTGCTTCATTTTCTCTCAAGCCGGTCATTCGTACCCATTCCTTTTCGTTTGGTTTGTTTAGATTCGTAGATTGGTTGGCAAAAGTGACGGAAGAACAAAGAAAGTGAATTATCAAGTTCACCCCACACTTGATCCTGAATCACACGATCATTTTTTCCGTTGCTCCCAAGCTATCGCTCTAATGATGGCTCTCGCGATCATTTTCCACGATGACTCGAGGGATGAGAAACCCATCCTTACTTTCCACCAATCGGTACGTCCCTTTTCCGCTAATGAAACCACCGCTGGTACGATCATTCAGCCAATGATAAGTATGGCAGTGACTGCTACGCCACGCATGGGTTTTAATGGAATTACAGTTGCAAATACGGAAAATGATAGAAGCAGAGATAGAAAAATAGACGATGTGAAGATCACGTGCTTCTGAGGATGATGGGTCGAGCGATTTTGGTCCCTGTAAACATGTCGCTCTGAGTGGCGGAAAAATGATCTAGTGAATCAGGATTAAGTTTCAGTTGTGTGAAGAACCCGTACAAAGGGATATGGGTAATTCACAAACAGCATTCCTTGAGACACCGTTTACTACGGAAATTTTTGAGCGGGGAGTGTGAAAGCTCAATTTCTTCTAAAATACAAAGAAATGAAGATTGAACTATGCATTTAACAAAGCATCGTAATTACCTACCCATTACATCTTCACTGAAATATAAGTTTCATTAAGTACTAGATGGATACTCTTCTCTCGAGCCTCGTTATAGTACAGGGGTTAATCCCATAGTTATGCTCTTTTTTCTTCTCTGTCTTTCACTCATCTCTACCATTCCGTGAATTCCTTCAAATTTCCTCCTGCTCTATAGCATCCTAACTGCTCATAATACACATATCTAAGTCATTATGTATAACAAAAAAGCAACTAATATACATAACTGTTTGAGATCTTGGTCTGAAAATAGATCGTGGACTAAGAAATGCGCAAAAGTGTCGATCATAAATTTGGCATTGTATCGATGTTAGAATTACTCTTTGGAAGTCATCTCGCTAAAATACGCTGTTGCTCTCTTGTGAAATGAGATGGTGCCAGCGACCGTTGGAAGGGTTAACGCCTTCGCGTTGGAGAGAAGTCCACGATAAAGTCTTTTTAGAGCTTCAGGTATTTTTGGTGAGCTCCGTGTTTGACGCTCTTAATTGCTCTGTATTAATTAAATTTTCGCCTCTCAATATAGAGATGGAGGCATTAAAAAAATTGGTTTCTCAGCTTCCTATCTCCACTCGTACTAAAAAAAATGAACGTGGAGACCAATTTTTCTAATTAGTCGTAGCCTTTTATGAGATTCCGGACGTTCGTTGGTTCAAGAGAAGAGAAGGGAAAATATAAGAGAGAGGTGGCTTTTGAGATTGGAGGAGGAAATGGAGAATATAAGCTCAAGTGGAGGGGGAAGCAAACATTTTGGAGATAGACACGCCGGAAGTGGAGGCAGGGAAAATTGGCGATATGGAATTGGGAAGTGGATGGGAAGAAAGGCTACTACTTATTCGGAGCTGACGGACTAGTGGAGTGGCTATTAAAAGGAAGGATGCTATTCTGTGGTAGAGAAATAAATGAGATTAATTGCGAGGTTCCAATTGGAGAGAAAATAAATCTGAGAAAGCCAAAAAAAAACACGATTCATTAAAAGATTAACGTGTAATTATATTTAGCTTCAGAGAATAGCTTTCACATATAAATCATCAGAAAATTTGAATGGTGTTCATTAATGGCATAAAAGGGTTGTTTTTACATGCCAATCATAGCGTAATCCTTCAATTTTTAGGTTTCCTTAAATATCCCAACTTCTGGAGTTAATAAGAAAGAAATCAATACATAAGCGTCAAGGTAGTTGTAAGTTTAATATTTGCTGCCTGTTTGAAATATATAAATAAATAGTTCAAATTTTAACAAAAGATTCCGTCAGAGGTCACGAGAATAAAGAACATTGGCTTTCGCAGACCTAAATTCAAGCCCACATCTGAGTGTGCAGTCTCCTTTTTTATTATTATTGACATTATCGTTTCGTGAGAAGAGGAGGTGATCTCTCCATATTTTACGCGGCAAAAGAGGAGAGGGGACTTGGAATTCGTCCATGGAGGAGAGGCGATGGTTCCTTTCCACCAGAACAGCCCTCGAACGAATCGCTGAATTCGGGAAAATTGGCAACCAAAACAAAAGAGTAAAAATTGAGCTCCCGAATGCTCACGACCGCGGAACGCAAACAAGAAACCGTTGCGAGAGAAAATATTTCCGCCCATTTTACTCGTTCGCGGATACGGCGTCGAACTGCACACAGCCCCAGATGCAAAATATGGCCACAGAGAAGGACTAAAGCACATAGCAAAAGAATTACTGTTATTGGGGTTATAAGGGAGTTATAGGTATTTACCTACGACTAGATGAACGATTATTGCCTCTCATGGAGAATAGCTTCAAACTAAAAACCACTGAACCCATTTCAACTGAAAATATCACCATACTGGGAGGATTTAAAAAATTTCAAATGCTATAACAATCAAAATAGAAAATATTAATTACATAGATCATCTTTATTATTTTAATAGATGAAATAACATGATTCCTCAACATTACACATTCAGGTACTCCCACTTTTGCGAAAATATACATCGAATATAAGTTACTGCCCAATTAAAAAGATTCAAAGCAAATCTATATGCACGTTCATGTTCAAGTTCATGTTATATGTTGCTGTCTTTAACTGACGGTTGTGAAGGATTAATGTGATTGCAACAGCTGTTTCTGAGCAAAAGAAGCAATAATGCCAATAAGAAATGAAAGCTTTAAGGTCGAATACAACACATAATGATTAATTCTTGTTTCCATTTCAGATGAAAGTGACGAATATGGGTCACTGATATATTGGCCTCCAATATTACAACATGAACGATGCACTAGATTAAAAATAGGTTAAGTGCAAACTAAGAACCGTGAAAACTATTTTCGCTATTTTACTCCAACGTGAACTCCACGCACTACACATATCTAAGTTTTTACGTTTTTAAAATGTGTTTCAGCATACGTGGAAGCAAAATTAAATGTAATCCCAACTTGAGACCTGTTACTACAAAGCAGCAAATTATTAGAAAAAATGAATATGGAAGAAAAGAATTTTTATTAAGATATTACTCTAAACCCTATAATACACTAAAGTCCGATAAAAAGAGCCTGCATCAAACATCAGGTCCTAGGCACACTGCGGAACTCGTCTTGATGAAAATTACGCGTAAAAATAAATTTGAGGACTGTCCGAGTATGGTGGGCAGAGAAGGTGATTATTCATAAACCTTTCTGGGAGAGCCTAAAAAAAATCACCTGATGAACTTTCTCCTTCCGTGAATCATTGAGTTGAGTCCTTGGCCGCTGGCCTTGGGCGGAATTCCCCAAATATCCATCTCATCGTCCACGAACCCGCTGAGTTGCTCGAACGTGGAGTCGAAATTTTATGCATCTGAACGAAATTATAACACGATTCACCTCCTTGAGTTGAACGAATGATTTTTTCAATTTAAGTGACAAACATATTCAATAGAACAGACCACTTTTCACGATAATTATCGCGTAATGTATATACTTTTCATGATTCTCCGAATATTTAACTACTTTGCACAAATAACCTTCTTCATTATGAATTGACTCTATTTATTTTTGTTGATAGTCCCTACAATTATCTAAAGCGGCTTGATTATTAGAAGAGATGAAGATAAAATTCTAAAGCTCTGTGAAAGGCCATTAGAAAAATTTGCTTAGTTAATTAATTGTTAGTTGTAAATTATATATAAAAATTACGAAAATCCTACGAGAAAAACAAGAAAAGTCATAGTTCGCACTTTTGCCGAATTTTTAAATTGCGGAATATATTTTCGGATCAATTCAAGCCGAGAGCTTTCATGAAACCATAAATATGAAAGATTTTAGGAAACTTATTTACGCGGCTTCACCTGGACTCCAAAAGTACCCTCCCAATCCATGGTGCCCGTAAGAGCAAATGCTGAAAAATAACAAATTTGTGCAAACCTATGAATATTCAAATAGTACTATGGGTATAACCGATCAATGATTCGTAAAGAGAAGGCCTTTGAAACGTGAGGTGGAATTCAATATTTTAATTGAAAAACAAATTGCTGCTTTACAATGGTCGTAGAACTATACAATTACATATATAATAAAAAAAGAAGCTGTGAAAAATCTGGACCCTTATGTCCAGAGGCGAGAATAGGAAGAGGAGTGAGGCAAATTTGTATATTTTGCACCGTTATTTTTTTAAGTTCACATAGCAAAACCCGTCAATAAGATCAAAGAAAAGGCTCCAATTGTAAATATCTACTGAGAAAGAATTAGTGCACTGCGATTGGCTGACGACATAGCAGTCATATTCTTGACAGAGAATGATTTGAAGAAGACTAAGAATATGGGAAGGATAAAGACCAAATACCAGCTGAAAATCAACAAAAATAATACTAAGAATTGAGTTTGCAGTATTGGAGAGTAGGCAAGGAAAAACATCAAACCAAAGAAACAAAAGCTTGTTGCTGTTTCTTTGAAAGCCGAATTACCCACGATGCTCGAAGCAAGAAAGATGTAGTCGCTAGGATAACGCAGGCAAAGAGGGTTTTCTACAAAATGACCAATCTACTTACAGCACAGAATAAAATCATAGCACTAAAGACACAATTCATCTGATGCTACAAGTGGAGCATATTTCTCTATGGAAGCGAGGCTTGGACGTAGACAGCAGCAGAGAAGTCCAGAGTGGAGCATTAGAAATGCGGCGCTACCGAAGAATGACGAAGATAAAATAGATCCACAGAGTCAGCAATGAGTAGATACTAGGAAGAGTGGGAATAAATGGAAGTCTTCTAAAAACCCTAATGAGTAGAGTGGACAACTTAGTGGCCACATTAAGAGATATGCTGATCTGCTGAAAACAATCGTAGAAGGACAAGTGGACAGGAAGAAGGGCAAGAAATGAATGAATTGAAAATGACAGATTACAGAGAATGTAAAAGATATGATAGTGGATGGGATAGTGAAATGGAGAGCTGTTTCAATCCACTATTAATATTGTTATTAATTTTTAATAATGAAGATGAGGCTGAGCAAAATGGACTACCACAGATTAGGAGGTGCAGTGCTGCCAAAGTATCGATGTTCACCTCGGCCAAAGTCTTCAGGGCTAATAGTGTAAATATCCTAAGTTTGCTGTCCCGATAGATTTTCATACAAATTTGAGATCCCCCAAAAAACAATGTGCAGCACTTATTTGCAAGTGGTTAATATTCGAAGAAACACTACCGTGTTAATGTCAGGAACAAAAACTTTTTCAATTCGTATTTCCAGAAATAGGACGAATGCAAGAGATCCAGCGAGAGGTTTGAAAAAAACGTCGATGTTGGTTAGAAAAGGATTTACCCAGCTGACATGCAGAATAATCTACTTGAGACTCCTTGCTCAGGTAGTTACCTATTATTGTTTAACGTATTCGTGTTGGCTTTACTTTCCTCCAAGGCGATTTTATATCACTGATGTCGTCTAATTCCTGGTTTTTCTGGGTAAAGCAGCAAAGAAAGGCCTAAGAAGCACTTTAAGAGGTCTTGTTATACGTCTGACAACAAGAGAAGATAAGTGACTGATTTGAGAAAGCATCAGCAGCTGAGGTATCGCTAGCCATATTTGTGACACAGCGCTCGCAAGGGAATGATGCGGCAGCGAAGATAATGACCACGACCACCGCCACCCGAGGGAAATGGACATTACAGAAATGGAAGAAAATACCTAACACTCAAAATGAACTGACGCCAAAAGAAGCTCTATCGCCTCTATTGTTGATTGCAATTTATCAACATTTCCATACAAAATTATTCGTAAGACTGCCAAGATCTGTGGCCACCAGCTTTATCCTAGTTATGAAAGGGCTAGTCGAAAAAAAATCTTCATACCCAGAGGGGATTTCAGTGAAAGAAAAAAAATTAGTCTAAAAAAACCTTCAAGGGCTTCTGAACCACACAGCCTCGCGCATCATAGCATCAATGCCAAGATTCAGTGATGATCACTGGGTCAACTATTCCCTTGAATGCAAATGAAAACTAGTTGTAGAACTGGTGAATTTATTCTTAATGTTTTCTTATGTTTTATATATTTATGTTAATTTATGATGGTTCATATATAATTTCATGTTTTCAGTTGCATTTCTCAAATTATAAAATGCTTGCGAGGTGATTTATGATGAGAGTTACGTCAGAAAAAAATGATGACCCAAAGTTCAGCAATTAATTAACTACTTACTACTTATGTCTTGAGACGCAGGTTTCGGCTCTCCCACAGAATTTTTTTCATCGTCCTCTGTTCCATTGCTTCTTTTCATCGGTGTTAATAAAAAAGTATTTCTAGCTGTACTTTAGAAACCATTGTTTTTCGCATCCAAGACCTCTCCATTTTTCGTTTGCCACCCGTTTTTTATTTTGCATTTCGAAAACTGCGCGCGATGATACCTCATAACGTAAAAGGACAGTACATTCCGTCAAAATAGCATTATAAACCACAATTCAATACTGAAATTTTATTTTTTTTAACTTTTGTTTTATGCCCAAACACCGAATACAGATCATATTGAGCCATTTCATATTGGGTATTCGAAAAATTTAACAATTAATTACACGGACAACCAACCTCTGGATAAGGGAAACCTAATCAGGTAAGACTCGAACCCGCGATTTCTTTTTTGGCAGACGAGGAATTTACCCAGCCGCCACCTAAGTCTTTAACATGATTTTGACGGAGTGCCTCCTTACAAAATGTAAATAATATCGTCAGCAATTTCGGAAAAATTGTTAACTCAAAACGACCTTCGCACCCGCAGGCCTATTTTTTCAGCGCCTGAGAGAGGAACACGGCCCCCATAAATTGGTTTCTGCTATTTTTAATTGGCTCTACGGCATTTAGGTGTCACGTATCAACTCCGTCCTAAGACCCCTGATCCAGCGACCCGTATCATATTTTTCATGTGTATCAAATTTCTACCCGGAGTCGTCGCGGGTGAAGTTGGGAGGAGAGTTGCCTTTTCCCCCCCTTCCCCTCCCTCCAGGCGCTTTGGCATCGGTCTCCATGTCCCGGCGCTGCGGCCAGAGGCCTTAGTGAGCCGTCGTTAAATGGGGAAATTCAAATGCTAGGGCCGGGCGCCCCCTTAAAAGTCCGCGGCTGCAGGCAAACGCAATTCCGGAAGCAGTGTTTTTTGCATTTTGTAACCATGAATACAGTAAGATTCTTTCCACAAATTTTAACAGAGTATTTTAGGCAATTTTTGTACGCAAATGAAACTGTTACGGTGGATTTTAAAAGCCTAATAAAGCACTGCACTAACTGAGGCAATAATAAACTACTAATGCTACACGATTATTAACTGTAAATTAACATTTGATCTTATGTTCATATCGATCAATAGTAATCAAGTTAACGTGACCAAAAATAGCATTGAAACTACATCAGACCTATGGCCTTCTCTCAGATAAAAATATTCCAGATGCATCGATGAATATTTTTTAGATTGCAATTTTTCGATGAATTTACTGAAATTTCATAATATTTTCACCACTTAAAAAAAAGTTTTATCCGAGAATCACCCACATTTAATTGATCTCAAAAAGGTTTTTAGAAGGAATTGTTATAAGGAAACTTTCAATTCCAACAGTAAGGAACAGCAATAAACTCAGGTAACAATGCAACAGCATTCGATTTTATCCAATGGATTGAAGGCAGGAAAGATCACAGTGGGAAACTTGCAATTTCCTGAGTTTAAAATCCGTTGTCTCCGAGATCACAAGGAAACCCTTGTGCGCAAGCGAGGTCCTTCAATGCACATACGCAAGACGAAGTACAAGGCTGAGAGCAGTAAACATAGCCCGACGCACACCGACAGTCATCAACAATGCCTCCGACCAACAATGGGTCGCGACGCCCTGACGTGGAAACAATGAGTTCCCCACTGCACGAGACGAGGCTCCCATTGGTTGCGAGTTCGCGATGATGGCAACAATGCACGCGCGGAAGTCTCGATTGGATGAAGTGGAAACAATGAAGAGGCCTCTTATTCGGGGCTGCATTCGAGCTAATAAATTGCGCCCGGACGCCATCTTAGCCCACACGCGTTTCTGCCCTTCGCTATCACGGTGGGATAGAGGCGGCTGGGAGTTGAGCGGAACACCTCGCGGTCACAAATATTATAATGTGGGTTTTCTGGTCCACCACAAAACATGCTGTCACTCAACGCTCATTAAAATGAATTCAATAAAAGTCGTCACACGTGTCGCTGATGAGAGAGCGATCCGAAAAATACGTGTAAAATTTATAATTACAGCTGTAACACGATATTTAAATTTGTGACTATATAACCTATCGCATCGATAACTTTTGAATGCTTTTCCTCGTGATTTTAAGCGATATCTCTACAATTACCTATAAATTGAGTGGTATCTGTCTATAATGCTGCCTGTCTGTTACTCAAACACACAAAAAATACTGAAACGATTGAAAAGAAATTTCCTGTAAGATGCATGGCATACCCTGCCCACACATGTATGCAAGAATATTATTGGGAGCGAATTTTGCTCGCGTCATTCGGGCCGTCTAAATAAAAGTGGGGGAGGTCATGCTCCGATCTGAGCATGCGTCTCGCATGAGGCTACGAAATGCGCCTAAAGTAGCAACATTAACCTGGCTTCTACGAGGAGGGGATTGGGGCTTCATCCGTATTTCTCTAGGAAGGACAGGCTCACATCACACTGGATCTAAGTTACGTCCACATACTACCACATTGAAATAATGTGTGCGCTATTGGACAAGACGCAATACCCATTGTTTGCAAGTATGTGGCGTTAGCAACGAAGCACCTAATGCCGGGTCTACACTAGTAACTTAAGTGACTACTTAAGTTGGCTCTGTACTTAAGTTGGTAGTGTAGGTGTCACCAGCTTCATTTAAGTACACCTCCACTTAAGTCATCTTAGAACCCAACTTAAATTGCGTTGGCAACTGTTTCCGCACGGTTGAAGCTCTTCAAGTGTAGTAAATGGCACATAATACCCATCTCACTTCTGAATCATCCCGTTGATTATGTTCTAAGTTGTGCTGTATTCTATGATGTGGTTATTGAGCGCTCTATTTCGTTAGTTAATTTCTAGTGTTGGGGTTATTAATTCGACGAATTTATTTTGTGGTGTTTCTCATCTTATTGCTGGTTTTATTTCCGTGAAAACTAATTGCTATGCCTGTTGCTCGCGTTGATACCCGTTTTACAAAACTCAGAAACGTTTTAAGGAATTTTAAGACTGACAATGAGACGACGGCAGAGGATCCGGTAAAACAGTTTATTTTCCATGGTGTCATAATCGAAAATAACGTAAACGAATGCACTCAGTAACTTCCCACACACTGTTATTGAAACTATTGCATAGGGTTTTAGTCCTAGGGATGCCGAGGGAGATAAGATGTGGCGATTTCATTGGACGTGGGAGGAATTAATGGTTGAAATTTAACATCAATGGTTTTAATAAAGCAGTGGAATTTGAATAGCAATAAGTGTTTTTGTTTACGTAATGAATATGTCATTCCACGAAGTCACGCTTAGTAATTCTAAATTCCTCTGGCTCCATCACCTCTCGCCATATAGCGTTCACTCAGGAACTGAAATCGGTCTTTCCTTTTAACCTTCTAAATCCAAAATGGTTAATTCACGGAGTTTGGAAGTTTATTTCAAATAATAGTCGCTTTGGATCAAAGAATCACTAATTGCTCTCCTAGACCTTCATCTGTCAACATATCTGTTTCCCGATATAGACAATCACGGTGCTGAAGTCGACTTAAAGCTCAAGTGTAGCTACCGCACCACATTTAAGATTATATTTAAGTGAAGTCACTTAAGTTAAGTCTGTAGTGTAGACAAGGCATAAGTAAGTCTCGACTGAATTAAGTGGAGATAATGAGAAGGCCTCCTATTTGTGGCTTCATCTATCAATATATTGAATAAAATCTAGTTGTTCTACACGATAGCGATTGAGCGATGTTTATCTTGCATGCATATTGTGGAGGCATTAGTGGGTTAAAGCAAAAAATATTTACCTCTCACAATGGTAAAAGCACTATTTAAAATTTGGAGATAATGTTTTAATTTCAACTAACACCTACTTTGTACATTTTTAGTAGTTTTTTATCCTAATAGTTCATTCTTTGATTAGACCCTTTGGTTTTGAGGACCGCTCGAAGATCTCGCACGAGCGTCGGCGGCGATGCAAAATTTCTCATTAAATTAACGAATTTTCTGGGGGTGGTAGATGCGGTTCGTCGGAGACGTGGAAGGAATGTGTGTTCTAAAGTGTAGACCCGTGAAGAATGGAACATCTGGAAGGCTTTTTAGTGGAAGAGAAAAGCCGCGGATGCATGAAGAGAAGATAAGAAGTCATGGGAGGGGAAAAGGGTCGCAGGGACAGACCCTGGAAGCACAAACGGACGGACAGACACGTGGGTTGGGGTTCGAGGAGGTCCGAACGGGAGTTAGAGCGAGGATTTAATGAGGTCGAAAAGCGTGGAGGCGTGGGGAGGGGGAGGGAGGATTTAGGGCGAAAAGACGGAGATTAAAAGGGAAGAGAGGGAAAATGGAGAATGGACCCTTACTATGCGGTTTGAAGACGACAGTAGCGCCGCCGCCGATGCGACGGAAGAATCCGAAACTATCAGGAGGAAGACATGTTGACGGATAGGATAATGAATGTTATAATATAAACGATTTAAATTTCTCCTGGTGGATACTATTGATGAATATTTCTCGGGTTCTCAGCCAGGTTAATTCTTTTATATAGCCGACGTTTCGAGAGATGACTTGTCTCCCATCTTCAAGGCCGTGTTACTCATACATAAATTGAGTTAAATTGGACTTCCATAGACTTGGACACGTTCTTGAAGATGGGAGACAAGTCGTCTCTCAAAACGTCGGCTTATATAAAAGAATTAACTAGGCTGAGAACCCGAAAAATATTCATCGGTGTTATAGGATATTAAGTCATATCGAAAATGCGGGTTATTTTCGCTAATTGATAGAAAATAATCACCAAAAATCGATTTAGATATTATATCCACCAGTTAGCAAGTTCCAAGGGTAAAAAACCTAATTATAGAATAAATAATCAGCAGCTCTCTCTATAGAGCACTCATGGTGAGAGTGAGGTACACGTGTATCAATGGTGGCGTTCATACAAAAACTTAGGGTGAAAATTAGCGCGAGGTAAGGTTAATTTTGACTTTACGGGAGAATTAGCGGGAACTTCGGAATGCACTGCGCCGCTTTCATTAGCCCATTGAGGGCTTTGCCACCGTGTTTTGTGAGTTTTGGCCGTGACACCTCCGAATTTAAAATAATCCTTTACCATGACACGGAATTGAGAAGAAATTTCCGGAAAAGAAATGGGTGCAGCTAAGAAACAGATATTCTCAATTTCAATGAAATAAATGTGCGACAGTGTGCAGTCTTAGTTCTGCTGAATAATCATATAAAGCATAGTCTGCACCAATTTTTTCTATGAATTCCTCCATGGAGAGAAGCTAAAATTTTTAATAATCCTAGGAGACTCCAGATAGGGGGTGTCTCCTTCTTCACCCTCTGCCACACGCCTGTTGACGCTGTTGGCAACTTTTTTCGATAAAAATTCATCCACTCGTGTCGAACTCAAAGCCTTTTAAATTTGACTTGTTAAATATGCATCTACGTAGATTAAAAAAATGTATTTCATGATTGAAGAACGTCGGCCCGAAATCAACCTTTCCCCGAAATTAACGTAAAGATGCTTTTTTACTCACTGTTGTCACCAACTCCCTTGCGGAGTAAACGCCCAACTAGTTACCTACTAGTGAAGGGTCATGGGTTGCACTTACCTGGAAAAAATAGATGGTATAAACATTAATTGATGATAGAAACAAATTAATTAACAAACAATTTTTAGAGGCATTGGTTTATAAATATAATACTTCAGTTCGTGGATGCGGACAGTAATTAAAAACCATATCACAAAAATAAAATAACATGCACACGTAAAACAGCATAAAATTTTTTTCAACAGGAAAAATATACATTTGCCTCAAACGGTGTATCATGAAGTATTTTTTTCATGTTGAAATGTTACATTGTAACAACCTCCTTCAATTTCATCATGATGCAATAAAGCCTTGAGAAGAAGGTTACTTGTTCGAAACGTTAGAGAACTGAAGAATTTTATTTATAAACACACACCTCAGGAAATTGCTTATCTCTGCTAATCAATGATATAGAAGTCTAGAAGACTTGTAATTTTACTTAAAGAAATACATTCCAAATATTATTTAGACAAAATAGTCACAAGACGAAGTACATGAATATAGATGTGGGGAAGGCCAATTCACAAAACCACCCAATTCAACGCTTTCGACCAGTGCCATAAGCTTCTGCATTGGTCATTATAAGAAGAAAGATAAATAAAGAAGGGATTTGGTGAGCATAATAACCGTACAAGTATTAGATAAGGAGATTGTTGGATTCGTGTCTGCACTTTCTAATCGCTTTTTTAATATCCACATGGCAGCTATAAGTGCAAAACAATCGATTTATTCTCAGCACTAGTGACAGAGTTCTTGCACTTGCAATGAATAAAAATGTAAAGTTTTTGACCATGTAAAAGATCAAATCAGTATCAATATTATTTTCGGTTAAAAACTCGTCGTTCATTTTTCCGATAAATTCGGATCCCTCTTACGTTGAAGGTGACAATTTTTGTTTGAGTATGTTTACATTATGGGCGGGTGACATCAAATTTCAGTATTCGTGATAAAAAAAACATTATCCCCCCGAATCGCCATGGTTCGAAGCCAATGTTATGGAAACCCATTGAAATGAATTTAAAACATTCTACGACCTATTCCATCGCTAAGACTACAGGATTAGATGCAATGGTGTCGCCCAATGTGAATTCAAATTCGAATTCAATTCGAAGTCGATTAATTCCAATTCTGCGGGAAAATTATCAAATTATTAATATTAACACTAGGAGGACGGGAGTTTCGCGCTACCTAGAAGGACGGCTAGGGGTCATTTGACCCCTAAAATGTATTTTGGAATAAAACGCCTAATTTTCAACCAATATTCAGTTTAATCGTATTAATTGTTGAATCAGTTCATAAAAAACACTATTTAACATTATTAAAATATTATTTCCATTGTCAAAAGTTAATAACAATTATTTTAAAGAATCATGAATTAAACCGTATGTAGTAGTCGATTACAAATCAAATAATGAAAATACATACACTCAAATCAAAAGTTATGTTACATGTTTAAACAATAGGGTTACTGGGTTTACAAAATTTGCATTAAAATTTTTAAAACTTATTACTTTGTTGTAAATCTTAGACAGACATTATTTTTTCAGCGCTGTTTCCACAAAATATTTTTTTGCGCTGAATGCGTTCATTGGACGATTTATTCATCTACATCTAAATCTACACAATAACCCGCAAGCCGCTTAAAAGTGTGTGGCAGGGGGTGTTAGCACACCAGCCATTTGCACATGAAAAGAAATTTGGAAAATGGAAAGGAAATTGGTGCAATGATTCAATTTGATGGTATTTGGCACCTTTTTCTTTTTTGTGCCCGTGGAGATATGGCTGTTGGATTTGGAGACGTGTAAAGAAATTGATACATGCTATCCATCATATCTACTCCCGCTTTGTTTTTATTATGAAATAGGATGGTCTCTGGTATTCTTTTATTCGTTTCGGAAATAGTGTCGTCTGAGATCATGCTGGTGAGTGAAAGTACATTATTGTTCTAGTTAGCCTGATTCTACGTAAGAGTATGGCCTAAGGTATTTTTGAACACTCGCGTTGAATGGTTTACATGGCTATTTTAGGGGTCATGGATATTTGTGCGTCACGCCTGTTTTTTTCAGATCGTCCATGCAAGAGAAGTTTTCCATTTTTTATGACTTCCTGCCAGTTGGATGGATGGAAAATAATTGTTACAAGTTACATTTATTCCTGAATTCTTGTATGTTACGGTCACTTTAGTAACTAGTTATTTCCCTAACGCTTGATTTGATGGCCAATCATCATCTTTGCCACAATATGGAAATTCATTTAGGCTATATTTTCATTTCAAACCCAGTACTCGATTCCAATTTGTCTGGTTTATTTGGAATTTACCTCATAAAAGGACAGCTGCATTTTGTTAGATAGAGCTGTGCATTTGCTATCACGCCAAAGTCGCCATCGGATTCACTATTTTTGACTTCGTCGCTTCCATCACACGTAGATGTTGATGGATTGGTCAGAATGTCCTTGAACTGATGTTTACGATTCACTTCAATATTCCCTACAGCTATTTGAATCCCGACGATTCTCTTCTCTTGATATATTTCTCGACTTCTTACTTTCTTCCTCAACTCACTACCGATATGCATGCAAAAAAATCTACAAACGAAAGCGCATTATGGTAGAATCTTCTCTAGTTGCATTGGAGGTATAGAGAGCTGGAGAGCATTAGAAATTCATACAAAAGGACAAAATTTTCAGAAGTAACGCTAATTGCCGTTCGAAAGGCAGGGACTCAACCGCCAACCGTATCCTGATTCGTATCTTCCAGGAACTTGCAGTAATGCTTCTTTTCCGACCTACGTGCGGATTCCAAGGGTAGAATTTACAGTAGAATTTTACAGTCCACCCAATTCCTCCGCTCTCTCAAAATGAGACAGGATTTTTCCTCAGGACGCAGCGTGCAGTCAACTTGCCCCAAACCCCGACAGGGTCAGGCGACACTAATGCTGGACACACGGCAAAGGGGCTAGGTCAAGTGACAGTGCCGTCAGGCCAGAAAAATGAAAGTTATTCGTAAACCTGATGAGTCGATATTGAAAATAATGTCTCTAAGAGCTCTGAATCTTGGACTACGGAAAACAATTCTTGGGATACGTGACGATTTTCTGGTGTGGGTAATACAATAATCATTGAACAATAAATAAAACAAAATTAAAATATCATAATTACATGAATTTACGCAAATCAAGGATTGAAAAGGTTTAATTTCCCTTTGCTGCCCAAAAAATATCGAAAGATTGTGGACAACAAGTCGCTATGCCTAGGTTTTCGAATACAGATAGGAGCCCTTGGGACGAAACTGGCATTGAACCGGGTACTTCCATATTCAAAATGAAGCAAATCATCTACCACACTAGCCTCTTGCTGTTTATATGATATACATGGCACTAAAGTGCTCACGGGCAAGAAAATAGCGCGAAAACCAGTTGTGGGTCAAATGACCCCTAGCCGTCCTTCTAGGTATAACACGTCATAAAAATTTAAAACAAAACATTATTGTTGAATTTTCACTAATTTATCAAAATATAGACCAAAATGAACAAAGTCAAAAAGTTTCAAAATTTAAAAAAATATTTAAATAAGAGAAAAATAAATTTGAATTCTGAAAATGGGTCAAATGACCCCTGCCGTCCTTCTAGTGTTAATTCATTCGTTTGCCTGCTATTTCTACCCTTCCATCCGCGATAAAATCGCGCACTGCGCCACGCCGTAAGCTTTTGCGTGGATTGCAGGAGAAGGAGGGAGGGAAGAAAGATAGATGACTGGGTAGAGGGGGAGCATATTTACCGCTGCTAAGGGTTGAGCCATTCGTCTTATCCGCTCACTTTCTCTTCGCAAGTGGCCATCTTCATTATTAATTTGCCATTCAATCTTTCCTTCCAGCCGCCCTTTGAGAGTCCGCGTGCCCTCCTAAGAGCCTATTCACTTTCAGCGGGGGTTTAAAGAGTTAAAGCAGGGGTTGGGGGAGAGTGGAAGGTTGGAAGAGACCCTTATCCCGCTCATCCGCCGTTAACCATCGCGAGAAAACTTTCCACGGATAAGACGGAGCGACGCGTGACCTTCCACCCTCATTCCAACGGAGAAGAGGCGCCTCCTCCTTCCTTCCACGGTCACAAGAGAGCAAATTGATTTCCACAATCCTCCCACTCGACCGTCCAAATTCACGGCTCACAAGAATACTCCAGAGGAATTGAATATCTGAATCCCTTGCTATCCCACTCATTCCAATTCCTGTTCTAGTGCTTCCACACAATTTTGCGATTCGCTCAACGGGAACACTCAAGAGAAAAACTCTTATCTTGTAACAACCCAAAGAAGATATAAAAATAATCCTGAAATAATAATAATATAAAACGGAATGAAGGTTTTACTTGATGGATTTCCATAAGTGCCCTTGAGGGGAGCATGGTAGAGCATCTGGAAGTTACAATATTTCCACTCT
Organism: Ischnura elegans; assembly: GCF_921293095.1. NCBI lineage: Eukaryota > Metazoa > Arthropoda > Insecta > Odonata > Coenagrionidae > Ischnura > Ischnura elegans. The sequence goes on from NC_060256.1 coordinate 99,292,665, forward strand.
AAACTATCGTCGGGAACACATAGAAGAAATGTTTGTGCGAGAGCCCTGAAGAAGCTAGGATTCCTAGGTGTTTTGCAAAGCTTTTCGGATAGAAAACTGAAGGAGTGGCGGTATTTCGTGCTTGTCAGACCGTAACTTCGCTGCGTGTTTAGCATATGGGTTCCGGTGCTGAAAGACTTAATCCGTGAGCTAAATAAAATATGAAAGAAAGCAACGCAATTCGTCAAAAAATGCAACGAGCGTAAAGTAAGTGTTGCACGAATGCTAAACGAATTAGGCTGAAAGCCGTCAAAAACTCGGAAGCTTTGTGCTATATTTAGATTTCTTGAAAAATATTAAAAATGGACATATATGTATCAGTGCGACACGGATAGCATCATCTCAGAACCTCACCATTCTTCTACTCCCGAAATAAACGATAAAATGTGAGGGATATTTTGCGGATAGGTTTAGTAATTTGTGATCCCTCTATAAATGAAGGTCTTAAATAAATGGAATAGGTGGAACTCAAAATCACTCCAACGGGTTTTCTCTTTTACTTTTAATGCCTGATGTTCTTAAACCCCCTACCATTGCGGGTAGCATGCAGATTTAGGCGAGGGTAGAGCGATGCGTGACCTTCCAACTCGATTCCTCAAAGAAGGGAAGGATGGCAAAGGACGAACCTCCCCTGCGGTCACTCGACTGAAAATTGATTTCCACGGGACCCGAATACCTACCCTTCCTCCATTGCACGACGCACATCCAAATCCTCAAATGACAAACTTTTAGACACACTGACACGATGGATCTCTTGTTATTCCAATCATTTAATTACCATTTCTAGCTACTTAAAAAAAAGCTTAATAAAGGTTAGGTTCTATTATTTGCTGGTTCAATGCACAAATAGTTACGATCGTAGTTTTTAAAAAATGGAATTGAAGACACGGTCGGCCCAGACGCCTGGACGTATTAAAGTAAGTTCCCACATTGTACGTTCGTACCTTCATTTAGCTTATAAGAGTCCGATTTAGCCTTTAATCAATGGTTTTTTTTAATTACCGGTTGAAAAGCGGAATAAAAGGCATTTATTTAGAGAATATTAGTTTTAATTGTAACAATCATGGACTCGTTCATCAATTGAAGACTCAATAATGGTGCAAGTGCCATTATAATTCTCTTGGTATCTTAAAGAGGATGTTTAAGCCAAGTGCATCAAGAAGTTGAAGATCAAAAGGGTTCATGGGGAAATTTACAACCTACAAGTTTCAAGAGTCCCCACTAGACGGCATAAGGGCTAAGTCCACTGTAAAGATAATTGATAGATAAAGGTACCAACTAAAAAAGAAGTTACATAGCACTTACATCCTTATGAATTACAAGTCTTCCATTATTTACGGATTGGAAAAAATGACTCACTATATGGTGGGCGACTGATTTTGGCCAAGTTCGGAAGCAGTTTTGCAGGACTCCACTTTCATCCCTTGAATTCTTTCAATGAAATGCGATTTCGGGTCTCAGTGATCTATACCATGAAATGAAATTATAATTAAACTCACTAAATATCAGAAAATCGTTAGGATCGGCTGGTAACCGTGGAATTGAACGCTGCAAGTACCACCTAAATAATAAACCGTTTAAGCGTTCCGTGGAGAACGATATTCCACCTTTGCTCCTCTAATTCTCGGCCCAACGTCGTTCATCAATCATCCGTCGTATCTTCAGCTCGGGCCCTCCCCCTCCCATCCCACTCCTTCGTCTCGTCCTTAATCGTCCCATTTCGAACGCCATCCAGACCGCATTCCCAACTCTCCGACTGCTCAGTCCTATCTCTCCAACGTGCTCCAGCTGTGCATCCCTGGAACCAGAAGCCAGTCACACCCTCCCTTACTCCCGACAATGATTCATTGCTTAATGATGAAGGCTTTACTCGACGGAACCACGAAATAGGAAAAATACATGGGGAGGAGGGCCCAGTTAGTCCAATAGAAAGTTGATTTCTGATCTTTGGGGGTATTTAACCCTCATATGGATTTGCTGCGCCTTAGCGGCGCTCGTGGTTTTAAAAGTGGTGTAAAAATTTTTCATTCCAATGGATCATTTTGAAATTTTCAGTAGTCTATTTTTTCTGCATTATTCGTCTACGTATAAAATTTTGTTAGCATAGTGTTGATAGTTTACATTTTATCGGCCTCTAATGAAAAATGTTACGTCGTTGGATTTACGGCGCCGCTGCGGCGCTCAGCATTTCCTCGTTGCTACGTCGGTTGCTGCACTCTCAATGTTAATGTCAAAGCATTTTTGTATCGTATGAAATGCTATCATATATTTATAATCATATTATTTATTTTTCTAAACATTATAAACAAAATGAAATTGTTTAAATAAAGGAAAAATATTACCATACCAACTTTGCTTTGTATTTTAGCTAAGAATCAAAATATTTGACTCGTTATTATGTTCATTGACAAAACTTCATCTTTTTACAAGAATTATTCATAAAAACTCATGGCTAGTCAGAGTTCTTTTTTCATGGGCCTCCGACTTAGTTTTGCTTGGGCCGAGAATTTCCTCGTCGCTACGTCAGTGACTACACCCTCAACGCTAATGTCAAAGCAATTATGTTTCATATGAAATGCTATAATCTATTTATAATCCTATTATTTAAACTTATAAACCAAGTGAAATTGTTTAACAAGAGGAAAATATTACAATACCAATTGTGCTTTCTCTTTTAGCTAAGAAGCATTATATTTGTCTCGTTATAATGTTCATTGACAAAACTTCGCCTTTTCGCAAGAGTTATTCATAGAAACTCATGGCTAGCCAAGGTTGTTTTTTCCATCCGCTCCGCGTCCACGTTACTGCGTGGTGGTGATAGTCGCATTTTGGTAAATCCGAGGGTGACTCTGTTTAGAATTACTCCAAGCAGCAATTCTAAGAAAAATTTGACACAATGCATTATTCGAGTTCGTCGAGTAATGCTTCCTCACCGTTGTGTGAATATTTCTCGCTTACTGAGTAGCTGTAACTTGCCAGGAGATTCGGAAAAGTCACCGACTACCATGAAGAACACATCACTCAGTTATTGTTATTTGTCTTGTACCTTTCATTCGAAAAAAATCCTTTCGGCTACAATAGACTATACAAAATTGCTGGCGTTTATATAGTTATTGATGACATGACAGTTTACCATTGGCGTGAAATCAAAATAACTACCCAACTAATTGTGTGATAGAAAATAATTTCTGACGATGAGTTTAGAATTTACATGGTAAAAATTGTTTCATTATGAATAGGTGAAAAGACATTTTACCGTGAGGTGAAAATTTGTGAACATATTTCTCGTTTCTTTGTGTACTCAAATTCACAGATATTTTATGCATTGGGGGTGTTACTAACGTCAAGGGGAGAGTGAGGGGGAGAAAGGAGAAGGAATGCCAGGTTTGTAGGTTGTTTTGAGGTGAAGGGGTGGTAGTGTGTCGACTATCAAGGATCGGGGGATACCCAGATCGTTAGGACAGGTAGGAGTAGAAAATCCTTATCGCGAAAAAGGTTGGGAGTGCAAGGAGACAATTAGATACAAAAGCCTGCTTTTTCTTCATCCTTACAACGCTGCATGAGGGACAGAGAACAAAAGCCAAGTCAAAACGCCCCGCAATGGCCCTCCCTTCATTCCAAGAAGGTCCAGCTCGGGTGGGTCATTAGGGTGGAGAGAAGTTCAATCAAGTTTTGTGGGAGGGGGGAAGAAGGTGGTGAATGACGAATAAGGGAGCTTAGTGGGAAGGCATGGATAGTCTCAATGTTTGGGTCAGTGAAACGCTACGGAAAGAAAATGTAAGGGAAGACCTTCCAAAGTGGGGGTATGTTTTTGTCACCCCAGAACATTCTTCCATCAGTTTCTCACGCAGAGCTGGACGAAAGAAAAAAGGCAGCTGCTCCTTCTCCCCTACCACCAATAACCCATATTTCTAAGAATTTATTTTTTTGGATTTCCCACAAATCCAGGAGTAAAACCTAATCTGATGCACTTCCAAGCAAAACATTTACCTGTCCATATCTAAGGAAACCTTTCCCTTGGGCTACACGTCCGCAGTGGGGGTATAGGGCTCCGTGGTAGGAAAAGAGTTCCGACTCTTCTAGCTCCACCTCCAAAGCAGCGTTAGGTTCTTTGACACCTCGCTTATTATCCCATATTATTTATATTTCAAAACCCATAAGACTTGATTTTTTTAATTGCAAGACATAAGCTCCCAGAATATTCGTAAGAATTATCTTGATCGCCAGAATCTTGTAAAAATCACGAAAGTAACACTCGTCTCTTCTCACTTAACCTACAGCTGTTCCATTATTAATGTTTAATAACTTATCCTTCTATATACACTGCAAAGATATAACATATGGGTGGACGCAGTGAAGCAAAATTATGTCATATGGGCATAAATGAATTTTATTCGGTCATCATTTTTAGTATTTAGATAGATAAAATTATAAACAATATAAACATTAAAAAGAGGAGTTTGTCGAGCTGTGCATATCAGAAAAATATTTCAAACAATCATTACACACGAAATTAAAACATTCACTCGAAAATAACAAACAAAAGGAACTGAAATAAAGAGCATTACGGCAAGAAATGGAAAAAATGCAGCCTTCAAGAATTTTTGTTATAACTTCAACAATAAGAGTTAAAATCTAGCAAAACACGGAAATAAATAAAGATAATAGATGCATATACCATTATCAATCAAAAAAGTTGTAAATTCAGGCTAATTTTTTAAGATAATAGCAAATAATGACGCGGCGCCGCTGCGGCGCCGCAAATCCAACGACGTAACTAATTTTGTAAATCCATATGAGGGTTAAATCAGTTTTCAAAAAATGAGTGCAGCGCGGTAAAGAAGCGAGGGCGATCCGACTATTTTCAATACACACTATGCAATATCCACAATAGTGAGTTATTACTAAGCTGTGGACATTGCCTAAAATACCAACTTTTTTTTGCTCAGGAAACCAATGTCATGAAGTTTTAAGTCCATTCAAGGCTATTCATCGCGAAATTAAGGCAATATGTTATTGCCATAAGGTACGCATGTATCCGATTTCACTCATCTTTCATACTGCGGGTCAACTCTGTCTTCAAGAAAATTTACCCATCATGCTGCACCAGTAGGTTTTCTACGGGCTACAGAGTATCTGGATGAAGAAGAAGCGCAAGTACTCTCGAGTCCAAAGCTGCTGAGTTGAATACCGATGTCGACACAGATCCTACGTTAATCAGATGCAATTTTGGTTACCTTTCATCGATCATTAACTGAAGGAGTGGCGGTATTTCGTACTTGTCAGACTGCAACCTGACTGCGTGTTTAGCATATGGGATCCGGTGCGGAAAGACTTAATTCCGTGAACTGAGTAAAGTAAAAAAGAAAACGACGTAAATCGTCAAAAAATGCAACGTGCGTAAAATAAGAATTACATGAATGCTAAACGAATTAGTCATCCTGTAGGAAAGAGAACTACTACTTGCAACGGCTACAGAGAAAATCTGAACTTTGGTGAATGACCTTTTTGATATACCAAGTATTTTGGGAAAATCTATTCCAAGAATTTAAGACATTATGTAGAAAAACCCTGGATATTGATACACGTAATCGTGTATTCCAGTCCAAACTTAAAACTTCAGATGCTTCTTTGCGGCAATAAGCTGCATCATGTTTCAAGCCATCCTCGGTAGCGGTTGGGTAAATCTTTGTTGGGTAAAGTGATAACCTAGAGATTCGAGTTCCGCCTGGGTGTGTTTTTCACCACCAGAGGCGTTGATGTATGACAGTTCTGTTCTGACAGGTCTCTGAAAAACCTGATAACAGGCTTAGCCGTTTGAAATCTCAGTACCGACGGAATCGTCTGAAATGCGAAAAATATTTTAAGTGCCAATTTTGAAATTTTAAGCGCCTATTTATTCACTTATAGTGCCTAAATTTCGTCAGCATAGTAATTACATTGATATGTTATGGATAGATTACGCCATCACAAATTCCAATTAACAGTCCAAAATATATCTTATTTCACCATCATATTCGAATCACTGTACCCGTCAGTGTCGCGAATGGCGACTCCTATAATTCCTATTAAATTCGTAGCAAGCAACAACAATTTTAAAGGCCCATTCGAGATTACTTTACTGTAATATTCGTGGTTTCAACACTCGTAGATGCGTGTAGCATGTCAAATTCTTAGTTGGTGATTATCCATCGTCCACCCTTGCTGAGCGTCTGTTCGAATGCAACAGCACCAGTAATATTGAGCTGGAAACTTTACTTAAAGAAAATAAAGGTAAAAAATTGGGAATTCTGGTACATCAGGTACGTAAAAACAAAGCTACGAATAAATTTGACAATAACGCAGTGAACTATATTTCGTTTGATTCATTTTAGAATTCGTGACGTTATAAATGCATCATCATTTCGTCTTCCTTTTCAATTCATCGCCCTAACCACCCATTAAAACGACGATCGCCCAACGCATATTCACTTATTTTCCCCTTGGCTCAACTTTCTTTATTATTCTCTTAACTTCAGGATATATAAGGAATTCCCTATCACAAAATTGCAATATCATATCCAAAAATCTGTGTGCACTCAACTCAGCGGGTGAATGAATAGGTTGAACATATGGAAAAACGCTCTGTTGGGTTTTCACGCAGTGCACAAGAACTGAGGTCCTCGTTGGAGTAGACTCTGATCGCTGAGAGCGGCCCAGGACGATATGCATCGGTGTAAGAATACCTGAGGTCACAGAGCAGGGTCATAGCGTCCCAGCGAAAGGAACCTCGTGTCCACGATTGGAGTTTTACTTCTCGAGCTCCCGGTCCAGACGTGTCTCTCTCAATCTCCAGAGTCCAATTTATCGCTGTCAATCTCCAGAAATCTCCGATATCCTTTGCGCCCATAAACTCCTCACATTCAATCAGTTCATTACCCAGCTAATCAATAATTTCAACCCCAACCAATAAAAAACTACTTAGAGACATTTGAAATTATGACTTTAGAATTCCAGCAGTATAATCAACACCTCGTCAAGTTTTTCACCGTCTCAATACGAACAACAGCTTTTTCCGAAGAAATAAAAAATAGGCTCCAGAATGATAGTGTCAACGACAGGAATGAATCAAGAATTGGCCATTTCCATTTTCAATTCTGAAACTTAAAACTTGGCCATCGTAAAGAAGTTTTGGGATTATATTATGTAAATCCCGGACATCGGTTGCCAATTTCTCAAATTTGAATTTTGTCTTATTATTTTCTCAGAAGAGTTTTTCATCACTGAGAAAATTTTTTTTTATATACGCTCATTATACCCTGAAAAGATAAGCTCGTAAAATATGAGTAGTGTGTCACCCAGAGAGACAGATAACACCGGTATGGAGGAAGAGTTGCAACCACTAGGGTGTGTGTATGTGCTTAGAATAGAACCAAATGAATTCAAAATATGGTGCTCCAAATACACGACATCGAATGACGGCAAAATATGAGATTTCCTTACTACAGCATGGAGGAGTTGTATTTTTTTGAAAATTTGTATTTTTTTATAGCCTTGTATGGAGATGTTAGTTTAAATTTGAGAATAATTACTACCTAAGTGCTTGATTAATGGATCAGAAATGCTGGCATTCATAAAAGGTTTGTCTTATAATGTACTTTTCATGATAAATGCAAATACTGGCTCATACAACGCTAATTTTGTGGATTTTGGCTAATGAATAATGCAAGTGAAACCTAACCAAGACAATGCGTGTGATTTGTGTTTCACTTGATTCAACCGTCCGGAAAAAGCATTGACATAAAATGCCCGGATTGAATAATCTTCATACTGAATTTTACTTTAAAACCTCGATGGATACCATTCATCGTTGGAACACTTTATTTATGATGCTGCACGCGAAAAGGTTATTGCTTTGAATCGCGGCGTTCGTCGTGGCCGTACCTCCTTAAAGATTTCCTTCGCAGAGTATAAATGCGCTGGCTGCTAGTTAGTCAAGAGGGGGAGATTCACTGGGAACCTGGAGATTAGGCAGATTTGCATGAGGGAGGAGAGGGGGGGAGGATATCCTAGGCCGTGGAAACGGATGCGATGCCCCGGGCGACCGCGCGTCCACCTCATCTTGCGCCAGCAGCACAAGAGACGGCAAAAAAAAGGAAGTGCGACCTTGCGCGTCGAGGCGACACGGATCGCCACTTAGGAGAGAACGCGAACTAGCCTCAGCCATGGCCGCGTCGGAAGGACAAGAACTAGCAGACAAAAACAAATGAAGACGGAGGAGCGGGGGATACTTCCTCCAGAGGTGAGAGGGATTTGTGGCCATCGCACGCATGCGCAAAAACAAAGGACAGGCTCTTTTTCAATTTATCCAGATTATCCCTTTTTCATGTAAAATTTTCAACTTTTCACACTTTAAAGTCATATTTCAAAGCAGCATTATTGGAGGTACTCTTTCAATAATGAATTGGTTGTAGCATGCGTTAAGTACAACATATCAAGTTGTATTTTGTTCTTTAAGCAATTTTCATTCTATCCTAATTGATAATTAGCAATTCCACTGCTATAATATTCACTGCTACCACTTGTTTCCTGCTAAATGGAAAATATTGGCATAATCGATACGCATGGTACGATGAGAATGCAATTGAAATCACCTTCAAAAATTGCGAAGTGTATTAAGATTGATTTGGTAGTTCGGAGTACTTTTTTGAGGCATAAAAAGCAAACTGCAGGTGGCAAAGAGTGACGCTGAGACGAAAGATAAGGCAGCAATATTCATAATTCACATGCTCCTCCCTAGAGTGCAAGAAATCGTACATTGTATTTCAGGGAGGATACGAGGAAAAATGAAATGCAAAAGTATTTCCTGACTGTAATAATGAAAAAATCAGCGCACTTGTTAAGTTTTCACTTGAATTGCTCTCAAACTTTGTTCTAACATGATCTAAAATTATTTTTCCCCTTGAAAACGCAGCAACATGTAGATATTACTGTTTTGTAAGTTTCGGTAATCTCACATAGACTGGTAAAAGCACCCTTAATTATAATGCTGTTGGAATCACTAGTCGCACGATAAAACGACCACTAACGTCTCGAACATGTAGAGTGGAATATCACCGAATTATTACACATGAATCCTATCCATCCCGTTTTTCGTTTTAAATCACCCCACTAGTTATGATGGATTTTAAGTTTTCAGTACCTACGACTAATTAGCCATCGTTGAAATCTTTGAGGTCCGAGGGGGAGTTGGATGCTGGGGAAAGTAGACTAAGTAAGGGGTTCAGGGCTGAACGAAGGGGAAAAGCGCCTGCTATTAATACCCTTCCTCCCATTTAGACACGTGTACGACTGACATTCTTGCCCCCACACGGCTGCCCCTTGTCTTTTTGTGTTGTACATGTGTCAGCGGGTGGATGGCGGCGGCGCATTCCTCGTGTTTGTTTCGCTTGGAGGATGGAAGTGCACGGAAGATGGCCGAATGACTTCACGAGGCGTGCGTGCTTGTTTGTGGAAGAATGCCCTTGACCGTGATGCCACTGTGTCTCGGCGTCTGCCATGGCAGGTCTAGTCGGACGTGCTGGTGATACTCCAAGAGATGGCGCGGTTTCCATGCCAATCGCCCCCTTCCCTCAAACCATTCCCTCAACTCACAAATCCCCATCCTACCTTGCCTCCCAATCTGCGTCTGAACATGTATTATCGTTCCCGCCTTCCTTCCCCCACGAATATTACATTAGAATATTCACCAATCAGCCTCTAAATGTACTGCCACCAGGGATGGATAAGTATCGATAAAATGTAATCGGGTTCAACTACAATTACCAGTCAAATTTTATTAAATTAAAATTACATATTAATTTTTGGAAAAGTCAGTATTCGTACATTACTTTCAATTTCATTTCCGTACACTTTGCAATCGAGGATAATATTTTCTCAACCGGGCAGTACTAACACGCAAAATAGCATTTTAACTATCCATCATTGGATAAATGTTTAAAAGTGTGGTTTTAGGCACTTCAGTCGCAAAGAAATACGTTCCATCAAAAACACTGCGGATGAGGTCAAATTAGCTAGAACTACCTTTCGATCAGTGCGCGTGAAATTCAAACTTTAACTATTGATTATTAAAATTTATAGATCGTTCATTTTGTTAAAGAATAATTAAATATTACTAATCTATGGAGTTTACTGTGACAGAAATTAGATTTTTAATTCATTGATTTCAAATAAAAATTAGCAACAATGTAGTGTTTATGATTTTGGAGTATAGGTCATGATTTAAATTAAATACACTTTTTGCCAACGTTTCTGAGATTTATTCTCCTTCCTCAGGGCTCTTAATTATGATGAATGTTTACAAAGAAAATAAAGAAAATAAATGAATTAAGTGGTTACAAAAATTTTGAATACAATTGTGCAGTACAAATTCATTGGTAAATTAAAAATTGTGAACAGAATTAAACAACATACCTGTGATAGAAAATTTCCGTTACTAGGCTAATCATGGTTACTAATAAATATTGATTCATTTGTTAACAAATGGTATCTAAATTATACTAAACAATTCTAATTTCGATGAATTAAATAATAATAAATTTTACTTAGGTGTTCGATGTCCGATCTTTTATTGCAACTGTTATTTGATTTTGATATGTAAAACATTTCTTTAAATAATCTTTTCTTAAAATTGGTTTCTATGTCTAAAATTTTGGTGTTCTCGAAATCAAAATGATGGCTATAGTCTAGACTGTGATTTGCAAGAGCAGAAAGAGTGATTTTATTTTTTATTGATGATTTGTGCTGGGATATTCGGTTTTTTAAATATTGAGAAGTTTGACCAATGTAACAACTATTACAATCGAGGCATGGTATGTGGTATATTATGTTACTTTTTAGTTTTTTTGGGGTTTCTGATTTTATTTTTGTGTACAGAAGTCTGCTTTGCGTGTTAGAAATTTTGTGTGCAATTTTATAATCTAATTTTTTGAAAACTCTAGTAAGTTGTTCAGATAATTTATTTATATAAATGATTCCACGGTATGGGGACGTTATTGTGTTTGTTAAAGCTAATTTATTTGGTGAATTCTGTGTTTGTGGACATAGAGCGTTGTTTTTTTGTAGTATACATTGAATGAGTCTTTTTGGAAAATTGTTTTTTATTAGAATGTCCTCGATTATTTTTAAGTTTTTTTTGTGAAAAATTTTATCACTCAGATTTAGCGCTCTAAATTTTAGTGCATTGGCTATATTTATTTTATGTCGTAGAGGATGATGAGACTGAAAATTTAGATATCTGTCTGATTTATGCGGTTTCTTCCACCAATCCACACTTATGGATCCATCTTGATTTCTTATTGTCAACATATCAAGGAATGGGAGTGTGTTATTATTTTCAAATTCTATTGTGAATTGTAATTTAGGATGGAAGCAATTGAAATAATTTAAAATTGTGTTCTCGTGTATATCACTGGGTAATGCTAGATATAAATCATCAACAAATTTGTAAATAAAGGGAATATTAAATGGTAATTTAGCGATAATATTGTCTAGGAGGTGATTCATAGTCAGGTCTGCTAATATGGTCGCCACCGGGGAACCCATAGGTACTCCATCATTCATTCGATATTGACGATCCTTATACTGCAAATAGCCTTGATTAACAGCAATATCAAATAATTCAGTAAATTCTTCTTTGTTTAGAAGTGTATGATTGGATATTACTTCCCAATTATCTATCACAATGTTGTTTAATAAATCTAGTGGTATGTTCGTAAATAATGATTTTACATCAAGTGAGCATATTATATAATTTAGGGGAATTCTTTGTTGTTTAATTTTATTGAAAAAATGGAAGGAGTCTTTAATGTTGTATTTGTCTGAGGATAGATGTGTAAGAATTTTTGCAATAAATTTGGCGCATTCATATGTAGGACTATTTACAAAACTTACCACTGGTCTTAGAGGTATATTTGGTTTATGATCTTTCACTAAACCATACAGTTTAGGTGGAGTGCCATTGTTTTTTATTAGTGTGCATTTCGTTTTAAAGTCTATTTTCTTTTCTTTAAAAAGCTTTTTAACAAAAGTATTCACTTTAGCTTGAAGTGAAGTGGTAAAGTTTTTCTTTTTGGGAATTTCCGTATTCCGTATTCCGTATAGAAATTCCGCAACAGCGAACTATGATAAATACTTGGTGGAACTATTTATTGGAACTAGGAACTTTTTATCGTTAAGAGCTGGTGTCCTAACATCTCCGCCCCAAGCCAATTATAGTGGCTTGCGGGGCAATATGTAAATGTAGAAAAACATAACCAGAAGGTACAGTTATCAGTACCACCAGTATCATTAGTTGTAAATAGTCTGGCGTTTATTTTATCCAAAACTTTTGATTCTGTTTGGTTTAAAAAAACTATCAATGGTCGAACAATATACAATCCTAAATATCTTAGTCAAGTTATAAAGAGATTGCACTGCCCTTTCCTATAGACAATATAATGTATTCATCGCTATAAAATCACCTATTGATTTCAACCTGCTTTAATACCATTAGTTAACTAATAATAATGAGTAACCACAAGTTTCACAGACCTTCATTAAAAACTCTGAAAATTGCAATTAGCACATATAAGCACTGTGCTCTGAAAACACTGATCGTCGTCTGAAGAATAGAAATAGACATAAGTGCCCTAGGATTGCAGGATCTCAAACAATCATTGACATAGATCGTCTGCCGACTCTCTAACTCCGTTTCGCGTGAAACTCTGAAAGCTCTTCGACTTCGAGAAGAGACATCTCCAGTGAAAGGTACATGAAAACAACAACAGCGCAAATTCAAGGAAAAATGATAAAAATATCGTCGCAGAGCAGCGCATCCCTCCGATGGATAACAAACCCTTTCGCAACCTTTCAAACTGCGAGAGCCATTCGTCCTTTCACCGGCATTTCAAACCCTCCTGGCAGCTTGAAAGCCTGAGTACGTAGCCGAAGAGTTTGAGAAGCAAAGAATGTCGCTAATTACGTATTATCTCCCAAATCGATTCGAAAAGATTTTCTCTCCCGCCATCGCAGTGACTCTCTACACAAGATAGTGCCATGATCGTTAAGAAGGCATTATTCACGAGATGATGACCAAAATTGACATTGCGACAACGTAACGAAGAAAGAAAATGACATTCTTTCGCAATTAATAGCTTCATGCAATTCACCCCCACTCCCTAGAGAAATTCCGCAGTAACTGATTCACACGAACATTTTTTACGAAGGTATATACTTCGTTGGAAATAATGAGAGGGAATACATTGCTCTGCAACCAATTTTTGGTTGTGGACATTATTGATAACCGATTAAAACGCGCTAAGTAGCAGCTTAGATCAAAGTTCTAAAGCCAGAGTCACATGGTCATTTCATTCCGTCTCTCAGACTGATGGCCCCAGCGACAGCTTTTAAGGGATCAAAAGAGTTATCGCTCGATACATCATTTTGTGAACCAGACGGTCATTTGCTCCGCCCCTTTTTCCATCGCTTGCCTAATTTGCTACTCTAACTCCGTTTAACCCTTAGTTATACGCTAAGCGGGGATTTTGCAGCGTTTTTCAAAATTTCGAATTACGCGTTTACTGCGCATTGATCACTGGAGGCACACTTTGGTATTCTACTTCTGTATTCTTTCCTCGACCAAGAACATTATCGTCTGCAATTCCACAAAAAAAATTATTCTAAGTATTTATCACGAAATTTGCAGATTAATATGTTTTAGTTTTGTTTACAAATGAAAGAGAAAATATTTGAAGGGCTTTTTATTGTTAGAAAGTTAGAAGGGCTTTTCCATTATCTTCTCAGTGAGCAGTCTAACGGCCAATACTGATTCCCTTGTGCCTTTGCTTTTTTCAGAATCCGAATTGGTCCTCGTCCAATCACTCTTCTGTACAGGTCACTTTTATCCGACTTAATTTAATGAGTTTCATTGGTTAAATTTTCTTGCTCAACGTGCATCGCTTATAAAAGTATACCTACCGCCTATACACATGCTGTGTAACTCAGCCGTTGGATCATTAATAGGCATGGGAATTTCGGTTGTTAAGTACACTGAAAACAATACGGAACATATCTCTACAACTCAGACAGGATTATACCGATAATATACAAGCTTTGATGAAATTGGCATACATGTTCGTCTCCTCAAACAAAAAAATAAGGTCTGCAAAAATATTTTTATTAAATAGAAGGTTTCTTCAAAAGGACGTTTCTTCGCGAAAATGATATTTCTGGCGTCACAATTTCGGAATGCATCAACGTAATAGTGTGTGTAATCAACGTAGTAATGTGTGACGACTTATCTGGCTGCTCCATTCTTTAAACTGTCCAGCAATCTCATTAGAATGGCCTTTACTCGTTGTTCATTCGGAGTTTAACCGAAGTTTTTTTACCAAAAATTCAAATAATTTGGCGATGGTCCTTTGTAGAATTTTTATTTTTAAACACAGTAATGTATTCCACCATAAAAATTTTTTAAAAATTATGCAATATAATATCTAGCCAATTTAATATTCTGGTGTTGATGAAAAGACTTAATATGCATATACCTAATAAGTATATGTTGCCTTTTCATTAAACCCAACTGAAATTAAAATTAAACATTATGAAATATTTTTCATTCATTTCCAAAATTAAAACTCGCACGCATTTCATAAGCCATTGATGTATTATTTTCGGGTCAACGCGAGAGCCTCAGCCCATTATGTCCGGAAACGTGCTATTCCCTTCACTCTTTTTCGTAATTAACACTAATTAATGATTTTTATCTGACAAACGAGAGAAAAAGCTCTACATTTTCATTCATGGGCATGAAAATGCTTTTTGCCCTGACGAAATAACAATTTCATCATTATGGTGAGTGGTTCATTAGGATTGCCTTTTACGATGCTATATTTTTTAACATGTGCTCACGTTAATTTTTAATTTTAATTTGAAGAAGGATTAACTATGCCTATCCATTATCCGTGTTTTCATACCTTCCGAAAAATCATTGACAAATATCCCGTGAATATTATTTTCAGTTTCAGCGACAATTTTGCTGTACCATAGCCATTTAGTAGAAAAATTATAGAAAGATTTAATTGATCACAAGGCATATAATGCTCTTCATTGTAATGGGGCGTTCGTTGAAAAAAATAACGCCACCATCATTCTTTTAAAGAACTATCAGCGAGTTGGCGCCCACACTGTATTTAACAAATTGAATTGATCTGATCTTTAGCTGCATCGACGTTTTTTCCACGGCTTATTTCTATACAACATTACTGTATCCAAGTTATTTCCAACCTGAGATGTCCTATTCCATGATTCAGCGTTTGAGTTGACAAAATACGGAGGAAAATCGTACGAAACAGAGCGACTTCGGCACTACGTGCTCGAAAACTTGCGAACCAATCATAAATCGACCAAACCTCACGCCGAATTCCCCGTTATTATGACCACAATACGCGCAAGCCTTTAACAACGAACGCCATCGATCTAAGTGTAGTGGAGTCCCACTCCTATTGATCTCTGCGGGTGACTTATTGCTAATTTTTCCTTATCACCCACCTTTTGATTTTTATCATTTATTTCATGTATCGCAGACAATCAAATGGGTTAGACCTCGGCGAAGAATACCCATGATACAATAATGCTTAACATTACTGTGGAAAACATGTGCTGCTTTCAAGGTGAAAAATTATTTAAAAATTTAGTTCCCAAACCTCCTAAGTAAGCATATGACAACGGCTTTTACTCCTCCGTCTTCCAAAATGCGCTTTAGCTTACAAGTTCCCTTTCATAAGCGTAATTCAGCATGACGTTGACCAAGCTTGGGGAATATACGTGAATGAATTCAGAGCTAAGATTACGCCAAGGTTCACTATAAATAGTCGCAATGCTTCAAAGTGAGGCGTTCGTGAGCTATTGTGCGGTATATGAAGGAGGCGACCTATTGCTTGGGTCGTTTGTGAAATATAAAAGAGTTCGGGAGGTAAGTTAGACAGAACCCTGGTGTCGGCATTAGCCTAACGTTTACAAATGGCACATAGAGTACCACGACACAACTTCCAATCCGACGAAAAATTAAGTGAAATCTTGCATTGTCTTCCAAAGGCTTAAGTAACTTGGCAGTCTTAACTAACTTAACGACTGACGGTCGCTGAAAATTATCTGTCATCAGGATTTGAACCCTAACCCGCGGCGGTGGAAGCCAACACCCAGGTCACTACACCAACCAGATATCTTAGGTATTAGCAGTATCTTATATCATAGGTTCGTGATATTCACTAAATACCGAAGTCGTCCAAAATGAAATTATTACACATTTATGCCAAAACTGCGCTGTTTCAAAACAGCGGACGCCGCTTATTCGAGTTGAACGAGTAGCATAAGGATACACTATACAGTGATTGAAAATATGGCTAATTAGTGATAGAGTTCTCTGGATCAAGAGAGTAATTAATTTCATCACTCAAATAACGTGGCACAAGATTATTCATTGCTTAATATTGATACCTTTTAGCAATTAAAGCCGTTTCAGATAACATTATTCAGATAAACAAATGGTTTAACCGCTCGGTCATCTGTATAAGAAACGGCATAACTTGGGATGAGCTTGCAAATTTCCTTTCGACACCTGAAAATCGAACCGCTCTTCCACAAATGTTAATCGAAGTGTAAAAATGTCAGTCAAAGCGTCGAGAGAAATGTGAACAAATGCATTGAATGATCAGAAATGATTGAAGTGGGGCCAATATGGAGCCCTATCCATATTTATCACACAGCCGATCTCTTATACAAAGGGCCACAACAGGTTAATGTTGGCGCGATGTCTTTCACTCGAAATTTTTCTATCACAAAATATTTTTTTTCAAAAATATCTGGGGTGGTTTATCAAAATGGATGCATATCATTAGCATCGCCATCTATTGAAATTGAAACTATACACTAAAATTGAACTATATACTAAATATAATAATCTACTTCATTCATGCACATGACGCCTTAAGCGTTAACATTCAAATAAATTCAGGGGCAAGGAAAGAAAGGATAGGAACATATAATAGAAAAATGACGAGGACAGCCAGAAAATCAAAGGGTAAAAATGCTACCTGACTGGAACAGAACCGTTGTCCTTGCCCTTTTTCTATTATATGTTCCTATCCTTTCTTTCCTTGCCCCTAAATTTATCTAAATATAATAATAATATATGAAATGAAAATATATAATTTCATAACAATAACATAAAATAATTGAACAAAGTGGTGAAAATAACAATGCTTAGAATTCTCCGCAGAACACAATATATTAATTTCATGCGCAAGAAATATTCAACGTTGTAAAAAACTATTTATCGAGTAGAATGGCCCGATAATATTACTGTCAATATACTGGCCGTGGTTTTCTTTCAGCGTAACGAATCACAAGCTTAGAAGGTACTCTGCCACCTTGAATTTTCCATGGTATATAGGGTAATATATCAGGCCAATATTTACCGAAATCTCATGTATAACAGTTTTTTCTCCGAAAAAATAAGAAGGTATGATTTTCATATTTAAGATACAGGTGAACGTTGGTTTTAGCTCACTCTTATACATTATGAAAATTTCTAGAAGATAACTAAGTTTTAAAAAAGTACTGAAAAACACAATATGACGGGTAGATCCTAGGTGATTGGTCCCCTTTGGCAAAGAAGAGACAGCAAGGATTACTTGATGCATAGTAAATCATTTCTGATGAAGCTCATCAATCGTACTCCAACGCAAATCACCGTTGTAACACTAAACATTCAGTCAGGATGTCGAGGGAAAGGTTAGGAAATTCATTTAGTCAGGTCAGTCAGAGTCGAGTGGGTCCACGATGAAGCGAATGCCCCTTGCACGGTCATTTCTGCCAACGGCAACAGTTAGCGAATGTTTGCGCGAGTGTGTCCCTAATTGGCGCTCTAATTTGTCGAGGAAGCCCTTCAGCAAGGCATAACATTGAACACACTCACCAGCGCAACACGCGCAAGGCAACTCACGGCAAAAGTTCGCGACCCTTGTCGGCGTAATACACGAACGACCCTTCCAAGGAAGCAGCCCCGAGCACCTAGCCAAACTGATGTAGCCGTCTCCCCTGGCGACAGAGGAAACGGGGGGGAGGGGTAACAGAACGCTGTGTTTGACGTGTTCCCCTGGTAACGAGAAAGTCGCAACATGCAACCTTTTCTGCAGAAGGAAAATTCCCCTCAGGAATCGAACGCTGATCTTCAAAGTGAAGTGCAAGCCATTATCCTCTCCTTCCCATTTACAACGGTCTAATTCTCGGCTGCCCTATTCCAAAGAATGTTTCATCGATATGCATAGCCTTGGAGATATTACTAATTTTTATAAATACTTTAATTAAATGGCGTAACCATTATGAACCGTTTGCAAATCAGTAAGCATAAATAAAATATGGAAAGTTAAAAAACTTGAAAAGGAAGATTTGGAAAAACAATATGGATGTTATTGGTGTAAAATGGAGCGTATATTGGAAGAACGAGTAGATGCTTCAATCAGCTAAAAAAAAGCGGAAAAAAAAGCAAGAAATGGCGTCCGAATCGTCGTAAACAAGGAGGTGAAGTCTTGAGTCACTTAATTTTTTTATGAAAGTGATGGAGTGATAGGCAATTATTAAATGCGGTGAGTATACGTTTAGGATTTGTTGGATTATTGGCAAAGAACTTTGTAATTGAAGGTAAAAATATTGTGTGCATTGAGTATTCGGACGACATGATCTTGTTTGCGGAAAAAAGAAGAACTTAAGATCGTATTATAAAGAAAAACAGGGGCTAACAGTAAATAAAAACAAGACAAAAGGGATGAAAGATGTTAAGGAAGAATAGATAATATCAACCATGCAAGGGGACCGGCTGGGGCAGGTTTACAAAATTAGTTGAGTTAAAATATTAAAAATAAGAATATTGGGCCGGAATTTACACAGGCTTGGAAATGTGAGAGGGAGATTTTAAGTAAAATCAGAGTTGTCTGAGAGATTTCGATTTAAAAAATTCTTTTGCAGCAAAATAAAGACTGGGCTTGAGAAAAGGTTGTAAATGTGTATTACTTGGAGTATTTTGCTCCATGATTTTAGTTTGTACACCGTCGAAAAAGTGTATAAAACGGATTGAGGCCGTGAATAAGAAAATTTGGATGAATCAGCTAGATAAACGTAGTCAGAAATGAACAGGGTGACAGACTGACGAGTGCAATTAAAAATTCAATAGAAACTAGGGTATATGTTAAGAGGATACATAATTTGATAAATACGATATTAAATGGGATGGTAGAATGCTAAGATTAAAAGAAGAAGAGAGAAAATGACGGATGATTAAGACATTTAGATTTAGGGTGGGGACAAGCCTAGAGGGGATGACGTGGAAGGAACAAGGCAGACTCATCTGAAGAAGAGACCAATGAGAACGTGCTAAACAGAAACTTCCTCATGATGATGGTAACTTATCTATGGCTTTAGTAATAATGGTCATGGAAAAACTACCTCAAAATGAATGCCTCCACAAAATATCCCACGAAAATATGTTCGAGTAATCAGAGATAGAACGACAAAGCATTTTCTTTAGTCAGCACCTTGGAGGATAAAATATTTTTCTTTTGCCAAACTTTTCTTCCATCGCTCAATGATTTTTAGTCATTCAACTCCTCGCTTATCAATCTACACCTGGATTTCCAATCAATCTCCAGGTCACTATTCCTCTGAGTTCTTCTCCTTCCTCCACCCCTCTATTATTTCCTACCCTCCCAGGAGTACAGTCACATCTTTCATGCATTGTTAGTACACAACGCATTATTCTTTTGCGACAGGTGCACTCCGACAAATACAGAATCATCACTTCAAAAACCTATTCATCTTCCCTCAATACGGCGCTATCATTCTTTCCGCAATCCACGCTCTACTCCTGTATGATGAAGGATGTTTGTGGCACGTCAATCGAGTTGCGTTGCATTTCATTACCACCTCGAGGGCCTCCCTTCGAATCCCATGCAAGATTCAGTTCATAAGTGTAAAACCTAGCTAGTGTTCCTTTGGAGAGCACCTAAACTGCACTATTCCGTGCGTAATTTGCCATCGATGCGCATGATTTGCATAAACCTTTAGCGTTACGTAGATGTTAAGCGAATTAGGCTGGGAGCCACTGGAGACTCGGAGGATGCGCGCTAGGCTTAGATTGCTTGAACAATTGAGAATGGATATCTTTAAGAGCGACACGGAGAACAAAATATTAGAGCCACACTATAATTCCAGGTCCGATAGAAGCGATAAATTAAGAGAGATGTTTTGCAGAACTGATAGATATGGGAATTCGTTTCTCGCCCGAACCATAAAAGACTTAAATAAATGCCAGTCGCAATTTCCTTAGATCATTTACCCTTTATGTTAGAACGGCTGGTGTCCAAACACGTCCTGCCACACGCCTTTTAGGCGGCTTGCGGTGTATTATTTAGATGTACATGTAGATGAAACCATCACTCCTCTGAACTGTGCGTTTCTTTGACTCCCGAAATATCCACCATCATCAAAGAGATACAGGAAGTCTTTCTATCGTCCTTAGCATAAAAAATGGAATTTGGAATTATGGTTTCCAGTAGTCCTTATTTGAAAACTCCCCTCCAACACAGCATTTGATTTCTGAAGATCTTTCGGCCTCCACTACGCGTCGGTCTACACATTTTCCGGACGACAGTTTCACCAGCATAGCAGTCAGCTTCTGCAGATCACTGAGATAACTACTTGAAGTAAGTCTTGAAGTCAATTAAGACCCAAAGAAGCCGAATTTAACACCGGTTGAACTGTCTTCCCGAGTGAATATTTGATTCCTCACCAAACATAAGATTATTCATTAAATATTCTCTCTTATCTACATACTACACACTCCGCGAGCCAACTCTACAGCCATGTGGTAGGGGTTTAGACACTAGCCATTAACAAATTAAAATAAAAGGGAGGAGCCTATTGCATTAACTTTACCAAGGAGTTTACACTGGAATTTAGCAGTCATTTAAATCATTTATTTTTTGTGAAAAAACTAGTTTTTATACGATTTCCTTCAAGAACATCTCTCTTACTTTATCGTTTCTACGGAACCCGGAAAAGTGGTGACGTCTGTTCTCCGGGGCGCTCTGAAAGATATCTCTTCCCCTCTCATGACAATATGTCTTATTACGTCCTATTTTCTTTCAACATGGGTCTATTTTAACTTCACTTTCCCCCAAAAAATACCAGAAATGTACTCTTATATACGGAGGCCTTCAAGAAAGAAATGAACATCTTCTGTATAATTCTTCACTTGTATGCCGGGCACCATTTTTTCGTTGAGTTCAGCTCTTACTAATAGGCATTAATTATTTCAAAGCTATTACAATTATACAAAAAACAAACGACTACATTTCAAGAGAAATAGCTTTTTAACGATATTCAATTGCAATATGATATTTCAGTACGCAGAGGAAATCCTTTATGTCTAGTTTAGCCTCTCACCACTCGAGCGGTGTAAGGAATTGGACTTTCTTTACTATCCTCTGGAACACTACGCATCACCCTTGATTTGCCGTAAAACCGAAGTTAAAAATTACTTTATCACGGTCACCTCCAAGCTAACCACACTTTTCAATAACGACAAATCTTTGTCATCCGAACAGTCCGCTACAGAAATATTGTCAAAGTACACAATTATTCTCTCATTTTTATGTCCAATTCTGCAAAAGCCAACCATTTTTAGTTTGGAAGAATGTATAAACAAGTGAATATCTACGCAATAAGGCGTAGAGGTGAAAACATATGAGCACCATAGAAAGAAATTCGCTGCCAAAAAATAAAACAATTGAATTGGCGTGATTTTTAGAGGAGAGGACCGATAGCTGAGATTATTAGCGCCATGCGGCAGAGACGGGAAGTCAGGGAGGAGAGATACACGCAGTCAGAATCAGCTTGCTCTTGGCGAAGGGACCCAGGGAACTGCGGGTTCCATCCCAGGACCATGCTTGAAGCACTCTCCACAAACCAATCAATCAAGCAGGGATCGGACAGTCGCAGAAAAAAATGGTCGGAATATGGACCTGGGTTTGCGAGACGGGGTATCATTGGCACAAATTCGAGGCTAGGTGTTGTCACTGGCAACATAACACATCGGCAATTGATCGATACGGGCTCGATTCCTAGCAAATTAAAGTGATATTTCTTCATTGCAGCTTTAGGTCTTTGGTCCAATAATTAAGGTCGTTTTCCTCATTGGATAGGATAAAGAGGAAAGGTAGAGACAGAATCAGCCTGCTGTAAACGAAAGGTGCCCATTTACGTCCCATTTAACGAAAATTGTGCTGCGCTGGAAGGGGCCACCTCGGAGCAGGATGGAGATGCATCTTAAATCTCAGTCTCCACCGGGATATGAACCCGGATTCACGGAGCGAGAAGATAGATTTGATAGGGATTCTAAACTTAATGGTTTCAATGGCAATTGGTAGTAAACGACAATTGGTAGATGCTGGTTCGATTCCCATTTGATGCACGTTATTTTTCCGCAGTGAATTTCCTATTTCGGTCCTTATAATTTCATAGCAATACACAGTGGCACTCTGATATCCATAAATAAAGCACTCTTTATCGAGGACAACGCGGGTGTGGCAAAGCTTAAAATCATAACGCTCCTGAATGTCATTTTCGAAACAATTCGTTGACTAATGAATTAAATGCTCCCATTTGTCAGAATTTCCTCGCGGTAATTCAATTTCAGGCAGTCCAAAAAATTACCCCATTCATTCACGCCTAATTCGTCGCACCAGCGTTTGTTTTATTTTTAGTTCGACCAAAAACGCAAAGTAAGTTTAATTTTCCCGACATCCCAATTACATAGTATGTTCGCTGCAAATTGAAACTGCGCGAATAGTCTCTCGCCTTAGCAACGGGAATCTGCAAAAATTTTTCTAAAGCCGGTCGTTCGGAAGATTAAATTCGTATTTTAAAAAATAACACTGAAATTTCACAAGAGTGACAACACAGCCAATGAATGTCACACAATAATGAAAGTCAAAACATTTGCGATGGAGGCCAATGTAGCGGTGTTAACACGAGATCTGTAAAAGAGGAAAGTACACCGGTGATGTAAAACATGGACAACGCTCATTAGGGACAGCGAGCAAACGAGAGAAGAGAAAAATGCTCGTAGAGTACGAATGCTTTTTTGATTCGATGGCGAGATGAAACCGAGTTTCCCTTACACCAATTGTGAAAGAATAAATGTATCCACACACACAGAAAAATTTAAATATTGCATTCGAGTTTTTCGAGATTTTGTAGAAATAAAAATGAGCCTATTTTACTGCAAGCACTATGTAAAAAATAATAAATGCGTTTGGAGCAGGGAAATTGTACGTTAGAGAGAAAAATGAACTTGAGTCATTGGGCGACAGAGTGAGGGAACGGCAAAAAAACAGGGACTGTGAGAAAGAGAATAGCTAATGGAAAGAGAAGCGCTCGACACGCGTAACGGACTTTGGGAATCTTTAAAGAAGATTATGGCATTAAAATACTACGAGTCCCTAAATTTTTCATAACAGAGGGAATCGGGAAAAGATGAAAATGTGTATAAATGTGTGCATTTACAGATTGATGAGAAAATAACAGACCGGACCTAACAAGAAACTGACAACAATATCTAAGTCATAAAATGGTACAATGAAGATTACATCAACTGCCAAAGTGTCACACAGAAATTCTTCGTATTTATTCCTACTACAGATTAGTTCTTATCTACCGTTATTTAATTACTGCTGACATAACTCCTTCTTTTCGCCATCGTCTTCAATGCCCAAATAGCAATATTTACGATGATTTCTCAATTTCAATCTCAAAAATATGACATATTAGATACGGAGAATGCATTTTCGACTCTCTCAGAGAAACATTCCCACAAGTAACCGCCCTCTTCACGAAAAAATGATAAAGACGCTTATTATTATGCTATAAAATTTCATGATGAGGCTTTCTTTTTCTCCACCAAACTTCCCCGAACAGAAAATTGTATTCCTATAAATGCGATCCTAGGTACTTATCATTAGATTTAAAAAATAACTCGTTTAATCAAATACATATTGAAAGATAACCAATATTTGAACATAACGCAATTAGTCATTAATAGGCGTCAATATTGCAATCAAGTGATCCAAATCGTTATTCTGACTTTGATCACGTCAATTTAATAAAATAATTCCTTTTTATTTTTGGATCAGAATGAAATTATAACTGTTTTTTCAAAGAATTTTTATTAAAAAAAACATTATTTCAACGCTTAACATTATCTTCCCGTCCACCAAAATCTGTGGAAAAAACAAAGCTCAAATTTTATTCATCCAAAATGTTTAGTGAATTCCACAATGTATCGTCGGAAACTTGATATTCCATAACATAATTCTATTTTTCCAACACCCCTCATTAGCTCTTAAAACATCACCCCATACCAAGAATGGCGAGCAATTACTTCAACACAATTTTCAAATGCCATTAAATCGTCTTGATAAGGGAAGAACATAGAGAATATATATGAATATATCGAATAATGAAGACGTGGTAGTGGTGACGAGTGCTGAAGACGGGGTGAGAAAAGGTATGGTGAGAATTGAAAAAAAATAGGAGAAGAGAAGGATGTATTGAGTACAATGTGCCAGAAAAATAGATGAATGGTCAAATGTCATAACACAAAGTGAATACGTGATGAAGATAGTGGGTGGGAAAATACTAACTATACACTAACTGTACATTTAACAATATATATTTTTACCTGTTTAATATTTTTTCTCTCTAAAATATTAATTTTATAATTAATGCTGTGGTCGATTCAGTTTCTCATGTACAGCAATCAAAGATTTTATAGAAAGTACTACAAAAAATGGGTGAACCATAGACTGGATACTTTTTTTCGAATCCTTACCAATAGGCGAAAAATTTACTCTCAGGTGGTAAAAAAAAATGATTCGTGGATATATCTATCTTCACCATGTTGGGACACTGCTCCGCGCTAATAAAACCAGGTCACATATTTTGAAGATTACTTCATAAGTGGCCAAGCACTCCGACTATAAAATGAAATCTTAAAGTCCCAAAAATTTACATGAAATCGCAAAACTGAATTTAGTAAAATTAATTTCATATTTCAACATACTGCCTGTTTTGTTCAGATTATCTGCGTCGATCAATAACTGTCCGGAGAGAATATGATCAATAGCAGAAGATTTTGCTCGTCAATACAACTATGGAAGTAGTATTTTCAGGCGTACACAGCACTGATTTGGAATACTCCCCGACGTTTCCATTCCGTAGCTAGTAAGTGTTTTTACTGGAGCTCTCCAGTATCGAGTGTATTTCCAATGGTTTATGGAGGGGCGAGAGAGCGTTAGGAGGAGTTTATATTTCATTGGAATTCAAAGCAGGATCATCCCAGGTGAGGCACATCATGATGAGGTCACACTCCCTATTGAAGTTGCCCTAGCATTTGCAACGTCACGCGCATCAACCGCGGTTGGGAATTTTTCACTTCTGCTATTCCAGTTTGCATGCTTTGATACTGCTAACTGAGTGATTTGGTGCTCTAGTGTCCTTATAGTGGGATTTTCTCGGATCAACCAGTTTCGCTCTTTGGTGCATTTCTTTTCGCAGAATCGTGCATTTCTTCCAGTTGTCAAGTGGAGCGCTCCTAAGGTAGCTTACACTTTTTAACTGTGGCATCAACACAGTTTTCCATTGAATTCCATTTATTTCATTTAAATATAAAAAAATGAAAATATTTGGACCAGTATAGCTATGAAGCAGAGGCTTGGATAATCAGAAAAAACATGGAACCGAGAGAGATTTAATGTGATCCGGATATATAATGGCAGCAATAAAATCATACGATTAAGTTGGGTTGGTTATATATTGATAAGGGACAACACTAGTATGATGAAATAGGTTTGTAATGGAGGACCAAATGGTGGAAAACCTCGAGGAAGACCAAGCCTGCGTTGGAGAGAACAAATAGAGAAGGATGTAATAATATTTGGAACAGAAATAGAAATTATAGATAAGAGTTGAGTCGGATCAATAATAATAATAATAATAACACAAAGTCTTTATTGGGCGAGATTGGGACTAGAAAGTCCCATCTTCCATCTAACCCCTCGTCAAACATGAAATAAATGCAGTTAAATACATAATGAAGTTGCTCATGAAATTACATGCAGAGATGAAATTTACAGAAAATTAAATGAAGAAATTACATAATGAGACATAGAAGTTCCATTTTAAAACAACAAATAAAATTATAAGTTAAAAAAGTTACCATTTACCAAGTGTAAAATGGTGAGGTCCAAAGCCATCTTGGATTTACATGACCACGGGAGTAAGAGAAGATAAAAATTATAAAATACCTATTACGTATATGCGAGTGTCAAGCAACATGACGGATCAGTGCGACCGAAAACTACCACCTCACAAAACATTCATTGCACTGATATCTCCTCTATTCTTCCGAACTAACAGTGCTACAAATGCTTTGAATGACAGCTATGAATTCATTACAGGTATTGTGCGAACTGATTGCGTTGATGCAAATAAGAACGCCCAACTTTCTCATCCTTGCAGTTTATGAAATACGGGGGAGCAGCGGAGAGACAGCACTTTCCGTCAACCAATGGATCAAGGAGCTCCTTTCATCTTCGGTGACAAGGGAATACGTGAGTCGAAGGCGTCTTCGGGAGTGGGCGAGTCTCACTTAGTGACGGAGCTCGAAAATGTCCTTCCAATGCTTCCCGCTGCCTGCCGTCAAAGCGAAATTCGCAAGACATTAGAGGGAGGGAAGTGCTCGCACCGTATTAATATCCGTCGCAGTTGAGCCCCTCCGAGAGGAGAGAGAAATAGAGATGTAGAGACGAATATGGGACAGACCCCTCTGTCAAATTTCTAGACCGAATGTGGGTTAACGCATACGCTCTCGTTCAAAAATCAACGAAAAAGTACGAGACTTCCTCACGCCTCCAACTATACTTAAAACCAGAAATCAGACTTGAGAAGTGGTCTAGATTCCGAAAACCTTCATGCCTTTTGGATACAAGCTCTATATTCGTGTGAAAATTCCACAGAGAAGACATCGTTCGACTTCGTCGGGATATTCCACTTCATATAAACTTGCTAATGATTCCGTATACTTAAATACGTCGCTGGCTGGTCCGTAGTGCGAGGGTCGTTTGATAAGTCCGTGACTCTTTGCATTTCCCACGTAGTAACTATAAATACCACATTGATCCCGTTAATTACCATCTTTTAGCAAGCAACTTTGACATTTTGAGCTAATTTCGTTATTTAATTTACATTTAACAGCCATTGAAAGCAGACAAACTTGGCAATTTTAATGAAAATGGAAACTAGTGAATTTCTTGTGCTACCTGAATATTAATTTTTGCTTAAAAAACTGTAACCGAAACGAAAAAAATACATGATAAACACTTCATACACTCTGCACCATAAATTTAAATGGTGACGAAGTGGTTTATTGAATTTCGTTGTGGTCGTACCAGCACAAGTGACGCCGAACGTTCAGGGCGCCCGAAAGAGGACGTTATTCTCTAAATCATTCATAAATCCATCAAATGATATTGGGCTACCAAAGAATGAAAGTGTGTGAGATGACTTATACCGTAGGCATTCCAAATGATCGGGTACATCACAATTTACATGAATATTTGGAAATGAAAAAAAATCCGCGCGATCGGTGCCGCGATTGCTTACATTCGAGTATAAACACGACTGACAGCATGACCACTGCAAAGGAGCGTTGGGCGATGTTCGGTCCCGATCCGAACGATTTTTTGCCGCATTTTGTAACCGTGGAAGAGGCACGGATCCAACACAACAGAGACCAAATAACAATCTAGATCATGGGTCTCCAAAATACGGCCCGCGGAGGGCTTTCAACCGGCCCGCGCACTCGTTTCAAGTAGCGCGCGATTTTCGCTCGTTTAACTCTGTGAGACGCCGCTAGGAGCATTGTAGCGCTCTACCGCACGTCAAAGTCGCCTTCAACTGTTCGCAAATAAGAAATACGCCACCGGATACTTCAGTAGACGTTGGTATCGAATACTTCAGTCATCGGCAAATTTGCCATCCGGCCCGCGGGGCGATTTGGAACTTGGAATGTGGCCCTCGTGGCCTAGTAAATTGGAGACCCCTGATCTAGACCATTGGCTTCTGCAGATGAACGTGCACTAAAGAAAGCTAAGGTGGTTCTGTTGGTCAACAATGACATGGGCACGATTTGGGGGATGAACGCGGTGTCATTTATATCGATAACCTTAAAAAGGGTTAAAAGATCAATCAGGGGCGAATATTATCCGTAGGTTTTGGACATTTTTGATGCCGATTTGTCGGAATAACGACCGCTTTCGAAGAACAAAAATACTTCAGTTTAATCGAGGCAATGCACGTGTTTGCATGTGTGTAGTCACCATGGCAAAAATTCATAAATTAGGCTAAGGAATGCAAAACAATGCACAACGTTCTCCAGAGTAAGTCCCCCTGCGAATACTTCCAGTTTCCAAATCTGAAGAAATGGCTAGGCGGTGGGAGATTTGGGTTGAACCAAGAGGTTATCACTGAAACGAACGCCTATTTTGAAGATCTTGAAGAAAGCTGTTAATAAGAAGGAATTTAAAAAATTTTAAAAACGTGGGACTAAATGTATCGAGCTAAAAGGAAATAATTAGGAGAAATAAAACACATTTTTGCCGAAAACAATATATTTTATACAAAAAGTATCGGACTTATCAAACCACCCTCGCAATTCCTTGAATAAGAGCAATATTTCCTCATTTCCTATGATTAAAGATTGAATGGAAGACGGGACGCGAGTCCCAACTTCGCCCGAATAAAGCCGCATTTTTAGTTTACATCCATCCGTTTCAGTTCAAATACAATGGCGTATCTCCAAAAGAGCAAAAACCAATAACCTTGTCCTGGTGAGTACCCAGTCCGTAGGGTGTTCATGAATGATGGAATTTTAATGACGAGAAAATTTTCAGCCGAATAAAATCTTTGACCCTGATTGATACTTCACAGTTCATATAACATGAAGATGATGTATACATATTTACAAAAAATCTTTGATGTTATATCGACCATTATTATCGCTTCCATAAGAACCAATTAGTCTCGATTTCACAGCAATACTCTGATATAATATTTATAAATGGATATACACTCAAGTATTTCTCAATAATATCCTCAGCAAATGACGTAGATTTTTTTAAAACCACACAGAAATCACAGCGAGAACACATCCTACACATCCTCATTTCATATTCTCAATTTTACTAAAGCTAAATTATTTTCACAGTAGTCCAACACTAGTGCCACACTATCGTCTGCTTTGACAGCTAAAACTAAAATGGATAGGAAATCTATAAAAAAAACTATCACTTTGTTGGAAATCAGCCTGG
Organism: Ischnura elegans; assembly: GCF_921293095.1. Lineage (NCBI taxonomy): Eukaryota > Metazoa > Arthropoda > Insecta > Odonata > Coenagrionidae > Ischnura > Ischnura elegans. Next base: position 99,322,205 of record NC_060256.1, read on the forward strand.
TTTGTGGCATAAAATGAACTGCTTTGGATATTATTACTGGATTTTCAATTCCTACATGATTGCCGCATAAGCCGCTTAAATTGTGTACGCTGATAATTTATGCGTCTCATGAGACAGCTGTTTTATTCGAGAAAGTTGGGTATTTAGTAGAGAAAATTCTGGGAGATAAAATTCGCTCCGTACAATTTGGCTCGAGTGCAGTTTCCAACGATAAACTCTTTCCTATATTCTGGTCGCGCACTGCACAATAATCATAAGGAAAACTAGAGGAGGCCGCAAACGAAAAGCTGGTCTATTTCTATGGTCAGAGGCGCTCTTCCGGCCCTGACCGCCCTGTGGTTACCTAACGCGAAGGGAGAGATTAAAGGTAGTTTAATTAAAACGGACCACACGGAGGCGCAGCTAGCGCTAGGAAATAGGAAGCGAGATAGTACACAGCCATGCGCTCAGAACTAGGACGGGCAATTGAGTTTCTGGAAGCTTAAGTCCTTAGGAATAAAAATAACTAGTTTACTTTACTGCATCCATTAGCGAAGGAATGTAGAGACAATGCCATCACAAACTAGAGCATCCCTTTGTTTTAGCTACGGCTAGATGGAACTGTGATGCTGCACTCATTGTCAATGTTCAATAACACTGTGATGACAAAGTGCTTTGAACCGTCACTAGCCGCACCCACACCCGCCCATATGACAAGAACTCTAAAATAATTAGCCCCTCCATTGATATGTCCGCACTTTCTTCTCCCTTCTAGATTATAAAGAATAAATTCATATAATAATCTCATGCATTTTTTCCTGCAAAATTATTAGTGAACCCTCAGGAAAACGCTTGCCTTCACTTTTCACAAAAGGCATTTTAATTCCATACTTTCTTGATCTTTCAGCTTTCTTTTAAGTGATATTCACCTCTAATTATTTTCGTGGACATACTAATTAAAAACTTTTAATAGTTCTCTTTATCCAGTTTCACTTTAAAGAATAGCAGTCCCATACAATTATCAAAAACCACATCAGAGTAAAACTAGCTATTCATCTCCAATGATCTACTTTCAATAAAATGATCGCATAATTAATTTTACAATTTTCAAACGTAAATGCTATTATTGATCGTGTTGTACACGCTCATAAATACATACGTAAAGATATAGGGGAACGCGGGACAGAATTGGGTTTCAATTCCAAAACCCTAAAAATCAAGCAAAACGGTTTGAGAAAATTACCAAACATATTCAACAGACCTTTTGAAATAAACACAAAAATACAATAGTACGGGGGAAAAATCTTAATTATATATTTTTCTCAAAATCAAAATTTATGTAATTTATCCCTTTCTGCTCCAGGCATGGGGTGGAATGGGGTAGCGTGAAAATGAATTAAAAAACATATTAAATATGAAAAACAAAAAATAAACTCGTATGTTCTCTTCTTTTAATTTGAATGAATTTTTATTAGCAGTACATTTTTACTTTTTTTGAAGCCTAATCACAACATTCACTCACGAGTACAGAGTCATCTGCTTCGCCATCCACTCCTACACACGAGTTGTTATAAATTACAAATGGAACAAGCGACCCAGCCTTCAACTGATTTTCAATGAAAATCGCCGCAATATAAACATAGACCTATCATCGCATCATTCTTTTTTTCATTTTTTATTACTTCCCCGTTCCGCCCCACCCGTTCTGCCCAACAACACGTTTGCGCTTACCTAGTAACTGACCACCGAAAATAACGTTTATTCAGACGCTCAATTATACGAAAATAACGATAATTAGATGTAATTCAAACACATACAAAGAGTTGCTGTAATTTGAACACTTAAAAATGACTCACCGTCGATGCAAAATCTTCCGAAGTTAGAAAACAACAACACAACTCTATTTCACGTGTTAACACTCAATTAACTAAACCAACATGGCTACAGAAGATGGGCAGTAACAGAAGAATCTATTTCCAATACTCTCTGATAGTTGACAGCACCTCCTAGTCACAAAAAAACCATCCTGCCCCGGCCCACGTTATGCCCCGTGTTCCCCCATTAATAATATGTTTTAAAGATATCGAATATTATATTATACTATAGGAATACGCCTAGCTTAATGTATTGCCATTCAACTCCTGCAGAACCGTGCATACTTAAAATGTACCTACTTAGTAACCAATAGGTGTAATATGGCATTAAAGCTTTTGTTTAAAATTAATTTAGCGAAAAATGTATCGCCCATTATTATTGTTATTAGGGGAGAGCTAAATAAAATGTCTGACTAGTAAAATATTGGCCCTGAGTACAGCTGGCCTGCGCTTAATTACGCATGTAGCCCACGGTATATCCGGAGGAACGTGTAGCAAAGTTGTAGCCGCCAACAGTCGTAAAAAATAGAGGTAATGGAGAGATGGGATTAGCAGAAGGAAGGGTGTCCGTCAACTTTATGCTCAGGGAGTTCTCATGCGCCCGTTTAGGCCACTAATGACGTCTGCAAGCAAAGACTTTTTGCGCCAATCACGCGAAGGCACCTTAATGTTACGTCTATGGATAATAATGGGGGGTTTCTATCCTAACCTTGTAGCCACCACTCAACAAATCTCAAATCAACGTTGCGGACAAGACGTCACCTTTTGACGAAACGCCTCAATGCACAAGGTAGCACATATGACTATTTTCCATTTTGCTTTTTCTATCTCAGGTAAAATTTTCTTAAGAGGCATGATTACCTTTGAAATCATTTTTATCATATTTAGGCTGCTCAATCAAATAATCATTGTAACTTCAGATTGATTGAATTCTTTATCTAATCTTTGAAAATTTACTCCAAATGCCAAAGGTAGTTCATGAAATTACTTAGGATGCAATGCGTTAGAAAACATATGGTATCGTAACATACGAGTTTAACTGTAAGTTTATGAGACTGTAAAACGCTGTAACGCAATTTTATAAACGAAATCTATACATGCAACCCATTTACTTAATATAATTCCGGGTGTTGACAGTGAAAGTAAGGATCTTTGATTTAAAAATTCCCGCAAAGAAAGATGGAAAGCATGCACAGTTTCATTTCTGCGTTGGATTACAACGAGAATTTTCAAACAAAACCGTTCAATAGAATACCAAATGAAACATAGAAGTGGGAAAAAACGTTTTACTAAATGTTAAAAATAGGAGAGATCTACAATTATTAACGACTGAGCATAGTGGTGGTCAGATAAGGTACTAAAAAGGGAAATTCCGGGCATCGCCGGCCTCGGAGGCGGCGGGGTAAAGACCTCGCCTGCCTAATAGGAGGTCGCGGGTTTGAGTCCCTGCCTAAGGGTAAGTTAACCCCTTCCAGTGCATGGTTGCATGTGTACGTTTAATTTTTACCATGTTATTAACCCCTATGTAAAAGGCCGTACGCAGCTGTTTTCGGTGGTATGGAAATAAAAAAATATATATTGTAATAATAATCTTAATGAATTACACTTACTTAAAGTACCTGTTGTTTCTCGCAATATCCGGTGTGCGCGTCAAATTCTTAAAAAAAAATTAAACCCGTTTCCCTAGTAAACCTCTACAAGAGGCCGTATTAGCATATGGTAATTAGAGCTTTTTACACTATTCTTCGACGATATACCCGTTGTTATTCACTGACTAATACTTCTGCTTTTCAATCTACAACTTAGTTATTTCTATGATTCCAAAGTATTAGTATTAAGTATGAGTGTCACTGGAACAAATACTGCTCAGAATACTTAGAGTCTAAAAACCTAAATATGACACGATAAAAATCAGCAGTAATTATAGTTTTGGTAATAAAGAAATAAAAACTTTGTAAGGTTCGCTGTTATTTAATTATGCGAACGACCCGGGTTTCGTAACTTGGTTACATCCTCAGGTGACTGTAGGTACTAAGGTCGTTTGTGCCGTGAAGGAAGGGAGGGGAGGAACCCTGTGTAGGAATCAGCCTGCTTTAAACTAAAGGCGCTAAGGGACCACAATTTAACGTCCCATCCGACGGACTGAGTGCATTTCTTGAAGTATTCTCCACAAAGTACTGAAACAGGGTCTCTGAAAAATCTCCGCCCCCCCTGGGATCCCTCATGTATGTTCTAAACTTGACTAAAAACCCTAGAACTCTTCACGTGAATCATACACGGGAAAGCCTCATATCCTTCCTTCACGAGGTATCAGTCTTTTGGGCCGGAATATTCAGTGAATATTTCAGCCAATTAAATAACTTTTCTTCGTGTTTCTTCGGGTGAAGTATGCGTTGAATATCGAAAATACATTGGTAAACAACAGAAAATAAGTAGTTCACATGCAAAAATTTACAAGTGGACCAAATACAATCGCATTATATAGCTTGAAGCAAAGTTCTTCAGTGATTGTACCGTAATGATTCGGTTAACCCGCATAACTCGATTTTTTTATCCGCATTTACAGTTTCTCCACTGGACTTTTAACTGATTTAGTTACGCTCGGTGACACATTTTCACCTGAGTACGTGATTCAGATGTACTGAAAAGTATGGGAAAAGGTACCTTCGTTCGACAACTTAATTGAAAAATAGTTCAGCATTACACAAAGCAAAAATACGTCCTTACTCTTTCGTCGTTTACATTGAATAATTATCAGTAAAATTACATTACTAATCATTCAGCTAACAGAATTTGATTGAATTATAAATAGCCCGAAATTTATTGGACTTCACAAACATTTCAGAAGGATAAAATATATTTGGAAATGGTCAGAGTCATCGGGAACTTTATAAAGCAAACACATTGATTCATACAGAGCAATTTTCAAGACATTTTCTAAATGAAATATCCATAAAGAAACTTATCCCAATGACAAAAAAGGGGAGAACAAGCGATTTTGCTAAAATTAGATTTCGTATTCATCATATCTTCCATTTCAAATGCCAGTCCGAAGTGAAATGCATTTGCGAGCGAGGAGAATCAACTCGAAATGACGTGGCAACGTTTTTCCTCGTAATTTGTGCACTCGTTGGTGGAAAATCTCCTCAATTCTAAGAGAGAGGAAAACTTCGCTCACGGTGGTCTAGATGAATTCGCTGGTCACGCCGCAAACCGGACAGATTCGGGGAAAAAAGTTATCCGAAGCCTTCATATACAGAGCTTGGGCCATGACAGACATGGCGAAACCAATTTGGCCGAAAAATGGAGAGAAATTTAGATTTTAAAGAGTGGATTAGTCGGATGGGGAATGCCGAGAACAAATGCCCATTTTTTTCTCTGCATCCATCCCGTTATGCTGTCGCTCAAGAACAAAAAAAGAGCAACGATGACGTCCCAGGATGCCCCGATAGCATTCGGTCCATAGCAACGTGAGAGCGGTTACTCCGTAATTCATTTGATAACGAATCCATGGAAACGTACTTTGAGCTTCCAGCTCATCCTGATACATATGAAGGGCAATGCAAAACGCTAAAGTAAATAACCATTTAGAGAAGCATTTCAATATATCTCTCCTAATTGGATATTACTGACCGTAATTCAAAAACCTATAACCTTCCTTCCATACAGTTTGTATAACCAATTCAAATATCCGCTTATATTGATCAGGAATTATAGGTATGTTATTCTCGGTGTAACAAAATGTATCGGAGAGATTTTGTTAACCATTCTATGCGACAAAATCTTTTAATTATAATTTACTTAGGTATAATTGACATGATTTTTAGTGAGGATGATTATTATATATATATTACACCACACAAAGGATGAATCCACTTTTTTACATTAAAATATAGAATACAACAAGCGCCTACGTGAAAAATACCAGTAAATATGAAAATTCGATTGGAAACACAACAATTGAAGCATTGAAGTGAGTAAACTGTCACAGAGAAAATTTTTTCGGATATTTCCTGAATATATTGGAATTAAATCATTGAGAACATATTACATGCCAAGCGTGGAATGGATTATGGAGGAGTAAGTAAACATTTTGTTAAAATGTGATTCATGAACCGATGAAGTGATTTTTTTTCTTTAAGAGAATCTTTTCTACCAACATTAAAACTATTTCAGCCATTAATTCTCTCGTCAACTCAAAATATTTAACATTCGCATTTCAATAGCAATGATACAGACAGCATTAGTAATTTTCCACGCTTTTAAATGTGCTCAATCGGTTTCAATGTTATCCCATCATTATCAAGAGCTGTCTCAAAAGTGAACTCGTCCACAATCAATCTGATTCGTATTTTAAAATTTAAGTTAATTTGCGATTCATTAGGCGGATATATTTTATTGCTTGTTCAAGAAAAAAATCCTTTTTGACTTATTTCAGAATCTCAATCGAGACACACAGAACAATATGCAATGCTCATATTTACTCCGTATACACACACCATCATTCATGTCCTATATGTTAGATAGATAGCTACGGATAAAATGGAAAATCACATTTCTATGAATTTTTAACATAGCTACAATATCTTTCCGCATTTTACACTACCAAAAATTGTGAAAAAACCCATCGAAAAATAATAATTCACTATGACCAAAGATTTCTTAATAAGGATAATATTGAACACGAGGTATCAAAATCATCAGGATTAAACCAGGGATCGCAATCGAAACGAAAAGAAAGTAAAAGTAAAATTTCAATTGTTTCATTCCCTGGAGCGAAATGTAGAAACGAAATGGGTTTAAAGCCGGGGAGCAAAACTCAAAGTCGAAACTAAATCATAGTCAAAACTAATTCGGATCGAAACCAAACTAAAATTCTAGGACGAAACACAGATAATATTTCTCACTCTAAGGACCACGTGCTTCACCTTCGAACATTTTAGTTTCGACCCACACACTGAATACGAAGTATGGTTGAATGAAGAAGAGGTTCGGCCTACCGCCATCAGATGCATGGGACACTCATATTTCATATCATAATTCGGAAGATCCCCTGAGGACGAACAGCAAGTCGCTGCTCGAAACGTCGGGAGACATGGAAAACATCAACCGGTGGAAAAAACGAGAAACATTTCTGCAGCTGATACGCTGATACTAAGCTCATACCTCAAAAACTAAAGAGTGAAAATTAATATCCCATAACTGGAGAGGATTGTAAGATATTGAAAATGAGAGAGATAAAATCCAGGCAGGCCCAGAGCCAGATATCTATACGGGGGTAAAGTCAAATGCAAGTCAACTATTCGCTTGAAAAGCCAAAAAAGAACGAACTTCATTTATTCATAATCCTCATTACTAAAATATTGTACGCAAAATTGTATGAATATACGCATTTAAGCAAATTTTGTATTTACTCTTGTAATTGAACTTGCACTTTTATAGAATCTATACCTAGCCACGTGCCAAACTCAGGGATTAAAATAAGTTTTCGCGATATTCGGGAGCAAGTACGGAAGCTGGAGTCCTACAAACCGCCCGCAATACACTCGAGCACTTTCACTGGCCTGCCGAAGGCGCAATCGACCGCCATCCAAAGCTGAGTAAATCGCGTCGCCGCATGTGTGCACACAGCCACTGGGTCCGCTCACCCGAAGCCACGGTAAACCGCCGTCCAATGTAAACAGACCGAAGCAGCTTCTTGAAGAGGCCCGCTTTAGCAAGTGGGGTGGCCTAGGTCCTCAGACACAATTCCCTATCCACTGTGAAACCAACTACACTTATGACCGATATGACATCATCATAAATCAACACTCCTAAGGTTGATTTGACGCAGCTCTCCTATCCGCCAGCCTTTTCACAGCGACGTATTTCTTCTCTTTCACATCCTTCATAACCCTTTGTCCTATGTAACTCCTTCGGGGCCGTCCCTTGCCCTTCTTCCCTTCCACCTGCCCATCAACGATTGTCTTCATCAGGCCATCTTGTCTCATGATATGGTCATATAAGTATTCCCGTCTTCTTTTTAGGTTCCTCAGTAGCCTTCTCTTTTCTCCCACTCTTCTTAGCACTTCCTCATCACTTATTCCGTCGATCCATTTTTCTCCGGCAGATCCAAATTTTGACTGCGTCCATTCTCGACTTCTCTGCTACCATCAAGGCCCACGACTCGCTCCCATAAAGAAACGCACTCCATGTGTAGCATCTGATTGATTTGTTTCGTATAAAATAAAACAGTGGAAAAAAGGTGGCAGCGGTCAAAGTCGTCACCTGGCAAACCAGAGGTCATGAGTTCGAGTCCCGCCTCACAAGGTTCCCCCTATCCAGAGTAATGATATTTTTGCACGTTTGATTGTAATAAATTTTCAACCCACGGATGTTAAGGTCTAAATGTGCTGCTGCATCAAAAACCAATTTGATGACCACTAACAGATAAGAACGAACCATGCAAAAGCATCAGTTATTCTAACTCCGCATCAATAGCGACTGTGATCCAAAGAAAAACATTTCTCAATAGAGATACGACTCACTCAATTCAACTGCGGAGAAATATAGACACGCTCATCGAACGTACACCTAATCGAAGCAGGAAATCTTCGAGGTATTCAAAAGAGACCCTCTTTTTTTAGAGAAAATTTTACCTAACAAAAATAATGGGGAAAAAACATCGTATTTAGACACAAATTTATGTTGATAATTGCTTATTTTACTTACCCTGAAGATTTTTGAAGCTCAAAGTTAAGAGATCAAGGCAAAATGCGTCTTGTGAATCGAACAAAGGATGTGCCTCTTTAAGGTGACTGGATATGCAAACAAGAAGTCATCGTTGGCTTTGAAACCACTGAAATGACCGGTATTATCAGCACAACATGCCAGGATAAACAGAACAGCTCAGCTATTTGTTCAGACGTTCAAAGAATGAAAGTGGTTCTTAAATGGCTTTACATGAAAGAGCTAGTAAAATACTAATTAAGTACACGAATCACTCCTGGAAAATTGGTATGAGTTTCCGATGTATTACTTTTTTTAGCAGTAATGAATTGAAATAGCTACAAATAGCCTTAAAATTTCCATGGTCCAAACTGTATGTATTCATGCATCAAAGTCACATATATTTGTTACATACAATATTTCCTCACCATCCGTTTTTATTTCCAACACAATCAGCGTTCTCCAAAAGAACTCTTACAAGAGAAGAGTAGCCTGTTTCCCCAAGGAATTCTTTCACAAAATCCTAATTTTCGAATAGATGCACTTGTTCTCTTCCAAATGCATTTGATCCAAGTAAGAACATTCGTCCATTCATTTGTAACTCTACATCATTGAGGCAGAAACGGCCTCTAATCTCAAAAGTATCGCTCAGTAGCGATACGACGCACTGTTTCAGCTAATCTCTTTCCGTACAAAGAGCAGCGAGGTGGTTTTTCCATGCACAAAGGCGAGATTGAGTCAGCACAGCTCGACAAAAGCTCAATTTGGGGAAATACAGACGCGACTCATCAAACCAGCCCGTCGTTGAGACGGGGAATCATGCTGTATTCAGATTACCTTCGTCAAATTAACTCTTCCAATTTTTCGACAAATGAGGAAATTTTGCCCAAATAAAATATTGAGCAAATAATATCATGCTTGAAAAACCAGCTAAGGTTGATTGCGGTTGGATAAACAAACCCTGAATACATTTAAATCACATGAAAATGACATTATCTTAAAATTTTCATGTTGCAAAAGAAGGCGTATATGTATCAAAAATCACCTGCGTCTTCAGAATGAAAACATTAACAGTTCTAATTCCGAATACACGCGCCGCATTCCAAATGAGCTGTTAAGAGCGGAAAGTTTGTGCTCCCGACAAATTCTTTCACAAATCTCAATTTACGAATTTTCAGACCTGTGATCTTCCAGATGTGTTTGATCCATTTATTTGATGTATTACAACACCATTCCTTTTCATGGGACTTAAGCAACTTGCAACCAGAGGATATGAAGGTGATTTATTATATTAAAAAAAATATATATTTAAAAAAATAAATAGCTAATTTTTTCGCAAGTAGGGTAGCAACGTGGTTTTTCCACGCGCTGACTGAGATACGATTAGGTCAGTGAAGTTCGACAAGGTTATGTATGGACACGCTCATCAAACCGATCCGCCAAAGCAACGGGAAATCTTCAAAGTAAACAAAGGAGATACCTTTGAACATTAACATGTAATTACCTGTTAGAAATTTGGAAAATTTACATAGATGAATATACTGGGGTTATTATTTTATGCTTGAGATGGTTGCAGAACAGCCGTATTTATTTCGACACGTTCATGAAGGAGCTTCTGAGAGGATCATAACGTAAGAGTTAAAAGGGCAAGCTAGTGAAGAGGCTGATCTGGAGTGTAGCTCTCTACGGTGCGAAAACGTGGACACTAAGGAAGGAGGACGTAAGAAGACTAGAAGGCATTCAACATGTGGATTTGACGAAGAATGGATAAGATGAAGTGGACGGAGAGGAAGAGAAACGACGGAGCGCTGGACATGGTGATTGAACAGAGGCAGCTTTTAGACGAGATACGGGGGATATAGAAGGTATGGATGGATGGAATACTTAGCATGCATGATGAAAATTGTGTCATTGGGTAGAATATTAGGTAAACGAGGGAAAGGATTTTTGATAGAATGACAGGAATTAGGCCTTATTGTGAATTGAAGAGGGACCTACCTCAATCAGTGGAATGCTTTTATAATAATATTATATCTTAGCCAATAATCACCTCTACCTTGAATATGAAAATTATACTTCACTTACCCTATTCATTCAAAATACAGGCACAGCACACCAAATGAATTCTCACAGGGCATAACTTGTCTGATTCCTAAACTATTGTATCGCACTTGTCAAGAATTTTTCCACAACTCCTTATTTTCAATTAATCACATTCACCACCTTTCATATTTTTTGCTCCATGAACAAGGATGGATCCAGGATTTACTTCTGGAGGGAAAGGGGGCACATGGGTATGTAAGGTCTTCTCATATTTGAGATTAAGAACAACATACAATTACCGTGAGAAATATTCACTTTATTTTAATATGAAAATGATTAATTTGAAATAAAAGGATTTAGGCTTCATAATACGCAAAATAAAACGAATATAATGATAACCGTATTAAAAATCTTGTCTATTTATTAAGCGCCTGAGGGGGGGCACGTGCCCCCCCCTAAATCCGTCTATGTCCATTAAAGAACATAATTAGCGTAATATACGTTATTAATATGTAAACGGTCTTTAGTGTCAACAACACTGTTGCGGAGTGACGCGACACAAACCATTCCGCTAATTCCTTCCTCGCACTCATCGCGGCGATGTGGTTTTTCCACGCTCTGCGGCGAGATTGAGTCGCGGGCGACGAGGGAGTAATCGGGCGAAATATACACTCGCTCATCAAGGGAGCCCATTTATGGTCAACATGGCGAGTGAACCTCCCCGAGATGATGTCCGAGGGGGAGTCCCGAGCCATTTGCCACCGTGCTCTCGGACGCTGAGGAATCACACTGCCCTCTGGCGCCACCGTGATGAACCCCCGTCATGAAAACGCTAAAAAATTGAACACTCGCGCCCGCGCGGAGGGAGATAAATTTGTGCGGGACCGGGAGCACATGATTACGTCATTGAAGGGACACTCGAGGGTGGCTGGCATGGAAGGCCGTCGTGGACATCCGGGAAACAAGTGCTAGCCAAGAATGCGGCAAGAGGGCGCTTACGAGCGGCACAGTGCACTACTATTTAGTTATGGGTCTGCCGTGAGCGACCGACATGCGCTATTGAGATCTTTGGTGTGATCGAACGGCTTCACCTTGAATAGCGACGCAATCGTTTTGGCCGATCACGAACGACATCGGTCACTCTCGACCGATCATACGAGACCATAGGCGGACGTCATTCACTCGCCTTCGAGGTCAATGGTTTATCATTCTTGTGCAAGCTCGCAAGGAATTACTTAAAAAAGGAGCCACTGGAGACTCGGAGGCTGCGCGCTAGGCTTAGAGCGACACAGAGAACATAATATTAGAGCCACACTATATTTCCAGTTCCGATAGAAGCGATAAATTAAAAGAGATATTTTGCCGAACGGATAGATATGGGAATTCGTTTTTCCCCCGAACCATAAAGGACTTTAATAAACGCTAGTCCCAACTTCGTAGAGCGCTTCATTTTTTATGCGCAGACGGCTGGTGCCCTAACATCCCCTGCCACACGCCTTTTAGGTGGCTTGCGGGGTATTATGCTGATGTAGATGTAGATGATAGTTACGCCACTACTAGTGAAACCATAGGATAATCAAAATGAATGTGATGATTTTTTTTTCGGTACACAGCATATTTCCCGCAATTTTCTGCTTTGAAAAATATCTATCGTGAAAGATATCGGTCTTGACCGATGACACAGTTACATCGGTCGTGATTGATATTGGTCACCACCGACATCGATGGTCATTGACGTAGGTGGTGACTCACGATTGACCGTTCACGATTGACTCATTCGAGTGAATGGTGACGGTGATGCATTACAAAGCCGGCTTGGCCCATCACTACTGTCATCTCATTCAGGAAATTGTCATCTACTTTATCACTCAGCTAATAACAAATGGAGCTTGCAATGATAATGCTGGCATTAGACAAAAATAAATGGACAAGCTTCTCTTTCACATTCACCAATAGGGCTTGGAGATAGACCTGTTAGGAAATTAAGTTTGTAGAAAACACCTACAGTCTGCAAGTTTTGCTGAAGAGATTATTATTCAAGCTCTTCCTAGGCCTTAGAAAAATCGAAAAATACCGTGCCGGCAAAAGATCATGAGAACCATTGAGATTGTAAGCACAGTGGCTGCCAGCGATAGACTCTTTGAATATGACCAATTCCCTAGGCCATCTAACCCGTAGAGGATTTTAATTAGGGCTATCCAAAGGCTACACCTCGATCAGCGCGCTACGCACCAGGCTACCAAGTTTAGGAGAGGGCTGCGATCTCTTATTACGGAAAAACATCACAGCGACCCTGTGAGGGCCAAGTTCATGGATAGGGTGCATGATTGCTATTGGTGATGATGATTGGGCAGAGAAAGTGCGTCGCTTCCACTCCAAATAAAACAGTTGCTTTGAATCATCCGCGAACCACTCTGGCCATGGGATTTCCCTCGTGTATAACGGCAAATCGCAAAATTAATGCCTCATCTTTCATTCCCAGCATTCCCTGCTAAGTATCTGCTCGTACCCGCTCGCCTCTTCTCGCAATTCGTTGGACTGGACCGGAGCCCACAGCTTCGTGACTAATTTTATGGATGAGTCAGCGAAGTTTCATTTCCTCATCAAGGCATTCCTGTCCATTCCCATAACTTCCCGACTCAGTGGCGACTCCTCGACGCATATTTGCAAAATAAAACGATGAAACACCACAGAATTTACGCTGACATGCGGTCACAAAAAATGTTTTCTTTTACTTAAGTAAGTGGTTCGACTTGTGAATCCCAGAAACCACCCATGGTCACAGTTGTGTCCAGAGCGGGTTCCGTGGCACCCACGAACGATCACCAAGGGCAGATATCGCCACATCGGAAACAAAATAATTTAGCAGAAATGTAAACTTTAAACATAGAGACCAAATGAATGATCGGCATAATCTATAACTTATTAATCACAGGTTTAAATTTATTTTGAGCTACATTCATTTAAAAGAGAGATACGTTTTAAAGGAATGAGGGGTTAATTATATGCAATCTTTGAATTCACGCGACAAAACCCTAAAAAAAATTTTTACATATTTATCAGAGATAGCGTCTAACCATTCGAATGGCTCCGTAAGCAATCGAATATCTCTACGAAGACAGCATGAGTACCTCTTTGTATTCATCGTCCATTAGCATGATGTAGTGTATGTTTCGACCTTCGCCTTCTAACCTGAGTAATGGAGTACTCAAGTGATTACTTGGACATCTGTGTGTAAGTATCTATACCTGACTATACGTATTTGGCACATCTCTATCGTTGGGGTTGGGTAGGCTCAATCACGGGGCTATTTTGATTAAATTAATAAACATGCCCGCGGAAAATAACCAGAGCTTGCAGTTTACACTAGATACTAGTGATGCCTCATGTAAATGGATTCTGCAGTAGCTATCAGCATCAACAACTGCAAGAGAATCCTTAAAAAAAGGTGGCAATAAATGCTAAGATAAATTTATAAACACTTGCATAAGTTTCTTCCCTACTGAAATAGGAATTGGAATTTTACTGGATATAATATCTATCCCGTAAATGATTAAAGTCTATAGGGAACACAAGTAATGAAATTGCACAATTAAAACGGTCGACTGCAACCTATATCAGACTAATTAAATGATTGGGTGATCTTATTATGCCCTGCCGGGCTATTTCATCAAATTTAACGCGAAACTTTCGAACCCTCATTAAGTAATTTAGGGGGCTCTCCTTTGTTTCTTAATCTCAAGGGTTTTTCCCTTATTTATCAATTAGCTGAGAACTATGAAAGTAAGGAATAATACCACAAATCAAGTGCTGAATAGCATCTCATGGACCATCCATATAGTATTATTAACAGGGAATGACGCAATTTATATAGCTATACAATTATTATAATGAACCATGTCGATTAAATGTGGACAATTACTTTCCTCCTTAGATTGTTATTTGATTGATTAAATTACATTTGGTGATATCTGGCAAAATAAAATTACCAGAATAGAATACGTGAATGGTATATTTCCATCACTAATTTTATATTAGCCTATTGCATTACTTATTATTCACCCTTATACCGCTACACATTAAAAACGTTTATATACGATTCTATCGATCTAGGGTTTATCAATATAATTAGTTTTGCAAGTCTTAAGTATCATTCAAGATAGACTATGGTGCAAATCAAAAGTTCTAAAAACTATTCCAAATCTGTCTACAGCAGAACGATGCTATAATGATCGAACTAGACCATGTGCAACCGATCTTTCTCAAGCGAGTCATGTTCATGTTCTCGAGCATGCCTCGGCGTTCCTTATTAGAGCATAAAAATCAAGGAAGAGAGGCATTTTGGAGACATAGTCCCCATCTAACCTCCTTCCCGTTCCACCCTGCGAGAGCCAACCCGTTGTCATGGGGACGACTCATTCTGAGCGGCGGGAAATTGTAACTGATGTCGCCCCCAATTTGAATAAAACATGCGTCGACTAATAGTATACCCACCCCACGCCCACCCCCGCTCAACTCATCCCCCACGAGGGGGTGAGTTGAGCACCCTCCCCTCCATCATTCCCAAGAGGAAATGGGACCCCCCCTCCCAACCCCCTTCAGAATTATAAAAACGGACGACAGATGGCAGCTGGAAAAGGAAAAACGCGTGCTCGTATTTTTAGCACGTTCGCCGTCGAGAATTCTCGCTGCCGCAAACGACAGCCTTTAATTCACTATAAGCGCTTCAGCGGCACCACATTTAATCAGGGAGATGTCCTTCCCCGACAGACGAGGGAAACTCGTGTGCCACACGCTGCCACGAGAGGCGCTGTTGTCGTCCCGGATAGCTAGCTTCTCTTCACATTGGCGGAAAGGAGAGCCAACTCCTGTTAAGGCACCAGAAATGTATCCAATAAGAAAATACGTGGGCTTAGCATAGCTAATATAGGACTATTGAGTACAACAAATGATGGAAAAGGAGCTTGAAAAAATGATACCTATATCTCCATTTCCTATCATCATGCTCTTCCATATTTGCGATTTATTTCCTCTGTTACATCCTTTTTTGAGGTAAAAATGCTGAATGTATTATTGAAGAAGAAACATTCCTCTCTCTTTATATGAGCTGAATCCAAATAGATATTTGTAATACGATTTAAAAAATGTTACGGAGGCTTCCGCGGTGATTATATTGATATAGGTTTCCGGGATATAATTTCGCGTCGACTCATTTCTGGCGAATGGCAGTTTCGGGCGCGTTCCAGCTCCCGTCTACGGGACCTAAAAGAAAAAAATCACTGATTTAAAAAGTGTTCATTCATATGGAATGAGATTCTGAAACTTTGCATCCAGCCAATTCTTTAATAAGCAAGAATTACCAAGCCCTTCACCGTGATGGCAGTTTAAGTGGCAAGTTATTTCGATTTATTTCTTCAATTTATAGATATTTCCGTTGCGATTTTTGTATCAGCCATTCACATAATTTAATCCTACTTCGTCACCATTCATAAGAGAAATTAATCTTTTAGGGGCTTAATTTTGCAATCTATTCCGAATGAAATGACATACCCTATAAACAGTGGCGTCAGCAGTTCATCACAAAATTGCAAGTGCATTAAAACTGAACCACACAATAATGGGACTGTAACTTCAACTTCAAGCATGAAATTAATCCTGCGTAGAGCATTCAACGATTAAAAGTCGTATTTTTTTCAAGGAAGCTGTGCAAACTGCCGTCTTTAAAAAAAGGATCTCTTCTTTCACTTGCCTGAAAGCATAACCCTGCGTTATAACCGAAGCTTTTTCCAAAATTGTCTCCCTTCTTCCATTTTATAATTATAAATGAGGAAAAATATCCAATATTCCCTACAGGAAAATATATAGTGTGCTTTTTAGACTTGATTGAAAAAAATCGAGTTTACCAATAACCAATATCGAGCATCGAGGAACATGAGACATTGATTCCTTCCCTTTGACGGTAGCCGTGATAATTAAATGGAAATATACACCAAGGGAAAGTAGTGAGACGAAAAGGTGAACATAAATAGGAGAATTTCCGCAACTTGAAAGAAAAATACATGTGTATTACATGAGCCTAATTTACTTTGTCAATGGCGGTAAATGTACTACACATAAAGGCACTTCATTTTGTCCCTTGACTGTAAGATGAGGTGGGAAGAACTTCAGAAATTCTCTATTTCAATGAACTAAAAAGATCCTTAACACGATACTCATACGAATGGAGTGTAAAAATGCATGCAAAATGCATCCAAAGGTCCAAAGGCAAATATTTCTGTCAATATTTTTACGCCCAAGCTTGATTTAGTGTGATATTTTAATGCTAATGAGTGACCGTGGGGAAATATGCGGAATTGCCTTCGGAAAAAATCTTCCTGGACCTGAAATTGAACCGCAAACCTTCGGCTTTCCACAGCGTCACAGCGCAGACCATCCCGTCATCGTAATTCCATTTTTAAATTCACAATTACCATGGAAAATTAGACCCAGAAAGTCAAAGGTCCGGGGTTCGACTCCCTGTGCAGAGGAATTTTTGTCCACAGTAATGGATGTCGATGGTGATTGTATGTTCCATTCATAAATATATTTTAAAAAACTCACCATAGGAGGAAATTCTCAGTCACAAGTCATGCATGGTAGATCACACTTACCTGAAAATAGAAAGAAAGAATATTATTATAAATAATAAAACCCTATATAAGAACAGATTGCAAATATGAATTATGTGCGAAAATAATGGAGATTTCTTCGTAAACACAAAAGTTAAGGGACGAAGATGAAAGCTGATTGCTGAAAAGGAGCAGGGACACTCACAGGGAAGACATACAAGGATAAAGAGGATATGATGAGTCGGAGAAAAAGAGTAACAATATTTTAATAGATAAAAGGGAACGAGTAAGAACGCTATTCATGCATATCATTTGCACGCAAGTTTGATACACGTAAATCCATATGATAGTCTTCCGTACCCGATGTACTTGAGTCGGTACCTATCGCTACAGAAAATATAAAACTCATTAAATATTCACGTACTTCAATCGCTATTTAACTTGAAAATATACTCTAGGGATTGATTTAAATGATAGGGTAATTAAATAACTATTGCACAAGTATCACCAAATTCCCTTCCTACAGTTACAAATTAGATTAATTACAATTTTGATATAAGTGTTTAAATTATATTTCACTTAAAAGGTATGAAAATTGATATAATAATTGCCTGATTCAGTTGCAAGTTTTGCTTTCCAATCTTTGGCATCTCCAAGTGACTATCTTGAGCTTTTGAAAATATAATCAGCGTTTTTAAAAAAATTAGAACCTTTTCAAACATTTCCGCTTACAAGTAGTGCAGTCCCATTTAATTTACAAATTGCATTTTCTGTCTGCCAATATTTATGTTTACGCAAAAAAGCTTTAAAAATTCTAAAGATATTTTGAAAGATACATAGAAAATATGAGTTCTAAAATCCCATCTCCACAGTGAAATTTATTTAAAAAAACAGTGAAAACAGGAATGGAATAAACTCATTTGCTTGAGTAATGAACAAACACTTCGGAGAACGCCAAAAAGAAATGCTTAAAGGCCGTTTTACACGGGGCACGGAATTGCGCAGGTTAAAGCTGCATTAGTTTCTAAAATGGCGTGGAATTGCGCGAATGCATGAACGAAATTAGAACAGGGGCTATTTTGCCGTCTCGCATCCACGCATTCTCGCATGTCTTCTAGCAATTCACCTCTTTACACGACGCAATTTTGATTGCGTCTTCGCAAGTACGTCAGATTGCGCAATTCCGTGTACCGTGTAAAACGGCCTTAAGAAAGATTCGACTTTGTATCCCGAGACTTCTGTCGATGCGCCCTTGCAATCCATCAGAGATGACAATGCAGCGGAAGCCACATTTATTTGACAACAAGTGACAGGCGTGTCGTCCGCGCTTGGAGGTCTTATATTTCTAGCCTGTTGGGGAAACAACGGCGGAGTTCAATTTAATAGCCATAAACTAAAGCGTATGCACCACGAACGGTAAGAGAAAAATATGATTATCACAGCTGAAATATAGAACACATATAAAAACAAAAGATTTCCATTGGCTGTAAAGCACTTTTAATCTTTTGGTAGAAGTTAAGGAAAAATTCATATCCCAGCAAAACATTTTATAGATAAAAATTGCATACAAACCGAAATGTATAAAATATTCGGCACTTCAGTCAGCGGAATTTAAGTTATTTCTTTCTGTTCGAATGTATTTTATTGCGGATTATAAAACGGAGAAACGAAACGAGATTTTTATCATGAATAAAGAAAACGCGAGTCGTTTTTAAACTTTCTAGGGATTAATGGCTGAAGAACACAACTTTGAAATTAACCCTAAACGTTGATGGGCTGTATAAATTTTGAAAAGCACTGAAAAAGGAAAGCTGCTAATTAAAGTTTCGAATTTACAACCAAAGCACTCAAGTGGACAGAGAGAGAGAGAGTAGTATCGAATGTTATAGGCGTCACTCTCCCCTTGAGCGCCCTCTGAGTGAATCCGACCGAAGCAACAGCGCGCGAATAAACAGATTGGCCGAAATGGGATTAAAAACAACTTTAAGGGAAGTGCTCAAATAACGCATTCACGACGACATAATGCGCCGAGAGAGAGAGAGAGAGAGAAGGTACCCAAGTCAATAGTTATATTTATCCCTGCGATTGCGAAATAAACATTATACTTCAGGTGATTACACTTGACTTTTATAAGGGGATTTGAAGGGAGGAAAAAAAGATAAAAGGAGGAATGGGAGAAGGTGAAGGCCCTAAGGAGGAAAATAAAAAGGTGGGAGGCGTGCCTTGGGCAGGAGAAGGGAGAGAAAAGGTCCGCTGAACTTTTGGGAAAGCACTCTTTGGGAACCGAAAGGTTTCATTTCATATTAACTCACTCCGAGAAGAAGACATGAAAGGGAAGCGAGAAGGAAAAGAAGAGATTAATGAAGGGAAGGCGGAGGGAAGAGAGAGGAACCCTTTCTCAACGCTTTGTGCCTGCGAGAGAAAAAGACGTCATCAGAGTCACCATAATCAACTAGGCGGGGGCTCAAATGGTCCCTCGAACCAGAGGACCAGAGGTTTAACGGCCTCGAACAGTAACGACTCTCTCCGATTGACCAGTTGAAAGGAAAAAAATTGGCCCCACAGTTACGAGCAAATATTGTTTAGAAAGTTTGATGCCATCTCAGATGAGAGTAGGCATTCAGAAGATTGGAATGAGGCTAACTCATTATTCAATGGCGACGTTTGAACTTTCACCAATTTTATTAGTTCGACTGTAGCTGAATTTTCATGCTCTGGATTTAATCAAAGATTTAATTTCCTATAAACGCTGTGTGAAGGTGTCTACACTAAATTTCAATCGACACTCTTAAAGCCAAGCACTTCTTTGTCACTTTTGCGACAAAACATTTTTCTGATTGATAGCTACATTTATTAGAGGCATACTGAAGCAAAGTAACTCCACTAATGAACGACCGGTAGTGGCAGTTTGCAGCGGACAATAATATGGGCATGTTTGAAAATTATCCAGGAAATAAATTCAAATAGTTCCTGGGTGAATCCTATTGGTTTTTTATCCCCATTGATATCCCCTTGCGCTGTGTATTGAATATTGTTCACGTGACTCGTCATAGCCACCTGGGAGGGGGTGAAATGTGCGCTCATAGAGGATAAATGTTTGGCTATAGATAAGAGCGTAATCGCCAATGAACGACCCGAAAGGACAGTTTAAGAGATCGTCCTATCGTTGACCGGTTCAAATGATACAATTAGGACTAGAGTTACGTATGAATATTGCAATTAAAATTTTGCTCTTTTTCTCTCGAGATATGACTCAATTAAGGATTCATGTTAAGGATTTTCCATAGTAAGTTCAAGATTAAGTAAGAGCGTGCATAATTGTTCAATTACATCAAACTTTCAAATAAACCTCCATATCTAATGAATTTTGGCTTTCATCAAAGGCTTAATCAGTTGAAAGCTCTCTAAGTATCAAAATCTTGACGAAAACTTCGAGAAATGCAATGAAGTCCAAGGAGACGAACTTATAAAATCGTTTTTTTTTACATTCATAGAAAAATAATGCCTTTCATATTTGCACTGCCGGTTGAATAAATTCGCCCATTATTTTACGCAACATTTAATTCATTTAATAATCAATTACCTTCCTGATTACATTTGAAAACGCTGATAATCATGCAATTAAAAATGTGTACAATAACCCCTATTGCAACAATATTGGTACAATAACCTTTATATTTTTGGCTAAGCGAAACATTTTTTCGTGGTAAACATCATCCTTGGTACGTTCATATTAAAAAAATTAGATCACTCTACGGCAATAATGAAAAATTTCTTCAATGTGATCATAAAATTATTTTAGCATAAATTATGCCATTAATACGAATTTTTGCTACGCATATTGTCCCGCCAACTTCATCTCGCCCATGGACAGCAAACAATGAAATACACGTGAAGCATAAAAATAATAGCTGGGACTCTGAAAGCGGCAACCTCAAAAATTCTGAGTCTCAATTCATAGGGACCAAATGAAGTAATTACACAAAAGTAAATCCATTTGCAGAGGGACTCAAAACGCTATTATCGGTGAGCACCACAGACCGAAAATAGCCTCAATGTTGCTGTTCTACTTTTAACGATTACATATAGTTAAAAGAAACACATTCAACGGATATCAAAGTAAAAAAATCCGTGAGAATAAAATGGTCGAATTTGCTCTAACAGCAAAATAGGTAACCATCTAGGTCTAAAAGCAACAACCTTGAACTAAAAGGGAGATGGAATAAGGGAAATTCAGTCAATTTAATCTCTAAATTCCAATAAAAATAATTGAATGGGCGATTTACATTTTGCATGCATGAGAGGAAATCATATCCTCAAATAGTATGCCTATGAGTATGAGACAACAGGAAAAAAAAGTCTTTGCTACTTCACTAAACAAGAGAATCGCATCTCATTAACATTGCGTATCTATGGTAAACCAATGTCTATTTTTATAACTTTACTAGCTGACCCGGAGAACTTCATACCGCCTAATAATTACTGAACGGTTTAATTTCACCATTTATTAGAGCGCCTGTACTGATTTAAATAAGTTTTAGCTTATTGCAATAAAAATTTTAAAAACCAATTAACACACAAAAATATGAATGACATTCACTTGTTAGAAATATATTTTCTTTATTTAAAACTACACCGGGGACAGATCAAGGCATGCATTTGTTTTGCAATGAAATTTATAATTTTTGTTTCAACTTAGGAAATTTAAAACGAGGTGGTCTTATAAAGCAGCTAATAAAGTAAAACCCGTTCTTGGGGCTAGCGTAATAGTCTTTTTTCTTATAACTTAGAAGCGAGAAAGAGGAAAGAGATTGAATATTCTTAAGAAGAGAAAAATAAAGTTTTCTTTTTAGGCTTGATTGAAAAAATATTGAGTTTACCGATAACCAATATGGCGCATCGAAAAAACATGGTGTATTGATTACTTTCCTTTGACGGAAGTCGTGATAATTAAATAAAAATATGCATATACACCAAGGAAAAGCAGCGACACGAAAAACCTAACATAAAATAGCTTTTAGCTGACACAGGGATTTTAATTACACATAGGGGTGTACGTCACGTGACCGAAGTCCTGCAGTGAGAGTGAATCATATCCCATTCCATGTTTTTGATATCGTAACTCACTTTCCGCCGATCTTCGGAACTATATAGGTAGTTAAAGATCTGAGCAGAGCAATGTAGGAAACAAACGCCCTAGATGGAGCTGCCGATTCACTCGAATCCAGAGTCCTCTATATTGCCATATAATAACATGAGAGAGTAGTGTTGAGAGAGCAATCTAGAGGACTCTGACTCGAATCCGTGCGAATTCTACTGGTAGGGTGGAGTCGAGACGAGTGAGTGGTCGAGCACATACTCACTCGTTTAAGTCGAATCTCATTGCAGTGCATTCATTCGATTACAACGCCAGTCGAGAGAAAGGTGGTGAGTTCAAGAGGTGCTTTGCGGGGCTCTACAAGGAGTGGAAATATAATTTTCGGACACAAATCATTCCTCATCTTACCATTTTCACATAGGTTAAAAAAAAACGCGAAACATTTCGTCAACCTCACACGTCACGTTGTTGACGTCATTAGAAAACGTTTTTTTTTCCACAATATTTTCCCTACCTGCATTATATTTTTGCAAGAAAAGGTACGTATTTTGAGAATTAAGTCTACATTATTCCCGATAAATAATATCATTTCCAAGGATTATATATTATAAGGAGGCGCACATTGGGTCAACTCGAGGCCATACATTCGCTATCAACACAAGCTGACAACGAATGAAATTTTGTGAGTTTGGGAGAAGCATTTTAGGTGTTGGTGGGGGTTGAGCACCCTTCGTGTTGAATCTCTGAGTGAGCGGTAAGTGAAAAAGTCAGTAATAGCTTGCTACATGTTACGTTTCCCCACCTTCTCAAGATTCCCATTATTTCTCATTCATCCAGGGCTTAACTTCGGTCGAAAGGCGCCGAAATGGCATTCCGGCACCTCTCAGGGAAAATAAGGATGTGTAAAAAATATCAGCAATTTTTTGTTTTAAGTATTACGTGATTCCTCATTGCAACTGTCATTTAAAATTTCAGATAGTGGAAGTTTTAGGACAAGGAAGTTAAGTTTGGGGGGTGGCATTTATATATGATAATCGCGTGGATTAATAAGTCCCTATTGATAATCCAGGGTGAAATGAACTTAAAATGAATTCGGTTTTCGTGTTCTCGTAAACCACCCTAACAATCGAATAACCAGTAATCATAAGGTCAGCAGGTTTCCATAATAGTATTAACGGGACACTTTCATTGAAAGTGCTAGTGTCAGATAAGCAAATATTTCCTTAACCTTGAGTTTAATTCATCTCTTTTATCATGGGACTGACGATGAGATTTCACCCTCTCTTCTTCTGACCCAGTTGCTTAAACATACAAGTTTATTCAGTTACAATGTTACACCAGAGAGAAAACTTATTTTAGGAGCACTGACAGTTAAATAAAATACATAGATTAAATGAGTTCCCAAATTCATTACATTTATGGCAGAGAAACATAAATATACTATACATTTAAAGTAATATGTGGCAGGCTGATATTATAATAAGCCAACATATTATAATAATCCTGAAATTGGTTTGACGCAACTCTCCATTCAGCTTATGAAACAAATAGCCAATTCATACTGACGCATTTCTTCTCTTTTACATTTACTACAGCCTGTCCCTTGCCCTTCCACCTGTCCTTCTACGATTTTTTCATCAGGCCACCATATCTCATAATGTGGCCAACTAAGTGTAGGAGGTATAAATTCAAAAATTAGAAGAAAGTGAATGAGAAGAAGCTCTAATCCTGAAACCCGTACTGTGAGCAAGAAGATAATTCAAATTTTCGAACTTAGCGACTTGAATGCTACTATATATAAATAATTTCGATAAAAGAAGAGAGTAAAATTCACAAAATGGATTAGGAGAGTGTCCATCTGGCTCCGTGGGTGATTTATGAGAATGATGATATAGGTGGAAGCGAGAAGGAGGGAGATATTCCGAGTCCTTTCTGCAACATTGAGGAGGAGGAACGCGTGAAAGGTAAGTGGTCGAGGCTCAGCAGTGGTGAATGGTGGATTCGCGCGATGCACGCCGGGAGATTGGGCGCTGAATATTTGAAGACGGACCCGTCCCAAGGGGCGGCCAAAACCGTCCCGAAAGCCACTCCACGCGCGCAACCGGTCGGCACCCGCCCTTGACGCCAGGCCGTGTCTTCAGGGCGCGCCAGATAGCGCTGGGAAAGCCATTACGGCCTTAGGATTTCTAGCTTAACTCCATCTCCGTGAATAATCATCACAAAATGCTCTCCACCTCACAAAAATTCAAAAGGAACTGACATTTCCGTTTCCAACCTTAGGAAAAATACAAATAAAAGTGAATTTTGACCACTGCCACCAAGATAAAGCATTTGAGATCCCTTAATGGGTTTACTTGTAATACTGTTTATTTATTTGCAAGTCATGTCGTTTGGATAATTTATTTACAGGCAAGCCACTACTCACTAACGGCAATCACCATGACACCAACAAAAGCCTGATAAAAACACTCCGGAGAGGATAATGCCCGTGGTTCCATTCACGGTCCAGGTGAATTTTTTCTCATGTTAATCATGTGAATTTCACCGTCGGTCAAGCGGCAGCTTTGTAAAGCCGCGCACACAAGTATTTTATTTTTTTTCCTTTTTCCGTCACTTCAAAGACTTAGGAGCCATAGTCAGCTCACAATATAAAGCATGTATTGAAATTAAAATCGGACTAAACGTTGACAGAAAAAGCACACAACATCGTATTGGGTCAAAAATCTTATCTCACCATATTAAGCTGCATCAACGACGCTATAGTAAGAGCTACTTAATGATCCCAAATCTTCGACAAAAACTGGATGAAAATTCTAATTACTAAACGACCTTTGAGAATCGAGCGTCGGGTGGAGTCTTTGGACCACCTAAATAAGGCAACACATGGTGAGTGAAAACTACAATCGGTAAATCGGAAATTACATGAAGGAGCCAGATATTGAGCCGGAAGTTAAATGCTACGATGCACCGGTTACATTATCCGAAGGGAAGAATTAAGAACACTATTGCAAGACATAAGAAGGCTACCCAAGAGGAAGAAGCAATTGCGTTAGCGAGGCCAACTAACGAACGCATCGTGTACGCACGGCTTTGGGAGCATGCTGGTGCATTTTCCATTGGAACATAAAAATGCCGAAGTCGGTTGTTTTCATGTTGGACTAGTCTTTTGTTTACTACGCAAAAACATTGAGCGCGCCAGTATAACGGTATTGACCCGTAAGATTTCATATATTCGCCCATTTCAAAGACAAATTTCGCGTTCCTGAGATGATCGTCGGACTTTTTCTGGATCCAAGTTGTCTTGTACACAAAAAATGCCAAGCAAAGGGAAATACTCTTCCGTCCTCGCATAACTTTCGACGCATAAAGTAAACAAAAATAATTTCATACTAGTCAAAATATACCTAAAGATGAATTCCTTCATCTGTTTCAAAAAGTTATTCAAAAAATATTTTTAAATATTTATGACTGATAGAAAAAATAAAGATACATAATAAGAGCCGCATTTTTGTTTCAACTAAAATATATGTACGGTATGATTACAACGATAATGGTTACGTAGGAATTAAGTAAAGGCTCCATAATCTAAGCCAAATAGTTTATGAGCAAAAAGCGTGAAAGACTCATTAATGATGGTTTCTGCTAGGAGTAGCGCGCTTAATCGCGGTTAACGTTAGGAAAGGAATTACCTCTTCCTCACCCATTGCTCTGATTACGCGAAAGGCTTAGTGAACGGGGAGCTCAACGCTTGGCTGTCAAGTTGAATATAATGATGAGCAAAGAGTACTGGTGATAATCTTATAGAATGGGTGAAAAAACAGCATTAAACGTTAAGTCATAGGATAATAGTAACCGATTTGGCACTAAATATTGGATTTTAGGTTGTTTTTGTTGGTAGTCGTTGAATTTAAAAAATTGTAAATATTCCTTATGTGTACTCACTTTTAGCCGTAACGGAATCGTAAATGTCGCTCAAATATTGGTCAAAAATTTCCATATTAACAATTCGCGGCACAGCAATAAATGAAAGTACGTAAAATCAAAATTAAATAGTATAATAAAGTTAAAAAAAGGGTTTTCAAATTATGCATTAGGAATACGTATCCCTCTCATTCGAACAGTCATATAACATTTTGTCTTTCTTTCTTCTCATATCAACTGTATTAAATATAAAACCATAAAATTTTCAGGATTCAAAAGCTCAGGGTAACTTTATTTACATGTAGGAGAATTTTGAAAAGGGTTCACACAATATGTACTGCAAGTATAAAGGATCAATAATATTAATTTTTAGACAAGTAAAGGTCACGACAGGTTGAACCGGAGTGATGTCTCCTCTTAATGGCATAATATCTAATCACTAGTGATCTAGAATAGATGCACTGATACCGTGAGCCTACGTGAGGCGTGTATGAATATCGCTTGCATCTATAACTTGACATCTATAGCGTATGCGGAGCTTATGAAAGCGATACTAATTGCGTAATAGATTTACGACACGGGAGCAAACGACGCGAGAGAAAAGCGGAAGGGATCTACGAAGTAGGGATAGATACTAGACTCTTACGCTGAATGAGAAATAGCGTAGGTTTCAGGAATCACAGATCATGTAGTGTGGAGAATCGCTCGAGCGAATAAGGTTAATGTGGTTCTCGCTAATGCAGCGAATGAAAAGCGGAGATTCTATTCCAAAGGCCGAGCTAGGACGGAATCACGTACGCTAAGTATTGGGAGAGGAATACATTTATACGAAACTCTCTTCGTCGTAAGGGAAGTAAATTTCAAGCTTTAAGAGAAGGAATACCTCTACAGATGAGCACCCAGAAAATAAAACGAGACGATATAAATCAAAACGTTATGAATAAAAGGATCTTTTTCAAGTGGCTCGAAAAAAAACGTGGAAAAACAGTTTTTTCGTGCCATTTACATTAGTAATTAGCTTCTTACTTCAGTGTCTTTATTAGTTGCGTATAAAGGAGACCCTAGCAGGCACGCGTTCCAGTCCACTGACAATTAGAGCTGATATGTGCTTTCTAGACGCTTAGAACCTTACATAATAATGTCAAAATTCATACTTCATCATTTAAATGATAAAGCATATCCTTGGAAACGATAATATATCAATGAAAATTTCTCGGGAAAAACATGCAATTAACACTCTGAGAACATCCCATTCAAGGTAAAGGAGTCCGCTGGCAATTGTAGTGCCATATGCTTTGCAGGTGCCTTAAATCTTTTGAAGTAATGCCGCATTTTGTGCGCTCACATTTAAATGGTAAAGCTTTTCCTTGAAAATGATAATGTATCAATGAATATTTCTCAGGAATAATATCAACTTAATACAGAGAGAGCATTCCATTCAAGGCAGAAGTGAAATGCAAGAAAAGAAAAAAATGTTTAAAAAGTTTCATTTACATTTTATTCGAAGTATTAGAACGATGACGGAAAAAATATTATATTCCCCATCATTATATAATTCCCGTGAGACCGATTGTACTTTATTTTCTTTTGCAACGCATTAATCACTGCCCATTTTGTAATCAACTGGATATATTCACAATTTCCATATTTGAAAAAAATAATCAGTGGGATAACAATTGCTTTTAATTTTGCAATCGCTGTTACAGTTTTCTCAATAATAATTAATATGTCTGACTAAGGAACTTAAGGCATAAATAAATAGGTTTCACTAAAAATGTTCACCTGCGAATGAGTTTGATGCAGCTAGAACTGCTTCAAGATCAGCGCGCATGGAATTCAAATCTTCTCTTTTGATTACCAAAATGTAACACTTACTAACATGTAACGATTATTCGAAGAACCCCTATAGCAGATTACATGCAAAAATTATCTTTATACATCGACGTCATGTAAAAATTATCTAAGATGTTGCCGCTAACAATATTTAATTACTTTTACTTCGTTAGAACGCATCATTGACATTCATCAAAATAATCTGGACGAGCAAGAGGCCTACGCTCACTGTCAGCCCCAGAAGGAACCGTGATTAAAAACGTCATTTGCAATTTCTGTTAATATGATGCATCCAGAAATGAGATTAAATGCGGGAGCACTCTTATTTCGTGTAATAGGTTGTACGAATATTAACGTTAATATCAAGCATGAAATTTATGGCATATATTTTCACCGCCAAATTACTTTACATAGTCTACCGGTTTCCTAGGCTAGATTATAATCATTTAAATTACCCTCTAAGTATTCTACCGATTAAGGTAAGCTTACGTGGGGAAATTAGCAGATTATCCCGGCTGGTCTTCCCTCCCAACTTTGACCTCCCTTTTCATTTCACAATAAGGCCTCCTCGCTTTCATTCTATCCCTTAATCCTATTCCACACCTTCCCCTCCCTCACTTACCAGACATTCTACACCCCAAAACTGTTTTATAAATCACTACCCCGTTCAGCACTCGTTCAAATTACAATTTATTTACTATTCCAAAAAAAATAAAAAATAAAAATACTTAGAGCTAAATAGTAATAAAAAGAAGTGTTTTCGATTGTAATTACTTCTGATAATCGAGGTACAGATATCTCTATAAATAAAAGAGTTTCGTAAGTTATGGAGATTATTGTGGGTCGCTTCAATTAATGTGAAATTAGCGTCATTTTGGTTGAGAAGCGGTGCAACATTGATAGATTCCTGAGTCGCACGTCATTAAAATGAAAGCCATTTTTCGTGACAAATCAGCACGAAAAATCCATGGTAAAATATAACCTACAAATGGTATTTCGCATATCGCATTTCCACCACTTCAAGCCTAATACGATTTCATAAATCAGAGCGATCTGTCCAACAACAGAGTACATTTCCAAAGGATGACTAAAGGTATAAATTCATAGGTCCATCCATAAAGTAAAGTATAAATCCATAAAGTTAAGTATAATTATCCCTCTGGAACAATACCTTCTCAAAACTCAGAATAATTGCCCACATTAAGCTAACCTAACTTCCACGGATGAATATTACTTACTAGATTCAGTCTAAACTGAATCATTAACAGTCGTGATCAATGAAAAGACGCAGACAATGATAGCTCACCAAGTTATTTGATGCTCACGGCTTAATAGTACATCACTGGCAGCGGGTCGTGAATGATCATGTTATCTCTGATACATGGAAGCAGCATGCATTCATATTATTTAACTGCCTTATTTTAAGTAAAATTAAATATTAAGGGCATAGTTTTATCGCTAAATGAGTCAATAAACCCCTAATAGGATAAGTGGCTAAGGAAAAAATAAATTATAATAATATTTAGAGTCCTGACTGATATTAGATAACTATTTTTGAAATCGATAGCTTGTTGTATATGATGATATTGGTCAAGAAAATTATTTACCCTGCTCTTAAAACCGAGCCCTAATTAGCTATAATTCGTGATACAACTTACGCCACAAAACGATGTACGAAATAAATGTATATATGAAAGAGACTACTATTTTACCAAATTCCATTATAAAATCATAGACAAGGGCACTCTATAATTACTGATGAGACTTCGGCTCAAATATTTTGCAGATCAGATAATTTCAAAGCAAATTCAAACCATTCGCGCATACAACATAACAGATATTTTAAGGCGACATATATTCTCAAACCTAATTTCCACGTCGAACTGGACTGAAACAGCAAATTACTCGTAGTCAGTTCAAATAACTTCCTCACGAAAAATCCTTAACATTACCACGTAAAACACAGTATTTATTTCCAGTACAGCATGTAGTAATTAATTATGTAGCGTTGTTTTATCGTTAAAAATGTTAAGTATAACATTTTGAAGTTCTCTGCTCTCGATGGTGATATTTGTTTCATCGCCCAATCTACTACAGTACTTTGTATATCTCAAAATGTACATAAATTCGTCTGAAAGTATTTCACCTAAAATATTTACTCTATGAATTAAACGACGTTCAGACAACGGTGCCTATCTTTTGCGTATAAACCATAATATCCATAAAAAGTGGATATATTTCCTCATGATCCCTCACAATTACTGAGGGACTTGAATTCGAACCTTGGCCTGGACAAAACCAATATTTCAAGAATAATTTAAAGCATCAATATGCGCACTTTAACGTCCATATAAAGGTGAAATATGTATGTATTCCATATTCGGATACCGTCATTCTTCCACCGCCGCCGTGGCCATTTCCAAATACCCTCACGTCCAAATTCACTTTTCCTTCGCCCCACTTCCATTCAATTAATGGCACATCTGCGTGGAATTCTTTTCCCACTTCCCCCACCCCTTCATCCCTCCACCGCGACCTCCATTCACCCCCTTGCAACCCCCCGACGGAAACTCAGCGGTCATTTATACCCGAGTACATGGACGTTTGCGCAAACACATATTTAGAAGGGCCCAGCACGACCCTTGTGGCACCCGTTCGACCTCCCTCCGCTCTCCCGACCTCTTTTGTCTTACTGCGTGACATCATTAAGGTCGTTAACTTCACGGGGCAATTAAGCCCGTAGTTACGGCTGGGACGTGGATAAAATTTCGGGTGGTTTTTTTTCATCCCTGAATTTTGCTTAACAATGCATGGCGTTATAACCCTTTTGCCGGAACGGGATGCGAAATTTATCAGTCACCCCCCTTCGCTCACTCACTCTTCCACCCCTTTTCCTCGACGCTGAGCGTTTCCATCCCTCAGAACATTCCAACCCCACCACCATTCCGACACTCCCTTTCAAAGTCCCTCCCCCGTCAACGTCCTACAGTACCAACTTAACGGGAGGGTCGTAAAAACAGAATAATCTAGCAACGAATGATTCCAAAACAAAAAAGCACCCTTACTCAAAGACCTTGGTCAGTCTCGCTGGCCAACGTCAACATTTGAATTTTCTGTGCTCACGGTGCTCTTGTTCGTCAAATAAATGGAACAGCCATCGAACCCTCTTTATGGTTTCCTATGCTATGCTAGCTATGGGCTGATATATGTGAGCCCCCACAATCGTACTTCTACTACATATGCCACTAGATACATCTTGTTTGGTGAATTTTCAACGCCCAATATAAGAGCAATCGAATGCGATATCGGAGGCGCTAGGCATTACGCACGAAATGACCTTCTGCTCTGCAAACTTATGCTCGAAATGAACACAAATGGGAAATTGAGAAATCAAGGGTTACTGCTGTGCAAATTCAGGTAGTTGTCCATTCACCTGTAAAAACATCTTGCTGGTTGTATAAGAATTAGTATGCGTAAATTGTCATACACAAACACTGTAGGCTACCATTTTCGAAATAAAATATAATTTATGCCAATGAGAAACATGTTGTTTGATTAAAACATAATGAGAAGCCGAATTTGAGAAAATTGGACATTATAACTATGTGCAACAACTTCCCAATCAATTGCGTACAGGAAAAGTAAAAATATTCAAGAATCATAATGTTGGCGCTGAGTCAATCATTATTAAGTTTTTCACTGACACTCCCGACAATGTGTTTAAATATGCAATACATACCCGGGCTTCCTTTGATGGAACCGCATCACATTATGAAGAAATAAATTTATTTATTAAAGATTCCGCAATACAGACCAAATTGTCAACCCTTAACACCTCATTATCTAGTTAATCTAACAACTCATTATCAAAGGGTATTGGATAATGGCTTGCAAAATGCTGAAACCTAATAAATTTGTGGTGAGTTCATAGACTAAACTATTTAACCCTAGAAGTGCACACTTATTTTTTCAATCATAAAGTGCACACTGGGGTCCAGCGGACCCAATAACTTTAAAAAATTTTAATTTCAACCCCCTGATATTTTTTTACTATTAATATAGTAAATATCAATAATAGAAGTGTTTCTTACACAAATATGTAAATATAAGTTATTTACACGTATTAAAATGAAAGTAAAAAAATATTTTTCATTCTAAAGACATAAAAATTCTTTAAGAAAGTCACCAATCCTACTTTTATTTACTCTTACGAATGTTTTAGGTGTACAGACAAATAGTTTTAACAGCTTAAGTATTACATTGTGTAGTTCAAATAAAAAAAGGTTTCATATTTTTTCTTTCCATAAAACGTATTAATTTTAACAATTGAAAACAACAAAATTTTCCAGTGTATTTTTTTAAATTGTTTTTTCACAAATTTCATTAGGACTTTCTATTGCTCCAAAATGTACATTACTATTATTTATTTTACAGGTAAAATATAAATTTTTAGAAAAAAATGCTTTGTTGTTAATTTCTCACTCCAGTACAGGTAGTACACAGATAACTTCGGTGCTCGTCACACATCGGAGCGTGGCACGATGAGCATATAATTCTTGTTTTTCTGTCTCTATTCCTTGGGCATGAGCTGCGTCGTATTTTGCTGTGAAGGATTTCAGGTTTATCAATTGCTGACATTTCAATTTTTAAAATGTCCGCAGTAGTATTCCTGATTGAAGAACGCAGGTTTTTTTTTTCAAAATCCGTTGATGCAAATGAGGTTTGATAAGTGACAAAGCCAAGTTTTTCAAAAATGTTCTCCGATTTATTTTTTCATTACTATCAATATGAGAGTAAAGAACCATTGCGTTTATACCAGCTTGGTCTAGCATGCCATAGAAAATCCGTATTGGCCATCGAAGGGTTTTTCTGGCTGTTGTATATTCATGACACAGTTGATCAAATGTGTCTGTTCCTCCTTTAGTGGCATTATACGTGCAAATAATCTCGGGCTTTCCATTGTCTTCATTTATAGCTCCATCCAAATGAAAAGATGACAACAAAAGCACTATTTTATTTCTTTTCGGTGTGAAAGACACCAGGGTCATGTCAGGGTCAAAGGCAATTCGTGAAGATTGAACAACAGCTTCTTGTAAAATCTACTGGAATTTGACGCTTGTTTTTACGAATGGTGCCCACCATCATTATTGAATAATCTTTTAGCATCTTCTTTACAAGCTCAACAGAAGTGAACCAATTGTCGCACGTAATATTTCTATTCGTGCCATGAATTGGTGCTGACAATGTCCGTACATAATATGTCGGAACAGTTTCATCTGGATTGGTAACTACTTTTCCTATGTAAGGATAGGCATTTACCATGTAAAACGTTTTTGCATCATTTATCCTTACTATTTTTATGCCATACTTATCTGGCTTTCCTTTCATATATATCCGAAAGGGGCAACGGCCTCAAAAACCGAGAAGTTGTTCATCTACTGTACTATACTCATGAGGAGTGTAACATTTCTTATTATTATCTACAAACCCTTTCCAAATTTCACGAAGTGGCGCAAATTTATCGATCGTACTGCGCTGCATTCTCGTGTTTTTATCATCAAAACGCAAGGTTGACAGCAAAAACAGGAATCGGTGAAGAGACATGGTGCATTGATACAACGTAGATCCAAACTCAGTTGACCACACTTCATACAAATTTGTGTGGCACGTCTTCTGCACCCCAGAAAAATATGGAAGTCCAAAAAAAGCCTCAATCTCCTCAACATCTACATCACCGTGGTACGATTGAGGAATTGTGACATTTTGACGCTGCCGTTGTATTTCCTCATTTGTGTGCGTCATTATTTTATTTCGTAAAGCGCTATCCAACAGTAATTCCCAAGCTTGCCGGGGAGTTTTGACGTCGTGCGCTGCTCCTTTTGATCCAGGCAGATCCGAAACCAAATTTCGCTCTCTCTTTCGATCTCCAAATGATTTCAAACGTCAATGTTTGATGAATAGTTTACTATCATGAGTAATATATGTTCAAAACTATTGCTCTACAATCAATTCCATTGAAGTATGTTCGTACGTCTTTCACTCCGAAGTTCCGAAATTATTTGCAAAAGAGGAAACCAAGATATTTGACAAAAAAAGTTGATGTCCTCAAATATCCCAAAGTGATAAAAAGTGATAAATTGCATTTTAATTACTTTAAACATATAAATACGATTATAAAAAATGTATTTGCAGCAAAAAAGGCAATAAACAAATGTGTTAATTTTTTTCGCAATTTCAAAAAAATTTCATGAAGTGCACACTGGGGTCCAATGGACCCCAGACCATTTTCAACATTAAATTATAAAGCAATAAGCACGTTGAAAAAATCACCACACACATGAATCTTTTACTAAGATATAAAAGGAAATTTACATTGGTATGAGCTTTCAATATTTTGTGCATTACAAAAGTTACAGCAAAGAAAAAAACTCCTGGGGTCCACTGGACCCCAGTGTGCCCTTCTAGGGTTAAATATTATAAATGAAACTAAATGAATGATATTATTAAAATATCAGTATCAAAAATGTCCTTAAACAATAAATATAATGAAATTTAATAACTATGTTAAAATAGATAAATGCCGTAATAAATAAAATTATTGCGTATTCATGAAAATTCTAAGCCAAACGGTTTGAAAAACGGTGTCATCGGCTTAATGCCATCTATGAATGAAACAACCTATTTTGTTTGTAGTGGCGGGGACATTTCAGGCAGTGACACAGAGGGAAACAGCCAAAAATATAAAATGTACATATGAAAGGTACGTTCATTACTTTTTATCGATGACGTAATGGGCAATTGAATTTCAAAACAACAGAAATATTTCATGGATGGCGACAATGATGCGTTGAAATCTCTGAATGTGTGAAGTCAGTTGCATATCCTCTCATTGGAATAAATAAGGCGAAGTTGAAAAATTACAGGAAAATTAAAGCTTAGGTATTTGATTAGCCTTTTTATGGTAACGAAGCATGGGCAATGACTACAGCAGATATGCGAAGGTTGGAAGCATTGGAAATATGGCGCTGCAAAAGAATGGCGAAGATCAAACAGACTTATTATGCGAGAAACGTGGAAATATTGCACGGAGTAGTAGAGAATCCGTAGAGGCCTATATAAACCTTGAAGAGAAGACGGGACAACGTAATCAGTCACATCTAAAACACGATGAGAACCATCGCTGAAGGATAGGTTGAAGGGAAGATTGCAATGGGCTGCCTAGAACGATATATGCATCAGTTGATGATCTAGGAACATTAGAAACATTATGCTAAAGTGAACAGATTAGTCGATAGGAGAACTGAGTAAAGAGCTACGTTGATTCTCTTCACCTTGATGACTATTTTTGATGATGACCATACTTTAGAAAGGGTGACACGTACTCCTTTCGGTAGTTGATGAGGCTATTTGCGACGTTTATGTGAAGCATTCATGGACCACGCAGTAACCAATGACGCTACTGAACACTTCCACATATTATACGTGGAAGTTACATATACGGGCGGCAAATAATTACACGTATTCGTAATTTAGGTTTTTGAGAAATAATACGCGAGCTTATACGTCGATAATGAGTTACGCAGCTATATAATTGTGTTCCATACACATGAAACGTCAGATGGTCATATTCTCTGATGGTTTGAACTTCGCCATTTCAAATTATACCCGGAAGTATGAAATGGGAGACATACATGTATGCGGCAAAACTGGATTTATGATCTCCAAATTCTGTGTCCTACATTGGTGTTATTAATGTAATAACATTTTTTTTACACAAAATGCTTGAGTTGGTTTAAAGAGCATTCCATTTCTGAGCCACGTGTCGTCACCAATCAAAACTTGGTCGAGAATCTTCCCAAAAAAGCAATTACTTGAGTTAAACGAGGAGGTGATTATATGAGAGGCGTATAACGAGCGATGTAAAGGTGCCACGGACATCACTGCTCGCGCGAAGATATCAAACGGGAAGCTGTAAAAATCAACACCCAATCAATTAGCCACCGCATTAATCACTCGCAAAGCCCAAAGGGGGGCAGAGGGGAGGTAACGAATTTGCGCACGCCGAGATAAATAGAGTACAGACCGGGATATCACATCGCTCCATTCCAAAGCCAAACACAGGTCGACTGAAATGCATCGGCAATCTCTCTTCCTGAACACACACAAATATATGAAGTAATTCTTTCCGCATGAATCATTTGCGGCTTTCTCGGCATTTCCACCAGTTTAATTCGGTTTTATTTGTTGCATATCACAAACGTTTCAATGGGCAACCCGTCCATCTTCATCAAAACACAGTTATAAATAATCTAAATAATTTTTGCATTGTTAATAATTGCCTGTTTTAGTTTATATAGCTACATCTGATCTACTTTTTTCGTTCATTCAAACTTACCCCTGGTGGCGATGGGCGAGTCTTCGTTGAAAGGTTGGTGATATAATGCGAGTAAAATCGGTGGAAACCCCGAGAAGAGCTCAAGCACCCACAAATGTGGCCTCACATCTAAAGG
This sequence comes from Ischnura elegans, assembly GCF_921293095.1. Taxonomy (NCBI): domain Eukaryota; kingdom Metazoa; phylum Arthropoda; class Insecta; order Odonata; family Coenagrionidae; genus Ischnura; species Ischnura elegans. The sequence continues at coordinate 99,358,779 of NC_060256.1, forward strand.
GGTAATTCCTCTGAAATCTTTAATTCTAGCTATAGAATATACACATTTAACTGCATTTTTAAAAGACGTGTAGATCAAATAAAAACATGCTGCGTGTGCGGTTTTCAGACCATGCCATTACTCCAAACGTGGTAAATTGACAATTTTAAGATCAATAATTCCCTTATTGTGGTTTATTACTCCCCAATGACCGGCTTTTTTTTCGTGCAGCTTAAATCTTTTGCTATCATTTTGAAATTTTAGAGTGTTTAAATTACATTTCAGTCAGCATTAGAATGTGTCTCAAATGTTTCAAAATATTACATCTAAAATTTTATAAAATATATTCCCTTTAAATTTAGAAATCAGATTAGGAGTAATAGGAGACATATATTTGCCCATAAAACTCCAACATATCGGTTTAAATCTCGTGAATAGGTCACAAGCTTAAAAATATATGACTGAGCCTCCTTGCCAGCGTTTCGGCTGGTAATTAAACTAATCATCAAGAATCAGATTTAGCTAGGAGCATCAAGTTTAAATAATGAAAATCTTCTACAAACACTATGCAATATTTTTGCAAATTAGGAGTTTTCAGGACCGTTTATAGAATGGTACACTTATATATATTACGGTCATATATCATCACATTTCTATCTGACTGAAAAAATCCAACCTTCACCTACACTATGATTTTGATAATATTTCCTTATCACCGCTGCAAACATGATATTTGTTTCGATATCAATCGTTTAGTGATTCAATCAGAAGACTGCCTAGGATTTTATCCATAGAGCTATAATACGTATTTATTGAATCGGCAGCATACGAGAAAGACGCAAACATAAAACTTTTAGTGACTGTTCACACGTTTTAACCACAGTGAATGTACCTATATACAATTCGAATGATAAGACCTCCCTTTAATTCTATGCTAATCTTAGGTTAACTCTCATCTAAACAAAAATTTAGATAATGTAATGACTGAAAATAGAAGAAATGAATTTTTGCGACATCAGCGGTTGAAAAATAACGACAAAAAATGGGTAATTTTATTTCGCTGAGACGAGGAAATGCAGAGCAATGACCGAATTGCAGCGTAAATGAAAGTGGGGGTCGTGCATTTCCGTTCGGTTTCAAATGGGAGGAAGTGGATATTTCCGGACACCGCGATGACGAGAACAAAAGGGGATGTTTGGGGATTATTTTTATGGATAAAAATCGTCCCAACAACTGAAATTTGAATTCGGTGAAATGTAAACGTTGAAAAATGAATCGTTCCGCAAATTCTAGCGAAATGCATTAGTTGCTCTAATCAGTTGTTTCACTGAATACTTCAAATTCACAAAAGATTAATCATCGATGCGCGTGTGCTGGTATGGCGTATGTTAATTGCATTTCTCGGAGTCGATCAATGTTTTTTTAACTATATTTAATGCGACGTGGCCTACATTTTTCTCCTAAGTGCATCTTCGCAAGAAAAAATTAACTAGCCTCAATTCAAGAGCTAATTGATCCTCGTAAACCCTATCAGAAATAAATAATTAAATTTAGATTGAAAATGCAGCCAATATCAAAAATTAATCACTACCTATCCAAAACGCCAGAGGCAAGAGAGTCTAATTTTGGAACCAGCAAAAGGAAAATGATGTTTAATCGATTGTCCCTTCCAACGAAGCCACAGACTGCGATATCCTCCAAAACTCTAATTTCCAAAATACCCATGACTCATAGTTTACTTTGCTTAACAATGATAATACTTTAATTGTATACAAGTGCTTTTTTCTGCCAACATTATTAATAAAATGCGTTGAAAGTAGAAGAAATAAACTTGTATCGATGAAATTACATTTATATTCTTAAATACTTTTGGTTGAAAGATAGAAGTTGAGATGGTGCTGCTTGAATGCTATTTCATAATACTATTCACCTTTGTAAGAATAATGAGCACCCTAATTGTGATATAAATCTGGTGTAATGAATCGATATACAATTTAAATAGAAACAAATCATTCTTTTTATTTTACGTTACTTAAACCAAAATTTCATATAATGTGTTTAATTAGTTATACTTTATGACGACTTTACGCTAAAAGTCACACCATATCGCTATATTTGTGATGACATACATCAAATTCTGTCATGCATCACTAGAATAAAACAAGTATACAATGACGAAAGTACCAAAGCTAAGGGTTGAACTAACATATCAGATAGAATTCCTTCAAAGCGGAAATGAAGTCCACGAACACCATCTTAGCTTCAAAGCAAGTGCATATGATGACATCAGGTATTTATTTTAGCTATTTGATGATAGTTTATGCGAAATGTAACAAAAGATATACACTATTAGCCTGTAACTACGATATTTTTTTCAACTGATTCTGTTAACCGTGTATTTTTACATAAAATAAAAATCAATCAGCTTCCTAAAAGCAAGAAGCTACGATGTCACACCTTGAGGATTATTTGAGAACAAACGTCAAATAATCAGTTCCACTTGCATTAAAACAGGTGTTTGTGGGTAGGCGGCTACTTCAAATAAAAGGGTGAAGTATTTTCGATATTGGCAACCATCATTGGTAAATTTTCCAAGTCGTAGCGTGAGTGAATTCGTTATTATTTGCGGTCACTTAAACAAACAGTTGCAAAGAACACAGTGAATAAGTAAAACTTCAGCCATTAATTTCTATATCTTTGATTGCGGTAACTGAGTCCTTTTTATTTGTAGCTCCATACCCCGTGGAACATACAGGCACAAAACCAGACCAATTACCCGATTCACTTAGATAGTACTACATTCCACTGCCAACTTTAAATATTCGCCAGGAGCCAGGAAATGCAATAATCACAGTAGTCTCGAATACCTCCCGACTGCCATCTGACGTCCAGCTTCAAAACAGTGGCACAATGAAAGCAATGGAATTGTGGGGCTGATATTATGCAAAGAATTTTTAGAGCTTTTCCTTACGTACTAAATTACTGTATTGCAGAATATCGAAACTAAATGGGTCGTTGAGCGCGAGTCGCCATGGAGTGAGCATTTTTTTAAAACATACTTGAAAGTGTACCCGAAGTACCAGCAAACAAAAAGCTGCCGCTGGATGGACCGTTGCCTTATAGTCTCGTTGGTCGAAAACGCGAAGAGCGTTGTTCAAGGAGCGTTGAAAGAGAGAGAGAGAGAGAAAGAAGAGAGGAATAGCGCGCGCTCTCCTGGGAGCTAGCTCTCTCTGCTTCCGAGGGATTCCGTTAAGATTGGACGAAGGGAGGAACGTGAGGAAATTAAGGATTGTAGAGCGAACCCTTGCGATGGGCTTTATGAGGTTTTTGTGAGGGCCTAGAGAAGAGCACAAGACAGGTGTTGGCGTCGAGGTCAAATGCTAATACACGGATGTAAATGCGTAACATCTCCCAAGAGTGGAACAAGACCACAGCAGCTAGACATATTCATTGAGGAACAAGGTAGAAGTTCCGTTGAGGAAGGGAATGCAACATACACAATTAAATATGAACTTGAATCCACAGAGCTGACTAAGGTAGTTTAATAGACAAATTGATGTCCGTAAATAAAGTAACAGGAGTTAGCTGTAGCCACGTTGGCGCACCTTGAAGAAATTTAACTCTAATCGTAGTGGTTTCTGACGTATTACAGTGGAATTCATCCATCCTGGAGTAAAAATTAAGAACACTTCCATAGCATAAATTAAACTGTTCTGCGAAAAAATAGTTCAAAAAATGCCCTGCTACAATTTAGGGTGTTTCTGGCTAATTTTGGGTCGCTGAATCCGAAAATGACCTCCGTTTTTTCTATGACCCTCCATTTTTACGCAACCCCTAAATTGGGGAAGACAACCCCTTATCTAAACTTATCGCTTTTCAAGGGACTTTTACTAATGTGATCTGCTTCTGATTGAAAAAACTGACGTTTTAAGGCTATTAGGGTCAAGAGAGAGACAAACTTCACTGGGGATGAAAAGATTTAGGGGGTGGAAAATTGAAAAAAAAAACTTTAAAAAACATTAAAATAATCATTTTTCTTCGTTTTTTATGACATATGATATGGTAGCTAATGGAGAAGTTTTCAAGGGATGAATACACTGTTCACCCCCCCTATTTTGTAAAGGATTAATATAATATAAAGGCTATCAATTCACAATGCCTCACTTTCTACAATCAGAAAGTACGTTAGCCAACTGAATAAAATTTCTCGGAAAAAAAATATATAAAGTAGCATGAGCCTCGCAAAAACACAAGTAGTGTAGCTAACATTATTTATATAATCCTCAGTTTAATGCTGTTATATGACTCTTTCGGAGTAAGATTTTATCTTAAGAGTTACTGCCCTTGTTATTTCAGGGCCGTATTTTGCAAAAAGCTACCAAATGTTACCAATTTAAATGAGTTTTAAAATGAAGAAAAATTCCTCTGCAAAAGCACCATGTAATACGAAATATAATTTGAGATTATTAAATAAAAAATAAAAAATTAATTCAAGTGAGGAACTAGAAGAGAAAGGCAGGAGACAGGTGTTAGATGAGTTGGGCCTTCGCGTACAGAGCGAATGCCAAAACAAGTAGGCAAAATCGCTACATCTCCCACGGGCAGGACAAGGGCAGATAAGGAGCGAGACACATCCACTGAGAAACAACATGAATTCCTGTTCCATACAAACAGCAGACTTGAGAAATGACATAACACAAGGTTCTCAGTTGATTATCAAGAGAAAGAATCAACACGGTGGGCCATCTAAGTAACAAAACGTGATGAGCATTGGTTGGCATTTCTTGGTTGAAGCTTTCGCGACTCATGATGATTAAAATAACTCACATACGGGTGTATGCCGCGGGTCGTAAAGGGGATAGCCCCGTCGTTTCGCGACCTCCTGCTGGTCAGTTTTTCAAGGGAATAATGTATTATTCCCAACATTATTCCCTTGAAAAAGTGACCAGCAGTCGGTCGCGAAACGTCGGGGCTATCTCCTTTACGATACGCGGCATACACCCGTATGTGAGTTATTTTAATCGTTGGTTGGCATGTAAAAATTTGTTATATGCAGCCACACGTTTCACACGATGAAGATATACAAGGCTCTCATTTAAAATCAATCTCAAAGTGAAAGGTTGAAGCCGGAAATTAGATGCATGGATGAATTAGCATCGTATAAAGTTGACTTTTCAAAAGCTTTACAGATACTAAGGTACATTGAAAAAAATACATGCATTAAAAACTATCTAACATAGAATTATGACTCGACAGTAAACTTTATTTCAGTCATATGGCAAGAAAAACGATAATGTTGCTTTCCCTTGACAATTAGTTAATAACAGAAGGATTATTTCCCAACAATAAAACAATAGCGTTCGATACGAAAATATGAAAATTAATTTTAAAGAGGTATTGGCAGAGAAGCAGTGAAAATGAGTTGGATTAAGAGCCAAAAAATGAGGGTAATATGCAAAAACAAGAAGGAATGTGACTTCGTAAAATTTCCCAAGAGTAGTAGGAAGTAAAGTTCTAAAATCATGGGTGAGAGAAAGAGAAAAAAAAATTCGCATTGAGGAACAAAACGGAAGCTCTGATTCATACTAAAACAAACTGATAAGCGGCGATATTCTCGGTTGTACATGGTCTCTAATCCACAAGGTTAACAGGGCAAGTTAGAAGATTACATGTCCGTATATGCAATAACAATGTCAAAATGAGAAAATTATGTGCGCAACTTTATTTTAACGAATTTAAAATGCAGACATACATTTATACCCTGAATAACTATGCTGTTACCAACAACAATCTAATAAAAAATTAGTATTAATCTTTCAGTTCACAGTTTTGACTGAGGAGATATAATTATAAGTTTCTTCGTTGACTCCAAAATGAAATATTCATGATAGTAATTGATAACGTTGAATCTTTAGTAATCCCTGAAGAGAGCTTTTTTCGAACGAATGAGTGCTGCATTAACTGGCAAATTTATCTATTGTACATTTAAAACGGAATGGAATTCGCTTCTCTTCTGTTTTCAGAATGAAAATAGGAGAAAGCGATCGTTGCACAAGAAAAAATAACAATCATGCAATAAAAATGTTATGTAATATCACGCAGAGGTAATATAGGACTACATTACTTCTCTTCCTTGCGAATCTTCGTTGAAGAAATTATTCACTAAAGAATGCATTTTCCTACAAACTGGTCTCCATAAGTGAATTAAGATAGAAGTAAAAATAAAACAGGGAGGCGAACCCAGTCATTCCAAGATCATGGAATCACGATTTTGCAAGCAGAATGAGATGGAATAGGCTAGAATAAATCCTCATATTGTAAAAGAACTGTAAGAGGGGGATATTTTCGATTTCAACCAAACACTCTTAATTTTTTTAAGATATAATCAGCCTTGAAATATATAATATACAGAGTTATGGTTTAAATTTGAGAATTGCGAGAATTTATCTTTAAATAGTTATTCAATTCACAATTTCATACGCACATTGTAAAAAATCGTGGGCTCCAACATCATCATAAGTTAAAAGACCAAGGATAGGTTTTACTTAGCTCTTCTTTCCTCTCTCTTATCCGCTAGCATTTTCATAGCGACGTGTATCTTCTATTTTGCATCCTTTATAACCTGACCCATGAAACTAAATCGGGTCCGTCCCTCGCCCTTCTTCCCTTCCACCTGTCCTTATGAGATAAGTCTTCAACAGGCCGTCGTGCTTCAAAATGTGGCCAACTAAGTCGTCCCGTCATCTCCATAGGGGTCTTATAATATTTCTCTTTTTAATCATTCATATCACATTCCCACTACTTACTCGGTCGATCCATTTTATCTCAATCCTTCTTCAGTAGCACCACATTTTGAATGCTTCCACTCTTGACTCCTTCGCACCTGTCGACGTCCAAACTTCGCTTCCATAGAGATACATGCTCCATATATAGCGCCTGACGACTTTTATACGTGTATTCTCAGCGATAAGTCGATTCTTTTTGCAGAAAACCATCTTCGTCTGCGCTATTCCACAGACTATTTCTCTGTTGCCCCGTCCATCGTCTTATTGGGCTTCCTAGGTAGCAAAACTCTTTCATCTTTTTAATCTTTCTAGTTTAATGTTTTTCTAGCCTCTCCTCTTTTGCTGTCCATATTTGTTGTTCATACTGTCTTTTACATACCATAGTCTTCTTTTTGTTGAATTCCATCTTCATTTGTTGGCAACATAATCGAATATAATTCTTAAAAGCTTTACAGTGATGGCGTAAGAAATAAAAACTTTATTTAGGTGACTACGGGGATGGGATGCCGTCAGAGCATATGTCTCTCTCTCTCTCTCTCTCTCTGCGTCTGCTCGTACAATAGTGGGGTTTACGGCGTGTGGGAGTTTATCTTCGATCCGAGGCACGAGGTGGCGGCGGCCAACGGCGGGGGAGCCTTCGGATTCAGGCGATTACCATGGCATCCGAGAACGTCTTCAAGGCGAAGATGAAGCAAAGGCAAGACGTGATAGTGGTGGTGAGCCGAGTTGAGAGGCTGTTTTGCAACACATGCGTCTGTGTTGCATTTGTCGGATTGTCAATGTGTCATCTCTCAAACAAGAATGTGTGGGGAAAACTGTGCGGATCGTATTTTTAACGGAAGACATGGGAATTATTTTCACGTTTTCAAAAGCACTAAATTTATTAATATTGTGAAAAATTTCAAAGTTTGTTCTTTGAAAGGATGAGTTCGTAAAAATTAATTAATTTTCACGAACTCGTCCGTTCAAGAACTCGAAAAAAAATAATTAAATTAATCTAAGAAGCATATAGAAGTGCGGAGTATTACATAGATGTAGATACATTTACTTACCCGCATTATTAACAATACCTATATCTATTTCTATGTACAATCTCCCATATAACTAGTTTTGACATGCGAAACAGCCAAGCCCTACACGAGTAAAAACTCACCCTGTCGCGAGTCGAACCCACGACCTCAAGCGAGGCTTTATCCCTTTTCCACTGTGACTTGTACTCACAGGCCCTACACACGAGAGTTAATCCTACGGAAGAAGAGAAGCAGCCAAGGCCTTCAGATTGAGGCGATTACCAAGGAGGGGGGCGTAGAATGTCTTCAAGGATGAAGGGATGAAGGAAAGGCAAGATGTGAAGTCTCAGCGGGGGAGTTCGCCCATGTATACGAGAGTTGTGTGTGATGCAGAGAGAGATGAGGGTGAAATGTTCGCAAGTTCTCACGGTGGCGCAGGCCTACGCCACCCCTCACTGAAGTTAATTCTGCTCCGGCATCTTGGTCCGCGAGAAAATGCGACACAGTTTAGCAATGTTAATTTGATGGGAGAAGCCTCCACAACTTGGCCCAAACCATAGATGCATGGATTAGAAACGCAGATAAGGCGAGGGAAGGAAAGAGGTACGTAGTCATCCCGAGGCATGGATCACAACCAATTGCACGCAATGAGACGGATTGCGAGAGAATTTATAGTCCTGCATAGTCCCATCCTGTGTAGTTTCGATTGCAACGACACCTTCCCACCTGCGTGAAAAAAATCAATCTTGAAATCTTACAAATATTTACAAATTCTTGGGTGAAAACATATCAAATGAGACCGCGGGCTTTTCTCACGAACAAAGTCTTTCTATAAACGTCTAGAGTTACGCACCGGAAACGCTGGGGTTTAAAGATACATTTGAGGGTTTGGTTTTTCTCCCACCATTCTCAGCTCTTTTTCCTTCCTCCTTCCCATCCACTGTGCCTTTTCCTTTCCCGATAATTTTTGCATGCATCGTTTAGCATTTTTTTTTGTTGATATGCTATCCTTCGACTGCGTAGATAAAACTTCGCTTATTTATGTATTTAGGAAAGAGGCAAATATTGTTATTGAAATCCTTCCTCCGGTTAAGATGGAATTGAACGGAGAAATTTGCAATTAACCCAGGATACCTACCCTCCTTTGACTTCTCTCTTGCATTTGCTATGAAGCCTACACTCTTTTAATTTTATCCATTAACCCTATATTTCTCCTTCCTTTCTCCGCTTCTCTAGCACTCCATTGTAACGAGGTTTTTCAACATCCCCTCCCCGCTCATCTCTTGCTCTATCAACACCTTCTATCTCTTCCGTATCTCATCTAAAAGCTGCCTATCCTCACCCACCAAGTCCAGCACTTCTTCGTTTCTCTTTCTCTCCGTGCGCACCACCTCCTCCCTTCTTTTCCACATCCACATCTTGAATGCCTCCAGTCTTTCCTCGACCTCTTTCATCTGCGTCCACTTTTCCGAACCGAAAAGCGCTACTCACCAAATCATAACCATATTTATCAAATTCGGATTTAATTTTAAGAGGTAAGGGAGATCATTTCTTTCAGTAAACGTAACGCTTCTAATTTCACTCTGAATTTCTTTAAATTTATTTCTCATAGATAGCGCTTTGATGACAATTTACTCGTGTTTATTCCGTGTGAGAGACACATCCTTCATATTTGACGAGTTTCCTTTCAACTGCCACTCCGCCTCTTATCAAGTTTTATCGCATGTAGGACGCATACTGAGATCATGGAATATGTGTCATATGATGAAGTGGGATACATATATTCCACCATCCATTCCGCAATAATAATACCGTAATGTTTACCCATAAACCTATCTCATCAGGCCGAAACACTAATATTATATTTCACTTTACGACCCTTCTACGATATAGTTTAATTCCCGAGAGACAAGAATGAAATGTAGGCGGAAAATTAGAGTTACCTTCAAAATTAAATCTCATTGCTCTTGGGAATTATTATCCTCTTTAGAGTTCCCGGACATATATATTAAAGTACAAAATTTTCCACCCATTTAGAAGCTATCGGGAGAGAAATATTTTTTCAAATATTAGAGAACTTGAATCCTAAGAAATACCATGAAGAACAGCCAAGTGGAAAACTCATTCTCTTTTGGTCTTTTCTGAATTTTTTATCGAAGCATTTACCAACAGAGTAACACGATAGTTTTCCTACTAAATATCATGGAAAAAATCGCAGATAAACTCCTGAACAACTTTAAAACATTCCTTGTACGCGGGCGCACACGATGCATGAAAATTACTCATGGGAGAAAATTTTTTTGCCCTGAACTTGGAAACTTGAAGTAGGATCGTCCGAATTTTGAGTCGAGTGCTTCGCCTTAAAGGGGATGCATCTCTCCACCTTGGAAGGACGACTTTCATGACTCAGTCAGAAGGAATGCTAAATGTACGACAGCCTTGTGCAAGTCATTGGTTACGGAGATGTGCTTTTAAAAATATGGTATAAGTCCTAACGTTAGCCATGGTCATGTACGTGGTATCGAAATATAAAGGATATAAATTTAAAAATAACAATGCCATCGTAGAATAATTGTTTTAAAAAATCGGAAAATACAAGTCAGTTTACTTGAAAAGCTACGCACCATAAGGTAAGGATTAGTGAAGGACGGGTGACCTCACTACTTTGGTCCCAATCTACCTAGAGAGTCTCCATGGTAACGTAGCATTGCGTCACGTGACTTGCATACGATTGCTTGCAAATGGTACACTATTCCTGTGCATTGTGGTGCCAAAGAAAACCATTCAAGGGAAATCAATAGCCTTTCAGAGGATTAAATTTTTAATGTTTGGAAAGGAAATTGCTTAGCTTTTCTACAAAACACACACTTTATTGCCGACTAGTTTCGGTTACACTGTACCATTATCAAGACTAGTGATACACATCAGAATTTGCCGGTATATATACTCTGTGGTCGGGTGATTGGAGGGGAAGGGGAGGGGGGAGAGGTAAGTGACGGGGAAGGTGAAGGAGGGAAGAGATAGGGAGAAAAACCAGAGGTAGTTACAAAGTAGAGCGTGGGTTGGCGTCACAAAGATTTTTTGGGGTGTAATAGTGGAATGTCTAGAAGGGGGGAGTGGAAAGGGAAAGTGTGTGTTTTGTAGAAAAGCTAAGCAATTTCCTTTCCAAACATTAAATATGGAATTCTACAAAGTGAAGGCCTCAACAATTGAGGGATTAAATTTTGTTGAAGTAATATATTGTGTTTCATGTTTCCTCCCGGCCTCAATGATGTGTAAATATTCCCAGTCCACTTGATACATATGATGAGTACACGGGGGCTAGCTAATCGAAATCACCAATAATTTCCACTTCTTTAAACCCTCTCCACTTTCACGGCCTTCATATTTAATGAACACTTACTGCGATTTGCTCACCTGATGACGTAAACTGTTCGACGAAACCATAGTTGCATTATAAAACAACCTGTGGAGGTTGACAAAGCTTTTTTTCATGTTGGTTAATAGAAAATAAAATAAGTTTCAGGCAAAAAATGCGTAACCACAAAAATACCCGTAGAAATTCATGAATGCGTCCTTTTCAGTGGTCAAAAGGCTTGTCGCGCATTCGACAGGTTGTAGTACGAAACCAAACGATTTTCCATCCACAAACTTTTACCATTCTACTACATTCGGATACACACCTTACGAGAAAAACCTTCCGCTTTGACCTGGATTTGAACTAGGTCCTTCATCGCACGGCGAATGTAAAAAAATAAATCTCTCCAGAGGATTACGTGCGTTTTTACGCTATGATCCCATAGAGATGTTACAATTTGTAAGACGATATTTCCTCCTCGGAATTCCCGCTGTTCAAACCTCTATTTTTCCAGTAACGTGCCATCGAGTGGGCAACACTATTCATGGACACGACAAGGCATTTGCACAGCACTGCCGAAACCCATGAAACAGCATGAAATCGATTCATTGAAGTATTACAAAAGAGAATTGTCCCCTCGGCCATATTGATATTTGCGATCACCCGCCGCGCATTAAAAGTGATTTTGCTTCACAAGTAGCATCTCGCAACGCTCACTTGCAGGCCGATCCGAATTACACGGATAAATAATTAATCAAACATTAGAAATATATATATCCCAGACCATATAATCCATCAAATTGTAACATCTCGATCATTCTTGAAAATCAAATGAGATAAAAAAACGGAAAACATGTATCGCTTACTCTTAAGAGTATCATATTTTGGTCAATATAGCCGAAAAAATATCAAAATCAGAACCAGAGTAGGGTTTTTATACCCTAAATGTTTCAATTACGATGTTGAGAACCAGAAATTTTTCTATATGGTGAAAAAGCTCACCTGATCGCTTTCACGAAGAATAGTAGGAAGGCAGTCCGTAGTAGAGACTCCACAGAAAAAACTTGGCAACGTTAAGTACCATGTATACGTTCAATCGATTCAGGAGTTATATAATGGAAATTCGGCATAGTGAAATAAAAGTTAGTTGAATTTATTCACAGATATTTAATGCGTGCATCGGGTCACAGAGCCATCACAAGTTACAAGACCAGTCTAAGTACTATGAACAACCAGTGGATCGAAACGGATCGCTCTGATCTTACCACCACGCTCATGACATTTTTGTAATACCGATTACAGTGCACTCTAGGTGGTAAAACATGAATCAAACTTCCACGGGACGGACTTTGTCCTCCTCAATGCAGTACCGAAGGAAACGACAAGAGATTTGTACAAGGGCTATTAGATAACCTATGAAACAGCAACGAAATGATTTCCGGAGAGAATAGGATAGAAATTAAGTTGACAGGCTATAACGAGAGCTCCGGGAGTAAAATGGCCCCATGTAGTATTTCAGGAAATGATGAGGAGGAGGAAGGAGTTGAATCCGTGAAAACAATTCTTCGCCGTCTTGCCGGACGTCCAAATTGCGAGAGCGCAGGATGAGGGGAATTGGATTAGGAGCGCCGGAATTAGAGGAATTCACTTTGCATTTCCAACCCTACTTTCCCAACAGGTATCATTTCCGATGAATTTCTAATCCCTTCCACGTCATTAGTGAGTTTTCCGACGAGGTGGATTTTAACGAATGCTGAATCATAAAAAAAGGAACTGAGAGTAAGTTAATCCTCTGAGTACTCCCGAAAAAAAACTGGATTTCCTGCTCGAATTCATAACTTAAACTTTTTATTTTAATTTTTGCAGGAATTTCATAAAGTAACGCAGGAATTTCAAAAATTTATGAGCCTCACTGGATTAAATACAATCGTGTTACTTCAGAAAAGCAAGTTAAATTTGAAGTAGCTTTTGCATCAGAAAGTAGAAAGATGGCAATGATGGCATCGTTTTTTCCAGAAAACTTCTTAATTTCGTTAATGGAGTGAGAAAACAATATCAATATATGACTCGACGTAAAGTCGGTCTAAAAAATGAAGCATTTCCGACCGTCAGAATTGGAATTATTTCCATAGCATTAATGTTGACAAACTAACAGCTAGTACGCAGAAAGAAAGATTACACTAATGGGTTTGAACGCTGCAAAGCGAGATCGCAAATTATTCGTAGAATTCGAGAGATAGAAGGACAATATAACTAATTAAACAATGTGATTATGAAAACATTAATCTCTTTCCCTTGACATCGTGACTGATTCCAAATTTTATTTTACCTAAAAAAAGTCAATTTCCGTCTAACATTGGTGGAAAGCGAAACTTTGAGAATGCTATTTGATTAATACGCAGGCATATTAGGGGCGTTTTTTGGCAAATGATGCGATTAAGAGCTTCATAAATTGACTTACCAGAAATGAACTTTTAATCTAATAAACTAAACGAATTTTTGAGGGTTAATCACAATCAAATATAATATTAAACGCACGCACATACAATCTGTCTGAAAGACACCGAAAACAATAAATTCGTATAAATTATGAGTATGTATGCGCAATACTCTAAGTTTAAGTGTGTATATTAGCATATGTCTTTATCGAGATTATGTGTATTTTTGCATAGGAATTCCGCCTTTGAGCAACAATTTTCCACCAAAATAGTAATACAATATAGCACAAGAAGCGATAAAATATCGTGTCAATTAACAGATCGTCTTCCAAAATGTGTCAATTGTACGGGATCAAATTTATTGCACAAGGAATCTAGCCACAGGATTAACTTAACAAGAGGGATATGGGTATTCGAATCCTCCCTTAAAAATTTTAAACTACCATGCAAAAGGATTCGCTTACAAGTTTAGATTTTAATCGATACAAAGAGAGATTGAAATTTAAAGAAATATTCTGATTAGATTAATTTCTCGCTTGTTTTTTTTTCGCCCAGTTCCCGAGTTGGGTTGGCCCATGAAATGTTGAAGTTTTGCTCAAAGGCCAACAGCCTCCACCAGCACCACGTCTCAGACTCTTTCCAAACTCTTTGTTCGACAACAATGAGCGCCGCAGGGGTTTCGCCTTTCCTTTGTTTTCCGCGAGGCGAGCGGTTATATCGCCTGCGGAGGATATGCTATCCCTCAATGCCCACGGTCTCTTCCCGATATTAAAGAGTAAATATTTCTGACATAAAGAAATAACGCACTCGGTGTTATCGATCAACACTCAACACTGACACATTTTAAAGATATTCAAAGCCCGAGTTATGCCATAAAAGAGCAACTTTACACGAATAAGGCTAAGAGTCGCTAGAAACTCAAGGCAAGTCCTCATCAGGCAAGGCAGGTCTTCCAGAATCGTCCCAAGTACGCGGCTGCCGCGGCTAGTATCCGATGACCCAAATTATGGGAATGCAAAAAACGCACACGCGTGAAGCCAAGAGCGAGGACGAGATCTCAGCATATGCTTGATAGATTATTCCTTGCGATAGACGTCTAACATTCCCCGTGGAAATGCTTCCGATGGATTTAGCATAGCGGATTTAGATACATTAAAATATTTTGGAGTCGCGATAGATTCAAATCTGCGTTGGAGAACGCTTTAGAGAGATATGTTTGTGGCAGAGCACTGTAGAATCTCAGTCAAGTTTGTGGAGACGAGGATTTGAGATGGAAAGGTGGAAAAGAGGTTCTACTTCACACACGTCACGCCACGTCTCGAATACGCCACGGGTAAATGGGACACGGCGTAAAAATATTTAATCCGTGAAATAAATATAAGTACAAAGGAAAGCTATGCCATTCGTCAAAAACTGCTAGGAAGAAACCGAGAGTGTGGCACAGATATTACACGGCTTATTCTGAAAGCCAATAGAGACTCGTAGGCTAAGAAATTAAGAACACATAAAATTCATAGCGACACAGAAAATATCACCAGAAAACTATGGTTAGTTTTTGGACTCGTGAGATACTAATAAATATGACGGAAATAATAACTACGAGTAAGCTTAGGAATTCTTTTTTCTCCGGAATAATAAAGGGTTTTATGAAACAAGAGATTGAGATTAGGCAGCCAAATCTCCTACAACAATCGAATATTATTTTTGTAATCATTTGCAGGTTAACTGTTGGTGCCAATTGGTACAGTCACTTTCAAAAGTTTCAGAACAAAGTTTGTGGTGCCTCTTCTGCTTCTCAAGGAAATTTAGATAGCTTCCTTTAATTCATTACTTGTCTTTGGCTACACTTTGGTTAAACAAATTGTGCATTTTAATGTATTGTTTTTAATTTATCTTGTGACCAAGCCTAAAGACACCAAAAAATATCCATCGAGCTGTTTCCTTCCTCGAATTGAAAAGACAAAACTCTCATGAATAGAAAGTGTTTAATATTCCTTTTTTATGAGTAGTTTGCGTTATATTACCAGGAGAGCCCGCGATAGTTGAGACAAACTAAATCCGTTAAAAATGCCCGATTAAGGCCCAAATTCTTCCTTAAAATATAATCATAGTAGCAGAACCTCAATTACTGTGTCGTTATACCATTTAAATCTACCTTAATTAATAAAATGACTAATACGCAAAGGTATTCCAGTAGAACTACTGAGGTGCCTTCATGAGAGGCATTTCATATTCTCGTCTTTTCTTCGACAACATTAATTTGCATTACAAGTGTAGCAGAAGACATTCCAAATATTTAGAGATGAATGCCGATAATGGGACGAAAGTGGCAGGTAATATTTAATCATTCTTATATTCAAAGAAATGAGGTATTCGAAATGAAATTAATAACGAAATCGTCTTACAACAAGCTAAAAGCATAATTCTCCGTGATTTGGAATGGACTGCTTAGGAACTAGAATGTGTGCAACCCCTTTCTTGGAATAACACCTGCGTAGGAAGGCTGAGATACCAGTTTTCGCAAATATCAGACATATTTTGAATTCCAATACCGCCGTACAATCGTAATTAATATTTTTTCCATCAATGATTTCCTGAAAATATTATAATAGCAGGAGAAGTTACGTCCTACGATAACGTTTAGATACCACTGCTATTCTTGAATATTCATTGAATGACGTACACTTTAAATATCAACCAGCAAACATTCTGAAAAATGCACACAGGGCTATGAAATTAGCTTTTATAATTAACTTTTACAACATTTTTATATAAAACGATAATCATTTAAATATTTTATTGGTTTTCACTGAAGCCTTTTTGGAGCATGCCAGCCAAGAATCTATGGCAACAGTGAATAAAAAATTAATTATTATTTTATTCAATGGCATTTTTGGATAACTGCAACTATCTTTCAATTCAACATGTGGAAATTCTATTGCATCACGTCTGAATAGGTTGAACTTATTAGGTATTAAATAATAATTTAAACGCTATTACGCATGTTTGTCCCCCTTGTTTGAGAAGATATTGACCACGAATGCTACATGTACTGTAGTAATGCTAAAAGTAATTGTAATCCCACCCATAACATAATCAAAGAGTGATTTGAAATTGAAATCAATCTTTTTTTTCCATTTCTGATTAAATTCGATGTTTTTTCCATTTCTGATTATCACCCAAGGATTTCTTTCGTTCGACGCCATTACGTCTCGTTTATACCTTTGGAGATATATTCCATTGGAGGAGGCAGTCGCATTCTCAGAGTTCAATGGTTAAACGCGGCGTGAATCCTTCCAACCACTCCGCCGGCAGCCCGTTTGTATTCCAAGGAGGAAGTCGAGTCGACTTTCTTGAAGAACTAACTTTGCCTCGTCTGCTGCCATTTCCGTTTGCTTCTCCCTCTGCCACTCCACTGCGTTATGAAGAGCTTTGTATTTTGGTGCTGAGATATCGGTTATCGCGATCTAAACAACCTAATAACATTCGAAACTTCTCCCCTTCAGCCGAAGCGGAGAGGAAGAACGAAGTGGTCGTTGGAAGAAGCAAAGAAAAATAAGCAAGTAGGGGCGATATCAAAAGTCACTTTGTATTCCATAGAATCTTTAAATAGGGCTGAAATAGATGTTCTCCTCTTGGAAATTCCAAATGATCACATCCGGTTTAGTTAATCGATTTATGGAAAAAAATAGAAAAGGTATCTACGCAAGATAGTTTGGAAAATGCATTCAAGCAATCACATGTTTGTGCTGGCTCTTCAGGCGATACTTCCCTGACCGTAGGATAGAAAGTGCAATTCAACAACAGTAGAAATATATTTTTGCAATAAACTTCGGGTCTGGGGCGTTCACAATCGGTTGGAATCGTAATTTTTATCAACATATCAATAATTTGATAATATGTTCTATTTTGTATGTTCCCGCCAGCACTTTGTGGAACACCGAATTCATAGCTAAATAAACTGATCAAATATTTTGTTTCTACCAAACGTCGTACACACCCTGAAGACGTAAACATGTTATGAAACCTGGGTCGTGCTTTTTTAATGTGTTTGTGAACCTTGCAAAGCTTTTTTTTTCATTTTCCATAATGGAAAGGTTTCGCAAAGTAAAGCCAGAAATCATAAGATATTTATCAAAAATTATTTTTGAAATTTTCAAAATATGTTAGCAAAATATTCTAAAACATGCAAAAATTGTATATTTGGTTCTCAGTCAAAGATTTCTTACGTTAAAAAAGAAGAGCCCATCGAAATTGGAAGTTACGAGATGAAGTAGAGAGCTATTTCTCTTGAATAGCGCTGTCACGGGGGAATCTCCTTAAAGGCGTATTTGCATTCAAAACAAGTCGAGTTTACTTCCTTGAGGACCTGACTTATTCTAGTCAGCTGCAATTTTCGTTAACGTCTCCCTTTAAAATCAGACTTCGCTTCTGATACAGCGCTCAAATACAGGCGATCACTGAATAAACAAAAGAATAAAATTTGAAACTTGATCTCATCAGCCATAACGAAGAGAAAGAAAGAAATTAAAGGCTAATGGAGGAGAAGAAAGGCATATTGAGAGACGTAAGGACATCCGCAGAACGCAAGGAAGCTCTACAAAGACGTGGAGTGAATTCAATTTCTAATTAAACTTCAAAATATATTCTGCTATTAGCAATTTGCTGAACAATAACTATAATCACGAGGAGTTTTATGCCTATCCGTTTTGGAAATCACATTAGCAATCTGTATTTGTATACAAGCTCTCGTAATATTATTATGCATCCGAATCAAAAACGCATATGGTAACTTATTATAACATATATGCCAACAAAATGGAAAAACACGATTTACCATTAGTAGTCCGTTGAATGAGTCTTCAAGAGCTATGGTAACTACCGACTAATCCGTAAATTGTACGACCAAAGCGGAATTTAAGCATGAAAAGATGTCATATTCGAAAGGACTGTTTGATGGAAAGATAAATCGTTTGTATGCGTAAGGAGACGGAAATGTCAGGAGACGGGTGAAAGTTAAGTCTTCGAGGAAGTCAACTCGACTTCCTTGGAACCTGAGCACATTTCAAACGTCAGACGCCAGGGGAGTCTAAGCTTTAAGCCAAAATTGGGCTTTGCGAACCCATGAGTGGAAAATGGCAATACCGACCTTTTAAATTAAGATTCGAGGTTACGAATTCGAACATTAAAGCACAACGAAACACATGAAGACGTCTTTTATTGTATTTAAATATTAATGATTAGTTCTTGAAGGGTAGAGTAATTAGATGAGGTCAGTTGTGACATGTGGTAAAGAACTTGAAGGGAGGGTGAACGGAAACTCGGCGTCAGATTTAGTCTACTCTTACCGAAATGCGCCAAGGGGACCACGGCTTAACGTCCCATCCGACGGACGGAGTGTTGCGATTGAAACGTCCTCCACACAACAGTCAAGCAGAGATCGAGCTGTCACTGAATATTCCCTGTCACCACCAGGATTTGAACCTAGGGCCACATGGTAGGCAGACAATACTCTAACCACCACACTCACCCGATGCCCGCAGAGTTTCTGTATAACCTCCTATAATATAATCAATCCGGCTTAATTTAAGAACTCAGATTCTTTTGTTCGTCCACTATTTCATTTCATGACTCCATTTAATGCTCTTCCGCGCTTGTAAAAAGATTCTGACCAAGCGTTCAATGATCGACGATCTAGAATTGAACAATATTTGAAACTTCCCCGCTCAAGCCAAACGAAAAGGACAGCAGGGCCAAAGTAGTAACAAGATAAGGACTATGAAGAAAAAGGCCAAAGGCAGGAAAAGAGACGAAGAACGCCCTTTATTGTCAGACACTTAAGGTGGCTCTATTTAAAAAAATTGATAAAAATTCTATTTCATAAAAATTTTATTATTTCTATCTTCCTTACCCCAGCCTGCCTTAAAATTGATAAGGATTTCATCTTTACAAAGTTCACAGCATAAAAAACTTTTATTACATTTGTAAAACTTGGAAGCAGTGATTTTTATTTTGTTGGCAATATTTAATTTCTCAATTATGTTGATACTACGCTTCCCCAAAATAGCGCCTAAATCATCTAATTGTGAGATATAAGTCTGTCCTGATAATACTTTTGAAATCTCAAAATATGTTACAGAATATTATGACAAATATTTGCTTATTGGTACCAAGAATAACATTACACCTTAGCAATAACTGTAGTGCACACGAAAATCTGATATAAGGTTACGTGCATAGCAAGTAGTTCGTCGTATAAAAGGTATTCCATAATGACAATAACAAAGTCAAACTCAATGTTGAAACCATTAGCAATCAACGAAACGAAAATTAATTTCCATTTTCTACAGTATGATCATTCACAAAGTTACATTGGTAACAATCTATTCTAAAATGCTGGACTGAAATTGACAAAACAATTCATTAAAATAACTATTTTTTATGCTAAATAGTCATACTTCGAATTCAATTTAAAATGATGTAACGCGCAAAATAAAGAATGCTAAGGTAGTGAATATATTAGTAATTGCTTGATTCAAATAGCCGCTTCTAATGCCTTGGAAACTCGACAATAACAACTCGAGGCGACTCTCTTGAAAAAGTAGCTTTACTCCGCTGTCTCCCATTTCTGTTCACACCTACGTTAAACATCGATCGGTGTCATGAGATGCTTCAGGTGAAACGTTCATTGAGCAGAGATTGTAGATTAAACATGAAGGCAATATTTTGAATTCTATCCCAACCAGAGCCAAATTAGAGTGAAAGCAGAAAAAGGAGTTGAATACAAGGACAATTGCGAATCATAGACATTTATGAACAATTAGGCATTGTTCAATACAGTGAGTGAATGATAATTGCACTGCGCAATGATAAGCTAATGATTACGGGCTCAGAAATCAGCGAATGTTACGAGAGAATTTTTGCAATACTGGTATTTATCATATCCTTAGGTTTAAGTACGTAATTAGAAACTTATACGTCAATATTTTACAGTAGGTATATTCTCATGATCAGTTTCTGCAATTTTTTCTAGCAATTCCTATAAAAAACATTGTTATATTCCTTAACAATTCTTAACAAATATCCAAGGTGATAATGAACACGAGTACGAAATGGAAAATTTTTGAACTTTTAATACGTGCATCTCAACATAAAATACCATAATTTTCAAACCTTTTCTCTTCGCGATGAAATGGAAATGCTGAGTGGAAGACGGAAGGAAGGAGAAGAAGAGGGAGGAGAAGGCATTACATAGCATTTCGTCCTCGGAACTTAAACGCTGAAGAGTGGAGGAGGATAGAGGTTGGAAGGCATGCCTTCGGAGGCACTTTGCATCTCGGCGGCCAGAGAGACTGGGCTGTGCGGGGAGGGCGGACTTTACGCCCCGACGCCTACAATGGAGCGCAGGGCTCCTTATTTCCTTCCTGCTTTTCTCTTCCCGGGTTAGATAGAACTGGGCCTGTTTAACGCCCCCTCACGCCCGGACTGAGAAACTCCGTAACCACCGCTCAGCACCGCAGAGGTCCCGGCAGTTCGAAAACAAAGCCTTTGTTGGAGAGAGGGATGCCGATCTTCACAGAGCACACACACACTCGCGTAGAGAAGGCACGAATGAGGAGAATAAACAAGCACTCGAGCCAAGAGCAACGGCCAAAAGACTACATGTTCATCTACATCTACATGCTAACCCGCCTCAATAGATGTGTGGAGGGAGGTGTTGGGACACCAGCCGTCAGCAAGTGAATGGGAATGCGCATTCCGCTAAGCATTTATTGAAGTCCTTTATTGTTCGGTTGGAAAAAGAATTCCTATTACTGTGCGTTCGCCAAAAACGTCTCACATAATTTATCTCTTCTATCGAACCTACAAAATGTAGTATATAGGGGCTCTAATATTATGTTCTCAGAGTCGGTCTTAAAGATATCTATGCTCAATTGCTCAAGCAATCTCCGTGGCGTGCAGTCTCCGAATCTCTAGTGGCTCCAAGCCGAATTCATGTAACTTATGGCTTTCTGTAGGCCCGTAGCATTTTTTCACGAATCACTCAGCTCTACTATGTATTTTATCAATTTCAAGGATTTCATCTTTCTGCGCCGGATCGGATATGCTAGCTACATATTCAAGGTGCGGCCGGCCGGACGATTACAATATAGCATCTTCCTTTCCACACGATTATCTCCCCAACTTTCAAAAAGCTTGGCAATTCATAGGAGACGTTTTTTTATTTTCTAAGTATTGAAACAATGTTCTTTTGGCTTAAATATTCCCGATAGAAATATTTCTATAGTTGTCCATGAAGTGAGTGTTGTCATCTCCATTTTCAAAGCCTATTAGCATTTTCCCTTCTTAAACAATCGCCTCCACAAGGTACTAAGAGTTGAACGCAATTCTTAAAATCTCACACTGCGTAAAGTATGCGGGTCAATAAAAAAGGAAGGTCTAATAACAAGTAGACCAACAAAGGAATCGCCCCAATTCAATCAATATTCTTGTTCCAGATTAAGTTCTTCGAAAGCTTTCAGAAATGGTGTTTTTTGTTTGGAGGAAAGGAGCTTTCAAAAGCATCGCATGCAGCGTGTCTTTATTGAAGGTCATTGGTGGCATATAGATGCATTTTCTGCTGTCCGCACCCGTTATTAAGATTACCCACTAGTTGGAGGTGGTAGTTCCATAATCACAACTCCCCTGCTGGGACATAAAGAATTGTCCGTTGATGGGAGTTGTCCGTTAAACGAGGTGTGACTCTAATACCGCTAATTCATAACCTAAGTTTTCCTGGATATCACACAATTACTTATACCGCTTATTTTTTACAGAACGCGACCCGGGTTTAAACGAATTATCATCATCTTCAAGCGCAAATAATAAATATAAAAATAAATAAAATAATAAATAAATAATGATAAATATAAATAATTAGCGCCTAAAGATGATGATAATTCATGGAAACCCGGTTCGTATCTGTAAAAAAATAAGTGGTATAAGCAATTGCGTGATATCCAGGAAAACATATAATGGAATACCACAATGTTAATCAAGAGTTCGTGAATTTTAGTTCATAACCTCTCGAGTGCATTCCTAGCGAAAAGTAATACGTTATTATAAATATTGAAAATTAATGGATCAATCCTTGCCAACATGAGAATATTTTTGGAAACAGTTTGCAATGGGCGTGATACAGAAAATAAGTTCATACGATACGGATCGCGTCCTTCTCTTTGCATTTTCTTCATGCTCGTAGTGTACCACTTCTACGCAGTCGAGGTGCTTTTGTGAGAACACATTGCGACCAGTGATCTCGTGTAGAGCGCCGAACTCGGCAAGTGGCCATCGCACGACCAAAGAATAAGAACGGCGGCGGCGCCGTGGCGCGAAGCAGAGTCGGCCGCAGATAACACACAGCTTCCATTGTGACCACCGTCGCGTCCGTCGCTACTAAACCGTGGGTGCATTATCAGTGCATCCCGAGGCGATCGAAACCTCCCGAACGAAAAATCACGAACGTTGAACGTGCAGCGAGCACATGGGACGCGGTGCGAAAAGACGAAAAGAAGGTGATAAACGGCTTAGGCTGGGTGCCGCTAGATACATTTTTTAAATTTATCACGAGCTGTTCAAACCAATAGGAATCGGAAGTACATTTCTTGCATTATATTAATGTATTAAAGGCCCAAGTAATCACCAAAATGACGAGATATCAAAACATTGAGATTAGAGTACCATTTATAGGTAAGTACGTATAAGGCAAAGAAATGAGGACTTTGATATTCCAATCCCGTTTGCTTTCGGAGTTATCTGCATTTTTTCTTTTTCTATCGTGATTTGGGCTGTAAAAGAGTATCGCAAGCAAACGCCAGTCCTTGGCCTAGATACTGAAAATTCGTGGAATATTTAGTCACTAGAAATAAAGGCGTCGAATGATTTCCGCCATGTGAAAGAGGACATGTTGTTTCTACTAACGAAGCATCGGCCAAAAATATCAACGCCGCTTTGATCGTACATATTTTCAATCCAACAGGCCGCCAATTAACTCTGAACAGTATTTTTTACGTTCACCTTGCACAGATCAAATCAAGTATGGATCGACTCAGTTTTTAGGCCAAACACGTACAACAACTGTACCTTATCATCTGGCGTATATCCCCCTAAATACTGAAAAGTCCTCGAGGGGTTTTCTCAGTATTTAGGAGGTATTGAGCTGTATCTATCGATTGTACTTAGAGGCACCGAGTATACCTTGTCCACGAGAAGGCGTCAGACCACTTGAATGAAGGTAATTTCTACAGAGGAAATTCTGATAATAAGAAATGGTTTACCGTTGCCTGTAAGCATATTATGTTTCAGCCTGTAATGCAATTATGAAAATGATCATTGTTGAGCATCGCTGTGCGTGTTACAAATGCACACATAGTCCTGCATTCCTGAGACTTATTCAGCCCTCCATTTCTTCCAATGGCAGTCCTTCTACCTCCCTCAGGCTCATCTTCTTCGCATCCTTCTTGATCCGTCCAATTGGGCCTTATCCCCTGGTCACCCTGGACTTTCCCATCAATGCTTTCTTCTCTTTTGTTTCCAACGGAACTGCCGTGTCTACGGCACGTGTTGTCTAAAGTCGAAATATTTGGAGCACATTCATCATAGTTATCAAGCACTGGCACACTAATTTTTAAAATGAATTCAATATCAAGATTCATATCAAAATATTTGAATCACCACCTCCAAAACAATGGATAAAATGCAGTAGATTTTAAAGTGGTTCAGCATATTGGGAGATAAGTTCAACAAGATACAACTGAGTATATTTCTACTTGGTTATCATCAGTTTATGACGATCGGCGTGAAGAAGCTGTGAGTGCCCATGTATGGATAGGCCATTCCGTTCTGACACAAACAAATCTGCTCACTAACAATAAAAATAGCCCTCACTTTTACACTTAGGTTACCAAAGTCTGCAACAGTTAAGTACACTCTGGCCAAAACCGACAAATATATAGTGGCCGCAACAGTTTTTTTTTTACCAAAGAGGTTTTCTGAAAAACTCATTAACAAGTAGTACTGACCGAAAAACCAGCTCAAATTTGATATTGAATAGTTATATATCTGTAATTCCATTTAAACAACACTAATATTTTTGTTTTATAGGGCTTAATAGTGAAGGACATTAAAAAAGAATATAAAGATGCTTAAAATGACATGAAACTAAAATGACTACCGACTAGAGCAGTGGGGGCGTGGATAAAACCTCAACTTATAGCTCTGTACATTTATCGGGATATAATGTTGGAAAAATTCACAAATTGTAGAAAAAATAATTTTAAGACGATAATTATACATTGGAACACATGAAATTTAATATATAAAATAACGATAAAAGATTATTTCCTATAAAAAATAAAAATAAAATCTAAACTTTAAGTGCAGCGTGATGTTTTGTGAGTGCTTCCTGTCAGTTACGCTATTAGCACATCAGGAGTTTTTTTCAACTATTCATTTCCACAATGGTGATAAACTGGCAAAAATATTTATTTGTATTTTCACCTATTGCCACTCGCCATAGAAACGCAAAAGAACGGAATCAACTCATTGGAGGTTTACAACTCTAGGGGGAGAGCGAGCGGAAAAATTCCTCTCGTTTACAAGCGTATAAATCGGACAGTTCCGTTCCCTGTCTATTCATTACCCATGTGCGTTCTTTGATCATCCCGTGCAGACATGAGTTTCCACATTAATAGAAGAGGGGCGAAATCGCACCCATTCCACAAAGGGCTGCGCGGATTCAAAGCCCGGATTTTATTCGCGGCACCGGCGATGCACAGCCAACACAAACAGAATCCAACTCTACGATTCCACGGAAGAAAGGGAGAACTACATAGGCACTCTCTTTCTCTCTATTCCTCTATTACCCATGATCCCACACGAGTAGAGCAGACGCTAACAACGATACTCGTTAAGATGACGCAACGCTCAGGCAGTCTTATTTTGGCTTTTATCGCGTTGAATTATTCATAACTTGTACTGCCATCTTAAAATTGACAGAGCATGTAAATAAACTAGGGTAAGGTATCCCTTTGACATTCAACGGCGGATATATCGATGGAATTGAATTTTATTAATTTTGACTGATGACATCAAAATACTGCCCGCATTAATATCATGTTTAATCACTTTCAAAATTGATCTAAATGCACGTTTACACCTATTTGACACGGTTAATTTCTATTGTTTGCATGGCACACCTATAAAGCAGATGAATTTTGACCTAGAGATAATCGAGTGATTCAGATAGTAAAGCAACGGGTGCCCTTTCTGTTTCTTGCTTGTCATTAGATTGGTACATTTGTTATTCACGGGTGTATATCTAATGCTGCCGCCAGGAAATAGCCTACTTTCAGCAATATTTAATAATAAATAAATAATAATCGGATATTATTTTCTTTGAAATATTGCGATAATCTCACAGAAAGATATATAGCCGCCGTTTGTATCGAACATACAATAGATTGAATGATGGGGTTTGATGAATTATGAAACGAATGAGCAAATGTCTATCTTATTAAAAGTTACAACCAAATCCAGAAATAAATTTAGGCCAAGAGGAAAATTTCACGAGTCAAACGAAATTTTATGAACAAAAGAGCAAACCGAAAAAAATTATGTTGGAAAACTTTGCGGTGGAATTTAGCGTGCAACAAAAAATAAATTTAAGAAGACAAATCCTATGACGATGGCATGATTTAAATAAAGATGCTGTCAGTGTAGCTGTTAGATAATAATACAAAATGTCGAACAAACATTTTCTTCAAACCAAAACAAAGCGGACGAATATAGAAATAAATTGACCACTTATAACTCACACATCGCTTTTTATAGAGTTTAAACATTAAAAAAATAATATATCATCTTTAAAAAACAATAAATAATGTATTAACTAAATATTTTGGCATGAGTAATCTAGAAAATGAAATAATAGAAGCTTTTTGTCTGATCCAAATATTCAGTACGGCTCTCGCATAAGGTTCGTGAAAAGTAAATTGATAATAATATAAATAGCAATTGCAGTGTAAGATGATGTGTATATGCCAAAGGTAAGGTTGTGATCATAAGATTCAACAAATGTCAACCGCGTTACTGTCTATTACACTTTGAGATGCGTGTGAAATTTCACGAAACAAAAAATGTTTAAGTATTTATCGACAAAGCGAGATTGCGCCTGAAAAATTATTTTCCCTACCCTTCTTCACACGATCCTCGAATACCTTTGATCCGACGGGGAATGTGATGAGACACACCACGCTTAGGAATTGAATCAAGTGGGATGAGTTCTACACCGTATTTCGAAGACACATGATTGGTGATATTACAGTGCCTTCTTGCGGTAAGAGTAACTTAACCGCTGGCAAGTTTTGCCTTTCCATGAATGTGTACGCATTTCTTGATATTATGTGTAACATTTTTATGATCGTTTGGTGCGCATGTGAGTATCCTCTTGCATGCTACTCCCTCACCAAAAACCCTAGATGTGGCACGCAGGGTTTTATACTGATGTGCACATGGCACGAAATTTCACATCCCCATACATCTTTTCTTCCACTAAAGCATACTATCTTTTTTGAAGTAGAGAAAGGGCTATGTCGTCACATTGCGTACATGTATTTTGCTCAGTCGTTGCAGCTCACGGCTTTAGGCGGTACCTTTTAAAATGTGCTTTCTCACACGATTAAGGCTAAGCAAGGATATTTTTCATGTAAAAAGGGCCTATAAAGTTCCTCCGCATGGGATTAGATACATTTAAAAATGTTTACCAGAACTTCTATTGTCGAATGAGGCAGTCCATTACAATCACTTTGTAAGGAAAAACCTATTTCAAGAAAAATGCCTCGAGTAAACTCATGGGACAAACACGATGATTTGTATTCAATCGCAGCATACACATTAACCTTTCAGCGAATTGGAACCAGAACGGAATTGCATGAAGAATAATTGCTTCCACTCCAAAACGCTATCTCCATCATTCGCGTTTTCACTGTCACTACATTTTCTGCGTTTTTCAGTCAAAATTATTCGGCATTACCTTCGAGCAGATAGGACAAAGGTTGAAGTAGGCAATAATAGATTCAAAGAACACTTACCACTGCTTAGTTCCGTCTCATGGGGTGATTACTCCATCGGTTGAAGCCCTATGGGGTGTGCCACACGTAGTGCTCTCACTAACAATCACAGTAACATATATCAAAGGCAACCGACTAATAGCACGGACAACTACACTTCAAGATCGACAAGATAATTCCTCCCACACCGTAATTCCTGCACAAAACAACCCTCGCGCAAAACGCGGTGAAATTAATCGCAACGAGCTTCGAGGACACAGGACATGGAATGAAGCGAGGCAAGATTTTAATAACGCTTACCACTGCTTAGAAGTCACTATTTATAATCAACGAAAACCGAGTAATACCACGGACAGTTAAGCTTCCAAATTGACGAGAAATTACTCCCTCGACAACGAAAAATTCCGTCTCACGGAATGATGACCTTAATACAACATTGTTCCAAACCCGACGACTAACACTGGGATGTGTCACAAGTAATGTACTCACGATATAGAAGCATAAAGCAATGGCAGCGGACTAATATCACGGGCAGTTAAGCTTCAGGAGCGGCAGTAAAATATTTCCCGCACCGATGTCCCCCGCTGCACATTCAAATGGCGAAACGAGGCGAATGACAATGAGTCCCTCCCCCTTGCGTCCACATGGCGACTGCGAATCAACCCTCCCCCACCCTCCGAACACCTGCTGATTGAACGAACAAACTCCGCCGCCGCCGCGCCCACGAGCCCCATGCATCTCCCAATTTGACTCCGCTCATCCTCAAGACTTGAAGAGGGCTGTCTGCACCGTGACTCAGAGCTTGCACAACATATCGATCGATTACTCCGCGAGGCCTCTGACAAAAAACGTACCACCCCATAAGCATCGCCTGAATCCTCAACGGAAAACTTAACGGTGGGAAAATAAAACTCCATTCCAAAGGACTGACAAGGTGACGTCCCTTTACGCAGAAGCTTCATTTCCACATCTACATAATAGCCAGCGAGTCACCTCCAGGGTGCTCAGGATGGGATTTCTGATCTCCAGCATGTAATATGAAAGAGAATCCTCACATGTACACCAATATTAATTATAATAATAAAATATGCGTGCAAATCCATGCAGAGCCAAAACTTGAAAACGGTTAATAATTCAATATATTATATCCATGGCGGGTAAGAGCAATGGGAAAAAAGATGAATATGCAATCAGTCGTCCTAGCGAGTGACTCCATTAATTTTATTAATCAATGCACCGCTGCTATCCCTGACGATACGAGTAAAGAATGACATTCGAAATAGTTTAGTTTTGTTGCGTCTTTCCTTAATTTTCTTCTCGTGATCATGCCCACTGCTGTACGACGGCAAACAAAGGATATTTTTCATGTCGTTTGAAAAAAACTTAACTCCGAATAAGATAAGTAAATTTAATCTATACTTTACGCTGCGCTCCTATAAATATTCCAATCCTATCTCATTTACCATATTGGACTCACATTTTCTCATAATAATTCATGTATTTTTTTTGGGTCAGCTTGCACAATCAGGTTGGTATGATGTTTGAAACCAGCAGGGGTCGCGAAACGTCACGCCAGATCATGGTCACTCGGTATGACCCCAAAAAAGGTTTCTTTTACCATAACAAAGAACTGAGAAAGTATCGACGAATTCATTTCATTGTGCTCATTTTAATCGGTTTTCCAAAAATGTCCGCACGGTGTTGAGTGGTGAGTGATTAGTGATCCATTAAAGCTAAATGTTTCCAGTAGAAAACTGCAGTCGGGGGGATTATTAAGATTGAAAAGTCAGGAATTCTCATCATCATCGTAAGTACGAATTTCAAAAATTACACTACATTATCACAAATGTAAATTTCGGTTCGTATCCGTCGCTTGTTTCTCCGTGGTAATCGGATCGCTCTCTGCACTCAATGACGCTGCGGCGTGGCAGCATATGTAAATCTATTTAAATGGGCGGTAGATGATTGCACATTTATTGGCCATCCGGAAAATCCTCTGTATTGAAATATTCATGCTCTATACTCTATGTGCCACAAGCCAACCGCTGGGCCCATAATCACCATCTGTCAAACCTTCATATCTACGGCAGCCCAGGAGAGGGCGCCCCTCCCCTAGTAGTCAGTTATGTACAGGCTTCGCCACTACGAAATCACGCTTCCACAATCGAACGATAATTTAAAAAATTCATTTTATGCTTCTTTACAAACGAACATATTATCTAGTAAAACGACTGTTTTTTTATCAGTATTGCATTTTGCATTACCCACCTACAAAGAAAATTCTAGCAGCTATGCTTTAAGCCAAGTTAGTCTATCGGTCCGCGGGTGGTGGGTCGAAATCTAGATATGTGTAAAGGTTAGTACGCGGTACAAGCGAGTTTACTCGTCGAAAAAGCAGCCGTGGCACAGTGGGAGGAAATCGGAAAAAGCCGGACAAAATTACAAAATGGCTTTTTTTGAGTTATAAACTTGAAACTTGGCAGGTATACTAAAAAATGATTGAAATTTATGTATATGTACTTCATTTGACATAGATTCTACCCGTTACTGAGATACAGAGGCTCAAACGTGAGCAAATTTCCATAAAAACGCCCGTCTTCAATTTTCCCTGAAAATCTTCCAAAGTAAGTGGATGGTGAAATTATGGGTGGACTCTTGCGGAATAAAAAACCACATAATATGGTATGGTGTTTTTTCTTTAATTTTCCATGAATCTTAAAGAATGCCGTCGATAAATTCTTACTGTGCAGTAACAAAATGGCGGATACTGTTTTACGACAAAGTTTTACATTTAGGTAGAGTTTCAAATGGGTTTTCGGCAAAGTGACGCGGAGTAACTTATATGAGAGCATTCTTTGAAGATTTCTTGAGGTTTTTATGCAGTTTTCTTTGAAATAAGTTTGCGTCGCCGGAAATAACATTGATTTTTCGATCGCGCGTTAGGGTTCGTCTCTGCGCGTCGGGAGTTGGATTAGCCGCGACGCGGTAAGGTTATTGAAGCTGTATGGGTTTTAACGCTCAGCATTCACCGTTTTTAATTTTTTTCTTCAAGACACCGATTCTCAAATGGTCTATGGGGAAGACAGTGGAGGTTTTTCATGCGATGTACGTGCACGTTTCATCGAAGTTCATTTCGTTTTCTTTGGATACGATCGAAGACCATACTTCTATTAAAAGCGTTCAAATCCCGAAAAAGTGAGTTGTTTTCCTGGGACTCATGCAAAAAGACCTACCAGAAAGACACCAGCTGAGACCCTTATACCTTCTTCACTCTCCGATCCCTGAGCCTCAAGATTCTACTTCGAAAACGGCCGTTTTATGACACCGCGGAGTGGAGCCTTTGACCGTCTTATTTCCACGGGAACTTCTAGCTTTTTTAAAATGTGCACCATACCCTCAGTTCTACTTTATATCCACAAAATAATATGAAAATGGGGGAAAAATCGTTCACTGAGAAAAAAATGTTTGCTGCATCATTTATTGCTGAGGCTGAATTTAAGACAAAACCCAGGTGCTCTGAAATTTCTCTGTGATTTCCTAACAGAACGTATCTCATGGTCTTCCCTAAGAAATGGGCAGAGAGTTCTCGAAATAATGAACGATTTTTGTGTTTATACAAAAGTTGGCTCGCTGAATCCATAACATTTCCAGAATTTGTTATGCATTACTTTCTCGATGCTTCTACGATAGTCGGTTGGTATTTTTGTAAAAATCTATTTCTTTCAAATTTATTGAATAAATACTATTCCACCTTTAGCTCTACGTTACAAAATTCATACTTTATTCATACGTACCGACGGCGGGATAATATGGACATAAATAAATTATTCTGCGACAACCTTGCGCTGGATAAAGGAAAGTTACCCATGTGGTACTCAAACCCGTGACTTCTTCTTTGACAGGCGAGCATTTTACCCGGCCGCCACCCAAGCCGGCAAATTGGACAAATAACGAACTGTACAAAGCGTCATAAAAACTAATGTTTTCTTCTTGAGAAGAAGAGAATAATGTTCAAAAATATGGCTAATAATACAGTGTTCAGTGACTTAACATAACTACTAATCATGAACATAGGTTACTGATGGCAACTAAATAATCTAAATTTTATGGACGAAAATTATGGATCGCGTGACAATCTCATGTTTGGCACGTACAGTAAGCACTAGAAAGTTGTTGAAGCAGATACGATGAAGACAGGGTAGGTTAGGTAGACAATTCCACGGGAACTTCTAGCTTTTTTAAAACGTGTATTATACCCTCAGTTCTACTTTGACTGTGGTGAAGGAAAGTTAAGTTCCCTTGAGTGCGCAGAATTTGTGAGAGTGATTTCAATTTGTTTGTGGAGCTTAGAAATTTCAAACTTCCACTTGCCTGTAAGTACGTTTTTGAATAAATCCCCGAAAATCTTTTTAAAAATAGTTATTTTAATTTATACTACTAATTTTAGCTAAAAAATTTCTTAGCATTCCTTTGCCACTGTTTAAATTCCAATCGATACGACATATCCAATATGCATTCAGAAAATCGTATGTGGACGTGCAGCGTACACAAACCAACAGAATATTTATCGATAGGTGTACGATATTTTACATCTCCTAAGTTATTCATACCCGACGCTCTTGCTCCGCAGATTTAGAACCTCATGATTCAGCTGTCCGTCAGTATGTTGCAAACTAAAAACTATCGTTTTTCCTAATTTCGAAATGACTATACTTTCCTGTAGGATAGTAAATTAATTGGGTTTTAAGATTAAGAAAAAATTAGGAAAATAAGGTAAGCAAAATAAGAATTACTTTTCCGTTGATCATTGTCAATGGTAAACAGAACTTGATCGAGTAAATTCCTGAGTTGAAATCATTAAGGCCATCCACCTGCCTTTCAATATAGGTAATGTCTTTCTGATTTTGTAACTTCTTTTGTCTCTTTTTTTGCACCTAATGCGGATGGGATTGACAAAATCGTGTCGACTTCGGCAGTGGATTTTCCCAGATAGTGTCACCTAAAATTGTAGAGCCTATATGTGAGAAGTTCCTCCGATGCTAGTTAAATTCTTTATCAAAAGTTTAGAGATAAATGTAATTAACCAAGAGAAAGTGGAAATAAAACTTCAGTCGTTACCTGTAGCGCCGTTATTCAAACTAAAAGGTACAAGGGAACTCATGAATAGGAATTCGTCTACAGCATCCACTTGTTGCCACATTTGTTTATATTGAGAGTGGCCCGAACTTCCATCAAAACCGTGCTTAGAGATTAATGTGTAGTTCACCACACATTTTAATTCTTGAGAGGTGGAAGTGGTGGCTAAGCAGGCTATTGCTCCCGATATGGTGTGGTTCAGTGGTGCTTGAAGGTTTACCTCGCACATGGTCTCGGTTATTCTTATTCCCTCGTTATAAGCTGCCTTTTTTGCTAGCGCTATTCTGTCATAGCTGGGATATAATTCGTGTCCATGGCTCAGAGCTGTCCTACGGAAAGACTGATATTGACTCTTAGCCAAATCAGAGGCAATCATCAATGACAGTGACTCTTTCACTGTCACCTCAGTGTGGACCTTTTCACTCGTACTCCACTTTGAAAGAACTCTTTTAGCCCGAGTAGGGGACGTAGTTGTTATTTCTGCAATTAGGTGAGCTGCTGCAGTGTCTCCCCTCTCTCTCAAACTCACATATACCGCGAGAGCAAGCACAGCAGTAGTAGCAGTAGTTTTTAAAGTTTGAATTTTCTTCTGCGTGATCTAACACATGGGGTGCGACATTTTTTGGCCGCCTGGGAATGCATAGCAAATATAGTATGAATTTTGTAACATGAAACTACATGGGGATTTTTATTTAATCAATCAATTTGAGAGGAATAGATTTTTACAAAAATACAATACCAACCGGCTGTCGTTGAAGTATCAGGAGAGAGATGCATAACAAATTCTGGAAATGTTATGGATTCAGCGAGCCAACTTTTGTATCGACACAAAAATCGTTCATTATTTTCCCATTTCTTAAGGGATGGCCATAGGATGCGTTTTGTCAGGAAGTCATTGAGAAATTTCAGAGCATCATGGTCTTGTCTTAAATTCAGCCCCCGCGATAAGTAATGCAGCAAATATTTTTTTCCCGAGTGAATGATGTTTTTTCCCAATTCCAATATTATTTTATAGATATCAAGTCAAGTAATAATGTGAGGTGGCATTTTCCTATGTAAAATTTGGAAATAATAAATTTGTCGGACCTATGGTTATCCAATGTATTAATGAGTACACGGGGAAGAACGTATGGTAAATGTGTAAAAGACATGGTAATCTATAAGTCAAAGTTGAACTGAGGGTATGATGCACATTTTAAAAAAGCTAGAAGTTCCCGTGGAAATACCCCCGTTAAGACGGTCAAAGGTTCCACTCCGCGGTGTCATAAAACGGCCGTTTTCGAAGTAGAATCTTGAGGGTCAGGGATCGGAGAGTGAAGAAGGTATAAGGGTCTCAGCTGGTGTCTTTCTGGTAGGTCTTTTTGCATGAGTCCTAGGAAAACAACTCACTTTTTCGGGATTTGAACGCTTTTAATAGAAGTATGGTCTTCGATCGTATCCAAAGAAAACGAAATGAACTTCGATGAAACGTGCACTTACATCGCATGAAAAACCTCCACTGTCTTCCCCATAGACCATTTGAGAATCGGTGTCTTGAAGAAAAACATAAAAACGGTGAATGCTGAGCGTTAAAACCCATACAGCTTCAATAACCTTACCGCGTCGCAGCTAATCCAATTCCAACAACAAAATGATGCCGATCTTCTGAAATCAATCTTAGAATCGGCATATCCATGGAAAACTTTCATGGAAAAGGGTGACATTTTGATGCTAGATAAAAGATTCTAGATAAAAGATCTAGGAATAAAATAGATATCGTATCATACTTAGAAAATGATCTAAAGTTGTGTACTGATGCCAGCGTTGAAAGATAAGCGAGCTCAATTGACAACTGAAGAATCGAATCGATCCAGATTCGTGACTAAATTAAGATGGGTTGTAGAGGCCGTCCATGGCATTATCAAGGAAAAATATCATTTGTTAGATCACAGGCTGGATAATAAAATGTTGCCAAAAAACAGGAGATTACTGAAGGATAGCATCGATTATTAATAACTGAGTTGGAAAACGGCTTGATTGCGATTTTGATATCAGTGAGGAGGTTATGAATGCAATGAAAGCAACAGAATGCTCCGAAAATGCTTTGAGAGTAGAAGTTGAAAACAAGCACTGGAAGCGGAGGAAGAGTGAGTTTAAAGAGAATTTGTGACATTTTTGACTTTCCAGAATATTCTCTACGTGAATTGGAAATATTTTTTACTGGGAGTTACCAGCCAAAGCAGAGTTTATCATATTTTGCGGAGATTCTGGATGAAAACGATAAGCTGAAAGTAAGCTATTTTTCATGAGAATGATAGGATATTGAGAGTGTCAGTGCCATCTAGACATAAAAATAAGGTGAAATATATTTGCTATATAGAATATATAGCAAATGGGATCGGACCAGACAGTATATTACGATACTGATGTGATTGTGCGAACGGTAATCGAACAGTAGGGTGTTGCGCTCATGTAGCAGCAATAGTTTCTTATTTAACCAATGGGCGGTACCAATATAAAATTGCAAGATCGGCCGAGATTTTATCTAGAACATTTTTGAAGGAAAATATTATAATATGCATCAATGAAGATTCGGAGAAAGACGAATAAAATTGTTTAGAGAAAATTCACCCAAAATCCATGTTTGACCAGATATTGTTCATAGTTATTTTTTGTTATTTGTATGCCAACTGTAAAAAAAAGTTGAAAACTTGAGAATTTTGTTCTTTTCATTTTAGCATTTGCTTAACATTAACCTATGATAAAATCCCAAGGCTTTAGAGTAGGTGGGGTAGTCTCAATGATTATTTTTAATTTGGAATATCTGACTGGTAGGTCTTCGAGGACGCTGAATAAATCTCGTGCACTTCCCAATCGAATCTATTCTAAGTTTTGAAGGAGTGGGGGAAGGGGTTTGGGTGTCTGGAATTTTTTTATTTGAAATAGCTTACTCGGGTGTTTCCGAGAGTCATGACGCCATTTCTGGCACCAAATTCTGTCCCTTATGGCTGGAATTACAATCGGTATGAGTTTGAGCGTTAGTGAGAGGACTAAATATGCGCAAGATGCTATGAAACGGGTGTTATGGGAGCACAGGTCATGAAAAAAACAGCAAAAAATGACCAAAATCGCATATTTTATTGTTTTTCGCGTTGTTCCACTGCCTAAATGTTCCTTTTTCATTACATTAGCCGAAAGGTATTAAAATACTCCTTCGAAACACATTTTTTTCCTTATGGCCCTCTCAAAAATATTTAATGAAAACAAGCGTTTGAAATTTTCAAATCGACGCCATTTCTCCTTATGCCACTGAAAAGTTGTGAAAAAAATTGAGCATCTGATCCATTAAGAAAGCCATCAAATGGTGCAAATTGCACTGAAAAATATCATTTCTATTCTGAGATATTTAAAAAACAGTGGAAATCGAAATTTCGAGCTAGCCGGCCCTAGTGGGCCTCTAGCGGGCTGGGAGTGTGGGGAGGTTAGTCATTTTTGATCCCAAGTCCTATGCTCCAAGTCCGAGAAAAATCCCGGAAAGAGGACTTTTCAACCTCTTATTCGGCTATGCCCTTTATCATGGCCTAGGGCACGAGATGATCTAAATTGAAAAATGAATTGTAAAATGTTATGTATATTTAATATCAACAAATATTAATATTTACTTTTATAGCATGCCTATTTTATATCATATATCTATTTTAACCGTAGTCATCGTAACCTTAGCCGTATTTTTACTCCTACTTATCAATTGTTGCTTTATTACCGTAAAGATGAGGGTGAGAGACAGCTCTTAAACATGGCGCACGTAGCCGAACCAGGAAAATGATAAAAAGTGTGAAATACAACAATTGCTTTCTCTTTATCTGTTATGACAAAAATTCCACACATTTAACGCATCAAAAATCTATCTTATGCCAGTGAAAGATGCGAATCCACATAAAATTTTAACTAATTAATTATAAAAGGACCATTTTATTATCGTGGAATATTGCAAGTATATATTTCAACATGGGAAAATCTACTCCATCACTCTAGAATCTTCGTATTTAATTGAATGAGCATTCCATGGATCCACAAATGATAGTGTGATGGGGAGGAATTCTTTCATATAATGACAATTTGGGGAAATTTTCCACAAAATAAATTTAATTCGACCAGAGTTTCAGTGCAACATAACATAGTGAAGATTATGTGACAACACTGAAACCGGTACCTTCTCTCTTAAGGCTCTCTCGGTACCTTCTCTCTCTATACCTGTTTGTTACAGCTTCCTTCATTAATTTTCAGGACAGTTTTAATCTTCCTAAAAAAGTAGAAATTAAAACATTCACTAAAACTCCAGGAAAAAATATTTACTCAAGTAATAAATATTATTATGCTCACATCGGCACAATGCAGAATGAGATTTTCCGATCGAAGGTCAATAGATTGAAGCCATTTCCATGGTCTCTTGATCTTTTCCCCACCAACTTTGAACTCGGCCTCTTCGTATTTTGCTAGTATCGCCTCCCGCGCCACAGTTCCTCCTCGGCGAAGATCATCCAATTCCGAATGCTCTCACTCTATTACCCCTAAAAACCACCACCGACCCCCGCAGCCCACCGAGTGGCTGACTTGGGCTCCTCTCAAGCAAATCCTCCCGCCCCCGTCAAACCAACTCGGCCGCCCCTTCTCCCGCAAAGAAGGCTCCTGCTCTCGTTCTGCTATCCAGCCAACAAAACTCCTCCTCCCTCTTTCCCCAAACAGTTCGTAAGGACGGAGAAGGGTTTCGGGAGGGAGGCAAGTGGAGATGCGAATTCAGGGAATCGAGTTACAGCGGGGGCCAAAAGCGCCCTTTCTTATTTCCCAATTTTATTTTTCTTCCTATTGCAAGTGGCGAGCAAACCAACTGGTGGAGTAAGCGAAACTGAGCACGGAGAATTATATTTGAGGCCTTCGTTCCTATCGTTCATATTTTTATTCCTCAACTAGTGAAACCTGCCCATTATATTTCCTTAGCCCTCTATATAATGTATGGAACTTTTACAAAAAGAGGGAGAGTTGTGTAAACCCCCTCTAAAATTCTCAATGCAATTCGACTTGAAATGGTATGGCATTACTCCAATCATTCAATTAGTGCTTCATTTTCGGTTACAACCTCAGAGTAAGGATGGGGGAGAGTGCGCTTTGGCTACTGCGCATGTAGTCAAGATCCCGCATATACAGCATATACATCCCACACTTCCCACAATTCTTCCCACAAGGGATTCCCGCACTACTTCCCACGATCACGTGGTAACCATGTTGACTACAAGAATCTGCTACTGCGCAGCCTGAAAGCGCCCTCTACCCCAATCCTTACTCTGAGGTTACAACAGTTTCGCTGGCCACATAGCGTCTTCAACTGTTGTCATCGCCACAGCAACCGACGCGCTTAGTAACCGGATATGAAGAACTTCATCGAAAAACAAGGAGATCTCCGTTCGATCACTCAATCAGTAATAGGGTGGTTTCCTGTTATTTTTT
Source organism: Ischnura elegans (assembly GCF_921293095.1). Taxonomy (NCBI): domain Eukaryota; kingdom Metazoa; phylum Arthropoda; class Insecta; order Odonata; family Coenagrionidae; genus Ischnura; species Ischnura elegans. Next base: position 99,397,077 of record NC_060256.1, read on the forward strand.
ATTGCCTAAATCGAAAGATTGTTACTCCTGGAGTACGTATTTCACGCTTCTATATTTTTAAATGACGATACCTATTTTTCGCGAATAAATGAAAAGTGAAAATTTTCAAGCGCAAGAAAACGCGACGGCTAAGTATGAATGCTGGGAAAGCCCCGTGTGACGTCGTTCTGGTTCCCGCTGCCGCAAGTGAGGTGACCTTGGGGCGAGAATATTGTGCGCCGCTGTGATGCTGAGTACTCTGCTAGCAGGTAGCGCTTGGCTTAGATAAGGATTATTAATACCTTATCAAACGAAGGAAACTTTCAGACCATAGGCAGTTTTAATAGGTGATTATTAAAAGAAATTTCCCTGAGCTCTGTGCCTCATGCATGCATTGGTAATCTCAAACGAATTAAAACTCCTATCTACTCGTATAGAAACTAGGTCGCTGTGACGTCACGTGGAGTGGCATCGCATGGGCGCCAATCTGGCCGTTTTCAAATGCGGTTAAAATTGACCATTGCCATTCGTCTAAACAGGGATTTATCAAACCAAATAATTTTTATATTATGAATACACTAATGGTGGGTAACGAATCGTAATCAATGCCTTTCGTTTTCTTTGATGAAGGAAACTACCCTATCAAAGCCGAACGTTGATTATAAGGTTAGTGTAGTGCTCACCCCGAACTTAGTCTCTGGCGTGTGTGTATACCAGACATTCAGGGTTGTAGGGGGCCCAGTTCTTTTCCCTGGGTCACCTCACACTTCGAGGATTTCGTCTAGGGGTGTCGCCCGGGATTCAACCTCCTACCTAGATGGTGGCATGCTCCCTCTCAGTAGATGAATAATACGACGCTGCGGTTGCTTGGGAAATCCATTAACCAGCGCACAATGAGTACGCGGTTCATGGTTTTCGCATTCGCAATGGCAATGAGAGGCGATTGTTTCGTAACCATCCGCGTTTCGCCGGTTTCACTTCTGTCAAAATGTCGCTCGTTCGTATTTTCTATTCTTGCCTCCGCCCGCCCACCCGTCCGAAGAGAGAGAGTGTTTACATTGAATGCCGGGCAAAATATTCATCGCGGGTCGTTCGCTCGTTTGAGATCGAATCGATATTTTGATTCCGCAGATTCGTTCGAGCAAGACCTCAATAGCTCGTCTTTTTCCTTGTCTGTCCGCTATTTCCTCCACCGTCCGTACCCCTCCGAATGGCGCCGTGTGTATGCTTTGGCCCAGATGGCAGATTCCCGTATTCGGATCGCAAAAAGCCGATCACTCCTTGTTCAGGTCGGGCAGAAAATGGAACCCATTTGCATGGCGTAAAAACATGATGCAACTCAAAACTGGCCTCACTACTCAAATTCACAAGAGGATGCATAACTTACGCTGTCATGATTCATTGCTCATAACGTAATTCATTTGGTTAATCCCAAGCTACCACCTTGAAATATTTACGGAATATAAGAATACACCCATTTTTTATTTGCACGTTTCCCCATTTCTTTTAATTTTATCACACCATTGTGTATGGATAAAATCAACTTATTTGAGCGTTACTTGGTGGAACGATGAAATTTTCTTGGTGAAACAAAACCCAGTACTATTCCACAAAATTTTTATCATTAGCTGTCAAATAGTTTCGACGTTTATACCGTCATTATCAACACGTCTTTACAAAGACAATTTCCCTCCTGTATATTCTGGTGAATTTGAAACACATCGGGACGAGTACACATTGCTCCAACTTTTCAATTTCATCGCATTTAGATAGTGTGGACAATTTTATCCATATATTTTTGTGGTAAAATATTTGCAGCTATTTGAGCAGACTGCAACACCGTTTGCATATAACAATCCTGATTTGTATTTGATTATTGCATTAAATTCCGCGTCCAATTTGCCTGAAGCTTTCAAAAATGCATACTTAGCACTTGAATTATTGAAAAGTGTGGACGAAACAAGAGGTATTTATGCACATCCAAGAAAAGAAGACGGGACAACTTCATAGGGCACATCATGAGACATGATGACCCGATGAAGAGAATACCCGAAGTAGAATCGGACGGAAGGAATGACAAATAAGACCATGAATGAGATTTTTAGACAAGCCATGAACTATATAAAAACGCGACAATCGTATAGATGAAAAGATTTTAGGATAAGAAAGGTGAATAAAAAGGTTTCATCACCAACATTTATCCTCATTGCAATAGAGATTAGCTTGACGAATGAGCGAATCCTTTGCTGATGACATATATGTGTTATAATATGGATTATGCGAAATAAAGATATAAATGCCTTTTCATTTAATAAGCCTATATGTTATTTATTTGGGCTACCATTTCGTCCTTCAGAGAGTTTTTCTCCATAGAGGTCTTCTTAATGACTAGTCCAACGATTACACCCCACTGGGGACATAATTGAGCAGACATGGAGGCATTGGAGCAAATTCTCGGCAAAGAGTGAAAGGGAAGGCCCGCCATTGGCCAAGACAAAGGCGAGGAGAGAAGAATAGCCCGGGGGAAGATGAGGGCGATCGGAGAGAGGCAATTCCACCGTATGAAAGCAGCAAAGTGAGAAGACTTATACCTTCGTATCTAGCAGAGTGAAATTAAGTTCAACTTTTTTATGATGCACACGAGAGATTGTTCATCAAAGTCTCTCAATTGATACTCTGCCTTCCAGCTAAAGTTAATTTTATACTAATGGGTTATATTCCAGAATAATCTCTTTTTGTTATAAATTCCATGTGATGATTTTATCAAATAAAATTCACTAAAATGTCTTCGCAATTTGCTGAATTTTCTATATAAGATGATTTTAAATTCGCCATTCAGGGGTTGCAACAGAGGATTAGAAACTCGAATGGATGGAAAAAGTGAGTAATGGGGGAGTACTAAGGAGAGTAGGAGAGAAGAGAAGTCTTCTAAAATCCCTTTGTAGAAGACGAGACAACTCAATACGCCACATCGCGGGGCATGAAAATCTGATGAAGACTATCGTCAAAGGATCAGAAAACGGGAAGAATAGCAAAGGAAGCCCTCAAATTATTTTTATGGGATAAGTTGCCATGCCAACCTAAAAACCACTTAAACCAACTTAAAGCCAATTCTAATATTGGTAAATAATAATGATGACTTCTCTGAGAAACAAATAGATAAATATCCTCTTGTTCTTTCATTCTCCTTTCTTATCGATTTGTTTGAAAATGTCACTATGAGGTTCATCTTCTAGGTTTCCCTCGCAACCGGTCGTATTAATGATTGGTCCAACGATTACACCCCGCTGGGGATATAATTGGGGAGACATCGGAGAATCGGAAGAAATTCCCAGTAACGAGTGAAAGGAGTGAGCTGCCAGCCTTCAAGACAAAGGCGAGGAAATAAAGAAGGAAATAATGACAAGCTCAACCGGGGAATTCCATAATGTGACAGCATCCATGTGAAATAAATGATATCTTTCCGTCTGGCAGAATGAAATTCAGTTCAATTCATACGAAATATGTGCATAAGAATGTTAGTTCATCTTTCTGTCTTAGCTATATATCATCCTCAACATGAAGAGACACATACGTACAACTTATGGTTTGGTTTGCTTGTTTGGTGCAATATTACACATCACTTGTCCTACAAATATATTTAATCGAAACCTCTTCATTTTTATTATGTTCAAATAAATGAACTTGAAAATTTTCAAACCGTTTTATGTTTCTGATCCAGGTTAAAACAAATCCTCGTCCCCGCCAGAAAGTTATTCCCGTTGTCAAATAAATACACCTCCACAACTAGCACAATAAAATTCCCTTTAAATAGATTTAGAATTTACATGAGTGTATGTCCCAAATTCCTAATGAAAATAGCTCACTGAATCCTCGGTCGGATGCATAAAAATTTGATGTTGGTATTTCACTAGTTATGTGTATGATTATTTCAATGTTTCCACATTCGTTTTCATACGTCTTCACCCGGAAACTCAAATTTATACTTCGTAAGCCATCCTAATATCCCATCACCCACTTTTATTTTAGCCGTGTTATAATTTTTGCTACGGGGTCCAACTTGCAGGTTTCCTTCATCAGGGATCTTACTTATGTTTGGCAAACTCTTAAACTCCACTCAGGACAAAGGGTAATAGGAATTTAGACTTCATTTCGTACAGCCTGAAAACCTTTAGCTGAATTGACAAAGCATTGCAAGAAATTCTCAGTAAGACGGCGAGGGTCTTTGGACCAGCAAGACAAAAGTGAGCATATAAAATCAGCCTTGGGGAAGATGAGGAACAAGCAGTGTCCTGAGAATAAAGCAATCGGAAGGAACGAGTTTTGAAACCGAAGATGTTTGTTGCCTTGGGAGGTGATTAACGACGCCTTTTGGGCCAACTTTACGCAGGGCAGCTTCTCTGTGCTCTTCCCAAAAGCTGGACTATCTCGTTTTCAACCCTGCGTGGCCGAGAGAATAGCTCGTTAAGGAGTTAGCCCCTCGAGGGCGGGCAAAAACGTCCAATGGCAGAGGCAGAAGGCATTTGCGTATCACTGGCGTTTGAGACAAGAGGCGGCATTGTTAGATCCTTTGCATATCATTGGGAACTAAACTCTTGCAAGGGTTAGACTTGGTTGGAAAAAGACACCACGCCCAAGCGCTCTATGAATAAGCAAATCTGAGGACAAATAAGGGTCGAAAGGGCCTCAAAGGGTCCAAATGAGACAGAAAGTTAAGGAGATGAGCTTAATGAGGAAAAAATAATAGTCAATTGAAATGAAATTCCCGCGAATCCTTTCGAAAAGATAATGTGTGCAGAACCAAATAAAATCCGAACTCTTAACTCCAATTTCACACAATAGGAATTTCATTTCGGAATTGCGGCAAAAATAATATCTAAGAAACAACAAAATACGGAAATTATTTTTCTGCTCTCAGCAGCCATATTCAGAGATTACTAAGCATTTTCACGAAATATTAATTCACAAGCACGCACTTTGGTACAAATTGACGGAAAATTGAGGTTAAATAACACACTGATATTCAGAAAGCCATCCTCGGGCATTTGATAATTTTAATATTTGATTGACGTAAAATAATACTTTTAACTTTTTATTTCCCACACCAAACACTTCTTCTTCGCAAATTTTCCGTTTCATGAAGTTTTTTTTTAGTTTTGACAAGTTTTTGTTTAAAATTCGTAAGCTATGCATAATTTCGAGCGCGAACGTTGTGGAGAGAGAAATCGCGAACGAATTTAATGCTAATGATAGAAAAACAGGGGCTGTGTAGAGATGATAGTGGAGAAGGTGGTGATATTCGCGAGGGAAATAGAAGGAGAGAGGGGCCAGCGTCTTTTCCTTTTAGCCAGCCATATGATATAGGCTCTCCTTGAGCCATCAAAGGGCGCGTTTTAGCCTTATTGCTTCCTGGAGGGAAGAAAGCACCGCAGCACGAGATAAAATGTGAAGTTGAGATCCAGGCATACGTTACGTCTAACGCGACCTCTAGACCGTCTCTATAGACTCTCCACGTTTAGCTTACAGCGATCGTGTATCGCTGAAAATACTAAAAAAGACGTGGATGTAAATACTATCATTTTAAAAAGTTCTGAACTGTCTGTTCTTCTCTTTCTCTCAACTCTTTATAAACCCTACTTACGACGTCCTTCGCCATTTTAACGTGATATGGCAGGGTTTAACTATTTGCGAACTGCTGATTCTTTTCATAGTTTTTAAATAAACCAAAAAATCATTTTCACTCGCAACTTTCAGAAAAATAAATTCTAGAGCACCCTAACCACTTTCACTACTGGTCCTTGTTGGCGACGAAAAATATAGTGAATTTTACGCTCTATCATCCTGAGGATATCAGCAGTTTTCCAGCTAATCAGAGGAAACTTTGGTCATGATTTGTCTGAGCGTCAAATATTCAAAAACTGCACCTGAGAAAATAGTTAGCAAGTACAATGTTCGAATTTGAAAAAGGGGTATATGTTGACAATGGCCTGCAGTACGCACCCTGGCATTTCAAAGTGATAGCAAAAGTTTTTCAAAGAGTAATCGAGAGGATGAAGGTGATTGAAGAAGAATTAAACATAGCTACGAATCACAGATGACATTTTAATCTCCGCATGCAACGAGGAAGGATTATAAGACTCGATGACCAACATTGAAAAAGTGTTCATAGAATACAATTTGAAAATAAATAGGAAGAACATCAAGATACTTGTGCAAGGAATAGAGAAAACTGTGGCTGGCATTCGCCTCAAAGAGGAAAGGTTGGAGCATGTGACGTCATTCACCTACCTCCGGAGAACCATTGCCTGGGACGGTAAAAGCACTACTGACATCGAGAGTCGAATGGCCCAAGGTAAGGCGGTGGCGTTCACGGCAAAGAGGCCGCTACTACACTCGAAGAGCATACTGAGACTGGAGATTAGGAGACATTGGTGCGTGAAAACATTCGTGTGGGCAGGAACACTCCGCGGTTCAATAGTTTGGACGATCGGAAAAAGCGATCAGAAGAGGAAAGAGACCTTGGAGACTTGGTGCTGGAGGAAGGTGCTCAAGATAAAATAAAAAGATAAAGTGAACAATGAGGAGGTGAATAAAGGAATAGGAGAATGATGAACCCCAGGGATGACTCCACGCCAAAAACGAACACGGAAAACAAAGCAGTTAGGTGGGAAACATAATGGAAGGACAAATTGATGGAATAGTCCTCAGAAGAAGATCAAGATGTAGGTAACTAGGGAGAAGCGAGAAGGATACGGGGGTGAAGAGCCTCAGGGAGGTTAAAAAATCTTAGGATAGCATTGCTAGAAGTATACATTTTTAGAGAGTACTTTATACTTCACCAATAGAGACTGGTTGAGTGAGATGTGTGCTTCCTCTCACAAAATGCCAGCTGAGCAGGTATATTAAATGGGCAAACCCACAAATAGAACGAAAAGTGCTGGGTCATCGTGAGATCGCGGAGTGTGCAAAAAAGTTTATCCGGATCGATACAGTTAGAATATAATTTTAAGGAAATTATAATTAAGGAAATCAAAGAAAAGGCATTGGGAATGAATATCCATGGAGAAAAAATAAGCATGCTAAGATTTGCCGATGACATAGCCGTTATAGCAGAAACAGACAAGGATTTGAAAAATATTCTGGCTAATATGGGTAGGGTAATGAGTAGATATCAACTGAAAATAAGCACGAATAAAACCAAGATCTTAGTATGCAGCAGGAGAGAAGAAGTCAAGACCAACATTAAAATAGGGAGGCAAAAACTGATAGAAGTGGATGAATTCTGTTATTTGGGAAGCAAGATAACTAGTGACGGGAGATGCAAGAAAGAAATTATCAGCAGAATAGCCCAGGCGAAGAGAGCATTCCACCAAAAGAGAGACCTGCTTACAGCGGGAAACTTAAATATGGATCTAAAGAAACAATTTATATGAACCTACATCTGGAGTATGCTCCTATACGGAAGTGAGGCATGGACAATGACCGCAGCGGAGAAAGCAAGGATAGAGGCCTTTGAAATGTGGTGCTACAGAAGAATGATGAAAATCAAATGGATCGACCGAGTTAGTAACGAGGAAGTCCTAAGAAGGGTAGGAGAGAAGAGAAGCCTCATGAAAACCTTAATAAGAAGACGGAACAACCTTATAGGCCACATCTTGAGACATGATGGCCTGATGAAGACAATCGTCGAAGGACAGGTGGAAGGCAAGAATGGAAAAGGAAGACCCCGAACAAAATATATGGAACAAGTAAAGAGAGATGTGAAAGAGAAGAAATACGTAGGAGTGAAAAGATTAGCTGATAGGAGAACTGAGTGGAGAGCTGCGTCAAACCAATCTTAGGATTGTTGACCAGTGATGATGATGATCTAAACTAGTGGTACCATTTGTAATTTTGGGATTTATCGTTTCCCTTTGCAATAATAAAAAACCGACTATAATCAAGAAAAGTGGAAACAGCCATTAATGTCACTTGCTCAAAGCATGCAACATGGCATGCTCCTAGCCCATTCAATGAACATACAGCATTTTGATCCACACAAGATACACATAGCAATTTCTCAAAATAAATCGAAGATATATCAGCACCTAAATCCAAAATTCATTGCTGATTTTTTTAATTCTCTGGGGTTATTTATTTAGTTAACACCAAAAACAGCACTAAGGCCTTTGCATTGGGTTATAAAAACAAAATTAATGATAAATATATAGAATAAAAATGTAATAAAAACGATTATAAAAATAATTTCAAGAATAACAATCATGTTTAACACACACAATACATACAAAAGGTGTAAATCAAAATTGAAGTCTTTGCAATTGGCTATTGAAACTGGCGCGGGAGGCAAAGAGGTCAGGAGAAGAAGAAGTATTGCAGATTGAATTGAAAAGAGAGGGTAAACGGTAAAAATCGGATCTATGGAATCTGGGCTGGTGTAGAGTTTCAGTATTGCACGTTTTGCGGGCTGGTATGTACAGTGAAAAGAATGGCAAGAGATAGATTTGACATTTTTAACACAAAAAATGCAAGTTTCACGGGATAAAAAGATATTTGTGAAAGTAAATAACGTAAATTGAAGGTATAGTCTGATTAATGATACTGGAATCATCAATGAGTTTATATTGAACGTATTTTGAATGCTTAAAAAAAAGAAAATGCCTTACCTGAATGTGCTGATTGTTTGGCGCGCGATCATTGTCTACGCCATTGTGACCTAGCCGCATTCAGCCTTAATGGAAAATTGTTTCTCCATTGAATAACTCACTCATCCTAAAAACATTTTGAACGCTTAGTAGCATTGTATCGTAGAAAATAAAAAAATAAGGAGAGTCGAGGATGTAGCAACACCGCCCAAAAATACCACTCTCAGCATTTAAAATTGTAATAAACATTATATATAAGGTAAAACGTTTTATTATATGTCGCACCACATTACTTTGTTTTATCATGAACAAAGTAATGTGGTACGACATATAATAGAACGTTTTAGCTTATATATGATGTTTATTACAATTTTAAATGCTCAGTGCGGTATTTTTGCATGGTGTTGCTACATCCTCGACTCTTCTTTTTTTTATTCATATTTACTTTGTTCATGATCAAACAAAGTAAGAGCTTAAAATAAGATACATTGCGTAAGTCAATCTTCCATTTACTTTCTGGAAATATGTTTCCAAATGTAATTTCAATTTTTTTTAAATTCTTACTTTTTTCTCTTTCCACCATCGCCAAAATTAATGAAAGTACAATGAAATCGCCCTTGGATTTTGATTTTGAAATAAATTATGACAGTTTTTTTCCAATTTCGGCCAAAATTACACGCCTCAATCGTAATATACGCCATTTATATTTTCAAGTTGACGTGAAATTGCCCGAATACATCGGCGCGTGTGCCACAAATAAAAATCGTGTAATCCTCCTGTGGATTTCCACTACAGCATAGAGCGAGCAACACGCAATTCACGGCGATATAAGCAGAGTACACCCTGAATGACTGTGGAGGGTGGCGAGGAATTTTAAGCTGGAGACAAGCGCTGCGGGCGGGTGGCCTTCGGTGCTATTCCCGCAGGCGCGGGCCTCTCGCAGTGAAGGGATTACGGGGTTCTTGCCCCGTCGCAGCTCAAAAAGGGTCGGAAAGTGCTTCCCGAATTTAAATAATTGCCCCCGACGCCTCCGTACATTGATCGATGGGATAGCTCACAGGGTGTGGGAAGAAAGCGAGGCCATTGACCGGGAGACCATCAACTGCCTCCCCAAGAGGACTGCAGCGATAGCGGGCGAAGCACTCCAAGCAGAGTAGCACTCCATCACACACACACACACATCCGATCGCGCATCTAAGGGTACGTGGAAAAAGAAGATAATATAGACCTTATTGAAGAATGCTAACTTATTATAGTTTCGAGAATCTTTCATTACTCACAATTTTCGCAAATTTATGACTAATAAAAATAAATCAAATTACTCTTATTTGAAAAAAATTACTCTAATTATAAATTCATGAATTAAATTCAACAAATCCTAAATAAATAATATTTACTTTCAATGCAATTTCAATTTCAAAAACCGAATAAGCTGCAGGGATACAGATAGGAATCCAAAATAAAGACAATCCATAAGTACTTTAAAATTACGCCGTGAACTATTAATTTCTTTTGAAAAGTGATTTACTATTCAAAATTAGATAAATTTCTTCGAATATACGATAATGGTAAAAGCCCTTTAACGTTCACTCTAGTTTAAAATGATATTAGAACTTTCTCAAATGAGAATAGAAAACAATTAATTATGATTGACCTGATTTCTACTTTTGAAATACTTCTTTAATGCATTTAAACAAAATGTTCACAGTTTAATTTTCACATATATACACTCGCATAGCATCAGATTATGGGCACTCAAAAAATTATGCTAGCTTGTAATCCAAATAGGAAAATTTTATAATCACTACGACCAAGTCAGATTAGGATGAAACTGTTTCATTTTTTGTCAGAATTTAGCAAAGCGGAAAAATCACTCGGGTGGAACGAATGAATATATTTTAAGTGCCCATACATGAAATCATTATTAACGCAACTTAGCCGATTTATATGCTGCCGCTCACTGACCATGAAACAACTCATGGGAACTGAATAATTTTCCCATTTGCTAAAACTCTTCGCTGAACAAGAATTGAGCGGTTTTTAGCTGTTTTTTACGACAAGAATAAATTTTCAAACTACTTATTTCGGCACATAGTCAACGCAGATCAAAAATAATTTTCTGAAAATATTCCTCAAAAATAATTCATCTCTCCATGACTTTCCGCTTCATTTTAATAAGTGATAAAAGCATTAAATTATTGGTAAAAATGAGAAAATACAGTGCTAACCAAGGAAGTAACGCGGAACAAAGTTTAATCATATCAATGGACCGTTAACTAATAAGAGGGCATAATTGAAGGAAAATGATTAATTGACTGAATATATGAAGGGCATGAGAAAAAGTAATATAAATTATATCTTATAAATACTTTTTCACATCAATTTCATTTTCGTAACCGGTTTCAGCTCCTCTCTATAAACTAACAACTCAAAGCCCCTTCATAAATACAATGGCCTACGAGAGCTAAAACCAGTGCAGAAAATAAAATTATTTTGTAGAAGCGCAGTTACTTTTCTCTATTTCTCCAGGCTTCCACAGAGTGAATGCCGAAGTTGTCTAGATGACAGGATCATAAAACGTAACCATGATGGGAAAAGGTTTACAAATGAAAAAAAATATTTATATGTTATACAAAAAATTAGTAATTGATAAAGCACAAAAATTAAGAGCTCTTTGCGCGAAATACCATTGGAAACAGGTTAATTTTTTTCCAACAGATCAGAATTCCATTTTGTAAGAAGTTGCCGACCATTTTGCCTGTGTACCTATTTCTGAACCTATTCCTTACCCCTCCACACATTTTAATGACTCTGTCATGAGCACTGAAAACGTGAGTTTCGGCGAGGGCTACAGCTCTGAAGGTTTCCTTGGCAGTGGTTTGTACTCCAAGACATCGCTTTCCGTCCGCTACGGCTTTGTATTTCACCAGGCTTAATGCGGAGGGAGTCAAAAGTTTCTCATCTTAGGTAGCCACACGGCAAATCAATGATAAGAAAAAAAAATTTATCAATAACACCAGCAGCGCTAAAGGGATTTCACTTCAATTATTCCAGCCAATATCAGAATATTGAAAAATCAGGCATTCAATTTTGTGCCAGTCTTATCTACCTTATAGGTCCACTTCAGCACGCAAATTGCTGCCGATCATAGATTAAATGTTTTCTTGCCTCAGCTAAGGAAAATTTAATGATCAGAAAATGGTAAATGGTCATTTTTACGACCAGTTTCGTGCCAAAGAAAATGAGAAGTAACTTCAAAATAAACTATTTAATAACGTATTGTACACCCCGAATTTAATTTAAATAATCATAATGCCCTACATATCATCTGATTAGGTCTGTAGGTCTGTAGTATATTAGGATGAATATAAATAAATAAAGTGCTCGTTGAAGTGATTCGACTACTGAGGTCCACCTACAATTTAAAAAAGTCCTTTACAGCTCGGGGAAAAAAACTAATTCCCATTCCTATCCGTTCATCAAAACGCGTCTCCACGAATAGTAGAGTTTCCCTACGCGTCGCTCCGTATGTGTCCCTGATTTTAAATAAATGTAAGCTTGTACGCAGCATCCGAGTCTTAAGTTGCTCCTAGCCTTTTCCGAAAACAACCAGTGAATTCGTCATTTCTGTTCGTTCGCAACAGTTTTAGTAGCAGAGCGTTCGCAGCTAGAAGGGAAGCAGTGGCAAATAACGGACAATTTATCTTTATTTTATTAAGTTCAGGGATTAAATCTTTGTGCGTCGGACGCCATACGTTTTCCGCGTATTCAAGGATCTCTGAATTTGATACGTATCTGAAATTGATTAATTCACAATATCGGCGAAATTTATCACTATAGAGTTAACACTTTAAAAATTGAAGAATTAAAATTAAATAAAAAAAATAAAAAAATTAAATTGGTGAAATAAAAACCTAACAATCATAGAAGCATTTAAAGTAAATACCAGGAAAATCCACTTGGCTCTGAGAACGCAATTTTTACCGCCAAATCCCCAAAAATATATGCGGATTTTAAAATAAGAACCCCATTCAAGGGAAGACATCAATATATCTGAATAGCTCTTCCTCTAAAAATCTTGTACATCACATGGGGCTTTAGTCCCTGACACGGTTAATGGAATTTTTGAGAAAAACACGAAATACGAGGAATATTTTGAAATGGCTAAAACTTGCACGTGGCAAAGTATTTCTTAAACATTAATTATAACTATGATTAAATAGCAATTTTCTTGTTCAGTGAAATCAGAACAGACAATTTCGCTTAAAAGTAAACTTCACCACTGGTAAAACTTTATATCCACTATTGTGTTGGAAATTAAGATATATTTAAGCCTTAAATTTTGTAAGAGCTCTTCCCCGAATACTTACCGATTTGTTTTCCAGAAGTTTAATAGAAAACGGCTACCTTTTCACTTTTCCGTTAGATCAAATGCGATTAATTGGGCTTAAGAATTGAATATAGGATTTATCCCGCCCAGCAGTGGTAGAGGGTAGCGTGGGTCATTTCACCTCAATTCAACAAACGTTTGTCCATTGGGGCCTCTTTTTTGTAAACTTTGATGCAAATATCTGCATGGGTCTATATTAACTTCAAAATAAATATACTGAGAAAACTTTTGGGAAAAATGATGTGCATTTTTTGAGGAATTAAATTTTGTTAGCAATTTCGCCTAAAGAAACGCGTAAGGACCTTGAAGCATACAATTCCATCTGTTTCACCACGAAATCGTCGTGGGACCATAACTTACGGTCTTTTTTTAAATCTAATATTTTTTTATTACACACGATACATAAAAAAGCTATTTAATGTTTTTAGTTTTTACGACAATGTTTCACGAAATTTTGAATTGACTGTACACAAATGCATCATCTTAAAACTGATCAAAACTTTTATATTTATTGTATACATTAGATTTATGTCCCTTACTATTCCAAAAATAATAATTGGTAGCAATTCAAAAATGGATTTTTCGAAAATATTTTAAAATTTCTGTGTCCATCCCGCCTTCGGCTCCTCCGTTGGAAATATATGCACACTTTTGAAAAATCTTCTCGGGATATCGCGCGGGTAAGATTATAATATAATTATATATTATAATCTTACCCACGCGGCATCCCGAGAAGATTTTTCAAAAGTTGTTCGCCGAGAAAGTGTTAAAACATATATATATGCACACTGTCGTCAGAGAGTGAATATTTTTTCAAGAGAGGCGAAATCAATGCACAGCCATTACAATTTGCTTCAAAAAATCTCACTTTGTATAAATTATGGTTTCCGCTTGAAATTTAAGAAAAATGAAAATGAAATACGACAGCATCATTTGTAGGATAGGAAGTAATTCTAAGCTACAAGCATTCGTAGGTCACCTCCTGATTGCTAATAATTTTCCACATTTTCACGGAGGGGTTTGGGCCTCCTGGACCCCTCATGTAACCGACCCTGATGCCAGCGTTGAATCTCATGCTATTTTAATGTCCCTCAGAGAAGCAATTCCACGCCATCCACCTAATGACTCAAACGGCCTCATTTTTCGCTTTCCGTCCCTAATGACCAAACAACGCTCGTCTTGCGCATTCATTTCCATCACGGAACTCTTTTTAAATCGAATGTGCTTTGTTACTTTAACTTTACTAATTCAATCTAAGAAAACATTATGGTGTGTTATTGGGAGGAGGCAACCGAAAGGTGTTTCACTCGCGCCAAGAGAGAAGGAAGGAAGTAGAGAAGCCCAATTTCAGCGAAATTCCTCATCAAAGGCGTCAAGGGAATGAAGATAATAGCTTTCTTGAAAGAAAGTTTCCCTGACACTGCATCCCAATAAAATGAGTAAAACTTATGCAAATCAGTGCGACTCCTAGAAACATTGCAGTGAGTATTGCACATTGGTTTCCTAGATTTTACCCTGGAATAATTGGAATCATTGGTCTAATGCCACATCGAAGGACATCTAAAGTCTGCAAAAAAGGCAGAAAATCCTTCCAGGTGAAAACATAATTGGGCAAAGTTAAAAATGCAGCACTTTTTCCTCATACCTTTTCCATATTAGTCAACAGTCTAAAGACTATTTTCCACAATCAAGATATATTCTAAGAAATCAAAACATAATAAGCAATGCATATGTTTTCAATTTTGCGGCATTACTTTTTTGATCAATTAACATTTATGACACGGGGATTCAATTCTCTTTCAAAATTATACTCTAAGCGTTTATCATTCGGTTGAATAATAATTATTGCATCCATAAAATATACCTCGGGTGTTAAAAACACAATTATCAGTTATATTATCCCAAATTGTATCAGTTAGGCTGTAAATATGAAAATTTCACAAACACTAACGA